>NC_091839.1:0-600000 GCF_037783145.1 Equus przewalskii | reverse complement strand
ATTTAGCCTTCAGATGACTGTTTCAATTTTAGAGACCATTTTACCAAACAGATATGCCTAGATCTTTCCTTGATTCTAGAAACATGCCAGGGAGAAGACAGAATGGTGTATAACGTCTATTAGAGTGGATGTGGCTTTGGCTGAACACAATTAAGTAATTAATATAGTATCTTCATGAAGTTTACCTTGTTTTTCACTTCTACATTCAAGAAACACATTCATTTCTCCAAGATACCAATTAGGCTATTTTTATATTATCTTTATATATTTTTATATATAAAGTATATATTTATCTTTATATTATTTTAATATTTACTATTATTTTTAATTATATTCCAGGCCTTGTGCTAAGCACTTCATGTTGATTATTTTAACTTTTACAAAGACTCAATGCACAGGATGCTATTGTTGTCCCAAGTTTGCAGATGAAGGAACTGACTTCCTCAAGGTCACACAGCAAGTAGGTGCCAGAACCAGGGTTCAAGCTCCACATACTCTTAACCGCTCTATCAGGAAGTCTTGACCTGACCTTGTTATACTATTCTCAGATCTTTTAGTAGCACTGTTATTGCTTCTTTCAAAAAGTCAAGAAACGATCAAATGCCACATGTTAAATTATTTAAGCATTTCTCCTTGAAGAAGAGAAAACTTTGACCTCTTCCATGTAGCCACATGGATTCAAGGAGACTTTTGGCAGCTCAAAGGCAGCAGGCTAGTATCTGGACAATGTTAAAGGTGGCAGCCATTCATCTGCTGTGTAAATCTAATCAATCAATAAATCGATGAATAGTAGGAAGACATAGACCCTGGTCCAGGGCCAAACATGCGGAGCCACCAATAGGGTCGTGGTACCCGCCTAGCCTTAGCTGAAATTACTCCCCAGTGCCTTGTTATCAACTGCGTACATTTGATTGTTTCTGTGTAAGGCTCAACTGGGACTAGTTACCAGAAAAGGCTAGAATGAGACAGAAGCCACAGAGTACATCAAGATGAAATATTGATGTCCACTCTAAATAATAAAAATTATATTTGTAATAACCATTACTTATTAAGAACTTATATGTAGTGGGCACTATTCTATTATGTGTCTTCTTAGATAATAGAGAAGTTAATCAACCCAATGAATTAAATACTATTATCATCTCCATTGTTCAAATAAGGAAATTCAGACAAAGAAAGTTAAGCAATTCCTCAGGTCATAAAGCATGAATAATAAATTCAGGATGCTAGTTCATGCATGTAGGAACTCCAGAACACATGCCCTTGCCAGAAACTTTCTCTTGATCTAAGCCATAAGAGATCATAACTCCTTATGAATTAAGTATAAGAGAAGTCCAGGTGAGTGGATACTCACTGAATCTGCTATCATACATGATCTGCATGTCTTTGGCCAATTGCACTGGTCCAGTTGCTCATAGACTCTGAGCAAGAGCCCAGTGCTCAGAACAAAAGAGTCAGGGTCTCTGCTTTTAAAGGCATCCCACCATTGGTCTCTATGATTTTCAAAGCTTGCGGAGCACTCTAGAGGCCACTTCTAGAGGCATTGCCACTTGGAACTATTCATTGCGGGCCAGTTGCCAGGCAGTTAGTAATGCCTGTATATCTAGAGCTTGAAGTCATGTAGCCCAATTAGACTGGCACATTATTATTACTCTTCAAGAAACATCATTGGGATGATATGACCAGTCACAGAAGCTCGGGATTAGGCACATAAAAAGAGCAGAAGTAAAAAGTCTGAAGTCTTGGGAGTTTACTAATAAAAATCCATTCGAAGCACTTATAAATATGAGATGCTAAATAAATGATTGTTGGTAATAATATATTTTTTAAAACCAGTTATAATGATTGTGTATAATTTAAAGGATTCTAGAGCCAGCTAATGATCATAAAACTTTAGCATGAAAATAAAAAGAAAGAAACCAAAATAAGTTTTTCCTAATGAAAGTGTGAGGGATGAAGATGCCAGTTTCTCAAGGTGCTGCTTCTCTGATAAATTAGGCTATTGAGATATGTAATCATGAGGGCAAGAATTATCTGGCTGTATTCTGAGCAGTGAAGGAAGTTGACACACTAGTCCAACTTTTCAGACTATCAACCAACAGAAATACCAACTACAGGTTCAAGGATGAGAGATGAGAAGACAGAGGACCTGCTAATGATAACCTTTGCACTAGGGTCTGCACCTCGGTAGAGTTCCCCTCTGACTCATCCCATGGCCCATGAGAGGGACTCACATGAGAAAATGAGGGCTCAGAACCACTTGGAAAGAGCAAGACTAGGGCAACATGAGAAAAATTGTCATTTGCAGCTGTTTCCTCTACTCTGGGATCCTCTTTCCTCTCTGCTGCCCCATCTATCAAGGCATCATGTCTGCAGGTCTGATGGGGATCCTGTTCCTTAGGGAATTTTGTTCCACAATACACAGATACTTGAGACGGGAATACTGAATTTGAAATGCATTATTTTAAAAGCCACATGGGACTGGAGGAGCCATCTGCCTTGGAATGGAATTCTTTTGCAGAAGGAGCAGGGCCACCACAGGAAAGCTAGAGGTCATGTGTGAGGACTATAGTCTGGTGTCTTCCCAGGATCCAATATACTAGCCCAGCCTTGCTGCATCCATCTGTGTCCCCTTTCAAGGTGGTTATTCTAAGAATTGGGAGGTTTGGCAGTAATCATGAGGAAAATACATTGGAAATTTTCCTCCATTTGTAGCCACCATGAGTTTGATGAGGACAATGTAGATAGAGAAGGAGTGGAGATTGCCAGGCTGAGACATCAACTGTTGATGCATTACAGTGAAGTGCTATTTAACATTAACTGTCCTAATTAAATAATTCTAGGGGCACACTGTGAACATGTCTGCCCATATTTTAGAAGACTCTGTTGTGCTGTAAAAGAGGAACTGAGCAGCAATGACAATATTCGTGACATTAACTATGTTCAAAGTGATGAAAGAGCACAAAACGGTAATAAAGTTAAGGATATGAAGTGAAAATAGCCAGAGATAGAATAAGATATGATATTCTATCTAAATCAAGAGCTGGAAAGCAGAGCATACATACGTTAGTAATTGACTCGCACTGTCCAGAATTTATTTCTACAACCCAGATTTTTGGAAAAGAGTGTGTAGGTCTTTAAGTCTGGAGCAACCTCTGTCCATGGTTTTGGAACTACTTACACAGAAATAATATAAACATCTTTCTGAAAAAACTTCCTGCCCCTGCCTGCCGTGGCAGGTTCAGAGGCATCCACTCACTTGGAGTCCACAGCCCAGAACTGACTCTATCAAAGCAGAACCACAGCAAGGTCCAGTGAGGAATGCTTCCCCAGGATGCTCATGGCATCAGGTCCCTGGCCCCCAGGCCTCATCCTGAGGGCGGATACCAGGGTACTCTACCACAAAAGGAAAAATAAGGCACAATATCTACATCCTAATGTCACCCAACTGCCTGCATGTCTTGTCTCCTGGGAGAGCTTGGCCTTTAATAACTAAGTACAAGTGGTAGTATTTCCTTCCTATGCCCTGGGGCAGCCCAGACTCTCTTTCAGTGTTGGGTCCTCTTCCTGCCTATCTCCCATGAATCCTGCAAGAAAGAAAAAATTCCTTTTACTTTGTTATATAGCTCCAGATAGCTCTCTCTTGCATCAAGCATTGCTCACGTGGAACATATCTGGATCTTATTTCTCATTATCAAAGACCGATCATTGGGCTTTTCTGAAGCAAAAAATCAGCTTGCCCCAAGAGGAATTCTTCCCCTGCACTTGTAATTCAGAGGTAACTATGGTTATTTCTTTTGTAATGGGAATTTTACCTTGTTGTTATCCAAAGCTTCAAAGATCTTCCATTCTCAAAACACTAGGTTGCATTGTGGAACACTATGTTAGAAGGTAGACATCTTTCTCTATACCCACACCAAGGTAAGTGCCTGACCCTTGTCATGCCTACTCCAAAACCTCAGGCCCTCTGTCCCTCAGCCTCCCAAGCAAAAGCCTATTTCTTCAGATAACTAACATCTGATCCTGAAAACCAAAATCACTCTCAAGAAGATTAGTCATTACACAGAGAATTCTTAGTATCACAGTGGCCTCCTCACTCTCCATAATGTACCCTGAATCATAAACTAATCATCCCATTGGAAGCTGTCAAACCACTGAATCAAACCGGGTCCACCCATTCTAAGAAACGATTCGCTCTGGACTGGCCTCACTTGGGACACAACCCCTCGTGGAGAAGAAGTAGAATATGAGGGGAGGGCGCCCAAGGTCACATAACCCTTGAGGGGGGTGGAGAAAAATCACCACAGCAGAGGAGAAAAATGCTTTGTTTCAGCTCACAGACATTATAGCAAAGCTGCCCTACTTCCTTCTTAAGCAGAACCCATCTCTCTCACCCCTTCCCTTAGGGCGAATGCCCCTTGTCCATCTTGTTCCAGGATCTTATTGGGCAGGCACCAGAACTTCAGCTAAACCTTTGCAATCTCAGTGACCTGCTATACAAGGATGGTTGCCTCCAGCTCCCTGGAGATAACTGGAGCCATATCTCATTGACAATGAGACATTTGTTTACCTCTACTCCATGCTTGGTCTTTTCCCCCTCATTTCTGTGATAGTTTACCACAAGGAGGAGTGATCAATCTGGCCATCCTCTAAGACAATCACTGGGCTACATTATATACTCAGAAGTGGGCTTAGAGAGTAGGCTCCATGTGATAAATATCAGGGTTCCTATTTCTTAAAGGTCAGAATCCAGCTCTGCTGGGCTTTGATCATCCAATATCCATTTCTCTTTGCTAACAGCATTCAGACTTCATTTGAAGCAATTATCTATCTCCTGTTGCAAAAAGTCTGGTGTGACAAAAAGTCCAAGGTGTATCTTTCTACTTCAGAAGGAGGTGGACCAGCAAGGAGAGCTACCATCAATTTCTTTGACTCCATCTCTCACTCTCATACAGCCAGGTGAGTGGGCACGAGACCTAAGCTCTGACAGTCAGACACTCTCTCTTTAGAATGTTTTCATCTTCGTATCAGTGCAAGATTAACCAGCCTTTAGCTTCAACCATCACAAATGTGGTGCCTACATTAGATTATTCATACTATGAACAAAGATCTTCCCCTTTGATCTAGTTTCCCATTGCGCCAAAGCTGCTTCCATCTCCAACCCACCATGCGATCTGTAAGTACTCAGTGGTTGCCTAATAAACTCCCCTTGCGAATTGGGTTCCATGGCTCCATAATTGATACATCATCATCTCCTCTACTTTCTGCCTAAGACACAGGTAAGTCCTGCTTCTTCAGGACAAGTGTGGTAAAGGCTTTTCTTTACTCTTTCCTCATCTTCCTGCATCCTGTCTTGGGTAGATGAATTAGACCTGGGCTTGCTTTGCAGTCTTGCTGAATTGGAGTCAGGGCAAGGAAATGAGAGGCCTCATTAAGGAGTATAGGTCAATCCAGGCCAATACAGAACCTATAGTTCTCTGCTGAGTTAAAGCAATCTTTGATTCCTACGTCGTGTTTTGTTTTGCATGTAATTCCTTCAGTCAGGGACTGTGTAGAGAGGAGGGTAGAATACCAGGATAGTTTGCTTGTGTTCTTGAACTCCTGGCGTAAGAACGCCAAACCTCACCCAAGCCCTTTAACACTTCTGTTGACATATGATACATTTGAGAAACTTGGGAAAACATCATTAATCAACCAGATACTATATGAGCCTCGGAGACCAGAAAGAGGCCTAAAATGGTGTTCCTGTCCTCAGTAACTTTTGAATCGAATTGGAGAAATTAGACATGTTTATTTAAAAGTGAAAAACTCCATGTGATAAACATCAGGTGATAGAGCATGATATGTGGAATGAGAAAGTCTAAGGTTTCCAAGTCCTGTCTTTACCACTTACTGGCAGAGGAGTCTTGAGCAAGTCACCTAAACTTTCCAAGTCTAGTGTTTTCATCTGCAAAATGGGGATGGTTGTAACAATGCTAACTCCATGGGGCTGCTGTGAGTACTAAGGAAGATGATGTGTATCAATGTTTGCAGTCTATAAATCATTGAATACATATAAGTTATTATCAATATAATTGTTGCAAGAGTCCCCCTACAGAAGGCTCAGAAGTGGACTTAGAGAGTAGGCTCCTGGAGGAGCAGCCAATGATTGGTATTATTTAGAAGCATAGAAAATAAGAGAGAGAAGTCCAGGTGAAACTAAGCCAAAAAAAGAGGTAGAGAGGTGGGGTTAGCCAAGGCATTCTTGCTACACAATGAATGGAAGATCCAACAGCAGAACATCCAAGTAAGGGGATGGGGAGATGGGCGCGAGTGATAGGTTGAAACAGAGCATGAATTCTTGAATGGCTGGAATTTATTTAGACTCCTTCCTTAGATAGTAGTATGCTCTGAAACTACCTGGTGATCACATAGGCTAGAATGGATAGCGAGGACAAGATACTCAATTATTTAAAGTTTCTTGGCCTCAACTTCCCCATAGTGAGGCTCATTGAGACAATATTTTAGGTCACTTTCCAGGTGTGATCTTCCATCTCTTCTAAGATGCTTATCGTGCACTGTGCCCACCTCTGCTTTATGTCCACTTGCTCTGAACTGCCTGAGCTCCACATTACTCTATCCATTGATCCTCAGCTGAAGCAGATATTAAGCCTCTTTAAGTAAGACTTACCCTCAGGATCTGATATTGTTTTAGCCTCCCCCTCCAGTGTGGGTAATGAAGTATAAAGCTGTCCAGGAAAGCATGACTGACTCTGGTTATTTAAAACAAAACAAAACAAAACTCACTTTAACTCACTTTCTTGTGAAGTGAATTTTCAGAGTCTGTCACCCTAGCAGGCTGACAGTGGAGACATGCCGGATGGTACACTCCACTGCAGACTCCACTGCCTAAACATACTCTTGGCTCAGTTTGGAAAAAGGATGTCCTCACTGGACACTGCGAACCAGTTCACATGCAAGAATTGATACAGCAGACAGATCCTTCAATAGTTAGATAGCACAGGACCCAGGATAAGGAGCCCAGGTTAGGTGTCTTGCTCTACCATTTACAGCCTCTTGATCTTGGTGAAGTCACACTTTTCATCTGTCTCTGCTATCTCCATTTTCATCTCACACTCTCTTACTGAGTCAATTTTCTTTCAGTCATTTTCTGTGTGTTACATTGTTTAAAATTGCAAGAATCTGCTGGGGCTGGCATAGTGGTTAAGTTCGTGCACTCTGCTTTGGCAGCTTGGGATTCGAGGGTTTGGATCCCAAGCAGGGACCCACACACTGCTCATCAAGCCATGTTGAGGTGGAGTCCTGCATACAAAAAATAGAGGAATATTGGCACAGATGTTAGCTAAGGGCCAATCTTCCGCAAGCAAAAAGAGGAAGTTTGGCAACAGATATTAACTCAGGGCCAATCTTCCTCACCAAAAGAAAAAAGAAAAGAAAAAATTGCAAGAATCCCCTATTTTCAAATAAGTAACTCAAAACTTAACAAAGTTCAAATACCTCTATAATCTGGCCCCATCCAGCAGAAATTATTTCCAAGTAATGAAATTCTCTTCTTGAAGCAGTCCATTCCCATTTGAATGCCTTGAAATGCCCTCTCCCAACCCAAATCCTGCTGACACTTTATTGAGGTGTGGCTGAATTACAAAAAGGGGTACATAATCAATGTATATAACTTGATGAGTTTGGAGATAAGTATACACCCACAAAACCATCACCACAATCAATGACATGACATATCCATCACCTCCAAAAGTTTCCTCCTGCCCCGATGGGTATCCTTCCATCCTCTAGATCTCCAGGTATATATTTGCATTCCCTGGTTTACACAGGGATTGATGAGCTTTCCGGGAAAATAAGCAAACAATGTCTTAATCTGAACGGCAGCATATATTTGTATATCTGGTGAACAACACAGGATAGATTTTGGTAAAGGTTTCCTGTGAAAAAAATGTTAGCCATAAGAGGAATGAGTCCTAATGAGATAAAATGAGAAAATTCAGAAGGAAATGTTATTAAGTGGTAGCTATTTTTTGAACTTCTCCTAACACAAGAAACTCTTTTATATATGTGTGTTCTCTGAAGGAGAATGAACTATAATTAGTAACTATAGGATCAATAAAGTGATCAAAAGCCTGTATCATTAAACTCTGAAACATCTTTGGGCCTAAGCAAACCTGGACTTTATAACAGAGACACTCGCTCCTCGTGGCAAATGTGCACAGAAGTTATGTAAGCCACTTCCCAGCATAATTCTGCAGCCTCTCTCTCTCCCTTATTTAATGTAGCTACAAGACAGTGGTGCCTCCTGTAACCTGAGTTCAGAGTTGCTGTGGAGCACTCATTCAACCCAAGATGGTAGTGCAGCATGAATGAGAAACAAATTTTGTGTTAAGCTACTGAGATTTGAGGGTTATTTGTTGCTGAAGTAGGGTTATTCTATCCTTATTGATACATAAATCTGTGCCATAAATGGGGTTCCATCATAATAAAAACCAAAAATATGTGTAATTGACTGAACTCTTAGCTGTCAGGTAAAGATACTACAGCTCTTTGTTGTAGTATCGAAGACTAGAAAGATGATACAAAGGCAGAACGTGGTAAAACTATCACCTGTGATGTCCTGGGAGACAGAATACTTCTTAACGGATCCCACAGTTCTAGAGGATAAAGCTGTGTGTAGTGTGAGTTGGTTGCACACATATGGCGAAGTATGATAAGAAAGACATAAACTTAAGAAAAAACTTGACAATTTGCAAATAAAAAAATAAAAGAAATAGAAAAAGTCCAGAAATTCTGAATTACTACAATGTTGGAAAAGCTATCTGCTTTCGTATACCAAACAGCATGATACACAACTGTAAATGACTTCATGGGTCAAGCATCTAGTAACAGCTCTCTGAGCTAACATCAGATTAAGTGTGAGCCTCCAGCTAATTGTTCTGGGAAATATCAAGGTGGTCAAGGGAAGCAGAAGAGCTGTGATGAAGGAAGAAACAGAGAAATGAGGATGAGAAAGAAAGGCAACATCCAGCATCTGAGCACAGGACTGGACCAGGAAAAGCAACTGTGGCTGTGGGTCTTGGCGTGAGGAATGGACTACTATCAAATACTTAAGAAACTTACGCTTTTTGAGAGAGCTGTTGCCCCAAGAAACCATGACCTTGGACTGAAAAAGCCTGTGAATATTTCAGATTTAAAAATGCCCATAGGTTCCCAATCTTCTATTAATAGGAGATAAATAGATTGAGAAAAATGTTCAGCTCCCACGGAGAGTGTATTTCTTTAGTGACCATTTTATATGAGATCAGGGGGTAAAAAGTAAGTAATTGTGACTGTCTTTAATATTAGCATTCTGTGGCTTGACAAATTTTTTAATTTTTAGAAACATTCTTTTCAGCGTGGCACAAAACATCTTTACTAACAAACCCAAATATCTTTGTTTGTCTTTAATAAAAGGAAAAAGTAAGTAAACTTACACTTGTTTAGCAATTAATGTTATAATATCTTATCTTATTTGGAAATGATCTAGTCATTCAATGAATTCCCATCATTTAATTTAACTTAGAAAACTTGTAAGGTTTCAGGTTACCAAAATGTTTTGGGGATAACATTTGAAAAGTTTGCCTAAAATCTTTCATCTCATTTACATCTATTTAATGTACTTATTTTAACAATCATACTTAGATTACTCATGAAAACTTCATGAAACATTAGACAAAATCAGCCATCATTCTAAGTTATTTTTTGCTGACAAATTTTGCAACAGAGATAACATGAATTTGACAAGTAAACCCAGGTAAAATAAAAGTTATTTATCTACATTACATATAATGCTGATACTTCTGAAGACATGCCTATTTTAATTAAAATGAAAAGCTTAAACTAGCTTTAATACCTAATATTTTCCCAGATTATGTGAACTTGAAATTCATTCCGGCTAGTGTTTATTATGAGAGTTTAATTTATATAAGTGCTTAATTTTCTTTAAGCCAATTAAATAAAGCTCCTTTTACAAATTAATTTTGGCAATACCAAACAGAGGTTAAAAAAAAAGAATATATATATCACGGTTACAACATACATATGAAGACATGTACAAATAGATGGCAACAGCTTAAATTACTAATATTTGTGGAGAAGATATTTAAAATTTTTCATTACCCCAATTTCCATATGCTTCCTTTTCTTTTTCCTTCTGATGAGAAACTTCTCCATAAAGTTCACATTTCAAAGAATTGCTCTTAGTTCCTAGAGAAGGTGGGCGTAGAAATCTGCATCACAAAGTTACAGAGAAAAGCATTCAAGGTTTTGCCAAAATGAAGTTTTGGGGGAATATTTGCCTATTATCAGAGATCTAGAGTAATTTAAATTTTTTTTCATGAGGGCATATCCTTCCACATTTCTCTCTATCTTTTCATATCACAGTAACATTGGTTTATAATATACATAGATATGAGGTGGACATCATTATAATTTGTCTTTTGTTTACACTACATTGTGTTTACCACTAAAAGTCTAGTTTCTACCCATCGCCGTACAAATGATCCCCTACATGCATTTTGCCCTCCCCTTTCCACCCTTTCCCTCTGGTAACTGCCAAACTGTTCTCTGTATCTTTGTGTTTATTTGCTTGTTGTGTTTCTTTTGATCTCCCACTATGAGTGAAATAATTATATGGTATTTATATTTCCCCATCTGACTTATTTCACTTAGCTCATACTCTCAAGGTCCATCCATTTTGTCACAAATGGTAAGATTTCATCTTTTATATAGCTAAGTAATATTCCATGTGATATATATATCTCACATCTTTTTTATCCATTGATCCATCAATGGGCACTTAGGTCTTTTCCATGTCTTGACTATTGTAAATAATGCTGCAAGGAACATAGGGGTGCATATATCTGTTCAAATTAGTGTTTTTATATTCTTTGGATAAATACCCAGAAGTAGAATAGCTAGATCATATGGTAGTTTTGTTCTTAATTTTTTGAAAATCTCCATACTGTTTTCCATAGTGGCTGCACCAATTTACAATCCCACCAGCAGTACGTGAGTGTTCCCTTTTCTCCTCATCCTCTCCAACGCTTGTTATTTCTTGTCATTTTAATAATAGCCACTATAACAGGCATGAGGTGATATCTCATTGTGGTTTTGATTTGAATATCCTTAATAATTAGTGATGTCGAACATCTTTTCCTGTGTCTGTTGGTCATCAGTATATCTTCTCTTGAAAAATGTCTGTTTAAATCCTCTTCCCACTTTTTAATCAGGTTGTTTGTTTTTGTTTGTTTGTTTTGCTGTTGTATGTGTTCTTTATATATTTAGGGTATTAACCCCTTATTGGAGGTATGATTTGCAAATATTTTCTCCTAATTGTTAGGTTGTTTTTTCATTTTGTTAGTGGTTTCCTTTGTTGTGTTGAAGCATTTTAGTTTGATGTAGCCCCATTTGTTTATTTTAGCTTTTGTTTCCCTTGCCTGAGGAGACATATCTGAAAAGATACTACTAAGATCGATGTCAAAGAGCGTACTGTGTGTGTTTTCTTCTAAGAGTTTTACGGTGTCAGGTCTTACATTCAAGTCTTTAATCCATTTTGAGTTGACTTTTGTGTATGGTGTAAGACTGTGATGTAGTTTCATTCTTTTGCACGTGGCTGTCCAGTTTCCCCAAAACCATTTATTAAAGAGACTTTCCTTTCTGCATTGTATGTTCTTGGCTCCTTTGTCAAAAATTGGCTATCCATGTATGTGTAGGTTTATTTCTGGGCTTTCAATTCTGTTCCTCTCATCTATATGTCTGTTTTTCTGCCAATACCATGCTATTTTGATTGCTATGGCTTTGTAGTATACTTTGAAATCAGGAAGTGTGATACGTCCAGTTTTTTTCTTTTTTCTCAGGATTGCTTTGGCTATGGGGTCTTTTGTTGTTCCGTATACATTTTAGGATTCTTTGTTCTATTTTCATGAAAAACCTCATTAGGATTTTGATAGAGATTGCATCGAATCTGTACATTGCTTTATGTAATACGGATATTTTAACTATCTTAATTCTTTGAATCCTTCAGCCTGGAGTATCTTTCCCTTTATTTGTGTCTTCTTCCATTTATGTCCACAATGACTTGTAGTTTACAGTATACAGATCTTTTACCTCCTCAGTTAAATTTATTTCCAGGTATTCTATTTTTTTGTGTTATTATTGTAAATGGATTTGTTTTCTTGATTTCTTTTTCTGCTAATTTGTTGTTAGTGTATAGAAATGCAACTGAATTTTTTTTCTTTTTGGCAGGGAAAGATTCACCCTGAGCTAACATCTGTTGACAATCTTCCTCTTTTTTTTTTTTTCTCCCCAAAGCCCCAGTGCATGGTTGTATATCCCAGTTGTAAGTCGCGTTTCTTTTATGTGAGCTGTCACCATAGCCTGGCAACTGAAAGATAGGTGGTGTGGTTCCACGATCAGGAAATGAACCCAGGCCACCAAGGCAGAAGTGCCGAACTTTAACCACTAGACCATCAGGGCTGGCTCTAACTGATTTTTTTATGTTCATTTTAAACTCTGCAACTTTACTGTATTCACATATTATTTCTAATAGTTTTTTTTTTGATGGATTTCCCTGTATAAAATCATGTTATTCTCAAATAGTGACAACTTTACTTCTTCCTTTCCAATTTGGATGACATTTATTTCTTTTTCTTGCCTAATTGCTCTGTCTAGGACTTCCAATACTATGTTGAACAAGAGTGGTGACAGTAGGCATCCTTGTCTTAGAGGAATAACTTTCAGTTTTTCATCACCGAGTATAATGTTAGCTGTGGGTTTGTCATATATGGCCATTACAAAGTTGAGGTACTTTCCTTCTATACCCATTTTATTGACTGTTTGTATCATAAATGGATGCTGGGTCTTGTCAAATGCTTTCTCTGAATCTATTGAGATGATCATATGATTTTTATTCTTCATTTTGTTAATGTGCTATAACATGTTGATTGATTTGCAAATGTCAAACCATCCTTGTATCCTTGGAATTAATCTCATTTGCTCATGGGGTATGATTCTTTTAACCTATTGATTTTTTTCAATTATTTTATTGAGGTCATAATGGTTTATAACATTGTGTAATTTCAGGTGTACATGATTATTTATCAGTTTCTGTATAGACTAATTTTGACCCATTACCATATATATGTGCTCCTTTACCCCTTTTGCCCACCACAAACCCTCGTCCCCTCTGGTAACCATTAATCTTTTCTCTTTGTCCATGTGTTTGTTTATCTTCCACAAATGAGAAATCATGAGGTGTTTGCCTTTCTCTGGCTTATTTTGCTTAACATAAAACCCTCAAGGCCCATCCATGTTGTTGCAAATGGGATGATTTCATCTTTTTTATGGCTGAGTCGTATTCTAGTGTGTGTGTGTGTATATATATATATATATATATATATATATATATATATACCCCATCTTCTTTATCCCATCATCAGTCAATGGGCACTTGGGTTGCTTCCACATCTTGACTATTGTGAATTATGCTGCAATGAACATAGGGGTGCATAAGTCTCTTTGAATTGTTGATTTCAAGTTCTTTGGATAAATATCCAGTAATGGGATAGCTGGATCATATGGTATTTCTATTTTTAATTTTTTGAAAAATCTCCATACTGTTTTCCATAGTGGCTGCAACAGTTTGCATTCTCACCAGTAGTGTATGAGGGTTCCCTTTTCTCCACATCCTCTCCAACATTTGTTATGTTTTGTCTTGGTAATTACAGCCATACTAACAGGTATAGGGTGATATTGTTATTTTTGATTTGTATTTCCTTAATAATTAGTAATGTTGAACATCTTCTCAAAAGTCCATTGGCCATGTGTACATCTTCTTTAGAAAAATGTCCGTTCATATCCTGTGCCCATTTTTTTGATTGTGGTGTTTGTTTTGTTGTTGTTGTTGTTGAGTGGTACGAGTTATTTATATGTTTTGGAAATTAACCCTTTATCAGATATATGATTGCACAGGTTTTCTTCCAGTTGATGGGTTGTCTTTTTGTCTTATTCATAGTTCCCTTGACCTTGAGAAGCTTTTTAGTCTGATGTAGTCCCATTTGTTTATTTTTTCTATGGTTTCCCATGCCTGGGTAGACATGGTATTCAAAAAGATGCTGCTAAACTGATGTCAAAGAGTGTACTGTCTATATTTTCTTCTAGGAATTTTATGATTTCAGGTCTTACATTCAAGTCTTTAATCACTTGGAGTTAATTTTTGTGTACGGGGTAAGATAATGGTCTACCTTCATTCTTTTGCATGTAGCTGTCCAATTTTCCCAAAACCATTTATTGAAGAAACTTTCTCCATCTTATGTTCTTGGCTCCTTTGTCAAAGATTAGCTGTTGTCCATAGATGTGTGGTTTTATTTCTGGTCTTTCAATGCTGTTCCACTTATCTGTGTGTCTGTTTTTGTGCCGGTATCATGTTGTTTTGATTACTATAGCTTTGTAGTATATTTCAAAGTCAGGGATTGTGATGCCTTGAGCTGTGTTCTTTTTTCTCAGGATTGCTTTAGCTATTTGGAGTCTGTTGCGGTTCCACTTGAATTTTAGGATTCTTTGTTCTATTTCAGTGAAGAATGTCATTGAGATTCTGATTGAGGTTGCATTGAATCTCATTACTGAAAGAAATCAAAGATGACATAAAGAAATGGAAAGATATTCCATGCACATGGATTAGAAGAATAAACATAGTTAAAATTCCCGTGTTACCTACAATCCTTTTAATGTATTGCTGAATTTTGTTTGCTAATATTGTGTTGAGGATTTTTGCATCTGTTCCTCCATGATATTGACCTATAGTTTTCAGTTTTTGTGTTGCCCATGTCTGGTTTTGATATCAAGGTAATGTTGGTACAATGAGTTAGGTATTAAACCTTCGAATGTTTGGTAGAATTCACGAGAGAAGCCATCTGGTTTTGGACTTTTGTTTTTGGGGAGGTTTTTGGTTACTATTTCAATCTCCTTATTAGTGATTGGTCTATTTGGATTCTATATTTCTTCTTGATTCAGTTTTAGAAGGTTGTATGATTCTAAGAATTTATCCATTTCTTTTAGGTTATCCAATTTGTTGGCATATAGCTTTTCATAGTAGTCTCTTATAATTTGATGGATCTGTGTATCTATTATAATTTTTCCTCTTTTGTTTCTGATTTTATTTATTTAAGCCTTCTCGCTTTTTTTCTTAGTGAGTCTAGCTAAAGATTTGTTAATTTTGTTTATCTTTTCAAGGAACCAGCTCTTTGTTTGATTGATCTTTTCAATTGTCTTTTTAGTCTCTATTTCATTTATTTCCACTCTGATTTTTAGTTTCCTTTCTTCTACTGACTTTAGCTTCATTTGTTTTTCTTTTTCTAGTTCATTTAGGTGCAACAGGTGAGATTTTCTGTTTTGAAGTGGCCTGCGTTGCTATGAATGTCCCTCTTTCCTCTATCCCATAGGTTTTAATACATTGTGTTTTCATTTTCATTTGTCTCCAAGTGTTTTTATTTCTCCTTTGATTTATTTATTGATCCAATATTTGTTCAGTAGCATATCGTTTAGTCTCCACATATCTGTGCCTTTTCCAGCTTTCTTCTTATAGTGTACTTCTAGTTTCATTGGAAAAGATGCTTCATATGATTTTAATCTTAAATTTATTGAGACTTGTTTTATTTCCCAAGATATTGTCTATTCTTGAGGACGTTCCATATGCACTTGAGATGAATGTGCATTCTGCTGCTTTTTGATGGAATGTTCTATATATATCCATTAAGTCCATCTGGTCTAATGTTTTCTTGTTGACCTTCTGTTTGGATTATTTATCCATTGATGTAAGTGAGGTGTTAAAGTTCCCTACTGTTATTGTGTTGTATCAATTTCTTTAGGTCTGTTAATAATAATACTTTCTATTTCTATTGCTCCAATGTTAGGTGTGTGTATATTAGTAAATGTTAAGTCTTCGTAATGAATTATCCCCTTTATCATTATATAATGTCCATCTTTGTCTCTTGTTATGTTTTGAAGTCTGTTTTGTCTGATGTAGGTATGACTACACCTGCTTTCTTTTGGTGGCCATTTGCTTGGAGTATCATCTTCCATCTCTTCACTTTGAGCCTATGTTTGTCTTTAGAGCTGAGATGAGTCTCTTGGAGGCAGCATATTGTTGGCTCTGGTTTTTTAATCCAGCCAGATGCTCTGTATTTTTTGATTGGTGAATTCTATCCATTAACATTTAGGGTGATTATTCTTATATGAGGACTTAGTACTGTCATTTTATCTTTTATTTCCTGGTTGCTCTATATTTCCATTGTTTCTTTTTCCTTGTGTTTCTGTCTGCCATTTTAGTTTGGTGGTTTTCTGTGACATGTTTCTCAGATTCTTCTTTTTTTATGTTTTGTGTCTCTGCTCTGAATTTTTGTTTTGTGGTTACCATGAGGTTTGTATATAAGGTCTCATATGTAAGTAGTCCTTTATTACTGATAGCATCTTATCTTCATTTGTCTATACAGGTTTTGCCCCTTCTCCCTTCCCTTTCTATGTTTTTGTTGTTACAAATTATCTCTTTTTATGTTGGGAGTTTGTTACCAAATTGAAGTGGGTATAGTTATTTTTTAATGTTTCCTTTCCTTTAAATTTTATGCTGTAATTAAGTGCTTACCAACCTATTCTGATATGCAGCTTCAATTTTCTGATTCTATCTGTCTATTTATCACCTTGCTCAGAGTGTTGGTACTTTCACCTTCTTGTTTCAGGGAGGAGAGCTCCTTTAAACGTTTCTTGTCAGGCGTGTCTAGTTAGGATGAACTCCCTCAGCTATGGATGGTCTGGGAGAGTCTTTATTTCTCCTCCCTATCTGAAGGATAACTTTGCTGGATAGAGTATTATTGGCTGTCAGTTTTTGTCTTTCAATGTCTTGAATACATCATTCCACTCTCTCCTGGCCTGTAGACTTTCTGTTGAGGAACCTGCTGTTAACCTAATGGGGCTTCTCTTGTAGGTAATTATTTTTTCCCTGGCTTACTTTAATATTCTTTGTCATTGACTTTTGACTGTTTTGTTATCATCTGTCTTAGAGAAGATCTTTTTGCATTGAGATAATTGAGTGTTCTATTAGCTTCGTGGATTTGTATATCCAATTTCTTCTCCATGTTTGCAAAGTTCTCGTTTATTAATTTTTTAAGTAAGCTTTCTGCTCCCTTCTCTCTCTTGTCCTGAGATACCCATGATCCTTATGTTGCCCTTTCTAATGGAGTTGAATAGTTCTCACATAATTTCTACTTTTAAAAAAATCTTGTTCTCTTTTTTATTCTTCCTGCATCATTTCTAGATTTCTCTCTTTGAGTTTGTTAATTCTCTCTTCCATATGTTCTATTCCATTCCGAATGCTTTCTAATACATTCTTCATTCGTTTTATTGAATTCTTCAGCTCCAGAATTTCAGCTTGTTTTTGTTTTTTAGAGTTTCAATCTCTTTGGTGAAGTACTCCTTCTGTTTATTAATTTTATTTCTGCAATCACTGAACTGCCTTTCTGAGTTTTCTTGTAGCTCATTGAGTTTCTTTATGACAGCTATTTCGAATTCTTTATCAGTTAGATCACAGTGTTCCATGACTTTATGTTTGGGTTCTGGAGAACTGTTATTTTATTTTTGTGATGCTGTGTTACCATGGCTTTTCATGTTGCTTGCTGAGTTATTCCTCTGCCAGCACATTTGTCATAGCAAACATTTTTCTTATTTAGGTATAGCTTTGATTGCTTTGATTCTAATTATTCAACCAGTTGGTGATTAAAGGCCTTTGTTTTCGGTATGTGATGCTTCAGCATTAGTTTTTTGTTTTTTGTTTTTTTTAAAGATTTTATTATTTCCTTTTTCTCCCCAAAGCCCCCCAGTACATAGTTGTATATTCTTCGTTGTAGGTTCTTCTAGTTGTGGTATGTGGGATGCTGCCTCAGCATGGTCTGATGAGCAGTGCCATGTCCGCGCCCAGGATTCGAACCAACGAAACACTGGGCCGCCTGCAGCGGAGCGCGCGAACTTAACCACTCAGCCACGGGGCCAGCCCCCAGCATTAGTTTTTAATTTCTCTTACATGAGCAACCTGTAACTATATTTGTGGATTGGCCCTTTCCACCTCCATTGCTTCTATTGAGTGCCTCCTGTTCCTTCTTTGTCACTACTTGCAACTCGTAGGGCCACTGATGCCTTGCTGTTGCTGGTGTTGCTGCTGTCACTGGCTGTGTCACTTGGGGCACAGCAATGGAGAGGCACCTCTGCTGCACCTGGGGTCAGCTAGGTCACAAGCACTGCCACTGTGGTGGGAGGGGTGGGGAAGGAACTGGGTTCATAGGGCACTGCCTCCACAGTCATCTGATTCCTTGTGGCCATAGGTGTTATTATGGTCAGGGCCAGAGTTGTGTGTATGTCTCTGCTGCTCCTACCAGTTTCTGGGCTGTGGCTAGGGGGTCCGGATTACAGTATTCCACCTCAGCTCTTGCTCTGTTTCTTGTGGCCACAGGTACAGCTGTGGCCAGGAGGCTGGAGTCATGTGCATATCTCTGCTGTGGCCACCAGGTTCTCTAGGGCTCAAGGTGGCTGTCTTAACCTCTCTAGCCAGGGGACCAGGATCATGAAGATTGCCTCTTCTGTATTCCCCCAATTTGTCTCTTCTCTATGCTCCAATCCACTCACCTTTGTACCAATGTGAAGATCTCTCTCTAGCATTCTGGTGTGTTGGGCAATGCAGCCTTTGTTGAGTTATGGACCTTTTACTCATTTTAGGTTGAAGGAGAGAGACAAAGGGAGCATCTCACATTGCCATGATGCTGATGTCAACATAAGTTAAATTTTTAAGTACAGGACAATTCTCTTTCTAATGTCCCAAAATCTACAAGCATTTTGAGATGAATAGAGGAGATTTCAGGAATTGGCAAAAAGGGAAAGTGAACTTTGAACATATAGAGCCCCATCTTTGGCCCTGCAGAGATATGCAAGGCCAATTCCCCCAAGAATTAGATTGTGGCATTGTTTTAGGTGCCTTTTCTCTCTTTAAGTTTTTATTAGCCTTTTGCAATGAATCTTTCAGTGACGCTATTTTTGAATTTTGAAAACATTTGGAGGCTCCTGAATAACTCTTGCTTTTAAGCACACGTTTAAAATGCTGTCTGGAACTTTCCCCATAATGGCCATTTTAATTTTGCTAACAGTTAGCAGCAGTTTGGTAGGTTCCTGGCCACAAATGGAGTTTAATCCACATTTGTGTCCAGCCATTTCTAGCCACAGTGGAATGCAACTCATTTCTATTTGGCTGTATTTTGAAGCCCCTACCTGATGGCTACCAAGCCAAACTTCAAGACACAAAACAAACTTAGCAATAGTTTGCCATTTTTGTTAATATCTACAGCTTCTGGGATTACAGTTCTCAGATAAAATAAGCATGTGTGCCTTATTAAAATAAGGTGGTATGCTCAAATCTTGGGACATAAAGAATCCCACATCTTTTAGCTAGGCCTTTGGTTTTCCTGGAGCCAAATTAGTACTGAAACTCTTTGGCTGACAAGATTCTCTTTTAACAATAGCCTTTACCTCGTGTGCACCTTAAGAGAAACTAATAATGACTGTAGAAATGAAATTGTGGACACCAGCAGTAACCAAAAAACCAGAGACTGGGGAAAAGATTGATTCAGCAGGCCTCAAAGAATGGGACTGTGGACCGATTCCAACAAACAGAGACTGCAGCTGCCACCAGCAGTTCCCACTGTGGAATCTGGGAAAGGATTCCCAACAAGTGAGGAATTGCAGACTAAACCGTCAGCAGTTCCTAACATGGAATCTGGGGACAGAATCAAGGGCTGTAAATATTACTATGGACTGGCCAATAGGACGCCCTATGCATACTTCTAGCCATTCCCAGCAGACTTCGGTAAATGAGGATTGCAAACTGGAACTGGAGAGAATGATAAACCAAATACTGGGGAATTGCAGACTGAATCCGGGGCTGGGGACTGAGCTTCCAGATGGAACTGTCTGCCAGCTCAAGCTGACTTGCTAAGCACTGGATTGGAAAGCCAAACAGATTGAGAGCTTCAACACAACGAGAGTGGAGCTCAGACCAAGAGGAACTTGCCCAGGGCCCTCAGAAACAATGAGAAAGACAGCAAACTCGAAAAGGAGTTTGTGGGTGCCACACCTGTGTCTCTTGCTGTTCCCGAATGCCACCAGAAGTTCATTTGGGATCCCATCACTGCCACCAAATCTGTTAAAAACAAAATTCAACTGAGTAAGTTTGAAGAGCTAATTGGTTATTCAACAATTCATGAGTCTTGCAGCATCCCATCTAGTAAATAGAAAGGCACTTTGAGAGTTATACAAAATGGAAAGGTTTTATAAGCAGAAGAGTGGGACAAGGAAGTTAACATCAAAGAAGACAAAGGATTGTTTCCTCTTCTTTTGGGGGAAGGGAACAGCAGGGATTTTCTCATGCAGATTACCTCACTAGTGCCAATCAGGATTCCTAGGGGAGGTTGAAACTGAGATTGTCTTGTTTGCTATTGTGGGGCAAATGGCTTCATTCATCCTGTTATTTCTTTTTTAGCACTATCTTAGGTTCGTTGGCTGGGTCTCTGAAAATGAGACTGTCAAAAGACTGGTTAACTAGGGAATAACAAAAAGATGTTTATTAATCCACACATCATACATACATGCAGGAGTACTCAGTGCTTAGTAACTCAAAGGGATGGTTAAAACCTGTGCTTATCTAGCACCCTAACAAAAGAACAATACATTTTGTAAAAAAGTGAAAAGACAAGAGAAAGGGACTTAGAGCTTCTAGGGGCAATGAATTGTGGGAAGGTAAACATATGGGGGAACCTAATGGAAGATAAGAACCAGTTAGCAAAGTTTGTCATATAGCTTCCTCTGCTGCCAGCTCTGGGCTGATAGGGTCTAGAGTTTCTCTAGTGATTAACGTCTGTCCTTGGTGAAGAGAGGAGGGGGGATACTTTACAAATTAATGTCCTGCTTTTGGGCAAATAGGGGAAGGGCAGAGAGCTTTTCTTCTATCTGCTTCTTCTCACTTATCTTCAGCTCAAAATAATCAATATGCCAAGTGGATATATTTTGTGGCAGCATATTCTGGTACCCTTCAAAAGCACTAGGGAATCTGAGAACACCGAAGTGACTGAAATGATGGTTCCCCCACTTTTTGGTCAGATCCTCACCCTCCAGCAGTGACGTGGAGTGTCAGACTTGTATATGACCTGGGGCAGAAGGAGTCAACAGAACCTACTGGAGTACAGGCGTGAGAGCCAAAGCTTGGAACTCTGCTGGAGTGGTGGAATTGTAGAAGAAAAGTCTTATGAAAATTAGTCGAAATTAGCTAATGACATTCAGGTTTCATTTTTCCCGTCATTGACCACCTTGTGAGGTCTAAATTACATATTACATCTGTTACTGAGTGAGGGCTCATTGCCTGATGTGCACAGAAGTCAATACTCTGGCGCTGGCTTTTGAGAAAAGAGAGACTTTTATTGTGAGGTCAACCAGCAAGGAGAGGGGAGGCAAAGCTCTCAAATCTGCCTTCCCAGTCCAAGGTTCAGGGCAAAACTTAAGGAGTTAGGGGCCACAGAGCTTCAGCTGGGCCCATGTAAGCTGATTGGCTAGTCTCGAATCAGTCCATCATCAAACTACTTGGGCTGCTGTGAGCCAGATTTTCCTTATTGAAGGACTTCTCGCTTTTAAAGGGCTCAGGTGGCAGCATTTCTGAACATTCTTGTTTCTGGGGTCATCCTGGGGCTACGGGTTCCCACCTGGCACACGCACAGTGCTGTCTCTGCTATGGAGCAAGGTTTGATTAATCAACAACCTGTTTTAAGGAGGCAAAACCAGTTTCAGCTGGTCAATGTTTTATGCGCTGTTCCACATCCAGGTTGAAGCATTTGGTTAACCCAGTAACAGAGGTAAGTTCACACAGTTGGGCCGCCTAAGTGGGTGACCTAACCAAATTTGGAGGTGAAGGCTCAGCCGGAGTGATTTTGTCTGAGCTAAGACCTGAAGGATAATTTAAAATCATCCAGATGAAAAGGAGGGAGAAACAATTTTGTTTCTCACAAACACACAGAAAAAACAGCATGTATAAATGTTAGAGGCAAGAGACTCTGTATTATTGAAACGGAAAGCAGGTGAGTACAGGGAGAGCAGAGGCTGAGAGGAGGTCCCAAAGCAAGAAAGAACTGGAGAGATGCGCCTTATGGGACTGGAGTTTGAGTGTGATTCTGGAGTCAAGTTCACTCTGGGGCCCTGACATGCTGAGATCGTGTGTCAGTTGAGGCCATGGGCAAAAAAGTCACCTGTAAGGAGGACAATTCATGGAGATACTAGCCAGTGTTCAGCCACTGATGTGGCACAGCCCCTCCCCTTGTGCATGCTTGCCTGTGTCACACTTGACTGACTTGTTGTCTAGCCATTGCTAACTGTTCAAGGGGTTGGGAATAAATTAACCATTCTTTTTGGTAGTCCATACCTGGGCACTTACTTCATGGCAGGCCTTCTGTCTATCTTCAAGAAAGCTTTCTTGGGAACTGGGGACTTTCCCCTAAGTCTAACCTTTGCCATGAAAACACTTTTCCGTGTTTTTATTTTTCCTCCTCTGGCAGATTTTGGCAGGATTTTTGTGAGAGACAGAAAGACCCTCCTCACTGAAGTTAATCGCAGTGTCAGCAGGAACCCTGAATGTGACACAAGCCATT
This sequence comes from Equus przewalskii, assembly GCF_037783145.1. NCBI lineage: Eukaryota > Metazoa > Chordata > Mammalia > Perissodactyla > Equidae > Equus > Equus przewalskii. The sequence goes on along the minus strand of NC_091839.1, from coordinate 577,234 downwards.
TTCTAAAGAGCTGGTCTGAGCATGAAAGGCAATTTCACTCTATTCCAAAATTTATTCCTACCAATTTGTGGTTCTGCCTAATGATTCTGTAGTTATGATCTAAATTGGGTTTCTCATTTACCCACTCAGCAGCTGTGCTCCTGAAAGACAAGGGCCCTTCTCCAACTAACCAAGAAATGTAGAATTAGGGTTATCGCCTCACCTCTCTTGCTTTTCTCCACTTTTTCAATTTGGCAATAACATAATGTAGACAGGGGTGGATCTCCAGATGCCAACTATTTTTACCGTTGGAACTATTTTCAAGTGACCTTTACAGTTGAAGACATTTATAAAGAGATAAGGTGTGTCGCTCCCCAGTGACGTAAGTTGGGCCTTTTGTCAGCTGGCCTCATTTAAATATCTTGAAGATGTTCTTTCTTTCTTCCTTTATACTCTTCGGTAGGGAACACTAGTGCTGTATGTGCCTCAACTCGGCAGAGATGCTTTTTCCACTTGAGATTTCAGTGGCTCTACATTGTCTAAGCACGATTTTCCAACAGGGCGTAGGCCAACCTGCCTCTGGGGACATACAGAGCCACCAAGTTTACACAGCACCTGTTCCTGAAAGGAGCTTACATTTTGTTCAAATAGCCGAGAGAAAGCATTGTTTATATATTCTTTAGCCACGTCATTATGTTATACAGGAATGCATATGGTTAGAGTTGATTACCTAAAAGAACTCAAAATCTACAGAATCAATCATAAATACCAGTGCAGAAGATTTTGATTTGTTATTTATTTTTTTATTCAACAAAGCTGTCCATTTTGTGGCTAGCACTCTACCAAGTGCTGGAAATAAAATGATGAACAAGTGGATAAAATTCCTCCCCTCATGGAGCTTACATTTTAGTGGAGGTAGCAGGTAATTGTTAAGTAAACAGCAAATTTATAATGTATTCAGAAAGTGATAAGGGTCTAAAGTAAAAATAAGCAGAATATGGGGCGAGAACATGGCAGGAGGTGATATCTTAGATGCCAAAAGGAGGAAGCCACGCAGATAACAGGAAGAACTTTATCCCCAGGATAACAGTAACAAATTTTCAGGGCATAGGCCCTGAGACGGGAATAGGTATGGTATGCTTGAAGAAACAGAAAGATGGCTAAATGGGCTAGAGTATTGTGCATGAGAGAGAGTGTGTGTTGGAATGAGTAAAAATGTAGGGAGAAACTAGAGGTATGCCTTGGTAAGGACTATGGGTGGGTAGTACATTTTGTTACAATTGTTCTTTCAATTGGGTAAACTACCCTTCATGGTCACCCTCTTTCCTCCTCTTCATGCTCGCTTTAATGCTTGATTCAAGCCATCGTATCCCGAATTGTCTTGGCTCTTTATGTTTGTCTTGAGCATTTCCACTCTGAAAAAGCACTAGTTCCTTGCTAATGTTGGTCACTTCCCAGAACAGCATTCAGATGCATTATTGTGCTTACTGTTCCTCTCCACACCAAGAGGGGTGTAGGAAGGACAAACAGTAAAGAGAGACACAGACAGAGCGAGCAAGCCCAAGGAATTTCAGCCTACCACAGTTAAATTTCAAATTGCCAACAAAAATTTCTTAAGAAACAAGAGTTGCAGTAGCCAAATCCTATTTTGAAGTCAGCCAAATTCAGATACGTTGAGTATTTATCTGTCCTCAACAAAGTCTGTGTGACAGCCATGTTGCTTTGTGCTCAGAGAGAAGCCCTATCTCTCAGTCCAGAGGGATTTTGATGAGATGCATCTGTGAATAATAAAGACAAAGACTCTTTATTGTAAAATTTCTGCACTTAGGTTACCTTAATTCCTTACACCTATGCCCCTTGTACCAACCAGTGTAGATCCCAGAGTTTCACAGCAACTGAAGACATCATCCGGCTTTACAGCTTTCTCCTTTGCATGTTCATTGACAAATTGAAATGGCAAGCAATAGGATATATAGGAGTACATGAGGAAGCCATTTGGTATAAACCTAATTCGGCCTGACTTTGTTTTTTCCAAAAGGGCCTGACTGTGGCTATGAGCACACATTGTATATCTGCTTTAAAACATTTCCTATGGCTAGAACAAATGGCCTCAAGATAAAGGTGCAACTTCCCCCTACGTTGGCATCTCCTTAAAGATTAAGCATCTTTCCTTAGGCTGGGAACTGATTGAAGCACTCACCTGTAACCACTCAGCTCGAGGCAACAGACCTGCCACCCTGCTCTGTTCACCGAGACACCAGACCTATCTGCTGTTTCCATCAATCGCTGTGCCGACAGAGCAGCCTCGTGACTATTGTAAAAGGGACATTTCAATCATATGTGAAACATCCTCTTTGAGGGTCTATAACCACCCTTATACGGCCACTTCTTTGGAGTGCTCTGTTCCTTTGTGGAAAGATTCTCCCGGGTTATAATCCTCAGATTTCAGCTCAGAATAAACTCACCCAAATTTTCATTTATAGATTGGTTATGGATTATTTTCGTCGACATCATGATAGCAGGTACTATGGGAACTGCCTTCCAGGATTGACCTGTGAACAGCCCTCAGGGACCATTTTGAGAAATACCTTCCTGGTTCTGGAGTGACCATAAATTTGACCCAAACCAGGAAACTGTGGCAGTCTTTAGATCAGGGCCCAAAGATGCATCACTCTGTCAACTTACCACAGATGCATTAAACCCAAAGTTGCTTGGGAGCTCTTGGAGAGCAAAGCCGTTGATGACTCAAGCAGGAAAGAGCAGAGATAATGCAAAATGAGACTTGCTCAGTCTGCTGAAGCCACCAGGATCTGCTCACACTTATAGGATCCTTGTGTGACAAAAATCCTTTTAGCTAAAAGTGGTAAATTATTTTTCACGTAGGTAACATGTGGCTGGAACTATTGCTTTTCTTTTCAGGAAACTTATAAAGGGGAAAAGAAGCCTATACAATCCCGAGGAGAGAGAGTAGGTCAACTACTAATGAATAGGCCTTGCAGAGACTCCATAGGTCCATAGAGAATGCAATTACAATGCCAAAAATCTTAATAAATTAGACAAAAATTTTCAAATAAAGATCTAGCTTTCTGCTGAATGACGCATACTATGGTTCCAGGAACACTTTCTCGTTAGTAATCACTTGTCAGGTGTGAAACAAACACTACACTGCTTTTAAGGTGCTTTTACACAAAAACTTGAAAATATTTATTGAGGGCCTAGTGTGTCACTCCCTTGGTTTAGGCCTGGGATAAATTTCCAGCTCTTAATTTTTGCCATATTCTTCTTTCTTCAGCCAAATTGGATAGTTTTGGCTCCCTACCCCCAAAGCAGTGATTGTAAGCTCCTCACATGGGTCAGCAGTCAAACAAACCCAACGAGAACCACATGAAGTGTTTTCAGTACTTGCGAAGGTGTGCAAAATGCAGGCATCCATGTGGCTGAGTGTCCTAACCATGTTGCTTCGTTGGAGCAAGAAGCATTAGGTTATGGCCTCTAAAAAAGAGAAAAGATGAAACTTTTTAGGTTCCTTCTTGAACCAGAGTTCTCTTTGCAGCTTCTTAGTCCTGGAATCACAAGCAGACATTTCTGGAGATAATAACTACCAAAAGACTGGTGCAATATTCAATAGTGTGTTTGACAGAAAAACCCTGTTCTAGGACCTTGGTATACTGCAGTAAATAAGATACAAAATTCATACTCTTGTTAAGCTTAAACACAAAGGAAGATAAAAAATAAATATGTAATTGATAAATAAATAATTACAGATAATAAATTTGTCAAAATAAAATGAGGAAATCTCCAGTCATGACAGTGACTGGAGAAAGGGTGACATTAATTAGAATGGGCAGTGAGGGCCACTCTGAGAAGGTGATACTTAAGATGATAACTGGATGATGAGAAAGTCTCAGCTACAGGAGACATAGGAGAAAATAAACTCAGGCAGTAACAAGAGTAAGAGCAAAAAGCACAGACATGGGCAGAAGGTGGGCATGTTCAAGGAACACGAGGACAATCACTGTGGCTGAGGCACGTTAAGCAGGAGGGAGAGGATTGGAGATGAGTTCTAAGATGCAGGAAGACCAGATCGCCTAGAGCCTTGGAGGCTGCATAAAGAAACTAGGTTGTGATTCAAAGCGCAGTGGAACCCACTAGATGTATGTAAGCCATGGAGGGACATGCAGGTATTGGGGTCTTTAGTTTTAAATATCACCTTGGCCACTACAGAGAAAAGGCAAGGTAGTCCCACTTGTTTTTATTGCTTTTGTTGCCAGCGCTTCTGGTGTCATATCAAAAAAAAATCATTGCCAAGACCAATGTCAAGGAGCTTACCTTTTATGTTTTCTTGTAGACGTTTTACAGTTTTGTCTTAAATCTTAGTCTTTAATCCACTTTGAGTTGATTTTTTTTGTGTGGTGTAAGATAGGGGTCCAGTTTAATTCTTTTGTGTGTTGTGGTTCCAACTCCATTTATTGAAGAGACTATCCTTTCCCCATAGTATGCTCTTGGCTCTTTTTTTAAAAATTATTTGGTCATATATGCATAGATTTATTTCTGGGTTCTCTGTTCTGTTCCAGTAATCTCTGCATCTGTTTCTATGCCAATATCGTACTATTAGATTACTATAAGTTTGTAATATAGTATTATGCCTCCAACTTTGATCTTCTTTCTCAAGATTACTTTGGCTATCTGAGATCTTTGGTGGTTCAGTACAAACTTTAGGATTATTTGTCCTATTTGTGTGAAAAATGCCATTTGAATTTTGATAGCGATTGCATTGAATCTGAAGATTGCTTTGTGTAGCATGGACATTTTAACAATATTAATTCTTACAATCCTTGAGCATGGAATATCTTCCCACTTTTTTATATCTTCAGTTCTTTCTTCAATGTCTTATACAGTGTACAGATCTTTTACCTCCTTGGTTAAATTTACTCCTAAATATTTTATTCTTTTTGATACAAATGTAAATGCGATTGTTTTCTTAATTTCGCTTTCTGCAAGCTTGTTGTTAGGGTATAGAAGCACAACTGATTTTAGTATGCTGATTTTCTATCTTGCAACTTTACAGAATTCATTTAATAGTTCTAACAATTTTTTGGTGAAGTCTTCAGGGTTTTCTATATATACTATTATGTCATCTGCAAAAAAGAGACAGTTTTACTTTTTCCTTTCTGATTTGGATGCCCTTTATTTCTTTGTCTTGCTTAATTATTCTGGTTAGGATTTCCAATACCACGTTGAATAAAAGTGGTGAGAGTGGGCATCCTTGTCTTGTTCCTGATCTTGAGGAATAGCTTTCAATCTTTCACCATTGAGTATGGGCTTGTTATATGTGTACTTTATTGTGTTGAGGTATGCTCTCTCTATTCTCAGTTTGTTGAGACTTTTTTTCATGAATGAATGTTGTATTTTGTCAAATGCTGTTTCTTCATCTATTGAGATGATCACAAGATTTTTACCCTTTATTTTATTAATGTTGTGTATCACATTTATCAATTTTCATATGTTGAACCATCCATGTATTTGAAGGATAAATCTCACCTGATCGTGATCCTTTCAATGTGCAGTTAAATTTGGTTTGCAAGTACTTTGTTGAAAAATTTTACATCTATTATACATATTGTCCTGTAGTTTTCTTTTCTTTAGTGTCCTTATCTGGCTTTGGTATCAGGGTAATATTGGCCTCATAAGATGAATTTGGGAATGTTCTTTCCACTTCAGTTTTTTGGAAGAGTTTGATAAAGATTGGCATTAATTCTTTATTCAATATTTCTAGAATTTACCATGATGCCATCTGGCCCTGGGCTTCTCTTTGTTGGGAGATTTTTTGATTCCTAATTTAATAGCCTTATGTGTTATTGGTCTGGTCAGATTTTCTATTTCCTCATGATTGAGCCTTGGTATGTTTCAGGTTGTAGGTTTCAAGGAATTTATCTGTTTCTTCCAGGTTGTTCAATTTATTGGCATATAATTGTTCATAGTAGTCTCTCATGATCCTTTGTTTCTCCATGGTATCAGTTGTAATGTCTCCTCTTTCATTTATAATTTTATTTATCTAAACTCTCTCTCTTTTTTCTTGGTAAGTCTAGCTAAAGATTTGTCAATTTTGTATCTCTTTTCAAAAAACCAACTCTTAGTTTTGTTCATCTTTTTTTATTGTTTTTCTATTCTTTACTTATTTATTTCTGCTCTGATCTTTGTTCTTTATTTTCTTCTGCTAACAATGGGCTTAGTTTGTCTTTGGTTTTCTGGTTCTTTGAGGTGCAATGTTAGGTTTTTTATTTGATATTTTTCCTTTTTGCTTTTTACTATAGACATTTATCACTATAAATTTCCCTTTTAGCACTGCTTTAGCTGTATCCCATAAGTTCCGGGGTGCTGTGTTTCCATTTTCATTTGTTTCAAGATTGTTTTTTATTTCTCTTTTGATTTCATCTTTTGTCTATTAGTTATTCAGGACTGTGTTGTTTAATTCCCACATATTTATGAATTTTACAGTTTTTCTCCTGTTATTGATTTCTACTTTCACACCATTGTGGTCATAAAAGATATTTAGTATGATTTTAACCTTTTTAAATTTGATGAGGTTAGTTTTGTGACCTAACATATGGTCTATCCTGGAGAATGTTCCATGTGCACTTGAAAAGATAGTGTATTCTGTTGCTGTCAGATGGAATGTTCTATATATGTGTGTTAGGTTCATTTCATCTAAAGTCTAATTCAAGTCTAATGTTTCTTTACTGATTTTCTGTCTAGATGGTCCACCCATTGTTGAAAGTGGGGTAGTGAAGACCTATGCTATTATTGTCTAATACTCCCTTCAGATCTGTTAGTATTTGCTTAATACATGTAGGTGCCCCAATGTTGGGTGCATATATATTTACAATTGTTATATCTTCTTGATGAATTGATCCCTTTAACCTTATATAAAGACTTTCTTTGTCTCATTTTATAGTTTTTGACCTAACCTTTATTTTGTCTGATATAAGTACAGCTACCTCAGCTTTCTTTGGTTTCCATTTGCTTGGAATATCTCTTTGCATCTCTTCACTTTGAGCCTATGTGTCCCTTGAAGCTTATTTGAGTCTCTTGTAGGCAGCTTATAGTTGAGTCTTATTTTTTAATCCACTCAGTGATGCTATGTCTTTTGACTGGAGAATTTAATTCATTTACATTTAAAGTAATTGTTATAGGTAAGGAATTACTTTGCCATCTTGTTCATTGTTTTCTGGTTATTTTGTAGTTCTTTTGTCCCTTTCTTCCTCTCTTGCTGTCTTATTTTGTGAATTGATTATTTTCCATAGTAGTATACTTTGATGTTTTTCTCTATCTTGTGTGTGTCTACTATAGGTTTTTGTTTTGTGATTACCTTTAAATGAAACATCTTATTTTATAATGGTCTATTTTAAACATCATATCATCTGTGAATGAAGAGTTTTACTTACTTTCCAATTGTTATACCTTTAATTTATTTTCCCTGCGTTCCTGCAGTGGCTGAAAACTCCAGTACAATGTAGTTAGAAGCAGCAAGCATGGACACTTTTTCCATGTTCATAATCTTAGAGGGAAAGCATTTAGGCTTGTACCATTAAGTGTGATGTTAGATGTAGTTAATTTGTAGATGTCCTTTAACAACTAAGGTAGTTTTATCCATGCCTAGTTTTATTAACAGTTTTCTTTATCATAAATGATGTTGAATTTTGTCAAATGCCTTTTTTCTTCATATTGGATAATTTCTATGGATAAATCAAAATGTGTCAATAATTACAATAAACATAAATAAATCAAACTCACCAACTAAAAGACATGCTCTTTTAACTGTCTTTTAACAAGACAGTTTGGATCTTTTAAAAATATAGCAATGTGGAACATGAAGAAAAACTAAAATATAAGTACATAGGTTAAAGATAAAAAAGAAAAAGGTGCACAAACATTAACCTAAAGGTCCTGGCAGTGTTACCTTATATCAGCATCAATAAAGATTCTTGGGGCCAGCTCCATGGCCGAGTGGTTAAGTTCGTGCACTTCATTTCGGCTGCCCAGGGTTTTGCTTGTTTGGATCCTGGGCGTGGACCTGGTACCACTCATCAGGCCATGCTGAGGTGGCATCCCACATGCCACAACTAGAAGGACCCACAACTAAAATATACAACTATGTACTGGGGGGATTTGGGGAGAAAAGGCAGAAAAAACAATAAATAAAGATTCTCTTAGGTTATTGCTCTCCCCCTTCTAGAAAATAAGAGGAAAATGTACCTATAATCCCCCTGAAATCTATATAAATATGATTAAATAGGCTGAAGTATAGAAGTATATGCAGGAAATTAATGGGAATTAAGATTTCAAATGGAGACTGGGGCAAGATTCTGAAGAAATTCAAATGTCAGCCAATTTATCCATGTAAACAGTCATTACAAAATATCAAACAATTAAAGTAGTGTTGAGATAGTCTCGATCATGCTGCTAAGCATGTAATGAACTCTAAATGTTTCTCATTCAAGACATTTTGGCTCCACTTTCCTCCTCCCATTCACATTGCCAATAAAAATGCATAAAAATGTAGCTCTTATTTATACTCGTGGTAAACTTGCCTAATGTAGACACAGCCCAAGTGCTGTAAAGACACATTTTATGACCAAGCGTTCATCATATGCGCATTAAGCAGATGCAAATGATTACAAAATACGTGCATTGGAATGTCTTAGTGCTATAAATTAAATGCCTCCTTGTCATACCCATGAATATTATTTACCTATATGCACAAGAGTTTGTGCTATTGAGCGTCTCCATCCCCTTATCTCCCTGAAGTGCAGTCAAGTTTACTCATTCATGTTAACTCCACAAGGGGCCTTCAATTTGTTAGTATAATACTGTCAAGTGATGCAAGCAAATGCAGAAGAAAATGTTCTTAGGTCTCTACAGAGGAGAAACGGTAAATATCAAGTGAGCCTCAGTGTACATAAGACTTAGTGATATAAAAGAGCAAGTAACACAACTAGCCGTCAAGTCCAAGCAGTTTCAAGAGCAGATGAGAGAGACAGCAACGCCCGGATTGTCACAGGACACACAAGTTACCAGAAAGAAAAGAGAGTTTGACTAAGTTTCTAAGTGAGTTAGAATCAGACTTGGCCTTGATCCGTGAAGACAAACCACATGACCCTCTGGAGGTCACAATTAGCTTAAGGCATTTTCCTCCAAAATCTTCTTTTTCAACTACAGTATTTGCATTTACTGGGAGTCTTCCCCTGAAAGAGTTCAAATCATGTGTTGAATATTTTCTCATTCACTCATACTAACTCCACGAGGGGCATTTTGCAGCAGGACCCCAATTTTCTTTCTGTTTCTTTGTTTTGATGAAATCTATTTCGTATATTGTCTTCAACTAAGAATTTCCTGAAGGAGAGGCTCATTTTGGGTACCCCGCATCTGAAGATAAACGTGAAGTTGAGAGCATCAGTATAGAGTGGATAAACTCTATCAACTTTAATACATTGATATTCTAATAATTTGTAACATTTACTTTTAAGATTTTTGTTATTCCATAAAAAAATACTCATTTATTATAAAAAATACAAATGGGAAAAATAGTAAATTTTAAACACTCATGATTCCTAACGCTTAGATATGACCAATGTGAATATTTAGGCCCTATGATCATCTATTGCAGAGATGTATGATTCCCCATATTTCCATGAGCCTCACTGTTTACTCCACACGTGCAGGCTCACCGTGATGAGCATCCACTCACTCTCCACTATTAATAGAGGAACACTTCCCAAGAAGGTGAGCAGAGACCCCCTTGCAGCCGGCGCACTGTTCCACTTGCAGCTATTGTCCTGCCCAGCTCTTTGCATTTATCTTGCTGTTGACCCTCTCTACTGTCTCCTCCCTTCGCTGATCTGGGGTCTCCTTCTGCCTCTCCAGCTGTTCCCCCTCCATCTTCTCTGTTGTCCCTTTGTTAGTGGAGTTTCATGAGTGTCCTCTTCATATCAAATTGACTAAGTAAACTCATTTACTCTCACTCCCACTTTTTCCTAGTAATTTCCATGATTTCAAGTCTGACCATATCGCCTTCTTGAGCTCCAGACCCACACAGCCAACTACCTATTGAAACTCTTTACCAAAATGTCTCAGAGAAATAGCAGACTCAGAAAATGATCTCATCTTCTTCCTTGGTTCCCTTCCTCAGCAAACAGGACTATTGGCTATCTGGTCTCCCAAGTGAGACATGTCTTACATATACTCAACTCCTCTCTCCCTTTCACCACCTAATCTTACATCACTTCCCTTCTCTACCCCTGCCACCACCTTAGTTTAGCTCTCATTGTCTTTCTGTCTCCTGGACTACTGCAGTAGTCCTAACTAGTCCGGTTGCCTCTACTCTCTTGATTTTCCGTAAATCTGCAGACCATAAAACCAAGGAACCTGACTTAGCTGGAGTGTGTGAGGGGTCGATCAGTGTGGACATTCCAAAGAACAAGTCCTTTAAACTGAGGATCAAACATTTAGTTTGTAGGAAGAGGTGGAAAGATTGTGCCAGGCCAAGAAAATGACAAGATCGGAAGCCTTGAGATATAAAGCCTTTTCCAACCGTGTAACACACCCTAACTGACCCTCCTCTGATTCTCCTCTACTCTCATATAGCAATCAGCAGGTGTTTTTTTCTCAAAGAGCTTTACCATCTAGAAAGTAAACTCTGTAGAGATTGCTACTACGTCTCTAACAGGGTTTCTAAACCTTGCTTTATTGACATCGTGGGCTAATTTATTCTGTGCACGGTTGTCCTTTGCATTGTAAGGGGTTTAGCATCCGTGGCCTCTATCCATCGGATGTCAGTAGCCCCCTCCCCAGTTGTGACAACCAAAATGTCTCCGGCCATTGCTAAATATACTTAGCAGACAAAGTCGCTCATGGTTAAGCGGCCCTGTCTGACACCCGCAGTCCCCAGCACCTGATGGTGTTCCTGCCGCGTCGTAGGTATTGACTCGATGATGGCGGAATGAGAGAGACCAACAAATGTTTGGCTATGAGATGACACAGTTCCTTTAGCTTCCTCTTGATTCTACAAACAAATTAGTAATGTAGTGTTATTTTGTATTCTAAGTCTAAAAAATATTTTTAACTCAACATCTCTGATCCTGATGCATTTATTTGTAATAAGAATTCAGATCAATGAGTTATTGTATGATTTGATAGGAAAATTCACATTAAAATAATGTCAAAATATGCAAGCTAAAATATATTTCATAATATCTCCTCTCATAAAAGTCAATATGTTTTATTGATTTCTCTCTTGACAAAAATTAAATTCAGGCAGAAAACCACTATGAATTAGCAAATGAAGCAGATATTGAATTTTAAAAGGGACTCAAATGTGTATTTGAGCTTATTAGCATATAGTGCAGTTGTAACATAAGTAATTGGCTGAGAAGTTTGGGCAAAGACCCTCTGCTAGACCAAATTTAGACAGGCTCCTCTAAGCCCTCTGCAGCCAGGCCTCATCTTTGGCCTGTGAAAACTGCAGACTCTCAGCACCAATGAGTTTGTCCACACGTCCCCCACACCTTCACACTAAAAGACCAGAACAAACACTGACATCGTTTCTGATGCGGAGTCGGTGAGCCGAGGAGGCGAAAGAAAGATTTCTTGGACTCTCAAGATCTGGCAGTAGTGCTCTTTTATTTAGAGAGTAGTATGGAATAGCATGGGGACAGGACCCACGGGCAGTCAGAGCTTCTGCTGCCATGGGGACACGACCCATGGGCAGTCAGAGCTGCTGCGTGGGGACAGGACCCACGGGCAGTCAGAGCTGCTGCTGCTGCCACATGGGGACAGGGCCCATGGGCGTCAGAGCTGCTGCGGGGGCAGGGCACATGGGCAGTCAGAGCTCCTGCTGCTGCCGCATGGGGACAGGACCCATGGGCAGTCAGAGCTGCTGCTGCCCTGAGTTGAGGGTTGGGGCTAATTTTACAAGGCATGGGTACGTGACTTATTTTTACTGGAAAAAGAAAAGATGATGTAAAAAGTCATTAAATGATTTCAGTGCAGATGGGGTTTGGTTATTGTATGGTCATATAACTTTAGATACGAATCTGGCCATATAGATCGGCATGTAGGTGAGGATGCCCTGGGCTTCTCTCCCTGGGGCAGCCCTAATTCATACCATAAAAAAATCCATTGGGTCGTATAGTTGGGCATGTAGGCCAGGTCACCTTGGGCTTCTCTAGCTGGGGCAGCCTTAATCCACTTCAGTTTCCAACAGCTCAGGGCAGCATCCCCAGGACAACCCTGGCCCCCTGGAGACCCTGCCTGAGAAAGCTCACGGTGGCCGCCGGGAGAGCTGCTGTTTGTCTAGCCAAAACCCAGTAATAAACATCCAGGACCCCAAGCCCTCTCCTGAAGCAGCTGCTTTAGAAAGCTTACAGCTGCAGATCGTCTTCTCCCCCTTTGAGATGTAGATTTTCCGCCACACAGAGCCGTCTTCTCAAGCACCTGGGAGCCATCTTTTTGAAATGTAAACATTCAGGGAAATAACTCCCACTCTCCCTCCCCAGCCTGTGTACCCCCTGCTGTGACGCGCAATACCACCTGCTGTCTGAAAGATACCAGAAAACTTGCTTCTCCTCCAGATAAACCTCAGTTAACAAGGCTAGTTTCTGCCCAATGCTCCCTTTTTCATGGAGCTCTCTTCCTTCTAAAACGGCCCGTCATTCCTGCACAAATCAAAGTTGATGTCGGTTCATGTGGGACCCTTGTCCCCATTACAAAGGTTATTACTAAGTAAATTCTATCCTTAATGCTTTGACTAGTGTTTGGCTTTATCTTTGACAAGCTTGAAGTCTATGGCTTTTAAAGAGACTTTAAAAAGGTATTAAATATACGTGCATATATATGTATGCATATATATAAAGATAAATGTAATATATACACTCACACAAATGGGCATGTGTAAATATATCTTCCTTTATATGTAAATAACTGTATATATATAGAGAGAGGATGTTTTCTCACTGACCGATCTAGTTGAATCCGAAATTCAAACACAAGTTTAAAGGATTACCAAAAAACAATTATGTCTAAATCTGACTATTTTAACTGGCAAACCTGCCTGTGTAGATTTTCCTTTTGAGGCACATGATGGGGACATTGGATTTCTCATGTCAGTTTCATGAATATGAGGATTACTGTAAGAATGCTGGCTGGAATCTCAACGTTCAGGAGTATTTGCCTTGTAAAGATGCAGCAGTGGCTGCTGTCTCGGAATTACAGAGCTCATCCTCTTGGATTTTCTTACAAATTTCTCCAAAGTTCTCACATACTGGTAAATTCACTGCTTTTAGACCCAAATTTACTTCTTGGCCAAGCTATCTTCTCCTTTGTGTCCAAAATTTAGCCTAGAAAATAGATGTTTTGCTTGGACACTCAGGACCACAGACAGGCTGACCTACATAGCAGAATATACAAATATATATATATGATATATCTATAGCTATAGCTATGTATATCTATATCTATATCTACATCTATATATCTATCTGTCATCTATCTATCTTTCTATCTATCTATCTATCTATCATCTACCTATCTATCTATATATGGAATAAAATGAAATCAAAATGGTCCTTGAGAACTAGATGGATTCTGTGTGGCTAACTGGGACGTAAAAACAAAATAGTCAAGTGGCCACGACCAGGCTGGGAGGTAGTCATATACTGTGTTCTCGGAAAAACCACAGAATGACTCTTAAGCTTTGACTCTGCCAAAGTTCTTGATTTTACAAAAGCACCTAACAGCCACCTAGACTAAACCAATAAAACTATGACCTGTTCCAACCGATCAGGACTCAGCAGGCTAGCAGCCCTTATTTGCATAAGTGGAGCTGGCTTGCATTCTTCATTTGCGCAAAGGGACCTGAGTGGGAACCTGGGAGGGAACTTTTTCTGTAAAAGGCAGCCCCACTTCATTTGTCCTCCCAGAGTATACTGTTGGTTTGGTCCTGAAGGGGATGTCTCCCTGGTTTGCAAACTGTATGAGCAATAAGGTTTTCCTAAGTAAATTCTTGTATTCCGGAGATTATTGTTGACCTTCTTTGGTGCCAGAAGCAGGATCCAAAGCAACCTTTGGACCCTTCCCTGCACCTTCTAGAGCAACGCGCCAGTGGCTGTAAGAGCCCCTTGAGCTCAGTTCCTCCTTAGTGGTGTTAAGAGATGTCCAGGTAAGTCGTCTCAGATCCAAGACCTCCTACACTGTCAGGTAGAGGACGCAGAAAGATTTTTGCCTGAGGGGTTGCTCACTAAGGTTTTAGGAAAAGGGAGGTTTCTATCTAGTTGTTTGGATGCTAGCTCTTGTCACCACAAGTTAGAGTTTTCAGTGGGAAGTTCCCTTTCAGGATGATAACCTTTGCTTGAGCTCAACATGGGAAATCCATTCTCGAAGCCAACCTCTGCTGATCAGCCATGGTCTGGTACCCTGGCTGCGTTTATGTTTAAGAATTATGGCCCTGGATCCTGTAAATATCTTGTTCCCTGGATTAAGATCACCAGGGGTGATATCAAATTGCTGGCTAATTTGGGGTTCTTTCAAATCCCCAAATTAGTTGATGTCCATATGCAATTAGAATCAAGGAAATATCTAACTTCCCAGGAACAATAGGAAGCTTATTTTAATTGGTATTTTGATGCTTCTAAGTGAAGTCAGGGAATCCCTTATTGCCTCTTTAAAAGAAAATAATTCCAAATTAAATGAGACACTTGTCAAATTAGAGAATGACAACTATGCCAGCAACCGCGCTATCGAAAACAAAACCATATCTGCTGTTCCACCTGCCACCCAAGCTTCTTGACCTTTCCCTTCCACTCCCCTACCTCTGCTACTCCACCCACTCTCACTGAGCTCCCCTACTTCAGGTCCCCCAAAATCCCTCCTCCATCCTTCTTTCCGAAACCCAACTCGCCTCCCTCCCTAACAGCACACATCAAGGTTCAAGCCAACGCTGCAGGGAAAGGGGGCCAACAGGTCGTTTATTCTCCTTGGATTAAAGCTGAATTGCTGGTTTTAGTCAAAGATTTCCTCAACCCTAACTTTGATTCCCTTGAATTCCAAAACCACTTTAGCCTTACGTTGGCACTTACCAACCTGGCTTCTCCAACCTTTACCAGTTGGTTCATGTGCTGGTTGGAAATGTCCTTGCCCGAGAATGGATAAAAGCACCCTAACGGGAGAACCCTCTAGATGATTTTAGTCTAACTGGGGTCACAGCCCTTGAACAGGCCCCAAAACAGGCAGCCATAGTGACCAAAGCTCTTCCTTTAATCTTCCCCTACAAGTAACTGGAAGGACACCCACCACTGCATCCAGAAAAAGGACAAATCAGTCCTGGATTTTTATGATAGACTTGAGAAAACTTTCCAGCAGAACTCTGGCATAAAGGACTTCACTGATGAAACCTTAAACATGTTTAACTCTCTTTTTGTTGCTGGCCTGCAAGAAACCCTGACCACTCTTTTTTTTTCTGTTTTTTGAGGAAAATTAGCCCTGAGCTAACATCTGCCACCAATCCTTCTCTTCTTGCTGAGGAAGACTGGCCCTGAGCTAACATCTGTGCCCATCCTCCTCTACTTTATATGTGGGACACCTGCCACAGCATGGCTTGCCAAGCGGTGCCATGTCTGCACCTGGGATCTGAACTGGCGAACCCCAGGCCACCAAAGCAGAATGTGCAAACTTAACCACTGCGCCACCTGGCTGACCCCCGTGGCCACTCTTTTAAAACAACATGAACTTTACTGACTGGCTAAATGTCTGCATGAACTTGCTTCCTTGGAAAATCAATTATCTAAGATTTTAGAAAAAGATAAAGAGTCAAGAACCTTATGTATCCTTGATTGCTGAGAAAAAATGGCAAAATTAATGGCTTTCCAATTGCAGCAGTTCCAGAAACACTCCCCAGCTCCTCTCAAACAACCACTGCCACCACCCAATCAAGAAAAGACTTCTTCTTTTAGTAAAAGACCAGGGCATTTCAGAAATGATTGCCAGAAAAACAAAGATAGCTTCAACAGAACCCTGACAGATCCACTATCTTTTGACCCCTCCATTGCATCAATATTAGGGGGCACTCCAGGGACTTAAAGGGGGACATCCCCTCTCCTCACTGTCAACTCCCTAGGAGAGGTCAATCTAAGAAATAGACGAAAACTTGACCACAGCTCTCATTGCTACTGGAGCTACCTTGTCTGTCCTCAGCCCCAACACTTTATCTATGCCCCGCCCCAGAGTACAAGACAGTCTGAATGGTCAAGGTCTCAAAACAACCCATGACAGTTTCTAAGTCCCTGTCTATGCCCTTCCAATTGGGTCCCCTCTCCAGAAAACACTCATTTCTTCTAGTACCCTCAACACAGATTCACCTCTTGGGAAGAAGCTTCCTCCAAGAGCATCAGGCACAAATTTCCTTTTCAGAAAAGGGGGAATTAATGCTCGAAGTCGCCATTCCTCCAGTCTAGCCAAGGACCTAGATATCCTCATACCCATAAACAGTCTGACTGACTCACCTCTCCCAGTCCTCCAGCATTAGAGGACCTACCAGATAGTCTTTGAGCTGAATCCAACACAGGCATGGGAATATATGTTTGGTCCCACCCTTAATGATTCAGATAGATAATAACAAGGCTCTCCCAAACATCAAACAATATCTCCTAAGTCCTGAAGTCCTTAAAGGCATCCAGCTCATCCTGGAGGACCTCATACATAAGGGGATAATCATTCCATGCACCAGCCCTCATAACACCCCCATCCTTCCTGCATGGAAGCTGAATGGAAAAGGATGGAGACTCGTTCTAGATTTCCAAGCTGTAAATAATATAGTTATTCCCAGACACCCTGTTGTACTTGACCCCACACCGTTCTCTCTAATCTTCCCCCTCATTCAGCTTACTTCTCTGCAATAGACCTTTGTGGTGCTTCCTTTAGTATCCCAGTTTCCCGAGAGCCAATTTCTTTTCAGCTTTGCCTGGAAAGGTCAACAATATACCTAGTCTCTGCTACCTCAAGGGTTTACAGAAAGCCCTACTTTATTTTTCCCAAATCCTCTGAGCCGATCTAGCCGATCTGTCTTTCCCTCTGGGCTCCACCCTACTCCAATATGTAGATGATATATTCTCTGCTCCGCCAGGAAGCCTGCTCCACTGATTCTCTACTCTTTCTCTGAAGTCTAGGCTCTAAGGGCCACAAGCCATCTGAAGATGAGTTGTAGTTTTGCAAGCCCTCCACTGAGTTTCTAGGACTTCTTTTGACCCCCAAGGGACTGAACAGAGATCCCTCCTGTGTCACAGAATAACTTACCTTCCCCCTCCCCAAAAGCAAAAGACAGCTACGAGGGTTCTTGGGACTTATGGGATACTGCCATAATTGGATCCCAAATTTCTCATTACAACTCAGCCTCTCTACAAAATGTGAAGAAATGCTTCTTCTCCCAGTCCACTCATCTGGGACACCTCTGATGAGAAAGTCTTTAAAAATCTTAAAGTTCAACTACTGCTGGCACCCACCCAGGACACCCCAATTGTGACCCCTTTAGGCTTTTCATTTACAAACATGAGGGAAACCGCCTCAGAGTTCTCACCCAGTCCCGTGGGGACATTGTTGCCCTCCAGGGTACACAGCACTCAATTAGACCCTGTGGCTCAAGGCTGGCCCCTTGCCTGTGCATACTTGATGCTGCCTCTGCCCTTGTTAAAGCTGCTGAAAAGATAACATCGGACTGCCTCCGACTTTTTTCATTCCTCCTTCTGTTAAGGCTCTCCTTGACTCTCACTGTACCCCACATCTTTCAGCTGGTCATCTTACAACCTATGAAGCACAATTCCTGCATTCTCCTCATATCACTGTTGCCCTCTGCAACCTCCTCAATCCTGCTCCCCGGTTACCCTTACCTGTCTAAGATGACATATCCCATGACTGCATCTCACTGACAGACCGTGTCCTGACACCTCATGCCTACTTGCATGAGAGCCCCTTGCCCAAAGTTGACTTCAACTGGTTTACTATTAGGGCTTATCTCAAGGACTCTGAGGACCAATACCATGCAGGCAGTGCTGTCATGTCCTTATAACTCATTATTGACTCTTCCCCCTTAGTGGAGGTCACTTCTGCCCAATAGACCAAATTACGTGCTCTCACCTGAGCGTGTATACTGGCCACAGGGAAGACCGTGAACATTTTCACTGACAGTCACTATGCCTTCGAAGTAGCCCATGATTTTGGCATGCTTTGGAAACAAAGAGAGTTCCTGACCTCATCAGGGCAACTAATTAAAAATAAAGACCATGTTCTTGCACTCTTCGATGCCATATGGACCCCTAAGTCCTTGTCTATAATTAAAATCCAAGGACATTTTTCGGCCAATAAACAAGAGACCAAAGGAAATCAATTGGCAGACGTGATGGCAAAGTCAGCCACCCTCCAAACTTCTCTCCATTATGTCTGTCACCTATACCAACCTTCCTTCCTCCATACAGGGACACCTCAGAGAGGTGCAAACCAACAGTACCTGAAAGGGGAGATGGAGGTTAGAAAACTGTCAAGTAGACTCCCAAAGCAGCCTTTGGGTGGGGCTGAACTCTGCCCAGTCCTTCCTGATAACCTTCAAAGACCATGTTTAACCTTCATCCATGACCTAACCCACTGGAACAGGCAAAATGATTCAATGGGGACAGCAGTAGTGTTGGAAACTCTCCCCAACAATTGCTCACCAGGGTTATAAACATTGCAGGATTTGTCCTCAGTTTAACCCCGGAAAACCCTTATATATTGCTAAGGGAAGACTCCCTCTTCCTAGTGCCCCTTTTGAAGTTTGGTAAATGGATTTTATCCAACTCCCCCAGTGAAAAGGCTATCACATGTATTAGTCCTGATCTGTGTATTTTCCCACTGTGTAGAGGCTTTCCCATGCCAACAGGTGACAGCCATGACTGTGGCTAAATTTCTATTAAAGAGAATCATTCTGACTTGAGGGGGAGGGTTCTTTCAGAGCTTCATAGCAACTGAGGAACCCATTTCATAGAACAAATTGTCCAAAATATCTGCCAGATTTGGCCCATCTACAAACATTTCCACAGTGCCTACCATCCACAGTCATCTGGATTGGTGGAAAGAACTAATGGAATAATCAAAATTCAATTGGCAAGAATTCGTACGACTTTTGTTCCACATTGGGTAAAGGCTCCCCCCTTGGTGTTGCTTAACCCCAGTTCCCCTCCAACAAGAAAGGGTAAGTTTTTGCTTTTTGAAATTGTTATGGGCCATTTCATGAGGTTCGATGAAGGACTTTCATATCCCAATTTTCTGAAAGGAAATCTTCTCCACTATTGCCAGGGGCTTCTTAGCTCACTGCAGGTCAATACTACTTTGTCAAAGATTCCTTCCTCAGCGAGCTCCCAGGAGATGAAGAATCAAGGCATAACCTGCATCCTGAAGATTTTGTTTGTTGGAAATGACACTAAACCAAGGACTCTTTCCAGTCTTGCTGGAAAAGGCCTTACCAGGCACTGTTAACTAATTTTGTGCAACCAAATTAGAAGGTATTGATTCTTCAATTCGTGTTTCTCACTTTAAAAAGGCTCCAGCTCCTTCAGATGACTGGAATTCCACTCTGCTCTCAGACACCAAGTAAAGCTGACTCGCGATAAGTGCTTCCAGGAAGAGAAGTAGACGACACCTGAGTAGACAGCTCTCCCGGGAGTTGGAACCAAGCCATGTACCCTCATGTACAAGCTCACTAGAGCTGAAATCTTTGGATTTCTTTTCTTACCTGTAGGCTTTGTTATGCTGTTTGCTTTGCTTTACCAAATTTGTCTCTTTCACTGGTGATAACATTCATGAACAGTTATACCTCTTTGCTCTTAATCCTCTTTATCCTAGATCTGACTAAAGATGACCCCAAATGGCCCATAGATTATACCCTAACCTCAACTGGATAATTCAAAGCCTTTGGGTAGGTCCCTACCTTTCCTTTGACGGATATCTCCAACCTGAACAGCGTTCTTGTTGATCCTTTTCCTCTCTCTCTTTCCCCTCCTCATTCCCAGAACTACAGTTAACCCTTGACAAGACAACACCATTGTTCTGATATCTCGATCCCCAGCCTCTGCTGGCAATTTTTCCAACTGCTGAATTTGTCATGTCTCTCCTATAGGATCATTTGCAAAAAATAATGATCTGATAGTAATATCCATAACTAACTTTACTCATCTTCCCAATTTCACTATAGATTATAGCAAACCACACTCCAACATGACCTATTGTGTCCAGATATTTAATCCTCAATCTTCTCCCACCCTGTTCTTCTTTCTTTTTCCACCTGAAACTAAACCTCTTGACGTATATGATGAAGCTCGTAACCAAGCAGGAACTTAAATCATGATGTACCCACTGATGCATTTGCAAAAACTAACCAAACTATCTGCAAAAGAAACACTATGTATTTTGCCCCTCCTGTATCTACATCTTGCTCAACTTCTGTTTGTTACAATCAAATTAATCCTCTGTCAAAAGCCCCTTTATGTACAGATTTTAAAGCCTACCATAGGAAGCAGATTGGTAGTCCTATTCCCTTACCCACCCACAAGCTAAATAGTGACAATTAGACCCTTTCCCACATTGACCCCTGGTTTGAAAACATTGCTGTTAAAATTCCTACAGGGGCTGGCCCAGTGGCGCAGTGGTTACATGTGCATGTCTGCTTCAGCGGCCTTGGGTTCACCAGTTCAGATCCCAGGTGCAGACCTATGCACCACTTGTCAAGCTATGCTGTGGTAGGTGTCCCACATATAAAGTAGAAGAAGATGGGCATGGATGTTAGCTCAGGGCCAGTCTTCCTCAGCAAAACAAAAAAAAGAGAGAGAGAGAGAAAAGAAAAAGAGGAGGATTGTCAGCAGATGTTAGCTCAGGGCTAATCTTCCTCAAAAAAAAAAAAATCCTACAAATCAAATCTTAAATTTTAAAAATGGAACTAGTATATTATGTGGCCCTAAAGGGTTCATTTTCACCTGTGGACATGATTACAAACCTTGGGCACATAATTGCAACTGAATTGACAAATTCAACATACCTTGGGAGATTAAATATGGACCTTGGAAAGAACTGGGTAACACAAACAAAGAAAGCAATATTGAGGTTGGGCCCTAGACAATGAGAACAGTTTAAAAAGACAGAGATAATGTCTAAGGCATTTTGGGAAATGGTAACAACACACACTGCAGCACATAGCAAAAAACTGAGCAAAGAGATTCAGGGGAAGTTGAATAACCCAATTTAGTTGGAACACGGAGTGAGTGAAAGGACCTGGAGGGAGATGAAGGTAACAGCCTGGATAATCATGGAGGGCCTTGAACATCTCACTAAATTACTTTGTCTTTATCAGAATCAGAGGAAGCTCTAATGTTGAGAGATGTGATGTAATTAATATAATAGCTAATATTTGTAGACCTACTTCTAAGTGCTTGGCATCAAACTGTTAAAGAGGGATTATACCATTCAGTCACAGCAATGATATCATAGGATAAACATTGTTATTATCAGTATTTTTCAGGTGAAGAAACAGAGAGAAACTAGGGACTTGCTCAGGCCCGTAGCTGGTGAGCGGTGGGACTGGGTTTGTGCTCCGGCGTTGGGTGCAGAGCCTGACTGCTCAACCACGGGCAGCACTGGCTTCCTGAGTCACGGTTTGTGACGAGGCATTGACTCAGAAGAAGGTTTAGATTTGGCTCTACAACATTTTCCAGTAGTACTCTACATAGAAACGATATCTAGCTACCTAATTTCTCTTATGTTCCAGTGGGAAATCAACCTAATATTTTCAGCTCTTCTGTTCTTATCTCCCCAGCGGAAACTTCAACCAAAATAAGTATTTAATTTACGCAACGTGTTTAAAGATGCCTTCAAAATCGTACTTTACTTTTCAGCATATAAAGCCTGGAGTTGGTAGGCTAAGATCCGGTTAAATCTTCACAAGAAAGAACAAAATGATCATCACAGATTAGAGTTAGATATATTTTACATTTTAAAAGCAAATCTTCCACCAAAATTTCCATTTTTGACTGCAAATATGTCTGCCTCATAATACTGGCTAAGTTGGGCTTCTTACTGAGAAGAGCAAAGGGGCTGAAATTCTGTCCTGACTTGAAATCCAAACTCAGCTATGGGAATTTACGGAGAGGAATGGATTGTAATCAATGCCAGCTCTGTTTGTCAGGGTCCTCCAGAGAAACAGAGCCAAGAAACCAATAGGAGATTTTGTATTTTTGTATTTATATAGTTATACAGTGTGAGAAAGAGAGATTTACCACGATGTGGAGGATTAGAAGCCCCACAATCTTGCACATACAAGCTGGAGGCTAGTGGTGTAACTGAGGCCTGAGAACCAGGGGGCCAATGATGCAAACACCAGGATGAGGGCGGAAGATGAGACAAGACACTCCAGGTCAAGCAGTGAGACAGAAAAAAGGGGAGCAAATTGCCCCCGCCTCTGCTTTCTGTTCTGTGGGGCCCTCAGCGCACTGGATGATGCTGACCCACCCTGAGGAGGGCAGGTCCGCTTTACTGCGTCCACCAATTCAAATGCTAACTGCATCTGGAAGCGTCCTTGCAGCCACACCTGGAAATAATGTTTAATCTGGGCCCCATGGCCAGTCAAGCGGACACGTAAAATTAACCATCACACTGGCCAAAGTAGCAGTTTGTGTCTTTCTTGCTATATAAGGAAATTCATGAATTGGTACATTGCTTTTCCTGACAGAAGACGGTGAGCATTAATGGAAAGCTCCCCAATTTTTGGCTTGGTAAAACACATTTGGAGGGAAGCAATTAGGAAATACTTTCTTCTTTCTAACTATCATGTGAAGTCCAGCAAGCCCTACTCTGTGTAGATCAGTGTCACGCTGTCAACACCATTCAGTGATTCTCATAGTGCAGTTACTGCCAGGACAACACAAAACAGTTGTTTTCAAAAACTGGGGGGTAGAGGGCAGTGGGGAGCGCTGTGCTACATGCCGCATCCTCTCCTAAGGACATAACACCAAGATGTGCATGAGATTATTTCACTCAGTACCACCACTCGTTATCTTTCAAAGAAGGAAGCTGTAAGAAGCGTTCATGAAAGTGAATCTCAGACGGCCCCAGAGTACAGAGCGCTCTGCTTCCTTTCTCCCTTTGGCTGAATGTCTGGTGGGGGGGCCTGGCGCTGTGTGAGCCCTCCAGTCATTTGGCCAATGCTGACAGTCTTTTATTTCTGAGATACGTGAGAAATAAGTCTTGAGTACCCACTGAGCTTCTTAGAAGATTAATGGTCATAAATAATAAAGCCTTGGCTAGCACTGCTTTTTCCTCTGTTACCACAAAATGTGCCACAGCTTTCCCCAAATTTTTCACTTGGCACGCTGATTTGGATGAGCTGGTTAGGTAGCAGATAAGAGGAATGAATCAATTGGAAGGGAAACTAATGGATATTGTAAATGAGAAAACTCTTGGAAACTAATCACCAGAAAGGGAGAACTTTATACATGTGATTAAAAAGCTCCGTCAGGGGCCGGCTCCGTGGCTGAGTGGTTAAGTTCGCGTGCTCCGCTGCAGCAGCCCGGGGTTCGGATCCTGGGCGCGGACATGGCACTGCTCGTCAGGCTACGTCGAGGCCGCGTCCCACATCCCACAACTAGAAGGACCTGCAACTAAGATATACAACTATGTACCGGGGGGGTTGGGAAATACAGCAGAAGGGGGAAAAAAAAATAAAAGATTGGCAACAGTTGTTAGCCCAGGTGCCAATCCTTAAAAAAAAAAAACAAAAGGAAGATTGGCAACAGTTGTTAGCCTAGGTGCCAATCTTTAAAAAAAAAGCTCCGTCAGGGAATAGTCAGACTTCTTAACTACTCTGTTCGTGCATACACAAGTTTAGGGTTTGAAACATTTTTCAAGAAAAGATATCATTTTGGACTGCTATAACAGAATGACACACACTGAGTAACTTATAAACAACACAAATTTATTTCTCACCATTCTGGAGTCTGGGAAGGCCAAGATCAAGGCACTGGCAGATTTGGTGTCTCGTGAGGACGTACTTTCTAATTCACACACAGACATCTTTCTGCTGTGTCTTCACAAGGCAGGAAGGCCAAGGGGGCTTTCTGGGCTCTCTTTTGTGCCGGCGCTAATCCCATTCATAAAGGTTCTGCCCTCGTGACCTATCTGCCTTCCGAAGGCCTCATTTCCAAATACTATCACATTGGGGATTAGGTTTCAAAATACGATTTTCAGAGGATGCACACACTCAGTCTATAGCAGGCGGCTTTTCTCTTGGTTCACTCAGCTCATAGGGGTTAAAGAGTTTAAATTGCAGCCAACGATCCCCTGACTCTGTAAATCAATCCAACAAAAGAATAAGTTTGTATGCAACTCACAGTCTAATACGGCAGTCTTCAAAAGTTGTCTGGAAAAAGAATAATTATTTGTATTACTAAGACCTCAGGCTGTATTACATTCTTCAGCTCATTAGCCTTAGAAACTTCAGCAAATCACTTAGTCTCTCCAAGACTGAGTGTCCTGGTTGTAAAAGAAGGCGTACATGGAATAGAGCATTCAGCAAATATTTTTTGACCACCTACTGTATGCTGGGCATTTTGGTGGGCCTGAGGGTGCCATGAGACTGGCATGGTCCAGCCCTGAGATGGCAGTCAAAACCCTATGAGCTGTGTAACCTGGGAAAACTCACATAATCCTTTGGATCTCAGTTTCCTCATTTGTAAAACGAGGATGAGCCCACCAACCTTCAGGGCTGCACAGATGATGGGTCTGAGAGCTCCTCTCAGTGCCTGCTCCTCTGTAAAGGGCTCAGAGAACATTGCAGCCCAGCCTTTGTGGCAGGGATATGGAGTAAATGAAATGATCCAACAGTTATAAAAGCTCTTTGTAAACTTCAAAACGGCTGGACAAAATGCGAAGTTGTCCATCTAAGGATGTGTAACAGGGTGTGGCCATGCAGGCGCAAAGTGCTGGCGGTGTTCTTCCCTGGCCGCCAGGAAGGGGCTCAGCTGCAGACAGAATGACGGCTAGTAGCAAGGCACAACCTCACTCATGTCTCTTCGTTCTCATGTCCACTTTAGCAACTAGAACAGTGACCAGAACAATAAATATTCATGGATGAGAAAGATTAGAAAAGTGAAACATCAGCTTCTGTTTTTCGCTGCCTCCTATCTTTTACATCTATCTTATTCTGAAGCTCAAAAGGTTTAAAAACATGCTTAAGTTTTCAGAACCAGTGGCTAGGGTGTAAACCAATCTGAATCCAGCTGCTGTGCTGTCAGTCATTAGCTCCACATCCTCTTTAAGGGCCTAGGGTCACAAAGGTATGCAATGAAAAGAATCCACCCTCAGAGGACTCACATCAAAGCTAGAGGAGTAAGGTGCGTGCACAATGTGGAGTAACTGGTGGCAGAGCGGTTTCGTTGTACAAGTACAGTTGTTACAACCTCCGGTTCTTGAGTGAAATAACGATGGCAACGACAGCGGCTCCTGTTGCTGAGGTGGCTATGCGCTAGGTGCTGTGATAAGGGAGTCATGTACGTTATCCCGCATGATGCTCCCACCAATTCCCAGATGGAGCCTTTACCATCCCCTTTATTCCCAAATCACCCAGCTGGTGTATGACAGAACCAGAATTCAAACCGAGCTCTCTGAAACTCTGAAGACTTGTTCTTCAACCCTTGTCAATCTGTTCCTTAAGAGAAGGAAACAGTTATAAAACTGCTATTTAGAATATATACTAAGTAAAATGTCTGGCCCAAGGATGCACAACAGAAAAGGCATGGGGAAGACTCAGGTGGCCAGACATGGAAGACAGTATTGAAGCTCTTGGGGTGTCAGAAAATGGGTAGAATTCAACTCTTAAGGGAAGAAGCCTGTAAAAAGGGAACACCAGGGGGAAAGAATGGAAGCTGGGATATGTGGAATATGTATAAAGAATAGTATGAAATGATGCTGAGGATACAGAGGAGAGAACAGTGGGAGAAACGACTGTCAAGACAGGTTGAGATGAAACTCTGGAGAGTGGAAGTAAGCAAATGTGAGTAACTTATTTCACACTTGGAATAAGCAAGTGCAAAAGGAACAAGGTTTGTTAACATATGGCCTTCTCCCCCCATTTCCCAGCCCCCTCTGAGGACCCTTCTGTCTTTGCCAGGCTAGCCAGCTCATCTCCGCCCTCAGACTTCTAAAGGGGAGGAGATGGTCAAAACATCTTCACAACCACATTGGATCTAGCGGGTGCAGAGAGGTGCAGAGGGTTAATTCCTTCCTCTGGCCTGCCCTGCTCCCCCGTGCAGCTGGAACAGCCTCATGTTCCTTTTCTGCTCAGTCTCCAGCTCTGTGCGTAGTGGATGCTCACCACCACTGAGGACTGAACCACGAACACGAATTTGCCATCGCTCAGAACTGCACAAGCCTGTTTCCTGATGCTCTGTGGGTCTGTTTTTCCTCAGGAAGTAGGATGCACCATCTACTGCAACTAAAGTTGACATCTTTGTTATCCTGATTCCAACAAAAAGAGAAGTGTGCTGATGTAGCTCCAGGGTGAAGCGTGATGAGTGCAAAGGCTCTTGCTCCAGTGACTAATACGAGAAAACTATGCTCAAAGTCAGTTTGTACATAAGAATGACTCTTTCTGTAAACAAAATGTTAATATGATTTAAATTGAGGGCAGCTGGACAGAACACCTGCTTAATTAATTGTTTAATAATTCTGGCACAAATTCTGCATGTTAAGCCCAAATGTATCTACTAATATTCACGGTATTGCCTGCAATTACTAGTTCTGTCATGCCAGGCCAATGGGGAACAGTTTCTTGCAGCTCCTAGAGGGTTCATGGTCCTGTCACACTTGCCTTTGCAGACTTTTTCTTTTTTTCTTTTTTTCTTTATTTTTTTAAAGATTGGCACCTGGGCTAACAACTGTTGCCAATCTTTTTTTTTTTTTCTGCTTTATCTTCCCAACCCCCCCCCCCATACACAGTTGTATATCTTAGTCGCAGGTCCTTCTAGTTGTGGGATGTGGGACGCCACCTCAACGTGGCCTGACGAGCAGTGCCATGTCCGCACCCAGGATCCGAACCCTGGGCCACCGCAGCGGAGCACACGAACTTAACCACTCGGCCACGGAGCTGGCCCCTGAAGACTTTTTCTGACACAGCAGTGCTAACATCAATGCCAGCCACAGCACCCTCACCACACCACCACTACCACCATTGCTTCCATTCAGTGCATGAGATGAAGCAAGATGGATTCCCTCCTAAGTTGTGCATCTAGGATGATTAAAGTGGTTTTAAAGGAGGCAAGAGAGAGGCTTAGGGGATTCAGTGCACTTAGCTTCAAGCTGGGATGGATAGGGTTTTAACACGGATGCTTTTCCCTTCGCTGACTAAGTATCAGAGAGTCCCAGTTCGTTATAAATGACAGAGCGTCCACTAGCCAGAGGAAGGTGAAACTCTGAATATGTGTAAAAGCAAATGCATCCTTTCCCTCGTCTCACAAATCAGCTGCTTCATCTCCCCTGCATCATTCTGCCAATGGAGTCATCGTCCTCCCTGTCACCTAGGTTCAAAACTCTCTTTAACTCATTTGTTTCCTCTTGTCCCACATGTGGGCGGTCAGACTGGCCTGTCCATGCTCTCTCACTCACCAGCTCTCACCCATGACGTCTTCTCCATCCCCACTGCCTTCATTAGGGTCAGACTGTGTGTCCTAGGTGATTGTAACAGTCTCCCAGGCTGCTTTCCCCTTTTACAGGATGCCCTGGCAGTGCCTCCAAAATAGCCCCCCGAAAGCCTGCTGACACTCTCCACCTGAACACAGAGTAGGAGTGGTGCTTCCAGGCGCTTCAAAGCACCTGTGGACAACACCACACAGGGACCCCCTCTGCTCCCGCCTCCTGTTTGTATCTGCGGCATGGCTGTCTCACTCAATGTTGACTTAGCTTTCAAATTCTGGGGCCACAGGCATTTAAAGTTCAGAAAATGCAAATCAGGGGAGGCTGCTTCAGTTAGGGAAAACTTTACTGGGGAAAGGGGCTTCAAGAGAGGCCAAGACGAGCTAAGATATGGGAAGATGGAGGAAAGTTTGAAGTGCGTTCCCACTGGGGAAAGCAAGCAAAGCCCAAGCAGGGAGGTGGAAAAGGGTGGTATTTGCTGCGTCACTGAGGAGACCGGTTTGCTAGGAACTGAAAGAGTTTTGAGGAGACATGGGCCAGAGCCAAGCCTTAGTGCCAGAGGACATTAAAAAAATCAAAACATAAAATATTGTTTATTGTCATTTTTCCTGATGTTCTTGGTGATAAATGTATTACGTTTATTACATAATTTGGGAAATACAGAAATTATTAAGAGAGAGGTCACTATTCCGCCACTGAGAAATAACTACATCAGCATTCTGGCAGGCCTTCTTTGAGCACGGGCTCATTCTCTCTCGGTCACTCGCGCTGTCAGAGGGGATCAAACAGTACATTCTAGTCTATATTCTTACATTGCACACCTAGGAGATAGAGAAGAGAGAGAGACTTTTTCTTATAAACTCAGTTTGGCATAGTGGGACTTATCTACCGCGTACGTTTTTTTCACATCTTCTTAAATGTTCTTCAAACAAATAAAGGTTGCCGACTCCCCAAGGCCGCAGCCCTCAGCAGATCGGGAGCGCTCCCGCTCTTCCTGCCACAGCTGTGCCTTGCTGTGACTTGTTGCTGCCCCCAAGACTGTCAAGTTCACGAGTCAAAAACACATGGACAGAAGACGCACACACTGCAGTTTATCAGTGGATGGAGGTGGCTGCTCCTGTTGGGAGTGTCACGGAGTAGAGCATGGAATCTCTCAAACTCTGAGAACCAAATCCCAAAGCTGAGGTGGTGACCGCTCCTTAAGACAACCTGCCCAGTTGCCCTCTGCTTCCTTCCTCTGACCAGCAAAAAGAACCCTAAAATGAAGCCCCGCATTTTCCTTCTCCCTGGATGTTATCAGTGAAGGACTGTAGGAAATTCGTAGTGAGGAGGTACTGTAGCATTCGGGGTTTGCAAAATGAGATCCTCAGAGTTTGTGAGTTTCGAGGCTAGGCGGATCCTCAGAAAAGTGAGCGCAGAAGATCACACAGGGATCTCCACGCCAGCATGTGAAGCTCCACCGTATGGACACACTGCAACTCAACTAATCCCTCCTTATTGGACATTTGCTTAGCTTCCAATTTCATGTTATAAATTATCCTGCAGTTTGTATTCTTGTAGAGAATAGTTGAATGCATCATTTGAAGAACAATGTTTCCTTGGTATATTTCCTTTGAATAAATTATTAGAAATGAAATTTTTGGGTCAAAAATTTTATACACTTAAATCCTCTGGAAACATAAATATAATAAAATTTCAGTCCATAAAATTTTCCCCAGTTTCTACACAGTTAAGCCATACTGGAAAGCATCTATTTCGCTATGTCTTTACCAACAGTAGATGTCTACTTTTCATTCTTACCAATTTTACAGATGAAAAAAGTCTTCCTTATTTTATTTTTCTTGGTGATGTTAGAGAATTTTTAATGCATCTATGAGGCATTCATATTTTTTTTTGTAAATCTTCAACTTTTTGTTTTTGTCTTATTTTGATTTCTGAGAATTTTTCGTTTTATTGATCCGTCTCTCTCCATCTGTCCGTCTATAGCATTATGACCCCTCACCCCTCCCGTCATCTCCAATGAATAAGGACATTTTGCCAGTTTAATTACAATGACATTATCGCCCTCCCAAAACATTAATCTTGATTTCATAATATTATCTAGTATGTACTCTCTATATAAGTTCCCCTAATTGTCCCATAAAAGTCCTTTCTTGGCCATTTTTCCTCAATTCAAGCTCCATTTAACTGTTACTCATTAGGTTGTCATATCCATGCAGTCAGCTCTAATCTGGAAGGGTCCCCTACGTTTGTGTGTGTGTGTACACGCAAGCGTGTGTGTCTTTCGTGACAGTGGCATTTTTTAATAAATCCAGGATATTTATCCAGTGGGAGAGTCCACAATCTGGATTTCTCCAATTATTTCCTTATCATTAGGTTCGGTTTAAATATTTTTTTAAGAATCTACATCGTTGATGTGTGGTTTTTTTTTTTTAATTCTATGCTGACAAAACAGAACAGTCTTTGGGACCGAGGGGACAAGCCTCCTCTGAGTCCTCTGATGTGACTTTATGTGCCCAGGGCTCAGATGAGTCTCCTCATGTTTTCCGCTAGTTGACTTACAAATGCATTTTTACTTTATATCTAATATTTAATTAACATAGAATTCCTGTATGTAGGGAGTGTTAGAGATCAAACAGATTTTTCTCCCTTAAAGGTTAAAAAATTTTCCCTCCCATTTCCCCTGATTTACTCTTTGACTTCTGCTATACAGTAAATTATTTAAAACAATAGGATCTATTTCTGGGCTGCCTATGTTTATTCCTTCAAATAGACTTGTGTGTCCATCCCCGGGCATGTGCCTCAAGCCTTTCAAGAGCTGATTGCTCAAGTCCACCCGGGCATGGATCTTATTTTCTTCAATATCTTCACCTGTTAATTTTCTAGATGAATTTTTAAAATAATTTTACCACCATTAAACAAATCAACTTTACTGGGACAACTTTACTGGGATTCTATTTGACCTATTAATTAATTAATTTGGTGCGAATTATCATCTTTACAATTTTTTCTTACATGATATGAACCTGACAGTGTATGATGATTACAATATTCTTTATGATCTTCCAAAAAACTGTATACTGTTCATCATGAAGATAATGCACATTTTATTTTAATTTTTTTCTAGGTAGTTTCTTTTTATATTTTCTTTTGCATTTAGGATGGTTTTACCTATTATATTTTTTAATTGGAATTATCTGCTCTATATAAATCTATTAATTTTATTTAGCTCATAATTAGCCACCTTACCGAGCTCTCCCAATGTACATCTAACTCCTTAGTAGATGTCATCCTGCTGAAAATCATGATATCTTTGTCTCCTTTGCAGTCACTGCCTCCATGTCACAGGGACATGCTAAGAAAGAACTCGTGTTAAATTAGAGGCACAGAAGGGAGAAAAAGATGACACTTAAAGGTCTCATGGATCATTTGACTCTTCAGAGGAGACACTGTTAAATAAGATTTGATTTGGAATGTGACAGTGAACTGCCACATGGTATCCACTTTTCTAATAGGTATGATATCTATATCAGTTAGCTATTACCACAAATTTTTGTATAACAAACCACTCTTAAATATAGTGGCTTAAAATAACATTCATTTACCCTCATGGATGCATGGGTTGGTTGAGGCCCCCTCAGAGGGCTCTGCTCCATGTGTCTCTTATCCTCCTCGTCCTCCTCCTGGAACCAGAAGACCGTCAAGGTGTGCTCTTTTCACGGCAATGGCAGAGGTGCGAGAAAGCAGGACTGTTTCCCCAAGCACTGCTCACCCTGCTGCTTGTATTGCTCTGCCAGCATCCCACTGGCCCCAGCAAGTCACACGGCCAACCAGAGTCAGGAGCTGTAAAAGCATAGCCACGGCAGGAGGACACTGCAAAGTTACAGGGCAAAGGGTACGGAAGTATAACTCTATTACCGGGTAGAGGGCAACGATCGACACGATAATTCACCTGTCAGAGTATCGAAAACTCACTATGCACACACGACCAGAAAGACGTTACAGCTAGAATATACAACTATGTACTGGGGGGCTTTGGGGAGAAAGAAGAAGAAGAAAAAAAGAAGATTGGCAATAGATGTTAGCTCAGGTGCCAATCTTAAAAAAAAAATTAAATTAAGAACAACCTCACTATACTGCCACTCCTCTTCTGTTATGCTTTGGCCGTGCTTCAAAAGTCTTATTCCTCAACAAAACCAAATTTCGAAATAATATGTATAACCTTGTTTTACAACAAACATAGCGTCAACAGTGACTGCCTATCCTTGTTGCTGGGCAGCTGGCTCAGTGCTGAAAGCCTGGGCACGGGACACGGAAGCTGGCCCTCGCCGCCCTCGCCCGAACTGCATGCAGCCGCTGGTGTGCACAAGGCCCATCTCTCTCCATCTGCCGTGTTCCAGTGGAAAGTCAACCCAACATTTGTATTCTCTTTCCGTGCTAGTAATTTAAGTTTTCTTCTTTCTTTTTCTATCTTCACTGGCATTTCAGTGGGAAACTGAAAAAAACCCCACTCATTTGAGTCAGTTTCTGAAAGAGAAGTAATGTGGCAAAAGAGATTCATCAGGCAAATCACTCTGGTGATTTGAGAGATCAGGTCAGGTTCATGAGAGCCAGGACAGGAGGATCCTGGGAGGAGGCTGTAAGAGTCCATTTGAGTACAAGGAGCTGCTACCTGGGATGGACAAGAGGAAGATAGCTTGAAGTAATGTCAAGGGTTGGTGAAAGGATGCGAATGGTGGTGGAAGAGGGGAGCCTGCCATTTCCTTCTGCAACAATAAAGCCCCCACAGGACCTCTCGTGGTAACCTGACAGCAGGTCTTTGCTCTCCAGGGGTCATATGACGGACTTGGAAGAGGGTGGCGCACAGCCGACTCAATCACCGCCAAGTACCCTGTGCTCAGAAGTCCTGCGCTGCGGCTCTCTGTTCTATTTGGTTTAATATCTGCATCCAAATTTCCCCTAAATTCTAAGAGCGCAAGGATCCCTTTTCTCCTCATCTCTACTAGCCAGCTCCCCACTCCTTGCACTTACAACCCGCCTGTGCTCACAAAAGATGACTGATGATTCATGGATCTGTCTGTGACGTATCCCATCTTTCTGTGGACCCTTTGCCTTCCCTCCACTCTTTCCAGCTCTGTTGGAAATCACAGCTATTACTTGGCTCATGCTTTCAAAGAAAATATCGCAGCTGCCTCATGTGCTTTAGTCAATAAAACCTCCTAGTCCAACCATATCAAACTTCTCTCTGAATTCCTTGGTTTTATTAGACTGAGGTCCCCCAGCTCAAATAAACTGGGGATACTCAGAAGACCCTGTAACCATAAACTGGCTCCCCATCTTTGTCACAATGTCCTACAGGGACAGTGATGGCAACAGAGTCATTGGGATGATCTGAAGCATCACATCCTGAAACTGGAAGGAGAGGAGGGGGGAAATCACTTCTATAGCTTTTGCAGTCATTAGTAAATATTTATACTGTATATGTATGTACATATATATGCATTTATATATTATATATTATTTATATTTATGTATGTATATATTATACATAATGTATATTATTTATATATTATATATACTCTTCATATGTCACTTTTTATTTTATTTTTGTTTATTTTTTTGTAAGGAAGATTGGCCCTGAGCTAACATCTGTGCCAGTCTTCCCGTATTTTATGTGGGATGCCAGCTCAGCATGGCTTGACAAGCAGTGCTAGGTCTGTACCTGGGATCTGAACCTGTGAACCCTGAGCCACCGAAGCAGAGCACGCAAACTTAACCACTGCACCACTGGGCCAGCCCCATATGTCACTTTTTAAAAAGTGATATAGAGAGCTCTGGAAAGAATTATATATGTATGTACCTATACAAAATATATATAAAACATATATGTATATGTGTATATATGTGTATATCTGTATGACATATACACATGCATAAGAAGTGATGCGTATGTTTTGTATTTAGAGAACAGCATAAACCTCAGCGCTAGGCAGGAGCTTGATAGCTCTTTCCAGAGCCGTGTTTTATATCAACTGTATTAACCTATGAAATTCTCCTCCACGGGGCCAGGGCTTCCTCTCACACAGTTATCTCTAGAACAGTTATGTTTATGGCTTTTCATTAATGGAAACTGCCCCTGCCATCTTCATTCATGCTTTACCTCCGTGTTTGTTTAATGAACCTGCGGCATTGCTGGAAGCTGAGCATAAAGAAATAGAGAGGATTTAAGAAGTGTCTATTTCAAGTCTACTGTATAAAAATACATGACTTGGGTTTTCTGTATTTTCATTAGATTACCTGGCAAACTAAGTAGTGATTCAGTTCCTAGAAATATCAGTGCCACCAGGCGGGCCCGATATTCTTCTCCCTCAATTCATGGCTTACGGTCCGCTTGCCCCATCAGTGGGGAAAAAGTAAAGGTTTTTTGCAAATGGTGTGGTACTGCATGTTAAAGCCTCGCTTTCTGTGGAGCACGTTTTCATTTCTACAGATCGGATCCCAAGTCTCAGCTGCTCACCAGCACTCTGCATGCAGCAAGATCTCGTTTCAGGAGAAAAGCACCAGCGGCTGAGTCACGCTTCAAACACCTCCCCCTCCAATAAAGAGCAGCTACAATACAGGCTCTTTTAAAAATGCAGCCATTTCCCTGAACGCAGGTGCCAAGCATGTGTGGAGAAACCTGCAGTTCAAGTTCTCTGACTGCCCAATAGGCGTGAGCTCTGGTTAAGACGTGGGCAATGATACCCACTCAACTGCAGCTGGCATGAAGATTAAATAACACAATGTTCAAAACACTCAGCACATAGTGCCTAGCACAGAGTAAGCTCTTAATAAATACTAGTTGTCATGATTATTTGTAATCATCATTACAAATAAGCTGTAATGAAAATTATTTGTGAGCTGTACCAAGATAAACTCCACTCTCTACTTCCTGCTACCCTCCGAATTGTGCTCTATAACTAAAGGCTTCCTCGCGCTCCTACACAAGCGTGCCACGGGGCTGAGCTGGAAGCGCGTACTTTGATGTCTCTAAACCCCTCTTAAAACCCTTTAAAAGGGCCCGGGGTGTCGGGCTCAGGCTGCACAGAGCGCTGTGCAGATGCCTGCAGCAAGGAGCAACTCATGTCCCCAGGCCATTTTAAACAGCCAGCACTCTCTTCCCCTTGAGGTCGGTGAGCAGAAGAAGTGATCCAAATCCCTTTCCGGCCAGTGCTGAAGCACACACTCATCACCCTCACCTGAGCACAGGTGTCGGCGTTTTAGGAATTCACGGCCCTCAAACAGAATGAAACCAAAGAGGGCAGGCTCTGTGAGAGTTGAGAAGTTGCTCAGTGGCATCTCCTGCTTGGCCCATCCTCTCCTGCAGAATTCTTTCCTGTTCCCCAGGCCATGCCCAAACTCTAGGCCGTCAGCTAGACAAGAGCCCGCCCTCACGTCTGACACTTCCCCAAGCACTGCCACCCAAGCACTGTGCTTTACAAAGCCCCCAGCCTGGTGGTGTCACATGGGAGAGAGGAGTGACCAGACAGGGACCGCACCAGACCTCACCAACACTTCTGCTGACCAATAAAGTCTATGTCAGTGCTGGCTACGGGTCTTTCCCTTTATCCATGGTGGAAAATGAAGGTCATTGAAAATAGGAAGAGAAATATAAACATGCATCCAAAGCCCATGCTAATCCATTCTTATTTTCAACAGGGTTTTATGAGGGATTTGGGTTCAAAACCTGGTTCTGCCACTGTTGGCTGTATGACTTTGGTATCTTAACCTCTCTGGGTCCTGGTGTCCTTCTCTGTAAAATGGGGCCATTAAGTGTCCTGTTCATGTGGTTACTGTGAAGGTTAAATGAGAAAAGGCATTTAAAGTGTCAGACACAGTACCTGGCACAAGTACACCCTCTCCGTGGGTGATGTGTCATTTTTATATAGCCGCAAATGGGGCAGGTAGAGTTCTGCCCCGGATGTGGGGGCACATCAGCCTTTGCGACACTTCTTAGGTTAATGTACTACATAGATTGCGAAGGGCTAATAATGTCTTACTATTCATTTTCATATCCTCCCAAAGTTTCTTGACTCTGAGGATGACAAGATTAGGTTCTGTACTGTATTCTCACCATTTAGGAGGCTATTACAGGATTCAACTCAGCAAACGGACCCTGAACAGTTTCCACTTGCTGGCCAAGCGCATGGCTCTGGGAACTCAGGGTTGAACACGCTATGTCCCTTCTGACGGACGTGAGTAAGCTCACTGGGGTGTGTACTTAAGTTTTCATTTTTCACTGGGTCATTTGTGGGAAAGCCCCCCAGCCCACCTCTCAAGGACATGGTCAGGCCCCAGGTAAAGTCAGCAGACACACAGACTCTCTGATTTGGACTTTCCCTCTGTGGACTGATGCGTCCTGTGACTGCCCACTTGTCCACTCTAATCACAGTATAGAGCGACAATGAGCTCTGCCTGGCCTGCTGGTTAGCGGGAGCATCAGTGAGAAGCTCCTCAAAGTTTGGCTGAAAGAACCCAGGTAGAAACTGCTTTTGTCTTAAAGTGAGCAGCCATGCCAAATGAAGTGTGTGAATGGCATCTAAATTGGGATGTTATAATGAAGGGCAGTACATGAGGTGAGAGATGCACAGACTGCAAAGCCAGCATCACCTCAGTACCAACACTGGAAAGGACCACAAATCTGAAACTTCTTTCCCTTGGCATCTCAGACCCTTCATCCCTGGACTGGTCTCTGGGAACCAAATGCAGGTGTTTCTGGGGCTCTGAATATCATCTCTGAGCACAAAGGTATTTAGCATATATGTTTCTGCCCATAAGCAACACAAAGCGTAGTGATATCACCATTCAGAAGTGTTGCTTCTTAGCTGAGCAGCAGTATAAGCTGATGAGGTGAGGGGGATGAATGCCAGCTATAACATTATGGTCGAATGAATCATTTATTCATGGAACAAATGTATTTGGGAACATCTGCTGAATTGGGCAGGTATGGCTCAGCCATCTCAGAGTTTATGGACCAAGAGTGATAAGTGGACACTTACTATCTTGGAATTGGGCTATGATATGCAAGGCTGCAGTGTCACCAACTCCAGGAGGCACCTTTTCCATAAACTACAATGTGAGTAGTGCCTAAGGGAGTTGTACAACACTCTCTCCCTGAGTGTTGGAGCACAGAGAGAGCACATAACCTGGGCGGGACATGTAAGGGGAGCCCTGCAGAGAGAGTGACATCTGCTTTGGGACGTGGAGGATTAGTAAGAGTTGGTCAGGCAACGGGGTGGGAGATGGGATAAGGGATGAGTTTTGGGGCAGGGAATGTGTTCATAAAAGAGAGATCAGCATGTTAAAAGCAAGATGAGAGGAGAAAGCAATACGCCCAGTACATAAAGTTATGAGAGGTCAAGGGCATCGCAAGAGTTAAGTCAACCAGGGGGACTCAAACCTCGGGGGAGGCTGCCTCCTGACCATTTAGCCTCCATCCCGCCTTGGTCTTAGGAAAAAGGATTCACAGAAATCGCAAAGGCAGCAGCGGTAGAGAAGTGTGGTGGCGAAGAGCACACACCCTAGGGTGGGAGCCGCCAGTCTCACGTCCCTGCCCCACTGCCTTCTTCCTGTGTGACCTCAGGTGTGTTGCTTCCAATTTTCAAGCTTTGGATTCCTTCTCTGTGAAATGCAAGCTCGAATAATATCTCCTTCTGGGATGGCCATGAGGGTAAGCAAGAGAGTGCGTGTAAAAATGGTTGGCACAGGACTGGCCATCAGTAAACGTAAGAGATCTTCATCTCTATTATTTTAAATCAGAAAGTTGGCAGTGGACATCTTCAGTCTCCTGGTTTGGAGCCTTTTTTCTCCCTGAGAAACTTACAAGCATCCGTGCTAAACTGTGTGTGATCGATGGCAGCTCCAAATGTGGCTCCTTCAGGGGATTTCTGGTTCAAAAGGCATCCAAGTCTCGAGCTGAAGAGGTGGAGCAACTTTGGGAGAAGTGGAGGCAGCTGGTGGAGGACGTTTTGGGGGGGGGGAACAGAGGCCCAGCGATGAATCGTGCCCGGCAGGCAGCTCAACTAGCGTGGCTGAGGCTGACAGCATTTTGAGGGAACTGCATTAAACACACATATCTCACCTGGGAGATCCTGGGCAACTCCTTGGTCTTTCTGGTGACTTGGCAGATCACTGAAGTTTTCCTCTGTCTCTGAAAAGGGAGAAATGGCAGTGTGGGGCTGCAGCTCTGACAGTGTTCTGGCAGCTGGCCAGCTCTTAAAAGGCCTACAAAAAAAACTTGTGACGTAACCCTCAGCTCTGGAAGCAGCCTTCTCAGTTCCATATGCACGCTTCTTCGCCTCACTACCATCACTCAGTTTTCCAACAAAAATAAATAAATAAAGGAATGGAACAACGGTGATTTCTCGTGCCGCGCTACTGTGAGAATAGTGAATGCCATCTTAAAGGAGGGCCTTGAAAGTTTCAGGAGGAATGGATACAGACTAGAACTGGTTGGGGATAATCTTTGGTGAGACTATGAATGAGCTGGTGACGCAGACATTCTATAACATGCGCTAACGTCTTCCTGGGTTGGAAGGTACGGCTGAGATCACCGTGGAAACCACCTCACTCCTGTGTGCTGCGCGGCAGGGAACACCTGATTACTGTCCGGACCTACGAACCTTATGTGAAGGGTCCACATCCATTTAATTCGCCTGTTCCCTCTTTCAACCACCACTGGTCTCAACTCTGAGGAGACTGGAGTGAACAAAACGTGACTTCTCTCTTGAGAGGACCCTATTTCCTGGAAGGATGACCCTGCTGAATCATCTCTTATTCTAACGTGCCTCCCAGTATTTTATAAAATACTCATTTTATAGCTCCTTTCTTGTCTACATAGGGCCTTCCATCATCCCTGTGAAACTGGCATGGCAAAGAGTATCATCTCATTGTATAGGGAAGAAAAGTGGGGCTCAGACAATCAAAGTGACCTGTCCATATGCTAAATGGAGAGACCAGGTGTGACAGTTATAACGGAAGAGGTCCGAATGTAGAATAAGATCTGGATTTAAGCCTTGGCTTGGCTGCTACCTCACAATCTAACCTTAAGCAAAACATCTCTCATCCCCAGGCCTCAGTTTCCTCCTTTGTAGAATAGAAGGAGCACAGGGGGATAACTGTTTTGTTTTGTTTTGTTTTTTACTGAGGAAGATTCACCCTGAGCTAACATCTACACCACTCTTCCTCTGTGTTGTATGTGGGTCACTGCCACAACATGGCCACTGATGAGTGGTGTAGGTCTGCACCCAGGAACCAAACCCAGGTGGCCAAATTGGAGTGTACTGAACTTAACAACTAGGCTATGGGGCTGACCCCAGCAGGGGCATAATTTTTTATTTTTTTTTTCAGGAAGATTAGCCCTGAGCTAACTGCCACCAATCCTCATCTTTTTGCTGAGGAAGACTGGCCCTGAGCTAACATCCATGCCCATCTTCCTCTATTTTATATGTGGGATGCCTGCCACAGCATGGCTTGATAAGTGGTGCGTAGGCCCACACCCGGGATCTGAACCAGTGAATCCTGGGCCACTGAAGTGGAAGGTGTGAACTTAACCGCTGCACCACTGGGCTGGCCCCTGGGGGACATAATTTTTGAGGGTACTTCTGGGTCTGAAATTCCTGGCTCTTTGTCTAAGTGGCTGGGCTAAGGGAATCAGACCTAAGAGGTCTCATACTGAAAAAGAGAATACAACACAGCTGTTTATTTTGATCCAGCAGACAAGAAGGGGCTTTGAAGTTTAAATTACAGCACATGACTTTGCCATGTGGAAAGGTGGGGGACTCTTTTCATGGAAACAATTTTAAGATTTTTTGGAGGTTTCATTGAGTTCTACACCTATCTCACTCATTCCTCATCTATGAGATCAAAATTTCCTGCTTAGAAAAATGCTCCAAGCAAACTCAGAAACTCCAGATACTCTTTTAGAGTGTATATCTCAAAAATAAAATTGCACGCAACGATACAGTGGAGATGGTGTAGTTTTGCACAGTCAGGCAAAACTGACAGTTGGCCCCTTCATCTAAACATTTATTTTGTTGGGATTTTTAATAAGCAAATTGTTTTGGCCCAGGACCATGGCAAATTTGCAAGCTGAATGCTTGGTGGATGAGGCCTGGGTTTTGATGTGCTAGACACCAGCTATTGCAAGCAACTCACACAATGAAGACGATCCAGCAGTGTGGCCCTGTGGTGGCACACACTGAAGTGATCAAGAGACTGCTGTTTCTGATGGGCATCGATGAATCAATGGACCATTCACAGCAGGAAGCCAGCACGGTCTGTTCTAAGTCCACTTTTATTTTCTCCTTTTATAAGCCTATTATTCAATTTCATGTGAAGTGGCATATTCATTCTGTATGCTGATAATATCATTATGTGCTGATAAGTTTATAGATAATATTTATAGGCCTCTAAAATCCATTTCTGAGGAATATTCTTTGCTGCTTTTC
This sequence comes from Equus przewalskii, assembly GCF_037783145.1. NCBI lineage: Eukaryota > Metazoa > Chordata > Mammalia > Perissodactyla > Equidae > Equus > Equus przewalskii. The sequence goes on along the minus strand of NC_091839.1, from coordinate 537,017 downwards.
TGGACAATAAATTGATTTTAAATACTAAAACTATTCAAGCTGGACAATTTGGAATCAAGTGTTTTATAAAGTAATATGGAAGCTGTTCTTTCTATCTGACTAAAATAGCCTGATGTTTTCTAGCTTGCTAATAAATTAAGATACACAGAAGAGCCTAACAAGATGGTATAAACCCGAATGAAACAAAGTCCCGCCTGTGAGGGAGGCATCTTCCCGGTTCATGGCTGGCCCAGGTCCTCGGGTTGAGTGGGAGCACAGAACTGGTGTCGTCTTCCATGGCCAGTACACTACAGCTCTTGGTCTCCTCATTTAAAGCGACCAGATCATTGAACTTTTAATCTGTGACTCCAGCTCCATCTGGAATTACCCACAAAACTAAGTAGAAAGCATCTATCCTATCCTTTCCTATCTTCCCAGCCAGATTCCCAAAGGACAGGGACCTGTGTAGTCCTTACTTTGGCGTAGTTCAGGTTGGGTTTACAGGGGCACCAAAGGCATTAACGTGGCCGTGTACTAGCAACACCAGCAGACTGCAGTTGGTCTACACAGTACAAAGGAGAGAATCTGTTCATGCCCCCAAATCAATAACATACTTTTACATAGAAAAGTGTGCTTTCCTTTCCCACCATCTGTTTGGATTCTCATTCCAGTCCTTAGAGTTGAAACAAAGAAAGTTATCTTTGTTACATTGGAAAAGTGAAAAATGAAGTCCAAAGAGCTCAACTCACTGGACAAGAGGACAATGGTGATGATGGTGGATGGACATGATGACAGTTGCTGTTACTACTACTACTTTCCTGGTTATTGAGCATTCCTCTACATCAAGCATTATGCTGAGTGTTGGACCTGGACTATTTTATTTAATCTTACAACAGCCTTATTAGGTTGATTTCGTTTTATAGATGAAAAAAATTTACAGATGAAGAAAAGGAAAACCTTGCTTTAGACTAGACTAGAATTCCTGACTTCTATCACAGTGGACCAAGATTTTTCCACTGGACCAGCCTTTTTCAATCTCTTTACTGTAACTTTGTTTTGTTTCGTATGTGTTTGGTTTGGTTAGTGAACTGATCAATAAGGCAGTGTGGTGGAAATAATAGCAGTATCAATAACAGACCTCACAACTAATAATATTTGTCATGGCCTATGGTGCCATACAACGAGTTTTATAAATATTCGTTCCTTAGAGTGCCAGAACAACCTCATGAGGTTGACCCCATTATCTTTTCATTTTACTTTCAAGGCACCTGAGGCTCAGTAACAGGACCATTACTCCATTTCAGGCGTGCCTACGTCCGGAGTTTACTCTCCCAATCCCAGCTACATTTCCTCCTTTCCTCCCATGACATTGGTATAAAAAGAGCCTAGCTCTGGAATCCATGCGGGAAGGAGTTTGCTCCCCACCACTGTGTAACCTGCCTCCCTCTGGGCCTCAGATTGTCCAACTTTACAAAAAATACCTTGGGCTTTCTACTGGCTGCCCACATTCCTTCCTACATGGCCTACTCCATCCTCCAACCAGCAATGGGGTGTCAAGTTCTTCTCATGCTCTGAATCTCTCTGACTTCCTTTTCTGTCTTCCTCTTCTAGCTTTGCTGGCCATCAGCGAGAGAACGCTCTCTGCTATTAAGGGTTCACACGATTAGGTCAGGTCCACCTGGATGATCCCCTTACCTTAAATTCAACTGTGCTGTATAGCATAGCGTAATCGAAGGAAAGATGGCTTGTTCTGAAGATTAACGCAGGCCATCTTTGGAGCTCATATTTGAAATCCTGCCTACCACAGCCTTGGCAGCTGCCCAGGTCCCTACCAATTATGTGGCTTCGATTTCATACTCTCTTCTTTCTGCTGTGTTAAAGTCACCCCTGCTATGGATTCTGAAATGTTTTTTAATGGCAATGGAAGAAAGGAAACTTCAATTTCCTACCTGTGTCAACAAAGCAAAGAGCTATCTCTGTGTCAAGATCTGTAAGCTGCAGAAGAGCTGAAACTACCATTTGGATGGGGGAGCAGATGCTTGCAGTTTCAGTCAAATTTATCCCCTAAGAACTTATAGTTCCTATGCTGTCTTAGCCACTCAATACCTAGGTCTCACTTTGTTTCTATTCAGAGGAGGCATTAGTTTCATTCCCAAGATGCCCAAGGTGCCAAGTGCCCTGCAAAGAGACAGGTCTAATCTCCTCCTATGCCATGCATTCATCTAGTTACTCAGCACATATTTGCTGAGTTATATGTCCATAACTGTGTGGGATGAAGAGACGGGCCATGAACTAGGAAAGACCTCATGGACAGGGACACACACATGCAGATACACATGAGTAATTCCCAGGCAAAACAGTGAGTTCTGTAGTGGTAGCACGACCCAGGCTGAGGGAGAATAGAGGAGAACAAGTGTTTGTCGTGCTCGAGTTGGATGTAAAAGTGTATAGAAAATTTTGCGAAGGATATGAACCCAAGGAGTGAGCGGGGAGACTGCTTGATTGTACCCCACATCCACTGGTTCGTGTTTGTATAACCTCAGACCATGTATTAATATCACCTCTTAGGATAACATTTTAAATATATAAATTAGAATAATAATATTTAATAATCATAAAAATACTGTGAGTTAGAACTTAGAGATGAGGTACTTTTGGGAGTTTCCCAGGATGTAGGAAGTTCATTTTGAATGGTCTCAGGATCAACACCTGTGGAAGCAAAAGGGAGGAACCAGTATCAGGCAGAAAGAGAAGTTGCATTGCAATGCCGTCTCACTAAAGGCCTCAGACAGCCCCATGGGGAGCTCTGAAGCTGGAAAGGCCAATCAGAGGTATCCCACATCACAGCAAAGGAATCAGGCCTTTATACTTCTGTACCAACATCTGGATGCAGGCTGCCCCAGTAAAGGAGTGTGATGTAGTGAAAGGCAGCTTTCTATTGCCACTGGCACTTTCTGAACAGCTGAGGAGAAAAAGCCAGCATCACCCCCAACAACTAGGGGAATAAATCCTTTAGTTCTGAAGGGGGATACGAGCAGCATACCATTGTATCCACTCCACGTACCAAGCTCAATGGCCTGTGTGAGCCAGGCAGGAAATGTGAATGAGTATAGCAAATTAGATACACTTTGAGTTGGGTTGCCGCCACAGGCATGTGACTGAAGCCTGGCAAATTAGAGCAGTGAATTCCCCTGACCATAGTTTAAGTATGGGCACACAGCCCAGTCAGAGCCGAGATGCTGCACCATCTTGTAACAATGTAGAGCCTGAGAACAGATGCAATATGGAAGACATTTTGATGTCCAGTTTTACAGAGACACCATTCCTTTTATTTTCATATTCCATTGTAGATACAATAGGTTTACAATACAATTTTTCATTATTATAAGCCATTCTGCAGTGAAAACCCTTGTCTTTGAGCCTTTGACTGATCATCTCCTTGGAATGAAGTCTTAAATGTGGAAGAGGTCATACGTACTTGCTGAACGGAACAGAATGTCTCCCTCTCAAAGATTTCTTGAGTGCTTACTACCTATGCCTGGCACAGTGTAAGCTCTGAGATAAGTAGATGGATGAGGAATGCTCCATTCTCAAGGCATTTCCCTTCTACTGGAGTGAATACACAGGTATTATGCATTGTGTCACTGTCGCTGTATTATTGCCTAAGACATTCTAGAAGTGCTATGACAATGTGGAGAGGGGAAAATTAGCTGCAACTATGGGGATTGGGAGAAAACTTTATGGGATAAGCAGCATTTGTTCTCAGTCTTGAAATATGAAGAGGATTTGAATGGACAAAGGGAAGGAAGAAAGGTGGCAATTATTGGGAAGCAAAAAACAAAGGCATGATGTTAAATACCGATGAAAATACAGATGTTAAAGAATCTGCAGATGTCCAGTCTAAATAGGTCAAAGGTTTTTTGGTGGAATGAGCACTAGAAAAATGTCCAAAGAAAGTCCAAAAACTGTTCTTTAACTATATAATGGGACTGAATATAGGATCCTGAAATAGACCCTGGTTCTATGTGCACAGCACATGGTAAGTACAAAATAAATGCTGTTGAAGTAATTAATACGTGATACCTGTGAGAAGAAGAAAACTTGCAAATTATTAGTTTGAACCATATGAAACTGATAATATTTGACCATTTCTGAGTTACAAAACCAGCAATTCTGTATCCTTCAGCTTAACAAATGGGAAGGGATGAACGATGCAAAAATATCCTCCTAGATTCCAGGCCTGGATTCAGAGTCTAAATCTTAAGCCTTTCTGTGAAATCGCTCTCTGAGCCTTATTTCCTTTCACTTGCAAGATGCAAGCTTTTTGCTGTTGCTGGAACAACAGTCTCTCTGCCTAAAGTCGGACCTGGATATTCAAACTCTGCACACTGACTCTGAGCAGAGAATTAGACGAGACTGAAGGGGTCTTTTTCTTCATTCTTCCCCCATCTAGCCTGGGGAAGTTTACTTATTTATCTGCCTTTTTCCCTCCAGAAATTGATCTCCCAGTGTATGTCTGAAGTGAAGGTACAGATAGTGTTATTTCAGAAAAAGATTTCTACTTCAGTTAAAAAAAGAATCTAAATGCGGGGAAAAAAATTTTTAAAAAAGATTTCACTTTCTTTTGGCCATTTTGCCCTTTTGACGTGTGGGTCCGTTGCCTCGATCTCACCTCCACAGTGGTGACAACTCGGCCCGTCCCTGCCCATGGCCTTCCATCCTGCCTGCTTCCCTATTTTTCCTTTCCTCTCTCTGTCTTTTCCTTCCCAGTCATCTCCTTTCTTTCCCTCCCCTTCCTAACAGCTCATTCCCTCCCTTCGTTCCCCCTCCTTCTCTACTGTGCAGTTAAGAGAGTTTAGGAGAAGGATATTAGCTTTGTGGCGGTGGGGGGTGGGGCCGCTGCACTTGAAATGCATCATGATTTTCTCCATTTAGAGTAAAGAAATGTGGACTCCCACTAAGCAAACGTCACCATCCACCACATTCTTCAAACACCTGTTGAGCTCCTGGCTCAATAAGCTATGACTTTCCAATTAGATTTCTGTGGTTCCTACCCCATGAGCATTCCCACCCCAGGTCATCCACACATGGAGAGGGGAGAGCATCTCCCTTAGGAAGTTTAGTTCTCAAGCTTTGGATGGGATGGTTCGTTTCGGAGTCAGGTTTTTAAAACTGAGTCTTTAGGGTTCGTTCCTTGGAGGCTGGCCCTGTGACTCTGAGCTGTGGGAAAATATTAGATTTTAAATCAGAAGAGCCTGAGTCCTTTTCCCAGGTCCACTGGTTCCCCGCAACCTGGCTAGACAAGCTGTTCGTCGTCCTCCTCCTCTCTTTCATGACACACTAATATGGATGTGCTGAATACTTTGTGTGGGTTGATAATTTAATGCAATGCTTACTAATGCTCTATGCGGACCTTTGGCTTTCAGTAATGGAAACCAGAGAAAAACTCTGAGCAAACTGGGAGGAAGGGAACTTCCTCCATCTGATAATGGGCATATACAACAAATCTACAGCTGGAATTGTACTTAAAGATGAAAACTGGAAACTTTTCCCCTAAGTCAGGAACAAGACAAGGTTGTCCACTCTTACCACTTCTATTAAACATTTTGTTGGATATTCTCGCCAGAGGAATAAGACCAAAGTAGTTTGAAGATTTTCCAAAGAGAATTTGAAAAATACGGATGATATAAAATAAAAATACCTGTAATCACACAACTATTCATAAGTTCTATAAATAATTTTGTGTAATATTCCAGTGTATTATATAATTTCTTTCTAATCTATTTTATGTTCTTATTATAGAATAGACCATGTATGTTAGGTACTATATCATATAACATTTTTAGGTAAATTCTTTCTAGCCTCTTTCAATTTTAGTATTATGTTGTGTAGTGTAAGTCAGCTTACGTTTCTTCCACTTAATATTTTAGCATGAGTATTTCCATGATTTTCCACATTGGTCTTGGCAATGATTTCTTGTATATGACACTAAAAGCACAGGCAACAAAAACAAAACTATATAAATGAGACTGCATCAAACTGAAAAGTTTCTGCACAGCAAAGTAGATAATTAATAGAGTGAAAAGGCAATCTACGGAATGGCAGAAAACATTTGCAACCATATGTCTGATAAAGGGTTAATCTCCAAAATACGTAAGGAGTTCATACAACTCAATAGCATAAAAGTAAATAATCCAATTTGAAAATGAGCAAACGACTTAAATAGACATCTCTCCAAAGAATACATACAAAGAGCCAACAGGTACATGAAAAGAGCTCAACATCACTAATCGTTAAGGAAAAGCAAATGAAAATCACAATGAGACATCACCTCACACCTGTTAGGATGGCCATTTTAAAAAAAGATAAGAGTTGGCAAGGATGCGGAGAAATTGGAACTTTGTATGCTGTTGGTGGGAATGGTAAATGGTGTAGCCACTCTGGAAAACAGTATGAAGATTCCTCAAAAAATGAAACATAGAAGTGCCTTATGATCCAGCAATCCCAATTCTGGATATGTATCCAAAAGAATTCAAATCAGGATCATGAAAAGATATTTGCCCTCCCTTCTTCACTGAAGCAGTATGCACGAAAGCCAAGACATAGAAACAACTTTAATGTTCTTCAAGGGATGAATCGATAAAGAAAATGTGGAATACACATACAAAGGAATATTATTCAGCCTCACAAAAAGAGGAAATCCTGCCATTTGTGACAACATGGATAACCCTTGAGAACATTATGCTAAGTGAAATAAGCCAGTCACAGAAGGACAAATGCTGTATGATTCCACTTATATGGGGATCTAAAATAGTCAAAATCATGGAAACAGAGAGTAGAAGGGCAGTTGCTGGGAGCTGGGGGGAGGGGAAATGGAGAGTTGCAATCCAGTAGGTATAAAGTTTCAGTTATGCAGGATGAAGGAGTCCTGGAGATCTGTGGTACAATATCGTACCTACAGCTAATGCTACTACACTGTTCACAAAGATTTCGTAAAGACTAGGTCTCACTTTAAGTGTTCTTACTACAATGAAAATGTCTTATAAAGTACATCATGAACGTTTATTATACTTCTAATACATAGCATATTTAATGAACTAATCACTTATTGTTAAACTTCTAGATTTCTCCCTTCAAATTTTATTACTATAAAGAAATAATACAGAGAGATCCCATGTACCCATTACCCAATTTTTCCAGTCATAACATCTTGCAAAACTGTAGTATAATATCACAACCACTGTCGACATTGATGCAGTCCACTGATCTCACTCAGATTTTCCATTTGACTTGCTCATCTGTCTTTGAGTGTATGCATATTTAATTCTACACAATTTTATTATATATGGGAGCTTCTGTATCCACCGTCACAGTCAAGACATAGAAAAATTCCATCACCACAAGGACGCCTTGTGTTTTCCTCTTATAACCACACCCATTTGCCTTCCTAGCCCCAGCCCCAGCATCTTGTCCCTAATACCTAGCAACCAATAATCTACTCTCTGCTGACACTTTAATTTTAGCCCAGTGAGACCCATTCTGACTTCTGGCTTTCAGAACTACAAGGTAATAAATTTGCGAGGTTTTGAGTTGCTAAATTTGTGGTAGTTTTTTACAGCAGCAATAGAAAACAAATGTACCACCTTTCAATTGCGTATTCTGAAAGTACATGGCAATATACTCCATTTTTACACACGTTTTACCTCACGACAGCCTTGTGAGGCAGATGGGATATTATTTTTTAAAAAATCCTACTATGTAGAGAAAGAAACTAAAGCTCGGCAAGTCTCTATGTCTTGCCTGGATCGTGGGGCTAGTAAGTGGAAGTGTGGGGCTCCGTCACTGGTCCAGGGCCCTCCTGTATCCAGGCGGTGAATGTGGACACCTCTGAGTGAGGAATCCTGGGGTTCATCCCCAAGGAGGACAACCACAGCAGGCAGTGGTGTCCTTTTCAGACCCATCCGGGAGCCACGAGAGCTGGGGAGCCCTCTAATTCCACTGTCTTGCAGACCAAATTTAAAATTCCGTCCACCATAGCACCAAGCATCCAGAAACATTGTTCTGAATGACAGGACTAAATGAAGACTCTAGTTTGCTCTCTGCCCCTCTGTCCACGCCCACTCCCAAGACTCCCTGTGGATGCACTTCATTCAGAGAAAAGCTGGAGGTGCTGGGAGAGAAAATCCACGAAGCCAGTGCCGGGGGACACTGAGGACTCCCAGCCCAGACCCTTTCCACCCTCAGAGACTTTTCTGTAAACAAATGCCAAGGCAGATGTGTGTGTGTCCTGGACTTGCCAAGAGAATGGCCTCACTTTGATATCCCTGGGCTTGGGGCCAATTTGGGAAGTCCCCAAGGGTATTTGCTCAGCATCTACTCTGGCAACCTGCCCCCAGCATGGCAGAATGTTTGGGGCTAGGCTGGCTCAGAGGCACCTACTTCCTCCTCCGGAGCAAGCAGAGATGAACTCCCCCAGCCCCTGCCCCGCTGCCAGCCCACGGCTACCTCTCTTCCCCTCAAGGAGTCAAAGCAGACACTCAGGCTGTGTGGCACAGTCATAATAAATAACACAAGGGCTGGCCATTGTAAGAGAGATTTAGAGATATGTTTGCTTAAGGAAAAGGTGATTTATTATCCTTTCCTTTATTTTCTGCTGTGTGTGCATTTTGGGTCAATATTTGTACATTCATCAAAGCCTCATGCATTAATTTAGCCTGCCAGTGAGAAGTGAAACGTAATGCATCAAAGTGTGAGAGAGGTGAAAAATGCTTCGCTTTCTTTATATTGACACAGGCAACTTCTCAACAAGGAGCGTGAACAAAACTTATTGGTCACCAAAATGATAACCCATCTTCACCAAAGAGCCAAATGACAATTAATATTAATTTACCTTCCCTGGGCTCCACAGCCCATTTCTTTGCCCTCCCAGAAATAGTGCCTTAGCATTCGCCAAATGGGCCTAGAACAGAGATTACAAACTGATGGCACACAGACCAAATCTGGCTCAGGGCCAGTTCTGTTTGGCCTGCACAGAGTGTGCGTGTGTGACAACACTTAATCAGAAGATTCGATGTGAAGGCCAAAGAAAAGTAGAATCTTCAAAGATCTGGCAACAGCAGGCCTGCTTGACTCCTCAGCCTCCTCCACCACAGCCAAACACAGCTGCACAGGTCACACGGGGCACCAGCTGCAGTCCTCACCACTCCTTGCTGTTTTGCTCCTGCTTTCCTAACCGGATCATCCCATCGGCCTGGCCCCTGGAAGCGTTTCCTTTTGAAGTCCTTGCACTACAGGGAAAAAATTGTGCTGCGGTATTTGGGGAGCTATGAGTAAATTGTTTCAAGGCCCTGCAGAAACCCTAAATACACAGCATGGGGGTACCCACGGGATTTAAAAGGAATGGTCTCTACTCTCAAGCATCCCACTGAGAATTTACCAAAGACTCAAAGCCTTAGAATCAGGGAATTATGAAAGAGGAAAGAAAAAACTCGAAACTTAGTGTTATGAAAAAAATATATTTTATACAAGGAAACAGGAGACAAGTGTCGTGGTTCTGACCCTTCTCTGACTCACTGTGCGACCCCAGATAGTTACTCATCTTCACCAGCTCCCGGTTTCTACATTTATGTAATGATAGATTAGATGAGAACATCAAGGCCCCTTTCGTTACTCTCTATGATCTCATCACAAAGGTCCCTTCCCCACTGGGGCAGACATCTACGCCCCTCTGACACTGCAGACAGGTTCCCACCTCTCAGCAGGGCCCCTCTGCCAGGGAACTGCCGCCCTGTGTGGAGCTGAGAGCTGCCCCCTGCGGCTTCCAGCCTCGCCTTCCCGCCTTCCCGAGCAGCGCAGACCCTTGTCCCACTTCCATAAAGTGCCCTACGGGCAGGAGCAGACAGCTCCCTCATCTGCCCCGGTCTTCTCTTCTCCAAGGTAAACAAAATACCCAAGCATGAAATGGCACAAGAACAACTATGAAGCGGTGTATTCACAAGTGGGAAATCGTGGAGAACCATTCAAAACGGATTACCTCGCTGCAAGTAACAGAGGGAGCAGATGGGGTGGCATTAATCAGGGCTGTTTCCTGGAAGAAGTAGTGATGGCTGCTGTTTTGGGGACCTCTGCATCCTGGGTTCAGAGTCTAGGACGCTACTTCTGTGGGGTTTCTCAGACACCTGACTTTCCCACTCAAACATGAGTCATTCATGGACGTGCGGTCAGGCCCAACTTAGAGTTTTTTAGGAATTTTCTCATTGTGTTTCTGGAGAGGGCTGACCTATTTTCTGGATAAGTGCGGGCATCTCTCATCATCTAAATTGGATCCAGAGTGTGGTGGAAGGCGACTTTTGTTTGGTGGGAGTCTATCTTCGATTTTTCCAAATTAGGAAAACAAGGCATTGCTGGCCCAGCCCATGAAAAAGCCAGATATGCGCCCCCCCCAAAACCTTCTTAACAGCATAATATAAAGAACTTTAAAAACCAATTATCTAATTATTTCAGATGTAATGAAACAATTTAATTTGTAGGCAGAATGGATCGATATCACATAGTATCAGACAGGTCATGACAGCTGCCAGCATTGAGGACTGGATCCAGACCGTGGATGGACACTCGCTCCCCCACCATCCACCCTCAAACGGGAAACAACCACGCCCCCCACCAGAGGGGGCAGAGGAGGAGAAGAGGGGAGTGAGTACGTGGGTTCTCTTCTTCGGTGCTGTGTCACTGGATTGGATGATGTGGTCATCAAGTTGTGGTCTCTGGCATCCACTCACCCAAAAGATCTTCAAGATGGAAAACGTAACCCCAGGCTACGAAGAAGATGTCTTTACTTTCCCCTGGGTGCTGGGCTTCCCCAGTGTAGGTTCTGCATCACATTTGTGGCTCTCTACTCCACACACCATGCCTGACACACAGTAGGCACCCACTCTGTGGAGAATGACAAGTGACTATTAAATGGTCACAGGGCTTTTCCTGTACAGATAAACATTGGATGTGGAAACAAGGCCATGACAATTCTAGCTGGAACGTTCATTTGTCTTGTTTATTCTGAAGTGGATCCGGAGATCCTTTGCTGTCATTCCTATTCCATTGCCAGTTCTCTGAAGAAGGCAAGAGTGGAGCAAGGGCAGGAAGTCTCTGGAGATGCACATTTCTTCTTGTCTCCAGCCCCTCTCAGAAAATGAGCCTTATGTTGGTGACTGCCTTGGATGGGAGAGAGGAACATCTGGAATTTACCAGGCTCCGTGGCAAGTCTCTCCCTATCTTCAAACGGAAGTATTGGCTCAGTTCATCCCTAAGGGTCTTTCCAACTCTAGCATGCTGAGATGCTGTGACTGGTTCTGCTGCCATGCTCCATGCTGGCGTGGGCAGGAGGTGGCCCTGCTTTTCTCAAGGCAAGTCTACTCTGTAATCATCTTCTGCCACTGGGACTGGGTCTCGAGGGCTCTTGGCCAGTTACGTGTATAGTCACCTTAAGTGTGCTCCCACCTTTATTCCTGTAAAGCTGCAGCCTCTCTCTCTGATACCTCATCATTCCTTTTCTAATGATGTATCACAATCTGCTTGGTGCTGGCCATCCCGGCACATTGCCTGCCTTCTCAGATAGATGTGAGCACTAATGGCCACTGGGTGATTACTCACTGTTCCGTAATTGACCTGCATTCCTCATAGAAATGCGAAGGGCACTCCACAAAGACTAGGATTGTTACTGGGAGACAAGCGTTTGCTTCTCTCCCTGTGTCTCTAAGATGAGCTGTTCATCACACTACAGGAGCCGGGGCTCGATTTGACTTTGCCCCGAGCCTTCTTGAATCTGAACATTCTTTAATTCCTGGAGATTCTTGACTAGGAGAGACTGTCCAGGGAAACTGAAGACATTTCCTTTTCAGGACATCTCTTTCCCTTTATTTCAAATGTTTTTGGGGCTCTGTGGAATAATATATTGAAAGTCAGGAGTTCTGGACATAAAACTTGGCTTCAACAGGTCTCCACTTCACCTTTCTGGGCCTCAGTTTCCTCATTTACAAACTGGGGTCTTGCCACTTCTAATGCCCCTTTTAGAGTTGATGTGAGGTTGACAAAGATAGTGAACACCTCAGGGCTCAGTGGAGACGGGTAAACGTATGCAGATGGTAGGAAAACAGGGTAGCAACAAAGATTCTAGCTAAAGAGAGCACACACCTTTCTCACCTGGGTGAGAAAGCAGCCCCAGCGCAGAGCAAGGCTTGGCAGAAGACAGGGGCAGAGGGAAGTGGAAAGATGCTTGTTTAAGAGGGTTAAAAGAAGAAACGCATCTGCTCTGTCAACCACTCCAAATGCCAACTTCAACAGAGCCCCCAGCGTCACACAGAGTCTACGCAACAAGTAAATGCGAATCCCAATTAAATAGTGCACAAAACCCAAAGACCTGATCATTAGTCAGATATTTCCCCTGAGTCAACACGGTATTTTTCCACATTGTCATCAGAGCCTAATGTTATTTTAGGGAAGAAATCGTTTCTTTAATAATAAATCTGAGTTTTGTTACAAAGCCAAAATAAAGGCAAAAAGTAGAACAATGACCTGGAAAAGCACCAAGTGAAAATTCACTTAGTATATCAGTATTATTTGAGTCCTAAGACCAGGGAGGGTCCCTGCTCATTAATTGTACCAATAACAACACAGTGACAATTTTTCCAGTTGACTAGCCCAACAGCGCTGTGAGGACAACAGGCACAACTGCCTCCACGTTCTGCAGGAGTTCAGGGAGGGTCAGGAACTTGAGCAAAGTCACCCAGTGCGTTAGCAATCAAACCAAGACTAGAATCCAGATTTCCAGTTCCTTGGGCTACACTCTGTTACCAGCGGTGTCTCCTTCAAATCTTCAGAGCCAGAAACACACCCAGACACAGAGTACATTACAGGAAATCAAACATACTATTGCCTCCCAGATTTTGCCATCTCCGTTTCCATACTTTGATGATATATCCTCAACAGCTGAGTCTAAGGGCTGAATCCCCAACTCCTTGCAGCCTGCTGTCCCTTGTCCTCTCTGTCTCGTACTCCCCTGGTTATTTCAGTCTCCACCTTAGACACTCAGCCTCCTCTTCTCCATCTCCGTACTCCCCCGCTATGCTCAGTATAGGCTTGTGGCATAGAAGGGCTGCCCCCAAACACTTTTGCTTGGGTTGAGGTGACGCCCTAGCCATTCTTCTGAGACAACACAAATGAAAGCAGCTGGCTGATTAGACAGATCGAGGGGAAAACTACTTGGAATTTGAGAAGATTCCAAATGGGAACTATTTTAAAGGAGAAAAATCCAGGTTTATGTCTTGCAAGGACGGTGATTTGAAGGGGTAAGGGGTTTGCAGTTTAATAAATAACCAAAAATAATTTGCAATGAACTTAAGAAATCTTACGCATGCTTCCAATGACTCTGTTCTCTCAAATGCGTCCACAAATACAAGCTGAACACCTACTTGGTGCTCTGGACTTTTCTCTAGTTTCTGCTTCTCAAATCGTATTCAGTAGCGTCAGAAAACTTGCAGATCAATTAGGTAATAACTGCCTGAAGCCTTGGGGCAGCAGCATGCGGGTGGTGCCACGGACCGTCTCTCAGAGCACATTGTAAACGGTGTCACCATGGTCAGTTTCAAGCTACCAACATGATGCCACTGAAGGCAGAGTGGGAACACAGCAAAGTGATGTAAGCAAATAACCTCAAGAGCATAGAAAACAATAAAATGTAGTAAAATAATTAGGAAGTGATGAGTTTTGAGTATTTATTGCCTTTGTTTTTAATATAATTTATTCTTGCAAGTTCATACAATTTAATTTATGTAAGTTGATGTAATAACAGCTGTGTTTAACAAGAGGCTAGCAAAATTTAATAATGGGTTTTCATGAACTGGTACCAGCTAGCTTCAGTCCACCACTGCGTGCAGAATACAACACGAAACAAGCTCTTACCGGGGACAAAATGACTATAAAGCCGTGGAGAAAGGCGAGATTGCGAGTGTCCGAGCGGCTTAGGGATGGCCGCCTGCGGGTGGGACTGGAGCCAAGCCTTGAAGAACATATAAGTCCCTTTGTAATTCTGTTTATACTTCTAATTCACTTAGTTCGGTGATTCTCAGAGTGTGAGTCCGCAGATAAGCAGCACCAGCCCCACGTGGGAACTTAGCAGAAATGCAGATTCTCTGGTCCTTCCCCAGACCTTTTCTGTTGGAAACTCTGGAGATGGGCTCCAATAATCTTATTTTAATAAGTCCTTCAGGTGATTTTGAATCTCTTTGAAGTCTGAGAACCATCAGCTTGAATGGAAAGACACCCCAGCCCTATTTTGCTTCCATTTATTGAGTGTTACCTGCAGGGCCTTTCCTACTCCTTTTATAGACATTATCTTGTCTAATTCGACTAGGTATCCCACGAGGTGGTTGCAAACACCACTGGGATTCTCTGCACTTGTTTCATTGATGCATCTATCCTCCAGCTTCTGCTCAGCTATTAGTAGCCCCTGCAACCTTCTGCAGAGGTTTAGAAGCCACCTGCCTCAGAGGTCCTTGAGAATTATACCACTCCATCCCTCCCACAGCCTATGGCCCGTGCCTGACCGTGGCAGGGATACGAAAGCTCTGCTCCCTCCTGCCCACAGATTCCACAATTTGTGTACCATGGCTCCCTAGTGGAGCACGCTGAAGCTAAACTCCACTTTGAAACATGTTTTTGCCTGCCCTTCCCTACGCTGCTTCCCTCACTCTCTTACCTGTTTCTTCTGAAAGTGCAAATCCCTATCTCAGGATCTATTTTTAGGGAACCTAAGACTTCCATTTTACAGATTAGAACATTTAAAATCAGAGCTGTTACATAACCTGCCCAAGGTTACACAGCTAGTAATGTGACAAGAGCAGATGTTAAACTTAGACCCACCTGGATCAGTGCCACAGCAGCCCTGATGATCTCAATAAAGCAAGGAAGTGGCTAGAAAACCTGTGAAGGTGGCTGGGTCTGAACTCGCAGATGCTTATGAATGCTGATACAGATCTGCTGTGTTGGCAGCCAGCCGGAAGACTATCAGGCTGGGGCCGCTCTGCCACGCCTTCCCAACTACACACGTGATATCCTCAGTATCCTAAGGCTGACCAATTGACTGATGAAAGGAAAAATCTTCAGGTCTAGAGATCCAGGCAGCAGCTCAGGGGAGATTAGCCTCCATGCAGCAGGAAAAAATAAGCCTGGATACAGAAGCACTAGTAAGCTGTGATGTTACTTTGTGTTGCAACTGTGATGCTGATTGTTTCCTAAGTGCTTTTCCAAGTTGGATCGTGCATAAAAGATGCAGAGAGAAATTAAGAGGCATCAGCAAGGGTGAAGAAAAATGAGATTTGTAAAGAAATGGAGATTTGAGAGAATTGTGAAGAACCATATTTCTAAGCCTGAGCTTTAGGAGGAAAGCCCCAACAGCACTATCTGTTGGGCTTGGTGGTGTCCCCTGAAGGGAAGCCCATTGAAAGGACTGTCAACAAAAGAGAGATCTAGGAATCAAAGGACTGTCGAACTGAAGGTCAGAAATAGACCTTGTTGGCTCTGGAGCCCAGATGCACAACTGGATCCACATTCCTGGCAGGTAGTTTCTAAAGTGGAAATCTCCGGTGCTGGGACAGCCACTCTCTCCAGTGTTGAGTGTGCTGAAGAGCCTGGGGTCTGGAATCAGAGTCCTCCGATTCCAAGTCCCAAACTTGCCATTTTTCTACAAGTGCGCCCTTTCAGTATGACCTTATATAAATTATTTAACCCCTCAAAACTTTAGTCTTTGCCCTTTAAAATGTGGAGCTGAAAATATTATCTGCCTTACAAGTTTTTTATAAGGATTAAAAGGAGACACGAATATAAAGACAAGAACATAAAACACCATGGCTGAGTTCATACCACCTTTTCTGGCTGTCGTCCTGCCTCACCACCCACTCATTGTTTCTCATCTCAGCCTGTAAATGTGTGGAGAGTTCAAGACTGGGTCCGGATGCCTTTTGTCTCTATCTATACTCTCCTCCTAAGTGATCTTCTGTAGCCCCGTGATTTTAAATACTTCCCTAAGCTGATGACTTTCCAATTCAGGTCTTCAACCTGGACCTCCGTGCTGAGCTCCTGATCAACTGATCAAACTGTCTGATCAACATCTCCACTTGAGCACGTCATAGGACTGACTCTTTTACTGATGAAGCAGAACTTGTGATGTTCCGCCAGTTGCTCAAATCCAAACTTTGGGCATAATCCTAGATTCTTTTCTCCTAGCCCCCCACATGAAAGCATTAGCACATTGTGTTACTGCATCCACAAAATAAGCCATGTCTCCTGTCTCTTCCTTCTTTCTTTACGGTCTCCCTGATCCAAACACTGTAATTTCTCACTTGAACAACTTACAAAGGTCTCCTTGTTGGTTTCCTTTTTCCATGCTGTACTCCTACAATCTATTTTCCATCCAGCAGAGAGATTGGGCTTTTACCAAGCAGATCATATAATGTCACTCCCTACTCAGAACTCTCAATGTTTTCCCATTACATTCAAGGAAAAGATCAAACTCGTTACTGTGGGCTATTAAGAAGTATTAATTTTTCCAGAATTTTGCCCCTGCCTACCTTTCTGATCTCACCTTCTACCACTGGCAGAGGTATTAGAATACAGGCTTCAAAAGAACAGAAACCTCGTCTTGCTCCACACTGAATCCACCAGTGCCTGGTACAGTGTCTGGCACATAGTAAGTGGTAAAAAAAATATATCTGTTGAATGAATACATCCACACATGCTTTTCTTAGTCTTCTCTGAGCTGATCTGAGTCCCCAGCTCCTTAAATGATTCACTGAGAATATCTGAACCATGCAGATGCCCCAGCTTTGTAGAAATTCCATTATTTCAACCTTCCATATGTGTCATTTAGGATTACTGTTGCTGGAGTACCCTTAATCATGCTCTGCTAAAATGAAGTATCTGGCAAGTCCTGCTTGAGATATTGTCTTCTATGAGTACAGTAGAGAACTCTGGGGTCCATAAACTGGTGATAAATCTGGGAAGGTGGATTGGGCAAGCCAATAAGGAGTGACAGGGAGCCTTGAAGTCTTTTGGGAAAAATACAGAATCAACATCTAAAGAAAATAATCCTCGACAGGGTGTGGATAATGGAATAAAGAAAGAAAGCCCAGAGGCAGGAGACCAGCCAGGAAATTCAGGCCTGGTTCAGACAAGAGGAGACGAGGGCACCATGAATGGGTTGCAGAGTTCCAGCATTACGTTATAAGGTCAGAACTCAGACTCTTTGCAAAATGGACTTGAAATCATTTTAGGCTCAAACAGCCACTAGCAGAACATGCAAACAAAAAGGCCGAAGCAGCTTATTTAATAATGTGGTTTTGAGAAGATTTAAGTATCTGTAACAAGTTCATATTGATTCATTGATTATAACACCACATATTTCCTGAGTATGCGCCAGGCTCCACTCAGCCTCTAGAGAGATAGAAATGCATACAATGTGGTCCAAGCCCTTAAGGACTCAAGTTCAATATGGGGCTCAGGCACAAAACAGGCAACACTCCAGTAGGGCAAGTGCTAGAATAGGGCCAAAGAAAAGTAGTGAGGGGGCAGGCTCTCGCAGGTGGGGAAGAGAGGCACTGTCCTTGCATCCTGGGGCTGACAAAGTCTTTCCATGGGTAGATAACGTGTAAACCAGACTGGAAGGATGGACAAGAGTCTATCAGGGGAAGATTAATGAACGAATGCTGGAGGAAGAGAATGCAGTATGCCCAAATGTGTTAGGAGACTTGGAGAATGAAGACAAACTCTGTGTGGCTAGAGCAGGGGCAGGCTGCATGGATAACCATACTACTGCTAACAGTGGCTGGTGTTCACGTCTTTGATATTCACAACAACCCCATGAGATAGACTTTCCTTAGCTCACTTTGACAAATGTAATGGATATAGAGAGAGGCTGAGTAAATTGACTATGGCTTCATAGCAAATAAGAAGCAAAAATGAGCTTCGAACATCAAATGTCTGACTCCAGAGATAAGTTCCTCCTTTTGATGTTCTCCAAAAGCATAATGTTCTCTGTGGGTCCAAAAAGTGTACTATATAGAGGCGAGGATGGTGTCACACCAGAAGCCCACGACACTGAATTTGTACTTTGGCTGATTTCGTAGAAGCAGGAACCCATGTCCAGGCTCAGACCAGACAGGCCCCTGAATTGAGCCTCACAGGAGACAGAGCTGAGTCCAGCAAAGAGATGCATCTCTTTGGGACCCAGTGGGACCAAAGGAACTTCTTCTAACTTCTCAGCTCTCACCTGTAAACATTCCTTTCTCTCCCTCAATCAGCCAACTTCTAAAATACCTGAGTAATTGCCCCACCATTTACCCACCAATATCCCAGCCCAGTTCACCACTGGTGAAAGGTTTAATAACGGCACCGCCATTACACACCAGGGGCTATTCGTGCTCTAGCTACTACCTTTGAGGGAATCTCAATTGCCAGCCAGCTAGTGGGAGATCCAGATCCTATACTGCATTTCAGAATCCACCTCCTTAGACCACTCTTGGCACCAAACTTTGTAGGTTGGGCTCCCTGGGAAACAGACTGAACCGAGATTTGCCTGCAGGTGGTTTAGAGAGCACTTTCAGGAACAACACTTGTGAGGAGGATTAAGCAAAGGGAGGAGCCAAAATGCAGTGCAGTCACAAAAGGGCCTCGGTCAGTCCCTGGGGATGACCCTTTAGAGATGTGACAAATTGAGACAATGGGGTTGGGTTTTTATACCCTATCATCAACCAGTCCTTGGATATGGGCTGCTGCCATGGGAGGAGACGTAAACTTGACTAAGGAAAGACTGATTCCCAGGACTAGTTATTAGTTGTCAGCAGTCAATGGTGCCAGCGCCTAGGAGAATGAGTGTCTCCTCATTCTGGGTGGTCTGGTGAATCTGGATGGCACCCCATAGCATCTCCTATACCACTTTAGGCTTAAGGAATTTAAAATTAGAATTTATAAATAAATGATGTATACATTCCCAAAGCAAGCCATGTCACTGCAGGATTTAAAACTCCATTCATGCAAAGAGAAAATATGGTCACTGTAAGATTTTCTGGTGAAAGTAAGATATTGGAAATCACCTACATGTCTATCAATACGGTAACACACAAATATAGTATGATGCATCGTGAAATACCATATGGTACCTCAAAATAAATAGATATCCTGAATTAACTAAGTCACCAGAGAGTACTATCTATAATGTGAAACCATTTGCAAACATATTTAAAAGAATTTAAATAATGCCATATATTGTTTAGGAAGCCACACGAATGTGATAAAATTATAAAAACATGACTGGAAAGATATAAGCCTCATATGTAAGGATGATGGTGGTTTTGTTTAGGTAGATAGGATGGGTAAGGGGATTGAAAATGGCAACAAAATTTATCAGTTTTATCAGTAGTATTTTATTGCTATTATTAAAATGGTTTGACAAATATTGCAACAGATAGATATCTTTTCAATTCAGATGTTCAGTTATATCAGAATCTATTTTCTATGTATATTGTAAATTTCCTAGTTAAAATAATACAAAATAGATAAATAAATCATTACATTCATAGAACTCCTTAATTTCTCTGGTTAAAAGTCAACAAAACACTACTTTCCATCTGATTCTTAAAAATTAAAATCCTATGGATTATTATAAACCTGTCTTATGTTCTATCACAATTCTCAATAAATGGAAATAATTCTTAGCCACTACTTATAAAGCACCTGCTCTGTGCTTGGCCCTTGCAATCGTTGCTTACCCACAGCAACTTCTGAGAAATGGTTCCCTAGAGAGACCTGTTTCCATGTGACACCTCCTCCTTTCCTACTCCAGCCATAACTTATCCGCCCAAGGACAGAAATATAACCCAAACTCAGTATTTTTCTGTCCAGTAACCTATTGCATGGAGGTGTTCACTCAAAAAGATGAGTTAAGCCAGTCAGATTCTCTCCCAGGAACTGGGTACTAGGGATGGAGTTTATGTAGCCATGAGCACTTGGGCTGGGGGAGTATGTGGATGTGGGGGCTGGGGAAGTCCGTGCCTAGCAGACCAGAAGAAACCAATGAGTGAGGAAGAGGCTGGAGAACAGAGACTCCTTGGGCCTGGCTGCACTTAATATCTCCTCTTCGGGTTCTGTGATCTCTCTCCATGTCCTTATCATTTGCCACCCTCTTTTTATTTGAACTGCATTTAGTGGGTCTATTTTCCTTAAACATTTTTCTTCAGTACTCTCAACAGTCCTTTAGGTAGGAAAGATTATCCCATTATATGGATGAAGGAGATGAAACTTTCAAGTTCTCAAAGCTAATGAGCACTGAAGCCACGCTTCAGTCTAGGCTACCTGGCTTCAAAACTATGCTCTGGGTTGGACAGTGGATTTGCCAGCAGAGTGAACATTGTCTCAAACAGGTCCACATGAGAAAACAGAAACGCCACCCTGTAGAATCGTCACTGACACCCAGGAAGGCTGAGAGAAAGCCCTCAGCCGGGGAGTGCCTTGTCTTACCCTGATGTTCCAGACCCTGACTCATCGGCCACTTGTTGGCTCTCACTGGAAACACATGGGAAATATTCAGATAAAATAGTGATGTTTTTACTCACGTTTTATTAATAGCATGTTTCCCACTCTGCCTACCTCTTGAGATGAAGTAGCTTCAGTTCTCAGGAAGAAACAGAGCTTCAGGCTGTCAGCATCCTCTTCGCAGTGTCAATAAAGCACAGTGAGCATGAAGGGCAGGCTAAACTTCTTTCCATCTTCCAGGTAAATGTTCAGGTAAATGTCGTTAACGTGGTGGAACGAAGCCTGCAGTTGGCTGCACGCTTGCAGCAACATGATAGTTTTCTTCCTGCCATCTCTCCACTGCCTCAGAGACCTTCGATTTCTCAAGCTAAACAAGGGAATCATCAGCTAGGCTCTGAAGGGGGAAACAGTGTTTTCTCTCCATGCTGCGCAGAGCTGGATGACTGCCTCCAAATCCTTGAGAAGAATCAAAGGAACAGTGGGACCTTGTGCTCCAGGCTGTGACAGCTCACCACCACCTCAGAGGCTCACTCGGGCATGACTGGCACTCTGCAGTTTGCTGGGCCCCAAAGAAACTCCAGTTTTCTTAACAACTAACAAATACTGCTTGCTGATTTGTGCCATTCATATGAATCAAGTTTGTTCCATTCTTCAAGAAAAGTCTTTTCTTCCAAATTAGAACTTAACAAGGGGAAATTAAACAAACTTGAAGCTTCCAAAGACTCTGGATTCTCCAGGTGCCAATTTTCTCAACTTTTCATATTCATCCAAGAACAGAGTCACCCACAGCACTCTCTTCTACCTGCCCCGTGTGTGTGTGTGTGTGTGTGTCGGAAAAGCACCTGCGTGTTTCTCCTCTTCCCATTTTAACTGTTGCATTAGCAAACTGGCAAAGCCCTCTGGAGCCTCTGGGCGGGGACCCTGCCTCATCACCGTGAAGTTCACTAGCCCCACCCTCTGCTGCCCTACACAGAGAGGGTGGCGACAGCGCTGTGCTGGGTGCGAGCATGCAGAGCACAGAGCTCAGGAAGATGTCAGACAGAAATAATCATATCACTCTGGAATTTTTCTAATTGGTCTCCTATGGTGCCCCATTTGTTTTCACCAATTACTCGTTTTCTTGGTGAGGAAAGGCTCAAGGGTTATTCTACGGTCCATGGGAGACCTGGAGCATGATCCTATGTTTCCTGACATCCAGTTGAATTCTCTTCACATGAAACCTCACAAACCAAGACAGGCAGGTGGAAAGTCCAGTCAAGCGATGAGAAAGAGGGGCTCACAGAAAGTTGAGATCATCAAACTTCTTGTTTGCTCTCTTTGCCAAAGAAAAGAACAAAAACACAAAAACACAACTCGCTTTTTCTTCCAAAGCAGAGCTAGGGAGAGTTTTTTATTTTAATTCATTTATCAACAAATATTTATTGAGCACTCGTTATCCACCTAGGGACCCCGATGCTCAGCCCTGAGGATGAATGCAGCCTGGTGAAGGAGTAGTCCGTGCTCCTCACTCTCACGAAACTTGCAGAAGTGCAAGGGAAGGAAACGGACATTTTTAGCACTTCAGCTTCCTTTCTCTAGAATGACTCTCTGAATTTAGAAAAATATTGGGCACCCGGGCTTGAAATCAGGACTTGGAAATCCTCTGCCACTCAGAAAATATCAACTGGAAAATGAGATGCTGGTTTTCCTTCACATAACCAGGAATTCTAGTCACCTAGTTAAGAAACAATTCTTTGGGGGTTGCTTTAGGAACCGTCACCACGAAAAGCAAACCTGTGCCTTCTGTGAGCATCAGGACTCAGCTGGAAGACAGCAAGAGGCCCAGAGAAGGGATGAGCCTGGGCTGAGGCAGCGGGGGAGTGTCCACGTAGGGAAGGAGGCTGGAGATGGAGGGGGCAGCCAGGCGACATCACAATAGGAACCAATTCTATACAGGCAGGCCTGGGAGCAGGATGGGAGCCCTGTAACAGGTGATCTTTTCTGGCCACAGACCAGCCAGGATCCCAGCCTAGGAAGAACTAAGGTGCAGGGCAAGAACGAGGGGAGCAAGACGGGGCTCGGACTCTTTGAGAATTGTAGTACAAAATGATGTCTTAGTCCCAACGTAGGCACCACATCTCAAATAGAAGTCATAACAGGAACGTAAGACACTACCTACCTGGGATTCCTTAACTTAAATAGTCTCTGTCTTCAGACAGAGGAACTCTCAGACATTAAGAAAGGGTTGCACCAGCTCAAGGCCTAAAGTTCCAGAGCTGTGTGGACTGAAAATCTACAGGCACTTGGGGCCATCACTAAGTATCTACTAAGCACCTACTATTGCCAGGTCTCATTCCAGATACTGGTGGTACAGCAGTGAGCTAAATAGGTAAGAGCAGTTGGAGGCAGAGAGTAAACCAGGAGTGGGCCCACCTTAACAAGGAGGGTCAGGAAAGGCCCCTCTTTTGGAGGGCTCTTTGCCCTGAGACCTGCAGGATGAGAAATGGTCAGACATGTGACATCATGGGGTAGAGAGTTCTAGCAGAGAAACAGCATAGGCAAAGGCCCTGCGGTGGGAAAAGCCTTGATGAGTCCAAGACACAGCGAGAAGGCCTGTGTGGTTGGGACTCCATGAGAGAGAGGGAAGTAGAGGACAAGGAGGCTGGAGGAAGTCCAGCTTCTGAGGGCTTCCCTTTGTATTCAAAGTGGCACAGGAATCCAACAGGGCTATCAGGAGGGCGTGGCATAGTCTGCTGGGTGCTGAAAAGAGACAGGCACATACTCCAGAGGGCACTGGGCTCAGAGCTTTTCTAATGTAAATTTACTAGTAACAATAATAAGGTAAATAATAAAAATTAACCCCAATAATTTGGTGGGGAACATAATGACTGTCGAAGAATAAACACACTACTAGCTAAATAATAAGGGATGTCAGTATTCACTCAATAAAAAATATGAAAATCTAATCATTGGCACCAATCACTGCTGTTTCCAGGCCAGCAACTGTTTCACCAAGGAACCGTAAATATTCCTTAGAAACAGTCTAACTCATGAATATTTCTTTAACTTTCTAAGTGGTACTTATTTTAAAGTGTTTCATTGGAAGCCATTCACTTAGTAGAAATAGACCAAAATCTCAAAATGACCTTTGCAAAATATTTCTCTATTAAATCTTTACATGTGTTTCAAATCCAGACCCTACAAGATTCTTAAGAGATTGGGAGAATCTAATTAAATTTCCGGCCACTCGCCCTGGTTAATTCAGCCTGCCTAATTGTTAAATTTCTACAAAGCTCCCCTCTGCTTCGTTGCCATGCTGCAGATAGGTGTCAGTGCCTGTGGGACCTGAGCATCCGAAGGTTCAAGAGAAAGAAGAGGTTAGCTTTGAAACACTGCCTGGAAATGACAGCACCACTCGTTCCCCAGCTGCCAGAGAGAGGATCCCCATTGTGACCTGAGCATCATGGCGGAGTGAGGGGTTCCTTTGTCTCTCTCCAATAAGTTACAGCCAAAGCACACCATTAACCAACAGAAGATTCCCTACACAGCACAACAGGATACCTGAGAGGTCCAGGCAGCTGCACATCTGAAGGTGGGTGGACTGGGCCCCGGGGAAGCGAGGAACTAGGGGAGCGGACCCCTCCCCGTGTCTAGCGGCAGGGATCCAGGTCGCCGATCCGGCACAGCGCCGCCCACGCCAACGCCTTTGGAGTTGTAGCCCCAACCAGCAGGAGCGCCCACCTGCCACAGAGGCTGCCCCGCCTGCCGGTGGCCTGGCTCACCTCAGGACCTCGACTCCCCAGCATGCAGCCCCTGTCGTGAGGGCGACCTGCCCAGTGCTTTGGCCAACCAGCGCCAATGCAGACCTGCAACAGAAACACAGCCCCTGGCTACCCCTCCTGCCCCTAGCAGTGGCAGGTGGAATCTGAGACCAGAAGCAAGCGGAACCACAGCAGAACCTATGATCCAGCCCCCAGTGGTGGCAAGCCCGACGCCAGCTCCACCAGCAGCAGGGGCTGTATACAGGTCACCGGGACCCCAGGCCAGCTACAGTGACGCCTGTGAACCCAGCACCCCCAACAGGTGCAATGAGTACCCCAAGATAACCAGGAACAATGGTGCAGGTGCTGCAGGGCCCAGCAGCATTGGAGTCGCAGAGACCCAGTGGAGGAGCAGGAAACCCAGTGACCAGAAACAAAGTAACTAAGCTATACTGAAATAAGAGGAGATCCCTCCCAAGTTCTCAGGCCCCAAATATGTGGGAGAACAATTCTTTCCTCCCTAACTCAGGTGCCCAGGCTCAAAGTTACAGGATCCAGCTAAGCCTGGCCGGTGTATCAGAAGGAGAGCAGTGTTGGAAGTGCTGTGGAGGACATGCACCCTGTCTGGTGGTTCCACTTCTCAGTGCCTTGCTAAAGACAGCTGGCAAAGGAAGTTGATGCCTGTGCATTTTGCAAAAGTGACAAATGGGAAACCACCTAAAAGCTGTCAATATAATAATGAATATATTATAGAACATTCATTTATAGAATAGTACAGAACAAGTAAAATATAAGGTGGGCTGCTTACTCATTCCACATATGTTGTTTGGGCTAAGAACTCTGCCAGGTTTCGGAGTCAGTGCTGAGCAAGGCAGGCCAAGTTTCTGCCTTCAAGAAGCTCCCGTGGTGGAGGGAATAGGCATGGCAGGAGGACAGACAGCATTGTGAATTTATCGTTTAGCTTGTTTATGTCGGGCAGCGATGAGTGCTCAGGAGAAGATGAAGTCTGGTGAAGTGATAAGCAGGGATGGAATGGAGAGGGTCCCAGGGTAGAAGCGTAGTCAGGTTTGGCCTTGCTGAGGAAGACAAGGAGGCGTTTGATTGGAACAATAAGAAGGAACCGAAGATGTAGAGGAATGGGGCTGGATGGTGCTGGGTGTTACAAAGAGAGAAGAAAACAGAAAAGGAAAGAGGGGAAGTTGAGAGCCTACTGTCCCTGAGGAGGTCAGCGAGAAGCCCTACATCCTCCCAATACAGCTCTCCTGCCTGTGCCTCCTCCCAATACAGCTCTCCTGAATGTGCATCCTCCCAATTCAGCTTCCTTCCCGTGCGACCTCCCATACAGCTCTCTTGCATATACGTCCTCCCAATAGAGCTTCCTTCCTGTGCATCCTCCCAAAACAGCTTCCTTTCCATGTGTCCTCCCAAGACAGCTTCCTTCCCGTGCGTCCTCCCTATGCAGCTCTGCTGCCTGTGCATCCTCCCAGTACAGCTCTCCTGTGTGCTCATCCTCCCAATACAGTTTCCTTACCGTGCATCCTCCCAATACAGCTCTCCTGCTTGTGCGGTCTCCCAATAAAGCTTCCTTTCTTTGCATCCTCCCAATACAACTTCCTTCCCGTGTGTCCTCCCCATGCAGCTCTGCTGCCTGTGCGGCCTCCCCAGAGAGCTCTCCTGACTGTGAGTCCTCTAAATAGAGCTTCCTTCCTGTGTGTCCTCCCAATACAGCTGTCCTGCCTGTGCATCCTCCCAATACAGCTCTGCTGCCTGTGCGTCCTCCCAATACAGCTTCCTTCATGTGTGTCCTCTCAATACAGCTCTCCTGTCTGTGCATCCTTCCAATACAGCTTCATTCCCGTGCATCCTCCCAATACAGCTGTGCTGCCTGTGCATCCTCCCAGTAGAGCTCTCCTGTCTTTGTGTTCTCCCAATACAGCTCTCATGCCTGTGTGTCCTCACAATACAGCTCTCCTACCTGTGTGACCTCCCAATACAACTCTCCTGCCTGTGCATCCTCCCAATACAGCTCTGCTGCCTGTGTGTCCTCCCAATACAGCTTCCTTCATGTGTGTCCTCTCAATACAGCTCTCCTGTTCGTGCATCCTCCCAATACAGCTGTGCTGCCTGTGCATCCTCCCAATACAGCTCTGTTGCCTGTATGTCCTCCCAATTGAGGTCTCCTGCCTGTGTATCCTCCCAATACAGTTCCACTTACTTTGAGTCCTGTCAAAACAGCTCTCTTGCATTTGCATCCTCCCAATACAGCTCTCCTGCCTGTGAGTCCTCCCAATAGAGGTCTCCTGCCTGTGCGTCCTCCCAAATCAGCTTCCTCCCTTTGAATCTTCCAGTAGAGCTCTCCTGCCTGTGTGTCCTCCCAATAGAGCTCTCCTGCCTGTGCATCCTCCTAATACAGGTCTCTTGCCTGTGTCAGCTCTTCTGGTCAGGTTTCTGCTCACTGCAGCCAAAGAATTTCTAAGTGAGATATTTCTTGCTATGACATCAGGTGGAATCAGGCAATTGCTAGGATAAAAGTGTTAGAAAAATGCTTTGGAAGTGCAGGAAGGAGCAAACATTTCTGGCTTCATGACTGACACGAGGCTTGAAAGAGGGTTAGGGTTTGGTCTAGAGCACAGAGCCACTCCAGGCTGAGACTCCTACGGAATAAAGGGCGACCACACGGCATCCTCCCAGCATCACCACCACGGCTGACAGCATGCTAAGCACTTGACCTGTATCTTCCATTTAATCCCTAGCATAATCCCTATGATAACTCTGTAAAGGAAATATGATTATCTCTATTTTATAAGCCAACTGAAGGCCAGGTAATTTAAGTGACTATCCCGAGGTCACAGAGCTTGTAAGTGTCAAAGCTGGGATGTGGATCGAAGTTTGTTCTACTGCAAAGCCAGTCTCCTAAGCACTCTGCTATGGACCATTTTATAGACGTGAACATTCACATCTGTACTTCCGAGAAAGATGCAGCCACAGGAAAGTTGAGTTTATTTCTCAGAGGGACGAAGGGGGTTATGCAGCAGAGCATGGAGAGCCAAGTTAGGGTAGAGGGAGTGGAGGCCAGTCCCCTGTGTAAGGTTATTTCTTCCTGAATACACATGGGCCTCAGTACCTGTGCAGAGTCCGCATACAGGGCCACGGCTCCTGTGCAGAGTTTCTTCTGCTAGGGCTGTCCAGATGCTGCCAAGGCATCTGAGCAGCAACCAGAGGTGAAGAGCGGGGCCTCTTTTTTGGACTGAGATGCAGGTGAGATTCTCCACCTGTCACATGAAGAAAGGTGCTGTCCTCCGTTCTTCACCCGAGCAGAGGACAGGGCCAGCACCACGTGTGGCTCCGGAAGGCAGAGCTCACAGCTGAGTCTGTCTGAGCACTTCCTGGAGCTGTTCGGTCCATGGCCTGCAGGCTGCAGGCAACGGCCCTGACGCAAACATCTGTCCTTTCATCGTGGACACTAGGGGGAAGGGCATTCCCAGTGGTGGCAACGATTGGCTCCAAACATGTCACTGGGAAATACAAATTGCTCTTAGAATGTTTTGTGTTTTCTTCCCTCTGTTGAATCTGCAAGCATCAGGGTTAGGTACTCGTTTTCTTGGGACAAGCAAATGCAGGGTTGTAATCCCTGCACTGTTCTGTTACCTGCACTAGACCATAAAGTCTCGAGGGTAAGGACTACGACTCATCTTATCTCTCAGCCTGGAAGTTCACACCAGGCACGGAGCAGGTACTCAATAAATAGTTAACAAATGAGTACATGAATGAAAAATGAATGACCAACCCCAGTGTGGGCCTCTGTTTTGGTCTTTAGGGTAGAAATATGACCACAAGTTCAGAAATGCGGCCACAGACCCTGCAACGTAACCGTGCACAGCTTTGGTAGTATTTCTAGATAAACATTTTAGTTTCGATGTGCCATGGTGCTCATTTGAAATCTCTTCCTCTCTAAACTAAATAGGTCGGTAGCTTTGGGGAACAGTGCATATAGTAATAATGAATAATTAGAGCACCGCTTTCTTTTAGTGCTGCAATTAAAAAGTTAATTCTATTTCACTTTTCTCCCTCAGAGTGACTGTAGCTGGAAAGGAAATTTGCGAGTGAAGATATGAACCTCGGAATGAATCCCAAGCTTGAGAAGAGAGAATACGCCCGTTCCTCACACTGGCATCAGACGCAGGTCAAAAATGAGCCTGAGTAGCTCCTGTTTGGTGAGATAAAATCCTGTCTTGGAAGGCAGGGAGAAGGGGACAAGCAGACCATGGTGACAACAGGAACAGGCGCTGGCAGCTTCGGCCACTGCAGCCAGACACCCGTTTTCACCCCCGGGTCTCCTCCAGCAGTTGTCTCCTCAGTGCCTGTCCTCTGCGCGTATTTCAGGCAGCAAAGATGTTGCCCAGTTCGTCTTGGCAGCAGCGCTACAAGTTTGTCAGTCCAGCACCATGATCCTGTTTCACAAATGGAGAAACTGAGAGTCAATGCAATTACAGGTTTCCCCCGTTACCTGAAAGTTTGCTTTACACTGCTTTGTTTTACGAAAAACCCACGTTGGTATCTGCTTTCACAAAGAAATTGAAGAGGGGTTTTGCTTTTACAAAAAAAGGTGAAAAGTGGAAACAGCCTTCAGCCTTTGTTTTGCAGCGAGTTGCTATAGAGGCTAAGCAGTCAAGCGTGCTGTCATATTTCAAGCACGTCAGCCACTTCAGCCACAGCGCACGATGAACCTCGACCTTTGACATCCAGGCAGATGCAACAAAAGGTGTAGACGTCAGTGACCTGCCTGCCCGATGGATTCAGATGACGATGAGACGTTAACAGAGGACCCTAGTCCTCTCTCTCCTACAACCCCGTCTCCCGGTGCCTCCCACCCCCCAACCTCTGATGACTCAGCCTAACCCACTGTCATCACCGCCACCACCGTCCCGTGAGCTCTGCCTCCACGATTCTGGTAAGTGAGACTACACTGTACGTACATTATTTCTATTTTATATAGGCTGTGTATTTATTATATTATCCCTACTTTTACTATATGTTAGTGTTATTTTAGGTTTTGTGTGTTATTTGGTATGATTTGGCTGTTTTTTTGAGGGGGTCTGGAAATGCACACACATTTTTCCCACATAAATTATTAGTGATTGCTTCTTCACTTTACCTGTTTTACATACAAGGTCTCCTGGGGATGCTCTGGTCTCGGACAGCAGGGGAAGCCTGTAGGCGGCTTGGCTGCAGTCATGCGGTGAGTTATTGGAAGAGGCACATCTGACCCAAGGCTCAGTTCAACCCACTGCACTCTCCACTCAGGCTCTGACTGCTCAAGCTCTGTCTACACAGTCGCAGGACACTAGTCACACAGTGAATAACCCCATCACCTCAGCACTTATACCACCCGTGTCCAGCACTGTCACCCTCCGAACTCCCATTTGGTCCCCTCCGTAAAATGATCTGTTCGCTGCTGAACTCCGACGGCAGAATTTAACACCCCTTAGTCCACCATGCGCCGGATCCCGAGCAGACGCCACCCTGCTTCCAGCCCAGGTCCCAGTTCCGCGGCCACTCACTGCCGCTGGCGCTTCCTACCTCCCGCTTTCCTACAGAATAAATGCTTCTCTAAAGGCAGCAATTCACCCCATTTCTCAAACTTTCAAATCAGCTGGAAGGGACCTCAGTGAGGATCTAGGCCAGAGGTCACAAACAGGCAACAGTGCAGCAAATCAGACTCACTGGCTGTTCTGTGTGGCCTGCGGAGTGTTTCACAGAAAAATCCAGATACCCAGGATAGCGCTAGTGCCTGACATTAAGCTTTGTAACTGCTGAGGCATCCGTTTCAAAGACATCCATCTGCAATAACATATGGCACAGCTACTAGTAAAACAACTAGGTAAGAAACGCGGCCATCCCACCCACGAAGTTCCCCTTTTAGGAAACCGTGAGTGACCTAGATAACTGACCGCTCAGTGACACTGGGCTGTCCTTCCCTCGCCCCAATTCTTACTGTTATATTTTAAATTTGCCGATAAAGAGCAAACCTGTAAAACCCGAGGCACCCCACCCTCATACCCCAATAAAGGCAGAGCGCCAGTCAGAGCTCTCTCTCTGTCTCTACCAGTGACATTGCTGCATAGCCCCTGGGTGTGCCAAGTAACCCCCAGAACTTATGAGAAATTAACCTTTTTCAAAATTTCTTGATAGTTGTTGCTGAGGTGCATCTTGCCATCACAGTAACCACGAGGGCTGGTCCAGCCACATCATTGATTCTGGTCAGGGAAGTGTCTGTGGGGGCTCACCACAAGCAGGAGGGGCCCAGTTGCAGGCAGACCTGGTTGATAGCATCACTGTCGATAGACTAAGACCTACAAAAACACCCAGCTTCTCTTTATAAAAAAATCTGGCAACACAGGCCTTACCTTCCTTCATTCCAACAACCTACAGGCGGCAGATAGGAGCCAACCCTTTAGAAGGGCCTGGGCTTTCCAGACGCTCCCAGCCCCTGACACTTTTCTGTCGTCTCTGAGCCTTGAGGCTGAGAACAGTTGCTGTTTGTCATCTTGTTCATCCTACTGTTTAGGATGACACTGAAGAGATTGACCTCTGTGTCCACATCGCTACAGAAGTGCAGGAATGAAAGCCTGAGAAGAGGAGTATTTCAGGGGGGAGGATGTGGAGTGGGAGATTCTGTTTCTTTTAGGAAGTGAAGCCCTACATGTTTCCCATGCAAACAAGCTGTTGTCAAGAGATCCCCATACAATCCAACCCACCTTGCTCATTTCTGCTACCTTTCTGACTGATGAGCTTGTTACATCTGATCCTATGCAGTCCCTGGTTTTTCAGAGAGGAGGCTGGGGCTCAGAGAGAGGAAGAGACATCCCTGAGGTCGTACAGTGAGTAGATGATGGAGTGGAAACTGGAAGCCGAATGTCTGAAGCCCAGTCCCCAGTGTTCAGAGCAAAGCCCACCCACGTGGGAAGAGGTGATGTAATTAATGCCACGTAAGTCACACCATCATCAAGGCTGATCACAGCAGTAAACCCCACACAAACACGCATGCACATGCAAACACAGGCACACACAATACACATCCAGAGGTGCTAATTAGAGAGTATCTGCTATGTTTATAGCAGTGCTTGAGAGATTCCTACTTTGTGACCATCCTTGTTGGAGCAATTTCTGCTGGAAGATCAGTCATTGAAAATCAAGCTCAGACAATTAGCAATTAGGCTGAACAGCGTAGCAACTGATTGATTGGCTGTTGGGTAATTATGGGTCTAGAAAGGACAGACTAATCAGAAAACTTGGAATAAATATTTGGTTCAAGAGCTCATTCTAAGAGGTGGATTTAGAATGTTTGATGAGCCCACACGTAGCTCCTGCGTCTCTGGCGGGGCGGGGAGGGAGAGTCACCAGCTGACCTGGGCAGTGGCTTGGACGTCCAATAGGATGCCACTTTCTCTTCCAGACAGGAGGATGCCACATCATGAAGGAGGTTAGAGTTGCTCACTGATCTTCTCCAATCCCCTGACCTGTCTCTGCTGCCCCGACCTGGACACTGACCAGTTCATTGACGGCCCCACTCCCCTAAAAAGTATCTTAGCAGAGGCAGCTCCCTCCGACTGCTCCAGCCTATCTCATCATAAACACTTAGCAATCATCTGTCCAGTGGTATTTATTCCATCTCTACTACCTGCCAGGTACTTACCCAGTAGTAAGCAGTGCTAAATAGAGTGGTCATAACGTCCTTCCTCATCCAGTTGGGAAGATGAACATTAAATAAAAAATAATAGTTTCATTTTTAATCCCTTCAAGTCCAGCCTAGTAGAAGGAATAAAAACTGAATTATCTTCCAAACAAGTATCTTTTGAGTGAAAACTTGCCATGTTGGCCTTTTGGAGGTATTGGGATTTTACAAGAGGACACCTTAAAAGGGCATTATCTAGGGAGAAGCTTAAATGCATATTACTAAGTGAAAGAAGCCGATCTGAAAAGGCTACATACTATATATCATTCTGGAAAAGGCAAAGCTATGGAGACAATAGGAAGATAGTGGTCGCCACGGGTTAGGAAGGAGGCAGGGGTGAATAGTCAGAGTGTGGAGGATTTTCAGAGCAGTGAAACTCTTCCGTATGATAATATAATGGTGGATACATTTGTCAAAACCTACCGAATGCACAGCACCAAGAGTGAACTCTCGTGTAACCTACGGACTTTGGGTGATAATAATGTAGGTTCATCAGCTGTAACAAATGTACCATCATGGTGTGGAATGTCCATAGTGATTGTTGTACATATGTGGGGCTGGGGGTATATGGGAACTCTCTATAGTTTCTACTCAATTTTGCCGTGAACCTAAAATAACTCTAAAAAATAAAATTTATTAATTTAATAAAAAGGACATCATCTTAACCCAAATCCAGTGGTAGGATTTGGGGTGGACTAGGGTAGGTGGTGTCTCTGTGATCACACCACGTGGAGGGTTGACCATCTTCCTCCATACCCTCTGCTTGTAGACAGGAAAAGCAGCTGAGGAAATCACAGCCTGTGAGGACATAAATGAACGAGCAAAGTATCATCTTGTTTTGTCTTGAGTTTCGTAGGTAAATTTATCTTATGTCCCTTCCTCTCTTTCAGGATGATCTAACATTTTTCTCCCCATTAACGTCCTAACAGAATGTTGCCTCAATTTCCCCTTCTGTCCAGTAGGAGACTAAACCAGGTGGAATCCTAAGGACATTTTTGAGTCTCAAGTGTTGGCTTGAGCCTGGGGAATGCCTTTTGACCAGGTAGCTTCCAGTCTCTGTCAGAGATTCCCTGGGTCCTGGGCCTGGCCGTGCCCGCTGCCCAGATTCACAGACCCCAGGGAAGCCCAGAGCACCAGCCATTTTTGCAAATGTTTATTTCCTGGTGTTGCTAAGACCAGGAGAAAGAAGGCGTGTTTCCTGAGTAAACGCTTCCTAAGCCAGCTACAGCTTTGTTTTGATTACCTTTCATACGTGTTGATGTTTATGCTTCATTACT
This sequence comes from Equus przewalskii, assembly GCF_037783145.1. Taxonomy (NCBI): domain Eukaryota; kingdom Metazoa; phylum Chordata; class Mammalia; order Perissodactyla; family Equidae; genus Equus; species Equus przewalskii. The sequence continues at coordinate 503,709 of NC_091839.1, read as the reverse complement.
GGAAACTTTTCTTTTTTACTACAGATCCCAACTTACCTTTAGGATATGGAGTTTGAAGCTTTTAAATCAAACAGATGTTTTTCTTATGGTGGGAAAAATGTAGCTCCTTTTTATGCCAAAGATAAACGTTAACAGCTTTAATTGCTTTGGGGAAAAAAAATGGGGCACACTTTTTTATACGTCTCAAAGTGGATGGGAGATCTAAAGGACACTAAGTGTCCAAATGTTCCCATTTTGGGGCTGGCAGGCCAGAGCCGCTGATCCCACTGTTGATTGTTCCAAGACACGGTGGCATCGCCTGCTTGGCAGTCTTAGCCATACATAGCTGCTTGCCATGATTTCTTGGTGACTGTATTTTTCTCCTTATTTAATTGTTTCCAGAACTTGCACAGTGAAAAATGACTAACATCTGGGAACAACAGGGTTTGTTTGTCTTATTGACATAGACGTTTCTCATTTCCAGATAGGTATTTAAATGTGCTCGAATGTGGGTGTCTGATGAGAAGCTTCAGTCTAGCCAGCTGTTGTCGAGCCTGGTCAGCCCCATTCCTCCATAAATGGGAGGAGGTCATCTAGAAGAAGGTGCAAGGAAGCCCAGGTAAGGCCAAAGGCTCTGGCCTCTTTGAGGAGCAGAAAGTAGGTCATAGGTGGAGGAGCTGTTTGCAAGTCAGAAATTTCACGTCCGGGGCACAGATTTGTGAAGACCAGCTGGACGACATGATGAGCCTGCTTTCTTTAGTGGAAGCAAAGTTTCCGCCCTCCTGTGTCCTAGACCAACAGGCTGTAGTGGAGATTGTCCAGAGGACCCGATCACCCCTTTCTAAGCTGCCCCACTCCCCCTGCTCCTTTCTGGGCAGGAGCTAAGGAGGGGCGCGAGTTCAAGGCCCACAGCAGACTGCACTGCGCTGTACCTGCTTCTGCCCTGCCTTCCTCCCTCTGCAGAGCTGAGCCCTGGCTGCTTCTGAACTTTGCTTTTCTATACATCGACCCATCCCAGCTGACAAAACAGCTGTCTGGGAGACTGACGCTTGTCCTTTGGTTTTTGCACAGAGCTTTGGGTTCTCAAAAGTAGGGTGAATTCTCATACGTTAGTGTAGGAAAGCAAGCTGCTACCACCACTTGGAAAACAGTTTATAATGAGTCTTATAAAATTAAACCATCTGACCCAGCAATCCAACTCCTAGGTCTTTACACAAGAGAAGTGAAAACCTGTGTTCACACAAAAACCTGAGTGTGAATGTTTATAGCAGCTTTATTCACAATCAGCAGAGCTAGAAACAACTCACATGTCCTTCAACTGGTACACAGATAAACAAACTGTGGAATATCCACACCATGGAATATACTCAGAAATAAAGAGGAATAAACCACTGACACATCTAACAACATGGTGAATCTTAAATGCATTTTGCTTAGTGAAAAAAGGCCAGCCTCCAAAGGCTGCATGCTATAGAATTCTATTTATGTGATGACAAGAAAAAGGCTACAAAGACAAAACACACCATAATTTATAATATTATGAAAGTGGCAGCTCAGATCAGTTGAGGAAAGGTGAATTATTCAATAAATGCTCTCAGAACAATTTAGTAATCATCTGCAAAAAAATTAATAAAGCTGGATCTATATTTGTATCCACTTGAAATTTATCTTAGTATGAGTTAAACATTTTAAAAGTGAAACCATGAAAGTGCTAGAAGAAAACATGCTGAGAATGGGAAAGGACATTTTAACTACGATCAATTTAGAAGCAACAAAATAAATGATAAATTAATTTGCATAAAGAAATTTAGAAAACTTTTGAATGCCAAAGAACCAACCAATCACACATTTAGTGAAGTCAAAAAAATTAAAAACTGAGAAAACTATTAGTAACTCATATCATAGACAAAAGACTAATGATCCTAATATAAAGAGAATTCATAATAAATTGACTAAAATAGAAAGCTGTTCAAAGGATATGAATGGGCAGTCCTAGAAAAAATAAGTGCAAACTGCTCTTAAACATATCAAAAATATCATTTTATTCAATATAAACCTGAGCGTGCCATGGTCCTGCTCACACCCACTCTGTCTCCGTCTGTACTGGCCTGTCGCCCCTGCACGGACTGGCTCCCGTTCACCTGTCTAGCACAGCTCTCTCCTCTGTGCCCCATGCTCAGCCCGTTCCACCCACCCTGGCTTGCTGTCTGCTCCCCTTGTGTGCAAGGATTTTGCTTTCTCAGCACTTGTTCACATGCTGTTCCCTCTGCATGCAATTCTCTTCCTTTTCTATCAACTGTTTAACTCTTACCCTTCAAGGTTTAGCTTTATTGTCACTGTCTCAGAGAGGACTTCCCTCGACACCCGACGTCGGTTCCCTCCCAGCACCTGTATTCTTGTTCATAGCAGTGATCACAGAGTCTAAGACGGTGCTTCCTGATCTCGTTATGTATTCAATGCGTGTAACTGGGAGTTCCAGGAGGGCAGGGACTGTGTCTAATTCCGCGCATCCTGTGCTAGGTGCTGGGCTGGGAGCTGGGACGTATAGTGAGTGGTTAATGATGAGAATGAGTGAATGAATGAATGAGACTGAAAACCTTCAAGGAGGCCCTCACATTGATGACCATGCCCAGAACTTGTGACTCTGCCTGAAACTAGAAACTAAATGAGACTCTCATCGTTTCTTACTAGAAGGACCTCAAACACCAGCCTAATTTCACTGCAGCCATTCCTGGATTTCCTCCTTGCTTCTAACCCGCGTTTCCTTGACTGAGTCATCCCCACTCCACACGCTGGGGGCTGTGCTGACTCCCAGGCCTTGCATAGCACGTTCACCCTGGCTGTCCACAGCTTTTGGTCCCTGGCTTTCTTTGTAGTCTCTGGCTTGGCTACGGTTCACCACCACCAGCACCGCTCCCACAGGCAGCAACCCATGGCTCCCATTGTCTCTGGTGAGGCTCCAGCCTCACTCCCCAATTTACAGCCCTGACTCTGGATGCCCAGCTGGGCCAGTCCCTCCCTGCACTGGAGAAAATCAGATGGAGAGAGAAATTTAATGGGAACTTTTCTCTGATGTCAAGAGATAAATAATGAAAAATCATAATTTTATTAAGCAGACTATGTTTAAAAGTAGCTTGAAGCTGCCTGCATACTGGAAAAGAAACAGGACAAGGAAGTGTATCCATCACTGTCAGTCAGAAAATATAAAGCTCTAGGTATTTCAAACAGAAGAAATTTAATGCGGGGAGTCGGTTACATTGGTGATAAAAACAGTGAGAAGGCACATGCAAACCCAGAATTAGCAACAGCGGTAGGAAGCTACTGCTACCCACAGAGCGGACAGAACAAAGATAAGTGGTGGAAGCCAGGAGGCAAGGCACCCTACAAGATGCTGGCACCACGGTGGGCCTGGTGGATGGCAGCTGGGAACAAGGAGGAGACACCTGTTAAAGGAAGCACTTCCCAAGGCAGAGAGAGAGAGAAACAGCTTGACTTCTCCCTTGCTCCTCCCCTCCGTTCTCCTACCAGTGCCTGCTATTGACCAAGCTTAGGCAGAAGCCCCTTGGCAAGGGAGCCTGGGAAATGTAGTTCCTTGTGGTACAAAGCATAGTGAGGGAGGCATCAGAGCAAGCAGGCAAAAGACCAGCCAAAAGGGGAAGTGAGGGGTCCTCACTGAAGAGAGGAATCCAAGGGTGTGTGCCCAAAGGTGCAGGGTCCCCTGTTTCTGAACAAGGAGAAACCTACACCAGTTAAAGCAGTGTAGGGGAGGCTGTGAGGGGTGGGTAGTCGGGGAGGGGCTCCTTCAGTGTCTGTTGCTTTCAAGCTGCACCGGCGGTATTACCCAATAATGGGGGGAGATGGAGAGTGATTGGGTCGCCCCTTACCTTCTTCCAAGGGGTCTCTGGCCACCGTGTGCAGCTCCTCACACTGAGTCAGCCAGCCCAGACACAGATGGAAGGTTCCAGAGGAGTCCCTCACTCCCCTGCTGCCCTCCGGAGCAGGTCCCATTCCTGCCGCGACGGCAGAAAAGTCAGTGGCCCAGGAGAGGCGAGGTGGGCAGCCGGAGGGGCTTTCCCGTCTTTAGCTGTGATTCAGCTCCCTCCGCCCAATGTGAATATTTTCTCTCCTTCCAGTCCATACAGCTCCAGTTTGCAAAGCTCAAATATCCAACTCTCTTACGAAAAATGTTTCCGAGAGATGTGTCAACTAGAAAGGAAAACTGAATTCCTTACCCAGTTCACATCGGAGTCAACTCCAAACTGAATTGTAAGGTGGATCAAAAACGCCGCAGCCCTGAGGAGTCTGCGCCAGGCTGCGGGCGGCTCCACGTGGGGAAGGGAAGGAGTGCCCTTCCAAGAGCAAATCCCTGGACAGAATCACCTCCTGCATGCATACCAACAGGAGAGAGCTGCTGACAGTCAGCCCCTTTATTCCGCCTCCAGTCCCTTAGTCCTTTCGCGGCAGTTTCTTGTGGCACTGGAATTCTGCTCCACTTAATTCAGTACATTTAATATTTCGTGTGATGACCCTGCTCTCTAAGGTGGTGTCCGGCCCAGAGCCCTGAGGAGCCTCTGGGGTAATAGATTCAGAGCACACCTGGTAGGAAGAGGGCAGAGGCCAGGCGCTGTCACGAGCTCTCCCGAGGCCCCTGGACCCTGAACCCCCAGCGGCCTCAGCTGACCACAGTGTTGGAACAAGGAGGCTTCAGCTGCTTTGGAGAAAAGGATTCCACAGCAAAAGTGCCCGCAGCCATCCCGCCGCCAGCCATCCCTGCCCAGTGCTACAGTCAGCTCAGCCTACCGAAATGGGCTCCTGCAGACGTTCCTGAGTCATACAAGTGCCTTTCCCGTACGATTCCGCGACAAGTTTGCAACGGGAGCCCCACGTCCATCTTGATAGAAGAGTTCATTTAGATATGAAAGGCTCCCACATTGCCTACAACTTCGTCCAAAACAGAATATTCAAGGATCTTTACAAATCTGCTTCAACCTATTATTCTTCTGTCTAATGACTCTCCCTTAAACGTGCTGTGGCTTTCCTTCCCCCCTCCTCCCGCAAGTCTCAGACTGTTTCATGCACTAGAAAATTTTCCCCGGGTCCCCATCTCCACTCTTGTGTTTGAGGAATCTAACACTGTGTGAGACTTCATAGAAAGCAGGGCCTGTCTCTCACCCAAGGCTCAGGAGGCCAGACACCTTCTCCCCCACCCCACAGCTAGGTATGCTCCTGGCCAGATCCTTGAGTCTGGTGAGTGACAAAATGCTCGGGAGTGCCTCAGAGCCCCCCCTTGCTGATGTGGCAGCAAGAAGCGTCTAGGGTAGGCGACAGGAGAAGAAATAGATTTAGCCTTCCATGTCCACCAGGGACAAGAGCAGCAGCAATGTCCTTCTACTCGGGCTGTTCTTGGAGTGTGACGTTAACTATAGTTCTTGCCTCTAAGCTTTCTGTTTTCTGCGTCTGAGTCTCCAGGCTTGCTGTCAGTTCTGGTAAATGTAATTTCTGCTGAAGTTAGCTGGCTTCAGTTTTATGCAAGAAAAAATCCACGTATGACTTGAAGGTCCGTCTTAGATGCCATCTCCTCCATGAAGCTCTCCCTGATACTGCCAGTTGTCTCAGCTGAGGCTCTGATGCCTGGCTCTGCCTTCCTCTGTGCTGGGTAAGTTCCTGAACAGCTCTCTCTTTGTGGAGGACCCAGCTTACAGCTTATATCATCCTTGCAGCTGACCTCTCCAGTGGAGAGAGCTTCAATTTTCCAGCAGTTCCAACAAAAGTCTTGAGACTGAGTATTCTTGGATCAACTGGGTCATGTGTCCATTCCTAAAATGAGAGTGAAGAGTGGGCAGATGTAGCCAGTCCCATCCCAACCAGATGGACTGTGAGTGGAGAGGCTCAGAGCTAATGGGTTCTCAAAGGGAAAGTGAGGCACAGCGCCCAGGAAGAAAATGCACTCTGGGCTCAGAGACAACAGAAGCTCTCCACAATCCCCTGGTATGCTTCCTTGAGCCCAGCCTTGCCTGCCATGAATGAGAGTCATGAGTTTCTGTCTTCCTCTTCTTCTGGGCTGAAAGTGCATTGAAGGCAGGACCTGGGGTGTCCTTGTGCTCCTCTCCGCCCCATTCCAGCAGCACCAAGCACAGGGCCCAGTACAGAGCAGGGGTGCTGGAAATCCTAGCTGAATCAACAGAAGTGTTCTTCTGTACGATGCAGTCTCCTGAACACAAATGATGTAAAGGGCATTTTCGGCTCTTCCAAAATGCCCTTGTCATACCCATGAGGAAGGTCTCTTGTGAGGATCCAGGCCCTCAGGAGGGAAAGTGACAGGAGGACTGGGAGCTGGGCAGTGGGCAAGCAGCGCGGGGGGCAGGCCTGCTCCCCATCTCCATTAGACTCTGGGGAAACCCAGCCAGGACTGCTCCCCCAGCTGTCTGCCAAGGCCCTCACCTCCCACGCTTCGTGATGAACATGTGCCTCTCCTGCCGGCTCCCCCAAGCGGGGCCTGCCAGGTGCCACCCATCCTGTTTCTTCCTAACATTTTACCTCCACAAAATGCCTAAACTCTTGTTCTCCATGCTATGCGGGTGTCAGACAAGAACACTTGGGACCGAGCTCTCCCTCTAGTCGTGCTGTACTTTCCCTCCAGTGCCAGGACGGACACCTTAAGATGTAGGTGGCAGTTCTTACGCTGGATTGTGCCTGAGGCTATTGACGTTGAATCAATACTCAGTTGTGTTTTCTGTGTGAGCTCTGCTGTTCTGCTTCTATTTCTCCCCCACTTCAGCTCCTTTTCTAATCCCCCAGGGCTCCTCATATCCTGGTGTTCACTTTTTCCTGGATATGGCTCCGGGCAACTTCCCAGTGAATCTCCAACATTTTTCAACACCTGTGATTTTTGTTCCTGTAACAGTCCTTGTGAAGACCCTTTGAAAAAAAATGTCCCTGGGTTGTTAGTACAACGTGAACACACACTGCTCTGAGACAAGGAGAGATGATAATGTCTTGCTGCACTGCAAGTTGTAAAGTTTTATCAAGTGGGTTTACATGCTGTCTTGCATACTCCTTGCAAAGGCTGTATAGGGTAGGTATTCTTGTCCTCTTTGCAGAAGAAAATGAGGCAGAGATGCTAACCTTGGTCAAGATCACATAGCTAAGTGGCAAACTCAAGACTGGTTCCCTCGCTTTCTAATGCTAGGTTTCCAATCCAGGTGAAGAAAGAAGGAGAGTATGCAGAAAAGAGGATGGATATGTAGCAGTGGTGTTCAGAGGAAGGCGAGACAACATGACACAGAGACATTAGGAAGAGCTGTGAGGGATGAGGCTGGCCAGGGCCCAGGAGACTGGGCAAGAGTTTATCTCTGGGATGAGCAGGAGGTGCGTGTGCAGGTACATTTACTCTAACCAAGAGTTGTACCTGTTTGGGTACAATCTGACCCTTCCGAGAGAGAGAGAGGTGCATAAATCCAGAGGAAAAGTCACTCAGCTTAAAACTCACAGGCTGTTAAGTGAATGATGTGATAACACTTTTTTCACAATTACATAAGACTTTGCAGTTTACAACATATTTTCCCATAAAGGATCTCATTTGTTACTCACAACAACCCCGTGAAGTAGGCAGGATTCTTTCTCCAAACCCTCACAAGTTTGTTTGTGAGGGAGTGCTCCCGAGTTTGGGTTGATTTTTAATTTTCTTCCATTTTCCCATCCTATAGAATGTCTTTACTGAAATGGCCAGCCCGCTCTCCACGGCAATGTAAACATCTCTGCCTGACCAGGTGAAGGGAATGGAAGTCACTTCCATCAATCCAGGGGACTAATGTTTACTCCATGGGTGGGGTCCCCAGAATGATGGAATCTGCATGCCGGCAGAAGCAGCGTGGATGGCAGGTTCCCGTTCCGGAGACTTTCCCTGAGATTCCGCAGTTGAAAAGAAAGACAAGGGAATAGCGGGGCTTTGTAATCAGGAGTGTATTTGTGGCTGTCATTTGGATGCTGGCTTATCAGTAAAGAAAAGCCAGCTGATGTCTCTGAAAGACTTGTTCCACAGAGGCATCATGGTTGTAACTTGAGAGAGAATCGAGGCCAAGATAAAAACCAGTGCCCAATAAGTGAAATTTTAGTGAGCTTGAGCTGAGATTAGTACAGAATCTATCAGGCAATAGATAGTTCAGAAGATTCTTCATGGAGCAAAAATCCCCCTCTGTTCATGCAATGACTGATACCAAACACTCGGCAGAAAAGCCTTTGAACAATCGCTAGAGGGCCCCCTTGAACGCTGTCATTCAAGGCACTGCCCAGAGCCCGCCCCAGGACTAGCACACTGATACTGAGATGTGCTGTTCTCTGCTTTGCGCTTGAATCTGCCCAAGATTCTCCCTGTAGTCCAGCCAGAAGCTCCCTTTACAAGGCAAGGGCAAAGACAAAGAGGGAAAATTAGGAGCCTCCTAGTCTTACGAATAACAACTCTCGGGAGGCAGAAAGTGCTCTGGGCTTTGGAGGTTGAGCCTAGAGCCATGTTGTTGGTCAGATACGCTGGTGGTTGGGGTGGTCACAACAGCACAGACTGAGCAACACTGTAGGCACTGCCAAGGCAGGCCCACCTGCAGCTAAGGGAGAATCCTTCATGTGGGACGAAGAATGAAGAGCATCCTCATTCCCCTGCCTTGATCCCACCCTGTCACCAACCTTGGCAATCCCAGGCCAGGGCTAGATCCCTATCAAACAGCTGATGAGCCCAGAAACTGAGATCAACCCATCCGCTCTTCCCCAAAACCAGTGCCGCCTGGTGCAAGCCCACCGCCTGACGACCCACCTCCAGTTGCTTTACACCTGCCTTTCCCTTTGCTGTGAACCAGCTCGGCTCCTCACCACCTGCTCCTCTTGCCTTGGCACCGAAGCTTACAGCCTCCTCTCTCTCCCAGACTGTCTCTCCAGCTCTGCTAGGTAGAATAATGGATGTCGGAGTGACATGTTTCTGAACTTTCTTCCATTTTCCCTCAACTGCTAAGGCAGATGACATGTTCTGTGTGTCCTTCTTGTAATTTAAACCCCTTCATTACTTTCCCGCTACACAGATGTTCCCCTTAAGCCAAACTGGACTCCTCACCATCATATTCACAGCGGAATCTTTTTCCTTCCATGTTTTTGAGCAAGCAAGATCTACACGTCGATCTGTGTGTACAAAGTCTGCTGGATCTCAACATCTCCTCAAAGCCTCACCTGATCCCAGCAGCAGGAGGTGCTCATTCTTACCTCAAGTCCCCATGGTCTGAGACGTCCTCAGCACTGCCAGTCTCCCCTGCAGTGAACGGGCCTGACGGTAAAGCTGTGCCCCTCTGGTTCTCACACTACCGTGGAAGCTCTGGACGCAGGGCGATCCCTGCCGCAGCACGGGGCCAAGCAAGGAGCATGGACTCACCAGATCTGTGGCTTCTGATGAGAGCATAGGGGATGGCACTGGGTCAGCCTGACACTTGGTTGATTGAATTTTACACTTTGCGTCTGATTATGTGCACTTTACATGAAACGCAAGATCCTAGCCACAAATGTTGCAAATTTCCTTTCCCTGTCATTATCCATTAAACCCAGATCTGTTTCATTTTGAAAGCAAGTGAGGGACATATGTCAGTTAATCTGTAATATATCATCACCCTTGCTTTGGCATTTATTTTCACTGCAGACGCAGGCAAGATGACTCACTCAGAGCAGCCACCTTGTAATTCTTCTTACGAGAGGTTAGCCCAGCTCCTTTCCTGGGGCCACAGTGCATCTTGAAACACAGTGTCTTTTTAACTTTTTGAGATCCATGATGCATTGCTCTGGAGGCCTCCCAGTCCACAGGGCAGTGTCTTTGAGGCTGTAAATTTTATGGAATGTTTTAGAATTGATCAATTTGCAATTCCCACGTTCGGAAAAGGTGAGACACTCTTGGCAGTGTATAATGCCCTTTTCCCAAAGGCAGTTACCTTTTATGTACAGATCATTTATACGTTTTGCAGCATCCTACCATAAATCTCTACATTTTCTTATTCTACTCAGAATATACAGACTCCTGTACTTTATTCATAAATAGCTATTATTTTTCTTTGATGTTGGATCATGTACTAGGATAAAATAATTATGAATAATATTCAAAGCAAAATTGTGAGAATAATGGATGTCAAAGCAACCCATTTCTTCTCTTTCTTCCATTCCTCCTTAATTGCTAAGGCAGGTGCAGTGTTCTCTCTGTGTTTCTCTCTGGCTCTGTGTCTCATTCTCTTGCTTTCTCCCTTGCAATTTAAACCCCCTTCAGTACTTTCATCGAAGTTGGGGTCAGGCTTCACTTCTCAGTCTGCCCTTCGGGTTGGTATAAATCATCACCGATTTCCTTGCCTGAGGAAAACTTCAGGTTATTTATAAAAAATGTAGGAAGAGCAAATTTGCTGTAATCTTCTCTAACATGTATGCATCTCAGACCTGCATGGTAAAGCAAGGAGACTGGTCTGAGGGCAGGAGGAAACGGTATGAAACGGACTGCACAGCCACAGGGTTTTTGCAGACGCCTGAACTATTACTCCCACATGAATTCTGACAACAGCAGAGGGGACCAGAGGACAAAGGGGTATCGAAGGTGACCTTAACTAGAATTTTTTCTGTGGATCAGGAACAATTCAAAATCAATCTGTATTGAAGAGAGAGGGAAAAGTGAGCCCCATTGCAGGGAATCAACGCGCTGCTAAGCAACTCAGATCAACTTCAAGGGAAGTGCCGCCATTGAATTTGTTGAAATGGCTTTGCAGCACTTCAGAAATAGGATAAAATATATTTATCTGAGTTATTAAACTGAAAAAAGAATTAAGTTTGAAATGTCTGTGCTTCAACTAGGATAAATTCTAATTCATCCACAAAAGTCGCGAGAATTCTACAGAGCTGTCTTCACAGCTGTAGCCACGTATCACTGGTGCAGCCTAGTGTCTGGAAAGAGGCTGCACAAACACACTCCAAGAATTTGGAACAAAACCCCTGAAACAGGGGCAAACAAATGAAAGGAGAAAGAGGACTCAGTCAGTTTTAACAAGGAAACTCACCGAAAGGGCGTCCATTCCAAACCAGAAGCAAAACAAACAAACGAACAAATCTAGAGCCTGTTTCCTTGACAGAAGGAAAACATGCCTAGGACCAGGGGTGCCTGGTCAGACGGAAAGTACCAGGGACAGTCCACTGGGCAAATCACATAGGCAGCTACCGGACTGCTTCCCAGGAAATCCGAGTCAGCCCGGGACCACGGGGCCATGGGCAAGAGCCTCCGGGCTGGTTCCCCAAACTGTTGCCAAACACAAACACGGGTTTGTTTACCACCGCATAGTAGGGCCAATCACAGGAACATCAGGCTTATGGCAAGGAAAGAGGTTTATTACTGAAAGGCAGCCAGAATAGGAGTTTGGAGTTAAGACTCAGATCCACCTCCTAGAAGGGAAAAGGTAGAGATTGTTATCTGGGGTTTTAGGTGGGGGAGGGGGAACACGTGGCCTGCTGGGTGGCACCTTCCTACCAGCCTGTGTTTGGCCTTAGGGGGCTGAATCTTGCTGTCTTGACCCCGACTTCCTGCAGGAAACAGCTCCCTCGTATCCAAGGAGGGATAGAGGACCTGGTTAGCTTTGAACAGCTGATGGTGCTGAGTACGCACAGCTGCAGGTGGCAAAGCTTTGCTCAGAGTTTCTTGCTCTAGGGCAGATTTTTTAACTTCATTCTCAGTTTCACTCCATCTCTTTTGAAAGGACAATATAGTGGAAGTAATCGGCACAAAGAAAAGAACTCTAGTGGCTGGCCCAGGGGAGCAGCAGTTAAGTTCGCACGTTCCGCTTTGGCAGCGGGGGGTCTGCCAGTTCAGATCCTGGGTGTGGACATGGCACCGCTTGGCATGCCATGCTGTGGCAGGTGTCCCACATATAAAATAGAGGAAGATGGGCATGGATGTTAGCTCAGGGCCAGTCTTCCTCAGCAAAAAAGAGGAGGATTGGTGACAGATGTTAGCTCAGGGCTAATATTCCTCAAAACAACAACAAAAAAACTCTATAGAATTGGGAAGACTCACCTGGGTTCAAATCTGGCACCTAGTAGCTATGTGGCCTTCATAAAGTTGCTAATTCCTCTAACCTTCAGTTCCTCAAACACCCTTGAAGGATTTTTCTGTGGATTGCAAGAGCCAGTACATACAATGCTGCAAACATGACTGTTTTGTTTTGTTTTTGTATAAAGTTTACGCATCCTTGCTATGTAAGAGTTAACTTATCCTCAGGGCTACTCAGGAAAACAGAAACCCAGCCCCGTTCCCTCCCAGGCTCTCTCTGCAGAGGCACTCCTTTGCATTTTTGGCCGTTTATTTTGGTGTTTACAGCCACACTTTTCAATAACATGTTTCTATGTCCAGCACCATCCTCTGACTTTCCGCTCTGAAAGGTCAGTGTTTGCTCTCATTTGTCCCCACAGCATACACCTACAAACTTCGCCTTCCTCGTCGCCAAGCATACATGCACGACTCCAGTCAGCCAAACCTTCAAAATCTGGAGTGAGTATGTAACACCCATGGCAAATGGGCCGTTCTCACACAATCTGTCCCCTTCACCTTCCTAGAATTCATATCGGTTCTTCTTGTTTTTGGATTTCTATGTAGTGACCACTAATGCATAACTGCACAAATCTGCCCTCGGTACAATTAAACACATCAGGAATGTCATCAGTTTCATGTGCTTGGAGTTAACTGTCCAAGTGCAAAAACAGCTCCGATCCGGTCAGCTTATCCTTAGGCCTGGTGCACAACTGCCATCCTGAGGCCTCCCTTCGTTGTCATCCTGGGGTCCTTTCATCTCTTTCTTGAGTCACATCGCCTTTTTGGGGGGTCTGTGTTTTGCCATTTGTTGACTTACTCTCTCATTTTGGATTTTGATGGAGTACCTTCTCTGTTAACTTCCTGGGAAATGGTGTAAGAGTGGTTCATTGTTTGAGATCTTACATGTCTGAAAGTAATTTAATTATATCTTTGCATTTATAGATAGTTTAACAGCATATAGAATTCTAGGTTTGATAACTTCCTTCATAATTATAAGGGAATTTCTTCATTATCTTTTAGTTTCCAGGCTTGTACCTGAGAAGTCCAAAGGCATTCTAAGCAATGGTCTTTTGTATGTTATCTGGTTTTTTCCTATCTAGAATCTTCCAGAATCTTCTCTTTGCCTCAATTGTTCCAAAATTTTTATAGCTTTTATGTGAGTCTATTAACCAGGGGGACAGCAAATGTTTTCTGTAATGGACTATAACAGTAAATATTTTAAACTTTGCAGGCTGAGAGACAAAATCAAGGACATCACATAGGTACCTATATAATCATTTAAAATGTAGCCATTTAAAAATGTAAATATCCTTCCTAGTTCTCAGCCATGCAACTGCAGGCATGGGCCAGGTTTGATAGGGTTTGCTGGCCACTGGACTAGTTCATCCATTTTGCTGGGTACTGGATGGGCCTGAAAAACTGGCAGGAATGTTTTCACTTCTTTTTCTAATGATTTTCTCGCTTCCAATTTCTGTATTCTCTCTTTGGATCTCTTGCTATTTGGATATTGGGCCTTCTGAATTCTTTTTCTCAGTGTGTTTCATTTTCCCTCCTGTTTTCTAGCTTTTTGTCTCTTTTGCTTTTGGTTGAATCACTCGATAAACATGCTGATAAGAACATGAGCTCATGAATAGACATTTACCATACTGTTTTTGTAATTCGAGTGCTTTCTCTCACTTCTCCCTGCTCCCTCAGGAGGAGAGCTAGCTGCCAGGGTCTCATGTTTCTTTCTCAGGTCTCCTCTCCTATTGTCCCTTGTTGGGGGTGCTGCCTTTAAAAAAAACGTCCTTTCACCATCCCGGGGAAACGTGGCCAGGATCATCTGACCAGAGTCTGTAGGTCGCACATTATAAAACAGGGGTAAATAAATTACAGATTTAACCTTCTACTAAATTGGAGAACCCTAATCATTATAATAATATAGAGAGCTAACATTTGTTGAATTCTCAGTGTGTAACAGGCACTGTGCTCAGTGCTTTTTTACATGTATTATTGTTTTTAATCTTCTGCACCTCTGAGATAGTTACTGATGGGGAGTCGGTGAGCCGAGGAGGCGAAAGAAAGATTTCTTAGACTCTCAAGATCTGGCAGTAGTGCTCTTTTATTTAGAGAATAGTGTGGAATAGCATGGGGACAGGACCCATGGGCAGTCAGAGCTTCTGCTGCCACCGCTTCTGCTGCCCCCGCTGGCATGGGGACAGGGCCCATGTGCAGGCAGAGCAGCTGCTGCTGCCCCCGCTGGCATGGGGACAGGACCCATGGGCAGGCAGAGCTGGTGCGTGGGGACAGGACCCACGGGCGGTCAGAGCTCCTGCTGCTGCCCCCGCTGGCATGGGGACAGGTCCCATGGGCAGGCAGAGCTGGTGTGTGGGGACAAGACCCACAGGCAGTCAGAGCTCCTGCTGCTGCCCTGAGTTGAGGGTTAGGGCTAATTTTATAAGGCATGGGTACGTGACTTATTTTTACTGGAAAAAAAAAAGAAAAAGATGATGTAAAAAGTCATTAAATGATTTCAGTGCAGATGGGGTCTGGTTATTGTGCGGTCATATAACTTTAGATACGAATCTGGCCATATAGATCGGCATGCAGGTGAGGATGCCCCGGGCTTCTCTCCCTGGGGCAGTCCTAATTCATACCATAAAAAAAAGTCCACTGGGTCATATAGTTTGGCATGTAGGCCAGGTCACCTTGGGCTTCTCTAGCTGGGGCAGCCTTAATCCACATCAGTTACTACTATTCTTCTTCTTCTTATTATTATTACCTCATTTTACAAATGAGGAAACAAAATCTCATAGAAATAACTAGTTTGCCCAAAGTCACATCTAGGAAGGGGCAGTGTGAGACTCAAACCCAGATAATCTGATCCCAAACTTACAATTAATCATTTTACCACACTGTCTGCATCATAAAAACAAACAAATCAAAGCTTCTCTGGACAGATACCTCTGGCTGCGACTCCAAAAGCTAAGGATGTTGTTTATTGAAAAGGAATGGAGTCTGATTTTTTAAACAATAAAAGAATTATAGATTGAAAATAGACTTCTAAAATATAAAACATGTAGATGGTGGGAAGAGAAAAGGAATTTAAGTCCTTTTATTATAAACTTTTATTTTATTATAAGCTTAATAGTTCTCAATTTTCAGAAGGCCAAAAATGATTCCAGCTGATTAACAAACATTAGAGTAAATAATGTGCACGTGCTTGTATATTTATCAACATTTTTAGCTATTTATTCAATCACTGATGTGTCAGAGTTGACGTCAGGGGAGCCGTTTGAGACTTAGTCGGAGCTGCCCTTCCAGAGAAACTGCTTTGCTCTCTTGCACCTTGGACTGGACCCAACTGAGGTGGCAACTGTTTCACAAGCAATTATTTGAGATGCCAGCAGGAAAAAGGGACGCCCTGATCACAGAGACTGAGGATGGTGGACTTTGCGTAGATAGAATCAACAGTCACTCAACGTTTAGCCGAGACTAGCCCTCTGCCTCGAACTCCAATTAAAATTCTTCGTAATACAACCTCCCTTCTTTGCCTTTTTGTGTGTGTGTGAGGAAGATTGGCCCTGAGCTAGCCTCTGCTGCCAATGTTCCTCTTTTTGCTTGAGGAAAATAGTCTCTGAGCTAACATCTGTGCCAATCTTCCTCTATTTTATGTGGGATGCCACCACAGCATGGCTTGATGAGCTGTGATATGTCTGTACCTGGGATCCGAACCTGCGAACCTCGGGCCGCCTCAGTGGAGCACGTGAAGTTAACCACTGTGCCACCATGCCTATCCCGCTTCTTTGCTTTTAAAAGCCGCTGACTTTCACTCCCTGGACAAACACGTTTTGGGTTTGTACCTAAATCTGTGTCTCCTAAATTGCAATTCTAATTGCCCAAATAAATATCTACTGTTTGAATTGTAGTGAATTTTTCCTCAGTCTGTGAAAGTATTCCCTCATTTACTCATTCCTATAACAAGCGTTTATTGATAACGCCATGGCTACGTTGTGCAAGTGCCACTCAATTGCTTTTTCAAACTACTAACCTGAAGCCTGATTCTCTGGAAAAAAGATGTGACAGTTCCATGGCTCAGAGAGACATTCCTCCTTTGGATTGTACTTTTTTCTGCTAAATCAAAGGATAATTATAAGGATAATATATGCAGATGCGTCTTGACCTAATGTTTCACAAGTCTTTTAATGTCTTATGGGCTTTATTAATTTTTTTTTCCCTAGGCTAGGGATTTCTTTCCAAAAGTCTAACACATCTTCTCTTCTTAGAAACAAAAATTCAAGAAATCACACCAGTAAAGAGTTTAACAGGAATGAAAATTACTGCAGAGTTGGGGGAGGTGAAGAGCCGTCACTCTAACAAAGGTCTATCGGGAGACAGGTCTTCCATTAGGAACCGTGGGAGACCCTGGTCTCACCCTAAAACCCCTTATCCAACCGTAACCCTACAGACTCAAGCTATTGAAGAAGGATAATGCACAACAAAGAGAAGAGAAGCTTCTCTTAAAACACTACCTGAATTTATTTCAAATTTTTCTGTCCAGTTAGTCTCTAGCTTATCTATCACTTTTGAAATATTTTGAGATATAAATGGCCTTGATTTCTACATAGACATTCAGCTTCACCTGTATAGGGTTCCAGCTGACAGCTCCAGCAGCAATAAACCGAAGGACAGCCTACATTCACAAATAGCTTTAAATGCACTTCAACATCTTACGTTTGCTGTGAGTAAAAACGCAGCTGAGTACACTGGAGACCCAGAACGCAGAAGAGTGGTTATTTTGAAAGGCTTTCACTCAGTGCTGAAGACTCAGGGTCCTCAAGCCTTGCTTCTGCAGGGGAAGTGTTTCTCTAACACCCTCAAGTGTCTGTTTCATTCAAGTGGGTCCAACCGGGGCACAGAGCTAGAAGTTAGACAGCATCTGTGTGACCTCCATCCCTCTCAGGGACTCAAAACCAAACAGAGCAATGTAATAAGAGAACAAGGTGCCAATAGAAATTTGCAGGGGGGAAATAAATTTCTACTCTGGCTGCACTGTCATTGCTGGTTTATTCAGAAAGATACTGCAGCCAAGAAAAGTCTATCAAGGCATGCGCTAGCAAAGAGACCTGAGAAGGTACTTGTGGAAGGAATGGATGGGAGCAGAGTTCAGTGATGCTGCTCCAGGACCCTGGGAACAGACCCTGGGGTGAAGCTTTGTCTTGTGCCAGAGTCTCTTCTAAAGGGGACTGATGTCCACTCTGTTGTGTCCCGTTTAAGTGCTTCAGTATACCCAGTGGCCAAGGAATTAGAAAAACAGAACTTGAACAGTGCAACTTTCGTTAATCATCCAATAATAATTTATGGAGCACCTACAATGTACCAGGCACTGTGGTAGATTCTGAGGGGGAAAGAGGCAGAGAAGGTTCCTCCTTCACGGAGTTTATATGCCAGTGGTGGAAGATGGACAATAAACAAGTAAACAAGATGGACAAAGCAATTTCAGAGAGTGATGAGTGCTACAAATACAAACATAGTGTTGAGATAGAGATGCATGCCAGAGAGTGGGGCTAATTTAGAAAGATTACTTGGGAAAGACATCTACAAAAAGGTGACATTTGAGCTGATATCTAAATGAGAAGAGGCTGACCAGGCAAGAGGTATAGGGTAAGAAAATGACAAGTGCAAAGGTCCTGTGGCAGAAATATGCTAGTGCTGTAGGTGACCAGTGAGCACAAACAGACTTTGAGGAAAGAAGATTGGAGGGGGACCAGAGCACTAGTCAAGTCTAGAGAACAGGCAAGTAAAGAGCAGGTTTTCTGGAAGGTGTGGGACTAGAGACGGCCTTTAATCCTGGGTCAGATTTGGATTGGTAGAAGGAACAAAGGCAAGTTCTCTGAACACAAGTAGAGGAATGGGAAGATGCAGACCAAGTAGTAAGTAAATATGGTCTATTCAGGACAGATGCAAGTTGTCTTTTGCTCTTAGACTGGAGACCCTCTCTGGGCCTCAGATTACCCATCTCTAACATAGGGAGATGGTATCTTGGAAGACCATTCCAGTTCTTATACTCAGAAAGTGATTCTTGTATGAAGGGTAGGCATTCTGGAGAGTGGTGGGAAATAAGATCAAGTAGATCAAGTAGGAAGGAAAGATTTAAAGACTTCAGATGCCTGGCAGAGGAATGGGAACTAGGTATGGAATCAGGAGCTCTTTGAGCAGGAGATGGAAGACATCGTGGAGGGAGGGTGGTTTGAACTGACGGGCAGCGTGGCGGATTGGGAGGCTGTTGTGACTAGGCACTGAGGAGCCTGAAGGGAGCCTGCTCGGGGGGAGGGGGTATCCGGACTTAGGACAATCAGAAAGGATTTTCAGAACCCCATGATGGATTAGAAGAGACAGACGTGCAAAAGAATCACTCCAAAACTCCAGCCTGGAGGATGCGTCACGATCAACTTAAGTGTGATAGAGGAGGGACTGCCCGGGGCCCTGGGAGAGGAAACTATCAAGGGTGGGTTCAGTTGGGTGCTGTAAATATTGATGAGAAGGCAGATGCTTGGAAGTATCTTTCAATCTGGAAGTATCTTAATAATTTGGACACAAAACTGAAAAACAGGGGAGAGTTAACTTCTCAACGGCTGTGTTTGAAAATAGAAGGGTTAGAGAAACCAATGGGATAGACCTAAATGAAAAGAAAAATGTATGAAGCCCCTACTCTGTGCAAAATAAGTTCCCTAATTTTATTCTCACCAAAACCCTAGAGGGATCTAAAACTTCAACTCTTTCAGCGGCCAACCCGTTAACATAATGGAATAAAGCAAGGCAGCATCTCAGGCTGGGGAGCTCAGGACCCACCTAAAGGCATTCAAATTTGATTATCTTGTAAGACATGTAACTGGAAAACATCTCTTGCAAGCTGCTTTTGGTTAGGGTACTCAGATATTCATTGCTACTATATTAGATAATATTTCCTCCAGTTTATGAATGAAGAAGCTAACTCGCAGAGCACTGATGACCTTCCCTCCATCACACAGCCAGCAACAGGCAGAGCTGGGACAGAAGACAACTCTGCCTGACTTCAGCACCCTACTCTTCTCACTTCTCCTTGTAGACTTCTTAGGGACAATTAGAGGTATGTGTGTTAGAGTGAAGATGTGACAACAAAGTGTGAATGTTTAAGGAAGGAGAAGAAGACCATCCGGAAAGGGGCAGAATAGGAGCAACCAAAGAGAGGCAGGATAACGTGAGGAAACCCAGGAAGGATGAAGTGCCAGATGCCAAAGTGAGGCCAGGTTGCAAGCTTATCTGTAGGTCTGGCATGAAAAGAATCCTAAGGACCCCTCAGGTTAAGGTAGAAGGAGGAAACAAGAGGTGCAGGCAGTGTGTGATCTCCACCCAGTCCAGGAGCCTAGCAGTTGAATGCAAGCATAAAGGAAGACCGGGTCCAGGAAGAGAAGCAGGGGAGCGGTGGATCTGCTGGGAGGTCAGGAAGGAGTCTTGGAGAGGGAGACGCTACAAGTGGGGCTCATAGACTAGTGGGTTGCAGCTCTTTCTTACAATTCTTAATTTGAGAAATGAAAAAGAAAAATAGAGAGAAACTATGCATTCTGTCCTTTTTATGCAGATGTGTGGCTTCCCCTGCCCGGCTTGGAGCGTGCAAGTTTGATCAAGATCCAATAGCCCGTCTGTGGCCTTTAGTGTGGGGGGAATGAAGGTGCTTGTGGTTGGGAACAGCCTGGTGAGAACAAATTCAGGAATGAGTGGCCCTAGGGGTTTGGGCTGGGATTTTATCATCAGAGCAGATCTCTGCATCTTAGAAATGACTCAGCAGGGCCTTCCAATGCTCACACTGTGGCAAAAGTAATTTTGTTTTTGCACCTCTGCTGTGACGACCTGTCAAGTGACTCAGGCAGCCTCCAGGAGCACCTGCAGAGCCACCTGAAGGAGACAGGATTAAGGTGGAAATCTGAAGAGTGACGTCTCACTCTGAGAGATCTGAAAGATGCACCACTTCCTTTTGACAAAGCTTTTGTCTCCCTGTGAGCCAGAGGAAGAGCCAGGAGTCAGAAGAGACCCAGAGTCCATTGGTAGAGCGGGGCTGAATGGGAGGTTGACGGTTCATGTGGGTCTGTGAGCGCACTCTGTGAGCATTATCATAGAGGGTGACACAAAGCTCCCAAATGTGTAGGAATCAAAGGCTGGGGATGCACCAGGCAGCAGGGAAAGCCCCATGGCCCCATTGATCACCTGAAGGACAGGAAAACGCTAACAGTCAAGTGGTGAAAGTTAAAAATGCCAGGACTTGGGGCCGGCCCAGCAGGAAAGTGGTTATGTTCCTGTGCTCTGCTTTGGTGCCCTGGGGTTCATAGGTTCAGTTCCTGGGTGCAGACGTACACATTGCTCATCAAGCCATGCTGTGGCAGCATCCCATATACAAAAACTAGTGGAAGATTGGCATAGAGGTTAGCTCAGGGCTAATCTTCCTCACACAAAAAAAAAAATGCTAGGACTTGAAAAGCCCATTGACCTCAGCAATTCAAATGATACTCAGCACTAGTCATGTCAGAGAGCACCATGATTAAGAGGTGGACTCGATTCCAGTGTCGGAGCACTGACTCCTCCGTATACTAGCTGTGCCACTTGGAAAGTCACATGAGTTCTCTGTGATTCCATGCCTCCTCTATACAATAGAAACAATGCTAGCTGCCTTGCAGGGCTGTTGGAAGGATCAATGATACAATGTGCGTAAAGTGCCTGGCATGTAGGAACTATTCAGTAAAAACCAGTTTTTTTATTATCCCTCACTCTTGTAATTAGTAATTTACGGGGGAAAGCAACCTTTTGATGTGTTCATCTGTCCTTGTTTGGAACAAGTTAGCACGGCAGACTCCCTCCTGTATCCGTCAGACCTTACCCTCTCAGTGTGCCTGCTGGTGTCCGACGGCCCGGCTTTGCCTCTCTGTGCCTGAGGACCTTCCTTGGAACCACCTGTGAACAGCCCAGAAGCGCTGGAAATTGCCGAACTCTAGAGCATCCTCAACCAGTGACTATCCCCTTCAGTGCGATAGTTCTGAAAAATGTGCCTTTCAACCAAAGTTTGCCCCCAGGTTTAAGTTCCAGTCACTCACCATTCCCTACTTACCTACTGGTGGTTCCCAATATCACCCTCCCCCCAGAAAGAAGCAAAGAAATGGTGTTCCGAATCACTGTCTCAGGGTTTGTTGCGGGAGAACTCAAAGTAATATGGTCAGTAAGTCACTCAAAGTGGGAGGAAGAAATTTATCTTTCTGAAACTCTGACGAACCTCCCCTCCTGAAGCCTGACGCCTGAATCGGCAGGCATGAAGCCTGTGGATACATTATGCAGCGAGAGACTCCCCTCCAGCAGTGGGGCCCACTTCAATATCCTGGTGACACTGGTTCCAATGCAGGCTGGTGTGCGTCTATTCTTAGTAAACTTGAGCGGCCGCCTCCCCTATGGACCACTGTAGAATGGGGTAGGAGAGAGGGTGGGTCAGTAAATCTGCGATGAGGACTCATCCTTGGATGCCCAGGGTTGCACTGAGACAAACTTGAGGGGACAGGCCAGGCTTCTCACTGTTGGAATAAAACCTTGTCTGAAGCCCTGAAAGTGTTGACTGGCTTCAGCGTCCACCCTGGCTCTGGCTGGCCCAGGAGAAGTGATGTGAGGGCTGCTGTCATAGCTGCATCTCTGACTTGATCAGCTTTACTGATTGGAGCTTTCATCCTCTGAGCTGTTTGAACATCTCCCAGTCAAACTTGCTCCTTTTTTCAAACAATCGTCATCACCTTCGCTCTTGGCTGTCGTCTCACCTCTCTTCCACTTTGGATCTGCTTTTCATCCAGGAAGCTTTCACATACAGAAGCCTCCACAATATTTTCAGAACTGTGGGGTTTCTACCCAATATTTTTCAAGCTAACCAGCCTCACCTATAAGCACATTTAAAGCCTTCTGCCATCATCTCTGCGAAGAGGTGTCATTGTCCCACTGAGTTCTAGACCCACCAACATCATCTTATTCCTTCAGCATGAAGTTCCTACGCAGCAGGAGTCGCCTCCAGATGGGTAGATCACTTCCGCCCCCATCCTTACCACAGCCTCAGTGTCCTGACCCACAGGTCTAGGATCCCTCTCCATGCTGGTCCCTCTCTCAGGAAATCCAGGTACCCTGGGAAAATTCCCGCCCCCCTCCCAATGCTCTACTCAACTATCACTTTCTCTACCAACACTGTTTAAATTGTAATTCTTCCAAGTTTCTTTTTCTCTCTCTCTTTGCTGCTGCGTGTGTGTGTCTGTGTTTTAAGATGACATAAGTCTAATGAATGTATAATACAGCTCAGTATGACTCCACTATACTTGGAAATGTGTGAAACTAAAGTGCCCTGTCTACCATACTGACAGCTCTTGCTAAGAGAAGCCTGAAGCCTATGGATCCAAGTCCTGGCCCTAATGCAGGCACTTTCTTTCCTTTTCTCTGAAATACGCATGGATGGCTGGGTGTCTCCCTATGGGCCTTTCCCGCACTGCACACACGCAAGGCCAGTCACTCAGCAAATATTAACTAAGCATAATGTTATTTGCATTCAGCCTAGATCTCAGGTGACAATGTCGCTATACTCTAATAGGGTTTATTAGTGATGATCACAATTTTTATCAGTGCTTAGTGTGTGGTTGGGACTATCAGAGGCTGTTTGGGGGTCATAATTAATCTGCCTATAAATGGTGGAAATGTGGTTTGAGCAGCTGCTGGCTGAGGGGCAGCATTGTTTAGGGGTTGGACAAAGGAGCAAACCAGACTTGTGTTATATCTTTTATTAGTTGAGTGGCATTGCCCATGCCACTTCGTATCTCTGAATCTCCGTTTCTCTAACCTTCTTATACCACAGCTAGTTACAAATCAAAGGGAAATTTTAACATGCTTAATAAATTGTATAGGGCGGTATACATAAGCAGACCTTTCATTATTGCCATTGCTTCGGAGACAGCCCAGTGTATTCTTTTTGAGGCAGTAAAATAAAATTCCTATAAAGTTTAGGAAGATAACGTAAATAAGTGAACTTGACCATATTAAGAAAATAAAATTGTTGGAGAAGATGAAAACTGAAGTATGCATGCCCTGCCTAAAGGAATTCAAATTCAAAAAATTAACAATACTGTGCTATTCAAACAACATATGACTTCAGTACAAATTATGCCAGTGTGTGACTCTTGTGAGCTTTCCCCAACATGTTTAAGAAATTGCTTTTCAAGATATAAACCCCCTTCTGCCCCAAGAGAAGAAGAAAAAGAATTTTGGATAGATGGATGAATGAAGTCATTACCTAAAGGCTGATCTTTTTCTCTGACCTGCAGACCTGATTTCCACCCTTTGCAGCAACCCACTGGGCCATCTTAGTTCTTTAGCCGCATGGTGATACTCGATGGCTGCACAGCTGGTAAAATTCTCCCCCCAAGCAAGGGACTAAGTCTGGCCACTGTCTCTGTGCCGAGCATCTATCATTGCTCCAGCTCTTCACCTCCGGACCCTGGGGATGTCCACAGCCACACTCTCGGCTCCATCGCTCTAGATAACCTCACTCTCCTCCAGACCTTACTGACACGTGCCGGGTGATGAATCTGCCTCCACAGCACCACTTCACTGAGCTAAAAAGGGACCACATCACAGTCCTCTCCCTAGAAATCCTGCTGAAGCTCTAACTGAACTATGATCCCCCTACCATCTCCCTACCTTCAGGTTATACATTAACACCTCTCTTTCCACACCAGCCCAGCCTCTTTGATCCTCTCTCAAACCTTGCTGATTGGATTTAGTTAGTTCCAATGCAAATAAAACATCATAAATATACCCCCTAACTTTCCTCTTAAGTCCTTTCCTCCCACTGCATCATATACCAAAATCTTTAGGGGCATACATACAGAGGTGTTACATGCTCAACAGCTAAAAAGGGCTAGGAACCTTATAATAAGTGAAATAAGTACCTTATAAATAAGAGAAATAGTCCAGGTGAAGATGATGGGGAAGAGGATTTCTCTTCCAGCCTATAAGGCATGAATGCAATATAAACTGTCTTACCATATCTTCTAGTTGTTCAAGGAAAGCAGAAAACTCAAAATTGTAAATGCGAGCAACCAAAATATGCAGGAGAATATTTTTTTTAGTCTTGTCTAATAGAAGAAAACCAGAATGTTATGTTATGAAACTAGGTGGCATGTATCCCTGTGGACTCAAAATTTGAAGAGATGGAAACACACTTTTGGGAAGACCTCATGGTACCATCATCTGCGTGAGAGGAAGTGGAAGAAATGTCTCCAAGCTTCTGATGGTCTTGAGGGCGCGGAGATCAGTCAACACCACCAACAGGGATTCAGAGCAACGCAAGTCAGGGCAAGCTGAAGCAGCTTCTGAGAAGGTCAGGAAGTTTTTCGGGTACCAATTCACAACGAAGGCTCCACCTTGAGGGGAAACTTTTGGAAGTAGAATCCAAATTGACTAAGACAGAGACACTAAGTTCCAGATCACAGCGAAACAGAAGATGCAGATCTCATGCAAAGAACTGAAAAGGGAGCTTTGGAGCCATGAAGCTAGAAATACTCTCCTGACCCTTCTGATATTTCCAAAATGAAAGCAAAACAACTTTTCACTTCCAAATGAGAAATAGATACTAATTACAGTCAAACCTCATACAAGATTATCACAAGAAAAAAAAGAGAATATGAAGTAGAACAATGAAAGCACACAAACAGACATGCCCACAAAAAGAAGAAACTTAACCTAATATTTCTAAACGTGTTAAATGAACCGAGAAAATTATAGAAACTGTGAAATAAAAACATGAATCCAATTTAGAAAAAAATAGAAATGAAAGCAACTGGATAAAAGGGATATTTGAAAAGAGAAGTGACAGAATTCAAGAAAGAATGAGAAATACAAAAATAACTTTAGAAATGTCCTGTAAAGAACACAAGAGGAAATAAACTCAGTGGACGGTGCCTTAAGAGCAACTGAAGATAGAAAATGTGACATTTTTAAAAACCAGAAAGAAATTAAAAGTTGAAAAGAATTTGAGAGAAAATGATAGATAAGGAAGAGGGCGAAAAAGATTGAACATATGTATAACAGGAATCTCTGAAGGAGAAAAGAAGCAATGTAATGTAACGAGAAATAAAAACTATAAATCAAGAAAATGTTTTGCAATTAAAAAAAACAAACTCAAAACTTCATAGTGAAAGAACAAAGTGTGTATCTTGGAATATTGACCCAGTACTTTCGTCTCTAAAACATTTCTAGTTAAACAATTTGATTTAAAAAGAAAAGAGAAAAAAGATCCTTAAGACATTTGGGCAAAATGATTAAACCGCATATAAAAGAAATGGATGCAGGATTCAGATTGTCTTAGGTTGGTTTACCCGGGAGCAGACACTGAGACACATTTACGTGCAGGATGTTTCTTGGGGAATAACCTCAGGCTCAACATCTGCGAGCGAGTAAAGAAAGTAGGTGTAGGCAGAGGAAGCAGCTGCAATTCAGTCATCACAAGGGCCTCGGCTAATCTCACTGTACACGTGGAGCTGTCTGGCCCTTCAGAATTGTCCCACCTTCGAGCAAGGGGCAGGCCCTTTTATCCCCACCTCCAAATTGGACAGAAATTAGATGTGCACTGTCCCTAAGGAGGACATATGTCCATAGACGAAATACCTCTCTTCCCCAGAGGGTAATCCCCAAAGACGAACTCAACTGAAAGTGGTCAGCTGCTAAAACTCCCACCAGCTGGAGGAATGGCTGTCTTGGTCCTGAAGGGGACCTGGATGGTACATCTAGGCAACCACCACAAATTGTCCTGAGATTTTTGAAAGCAATGATTTATGCCAGAGGAAAATTACCAATCTATTCGACAGACTCAAGGCAAGAAAATGTGACCCAGGACATTAAGCAAAAGTGGGGGAGGACAACAAGGGATGTTATAAAGGATAATTAGTATAAAATGCTAGTGTCAAAATATAAACCTTCCTTAAGAATAAATATGCCAAGAAAAGAGAAGAAATTACTCCAAAATTTAGCAGCCTAAAGCAACAAACATTTACTATCTTCCAATTTGTGTGGGACAGAAATCTAGGTGTGCCTCGGGCTGGGGAGCTTTCAAAAGGCAGCAAAGTGCTGCCCAGGGCAGGCATCTCAAGGCTTGATCGGGATAAGATTTGTTTGCAAGTTGTTGGGAGGCTTCAGGACCTCGCCACCTGCTGGCTGGAGACATTAGTCTCTTGGAACATGGACCTCTCCATGGGGCAACTCACAATTTAGCAACCGGCTTCCTTCGGAGAAAACATGAGAGAGCTCACCCAGTAAGAAAGCACAGACTCTTTGTAACCTAATCTCAGTGGTTTCATTCCATCACTTTTGCCATATTCTATTATTTCACAAAAAAATCATTCACTCTGACCCAAACTTAAGGAGAGGAGATTATACAGGATGTGAATATCAAGAAGGAGGGATCTTAGAGGTTATCTGCCACAACTTGTAAATTAAAAGAAAGAATCAAATATTTATTCTGCTTTTTAAAATCAAACTGCATTTAGCTATTTAGGATAGCAAATTGGTCAATAAGAGGAAGAGTCTCTTTATAGATAGTAAGCAAATGAAGAATTAATGTTAGAATTAGAATATCCCCATATCACAACCCCCCATGAGTTAAAGAATCTACGCAGTGGCCATCAAGGACTCCTGACAGCACAGTGAAGAAGCCTGACTGAGGCGCTCCCTGACGGAGGCACACAGAACTGTGCATGAGGCGCTCTTCAAAAGAACAGTCAAACATGCATCTAATCAAGCCTCTAGATCTACCTACTAATTTACAAGAAATATAGAAAGAACAATACTACCAGCATGTAATCTGCAAACGTCAGAATGTGGGAAACTACAATAACTATTGATTTCTTCAGCAGAAGTTTGTCATGCAAAAAATAAAAGAGGGCGAAAACAAGAGAGAAGCAATATATCAAAAGAAACTTAAGAAATACATCAACCAATTGCTATCCCTGCTGGGTATTATCCAAAGAACTTGAAAACATGAAGGCATAAAGATACAGGCACCCTATGTTCATCGCAGCATTATACACAATAGCCAAGACTTGAAAGCAACCTAGGTGCCCATCAAGGGATGAATGGATGAAGAAGATGTGGTGTGTATACACAATGGAATACTACTCAGCCATAAGAAATGATGAAATCCGGCCATTTGTGACAACATGGATGGACCTTGAGGGTATTACGCTGAGTGAAATAAATTAGAGGGAGAAAGTCAAATACCGTATGATCACACTCATAAGTAGAAGATAAAAACAATGACAAACAAACATATAGCATTGGAGACTGGATTGGTGGTTATCACAGGGGAAGGGGGGAGGGGGGAGGGCAAAAGGGGTGATTAGGCTCACATGTGAGGGGATGAACTATAATTAGTTTTCGGGTGATGAGCATGATGTAATCTACACAGAATTCAAAATATATTATGATGCACCTCCGAAAATAAATAAATAAAAAAACCCAATTGCAATATATAGATTTTATTTGAATTCTAATTCAAAGACATATACATTTATAAAGCAATCAGGGAACTAAACACTGATCATTAAGGAATTTTTGAGATTTTTAAAGTGTAAAATGATACTGTGATTATGGACTTTTAAAAAGCCCCTATCTTTTATAGATATATTTTGATAGTTATAAATAAAATAATGTGATGTTTTGGATTTTATTCCAAAATAATGTGATTACAGGTCACTTGGTGGAGGAAGCCTGGCCGCGAGTTGATAATTGTTAAAGCTGGGTGACTGGAGCATGAAAGTTCATTATACTACTCTTGCCACTTTTTAAAGTTCAGAATTTTCCACATTAATAAAATTAAAAACAAAAAAGAAAACAAACAAACAAAGCAATTCTACAGGGGGAACAGATGTCTGTGTAGCAGGTATGGCCAGCTGTTCTATATTTTGTGATCTTTGGTCTATATACATAAGATGCTTTGGAAAAGTGAATTAACCTATAACACTCGATTCATTAAATATTTAGTGTGTTCAAATCCTTGTTAAACCTGGACTGACCCTAATGTACTTCCAAAAGTTTTTCAACTCTAAATGGTTACTAATATTGTTAATAATAATTTATGTTTTAAATACCTATTCAACTGAGTTCAAGTACTCGTTTGAGGAATAAAAACACGTGATTCCAAGTCAGCACAAGTTTGTAAAATTTCCTAAGAAGTGATTTGAAAGGAATAAGAGGTAGAGAAGTAAAAAATGTAAGTGGGAGAAAAGTTAACTGCTTAATTATAAGCGCTGGCTATTTTCCGCCTGTCCTCCAGATCCAGTCTCCACCATGCTCTGTGCCCGAGGATGCTGACTGCAGGAAATCTATCAGGGGACTCTCTTGCCAGGTGGCATCTGCCGCTGGGAAGCACTGTCAGAAAATCTGAGGAAGAAACAAGAGACTGTTGGGGTGACCCTTGCTCACAGCCCCTCTCTGCAGAGTCGCTTTGATGGAGGGCTGGCTGCCAGCATTGTGTGCACTGTGGAGTGCTGGCTAAGTCTCTGGGAGAACTGGGGAGGCAGCTGTGTTTGAAAGTTTCAAAGTCATTGGAACAAAGGGCTTTGTAAAACCTGTAAGAACACAGCCGTAACAAGGAGAAGAAACCACTGAACACAAAGACTCCCAGGAATTATCCTGAAAGTCACAAAAGATCATTTACTTAAGGGGTTTCAGGATGGCCACAAAGGTATGAGCCTATCTCTTGTCCAGAAAGATGTGACCTGTATTTTACAAATCCATGATTCTTGAACTTGAGATATCATAATACACCTATTTTTAGTTTAGAGGCATTTTATAGCAGCTACAATTGAGAACAGATGTAAATTGGTTTCAAAATGTTCATTAATCACGGCAACTCTCCACTAGCAGAAGCTGAGCGCAGTCACAGCACAGGGCGACGCTCATCTCAAGGACACCCTGCAGACAGCTTTACCTTGGGGGCATCACTGAACTCAAAACTTCAATGGAACGAGTCCCATGTTCCATTAGTTATCACCACCCACAGATTAAAACACTATTTTATCTAACTTCATAATTAGGGTCAGAGTTGGTGAAAATGCACAAATTATTTCAAATTATGTCAAGTGTCAGAAACGCTAAGTGTTCAGACATACTTATTAAAATGTAAATAACTACAAATTAGGTCTATGCAAAGTACAGTATCTGCAAGCTGCATGGTGTTATTTGGTCGGAAATGTTATTTTTCTTCAGCAATTTCTACCACAGGGATTTCCTGCTAGAAAGGAGCATCTTTCCTCATTTCTATGATGTTGGAACACATCACCTCCCCAACTCCTGCAAGTGATATACATTGATTGATACGTTCTTGTTTTTGTTAAAAGTATTTTATTCTTAAAAAACACATCTCCTCTTAAGTTAACTTAAGATAAGTATTATTGACACTGGTCTATCATCTGCTTGCTAGAGTCTAAAAAGTGCACCTTAAAGGTAACATCTATACTTACATAGTCTACCTATTAAGAATCATCAGATCATACAGGTGATTTGCCACGCCTGCGTCCTCTGTGTAATAGAGATATATCTCTGAATATCTTCTCATCCTCTCTTGTTCTAAATTCCCCTTTGTGAAATGTCAAACAGTTAATACTACCAATTCTACATTTTAAATATCTCTTGCATGTGGCTCCTTCACTTCATGAACACTACTTTGGCCTCTCACCATGTCGCATTCAGATTATTACCGCAGTCTGTTAATTGTCGTTGATGTCCATCTACTCCTCTGGAATCCCTCCTCTTCACCCATGCCGAAGCAACCTTAGCAAAGTCTAAGTCCCATCCGGTCACTTCCCTGGCAGCATTGCCCCCAGCCTCGCAGCTCCCTGCCCGCACACCGCAGCAACTCCAAGCATGCGCTTTGCACAGTGTGCGTAGCCACGCTCACAGTTGAGCTTTCCATTAATCTATGACCTCTGCCTGAAATGTCACCATCCGTCTTGTTTCCTGACAAACTTCTACTCATCCTCTAACATTCAGCTCGAACACTGTCTTCTTTGTACCCTCTCCATGTCCCAATGTCCTAATTCCTATTCCCCACTACTCAAAGAAAGAATTATTCATTTTTGCCTTGTTCCAAACTTGTGTTATTTATATCTATGCTGTTCCATACTTAACTACACTCTGTTTTGATTTCTTGTTTATTTACCTGCTCTTTGTGAATTGCAGTGTCTGGAAAAGTATCTGCCAGATATTCACTGAGTAAATGTTAACTGAGTAAATGATTAATGTGCCAAATAGATCAATAATTAAGGAATTTATTTGGAATTGTGAATATTGCTCAAATCTATTGGTTATCAACTTTCACGTAGGATGAAGATTTTGCAGAATAGAATAGAAAAATAAATATTTTGAGATGCATAGATATATACTTTTAGTGCTGATATAAAATTGTCACACAAATGAAAAGAGTCATTCTTCTGAGGCATAACTGTATACAGGTTATGCTGTAATCTCTACATTATTTCTCTACTCATATAAAGCCCAGTAGGAGTCATCTTGTAGATACTGTGACAGGAAAGAGACAGGTGAAGAAGATATACCAGTTTTTTTTTTTTTTAAAGATTTTATTTTTTCCTTTTTCTCCCCAAAGCCCCCAGGTACATAGTTGTGTATTCTTCGTTGTGGGTTCTTCTAGTTGTGGCATGTGGGACGCTGCCTCAGCGTGGTCTGATGAGCGGTGCCATGTCCGCGCCCAGGATTCGAACTGACGAAACACTGGGCCGCCTGCAGTGGAGCGCGCGAACTTAACCACTCGGCCACGGGGCCAGCCCCGATATACCAGTTTTGAGCTGCCTCATATTTTAGTCTAGAAGTGACACGTTACCTCCACTCGTATTCCAGGGGCCAGAACTGGAAACATGGCTCCAGTCTAGTTGCATAGGAAGCTGGGACATAGGAAAACATGTGGCTATGTGGTGATACTAAATGTTGCCTCCACAGGAATCGTACATCAACTGGAAGCAGAGTTCATTTTCTTAAATTTCATTTATTAAAAAAATTAATTGAGTGTCTAGAATGATCTAGGAGCTATGCTATATCTTAAGGAGATTTAAAAAAAAGGTGACCACACAAAGACTTTAAGAAGAATGTCATATTGTGGCAAAGATAAAGCACATGCACATACTGGTACGAAGAAGCAATAGATTCATGACATTTGCTCAAAGAGTTAGAGGAGTTCAGAAGAGGCAATTGCCTTCTCCAGGAGGCAATAAGAAAAAATCCCCATGAGGAGTTTCTTAGTCTTGAAAGATGAACAGTATTTATATGGGGCGGGATGGGGATAGAGAGTATTCCAAGCAATGGGAATAACATTAGCAAAATGTTAGCAAAGCTGCAGAGCACAAAAAGGAGGAATGTGCTTATTGAACACCACATTGTACAGACTACACGAGAGGAGGAGATGCGCGTAGAGCCTGGAACACCAGGCTTGAGAGAGTGGACTTTGTGTGGTGAGCAGACAGCTTTGGCAGCGGAGTGGAGAAAGGAAGGGAGCTCCATTAGCAGGCTGTTACCGTGGTCCAGATTTCTGCAGTTTATGCCCTGAACCAGTGGGGACGGGGTCCAGGAAGGAAGACAGAAAAAAGAAATGAGATTTAGAGACTGTATGTGGGAGGGGAAGGATGTGAGCCTGAGTTCCTCAAGTCCTGAAATGATGACTCTCCTTTGGTATTAATGAGACGCAGGAATCAGATTTAGAGGAGTAGGAGATGCAGAGATTTAGAGGAACAATAAATTGTTTCATTTCCCTTATAAATCAAAGATTATTTTAGATCTTGTCCATACAATTCCTAAAACATCTGGTTGGAAAATAAAAAATTTGTTTATAATCTCACAACTTTATTTGTTAATTCAATATAAATGGAACCTAAACCTTTCTGTTTATATAGGGACTATCTGTGTCTTTTATGAAAAAAATGGTACATTTAAAAATTATTATGTCTGAAGACTTCGACTTTCTCTAGGTGCCTTTTTGGCACTGAGTATCAACAGAATCTTAATTTGCTACACTAAGTCATTGCTTCTTAAATCACTATGAGAAAGAAAACAGCACGTATAAGAAAAAAAGAAACATTTTCACCATGACTATGCCATTAAAATAGCAGGCTACAGAGAAGTTGGTATAAATACCAGATATAAATCATCAAATTAGATCATATTTGCTCAAGTCAACTGATCCTTGTACAATTTACATGATCCTTGTATAATCAAAGAAGGGGTGAAAATACCAGGACACAAATGTGGCTGCATCTACTTGCTACTGTCAAACAATAAAGTGAGAAGCAGAAGTTAGCCAAGGCAGGGATTCACCAGCCAAGGCAGATATTTCTGGTTCTTTAGTATGGCCTGAATTTTCTTTTCTGGCCATAATTTTAGCAACTGCATCAGATAATAGCAAGCTACTAATGTCCAAATGTCTATGTATGTTTCACTTATATGAGTATGCAATGGAGAAGGCAAGCCAGAAAGAAAAGATAAACAAATTATATCAAAAAGGCAAAAGTCCTATGGAGATTATGCTTACCTAGTACCTCAATTTAGTTCTGTCTAACCAGTAGGTTCAAAACCCTTACCAGCTTGTTTTTGAGGCAGTATGAGCATAGCAGGAAGTAGACGGACTTTGGAGCCAGACCACCTAGGTTTGACCCTGGCTCCTTCGCTGGTGGGCTATGAAACACTGGGTCCGCATTTACCCTTTCTGAGCCCGCATTCATTCACAGCGGTTTGGAGTTATCGGTACCATAGTTGTTGTAAAAACCACATACATCATTTCCCTCGAAGAACATACAATAGGCCTGAACAGAACAGGTGTTCATTTAACCTTGACTCCTCCCTCACCCTGTTTCACACTGATCACCCTTTTATAAGCCAGCCAGACGGGAACAAAGAACGACTCTTCTTCTTTTGAATTTTTAAAAATTTTGCCAGCCCAGAGTGTACTGTTACAAGTATTAAGTGAAGTTATCAATGTTATTGCCAGAGTGGTACTGCCAGAAACTCGGGCAAAAGATGTAAGGCTCCAGTCTGAGCCCAGAAGAGGCTATCGCTGAAGCAAGTGTAGAAAGGAGACTGATTCTACAGGAGACCTACTTCCATCCTTCCCTGTGCTACGAGGCAACTTCAGACACAAAATATTAACATTCTCACATAAGAAAACCACAATTTGAATTTTACTTATTTCAACATTTAGACATCTAAGAGGAGCAAGATCAGCTAAAGCAAGCTGTAATTATTAATAAAGAAACGAATCATTATGTGGGTTGGGGTTATATAATCCTAACTAGGGCAAAGGGGCTACAGAGCCAAGTTCCTTAGGAAGTTTTATTTGCCCAACTTAACAGAAGCTTGCTAACGATGACCAGATTTTAGAAGCTCCTAGCCACAGTGAGAGCACATCCAGACCTTGTGCCTGATTCTGAAAGGAGGCTAAAGGGGGAGGAGCTGAGAGGCACACAGGAGACTCCCCCGGATGCCTCCAGGTGCCTCCAGTGCACTGCCCCTCACACTTCCTGCCTGACTCTCACAAACACATGTGCTGGAGCTGAAACATCAGTACTGGGTCCCAGTCCCACAGGGCTCTTGGGGGAGCACAGTTATGAGCTCTGAATTTACTTGGGGGAAGAGAAGGAATCCCAATCTCCAAACTTTCAAATCCACCTCATTGTGAATTCTTCCAAAAGAGTTCACCCAACTAGCACTCAAAGATCAAAACTCCAAGAAATTAGTGCGCCCTCCCCACAAGTGAAAACATTCAGGGCTGTGTCCAAGATCAGGAGACGACAGCAGTTGAGGGTGAATGACAGTGCTGTTCCATGTGCTCGCCCAGCCCCTTCTGTTTGTTTATCAAGCTCTGCAAGGTGCTGTCTCTGAGTCTCACATTCTCGGGTTTATTATTCTCCAGACTGCTGGTGGCGTCCTCCTCTCACGACTTTGACCTTGACCCATAGGAACTTTTGCCACACTCCCTTGCTTCGAACCCAGCTGGCAAAAACCTGACTGTGTTACCTAGTGCCCCAGCCCCTGCCTTAATTTGCTGTGCCTCAGCCCCAACGCCTGGAGAAATCCAAGATTAAGAATTTATTGTGGACCCAAGTGGCCATAGCAAGCTTCTGGGAAGAGACAGAATGCACGTTTGTCACTAAAGCACAGGCAGCATCAGGGTAATAGGAACGAAATGGAGAGTTTCTAAGGGTTATTTTGAGTGTAATGTATTATTTAATGATGGGCTCATTCCCCTAAGTGCTGTGGCTTAAGAAATGGTCTCAGACGTCAGTTAAATGCCATGCAGAAAAAAGGATGTTAGACCCTGTGTATACAATGGATCTGTTTTAAGCAAGGCCTGTCTGACGGGTAAGATGAATGTGGCTCTCCATCTCTCAGTGTTTGGCACAGCTAACAGGAAGGGTGAAGGTTAACAAGGACTCTGACTGGCAAAAATACGTGTTTGGTGAAGAGACACTCCCAGATTCTGTAAGCAATATTCTATTTTTGCACCACTACAGTATAGAAAAGTCCTAAACAAGGCTAATTCTGTATAGCTACTCTGGAGTTTGAATATTGAAATCCTATCAGATGTAGAAACCAGTTTATTCAATTTCTATCTTCAGTTTTTAGTGTTTTTATCATCCTTTTGCCATACTTAAAATTTCAATGGAGCAGCTTTTCATAATAGCCAAAACTTGAAGCAAAACAAATTTCCATCATTTGGAAAGTGGATAAATAAATTGTAATATTTTCATACAATGATATATTCAGAGTAATAGAAAAAACTACTAAGACACAAAAAGTGGATGAATGTTAAAAATATAGTATTGTGTAAAAGAAATCAAAGACCAAAAATTTGATGTGTGTGATTCTATTTATATGAAATTCAAGAATAGGTAATACCATCGATGGTGATGAAAGTCAGAATAGTGGTTATCTCTGTGGGATTATTAGCTTAGGGGAAGGTGCTGAAAAAACTGTATTTCTCAAATTGGTTGGTGGTTATAGAGAAGGATACTTTTATAAAAATGTATCTGACTGTAAAATAATAGAAAAAATATATCCTGATCTCTGTCCCCAGTTCCTGGAACAGAGCTCCTAAAACTCTTGTAATTTCCTAAGTGACAAGAGCACTAGAAGCATCTTTTGTTCTAACATTTTGTCTTTGACTCCCATTCCTGATACAGATCAATTATTTATATTTAATGATCAATAATGCCTATGTGATAAAGCCTCCATAAAAATCCCAAAAGTGTGGGGTTCAGAGACCATCCAGGCAGGTGCACACAGGGGGATGGCAGAGCAGTGGCCTAGAGAGAGTGTGGAAACGCCACACCCCTTCCCCAATACCGTGCCCTGTGGGTCTCTTCACCCGGCTCTTCATCTGTATCCTGTTATATAGTTTATAATAAACCAGTAAAGCTAGTGTTTCCCTAAGTTCTACAAGCCGTTCTAGGAAATCATCTAACCCAAGGAGGGGGCCATGGGGACCCTGACTTATAGCCAGCCAGTCAGAAGTACAGGTAACAACCTGAGACTTGGGTTTTTTTCGGGAAGACTGGCCCTGAGCTAACACCCCTGCCTTTCCTCCTCTATTTAGTATGTGGGACACCTGTCAAAGCATGGCTTGATGTGCAGGGGGTAGGTCCACACCAGGGGATCCAAACCACGAAACCTGGGCCGCGGAAGTGGAACATGGGAACTTAACTGCTGTGCCTAGGCTGGCCCAACAACCTGAGACTTTTGATTGGTGTCTGAAGTGGGGGCAATCTTGTGGGACTGAGCCCTTAACTTGTGGGATCTGATGCTAACTCCAGGTAGATAACGTCAGAACTGAATTGAATTATAGGACATCTAGCTGGTGTCACAGAGAATTGTTTATGTAGAAAACCCACACATCTGGCGTCAGAAGTTTGTTAGTGGGATATTGGCATCTGAATAAAGGAGAAACAAAGGATAGTTTTTCCAACTCACTGACTTCTTCTGGTTTCCTCCCAGAAATGTAGAGACCTACAAAGTACCAGGGCCTCTTCCTGAAATCTAGGAAGCAACAGGTGCCTTCAGGGAGAAAGGAGACGTGGACACGTGTTTACCTGGGGTAGAAAGGCCAGCAGGACTGGTGCAAGAATCCCGCTAGAATAGCTGAGGTGGAGGGCAGTAGGGCTGGCAGTCCAGAGTGAAGTCCCTGGGAGTTACAGAGCGGGGAGGAGAGGGCTGCGGCCCTCTTGCTGGCTTTTTCCCCACAAACCTGACCAGAAGCTGAGCGGGGAGACTCGGAGGTCCCTAGGAAAGCTCCCACAGGATGCAGCTGCCGTGGGAGGGGCGTGAAACCGTCCAGACGCATCTCCGTTCTGTCCTCTGTGGAACAAAAGCTTCCGTCTGGAGGGAGAAGAGGCACAGAAACTGGGGCCCTGGGGCACCGCTGAAAACCCACGCGGCTGGGGGAGGGACCAGGAGACGCCTCCACCCCTGGGAGAGGGGCGGGAATACAGAAGGACCAGAAACGCTGCTGAGGGAGGGGCAGGGACACTGGGGAAGACCCCGTCCCCGGCGGGGAGACGAAGAGCCGGCCCAAGACAGGCGGCGTGTGGGCGCAGAGGCAGCCTGGCCGCGCGGGGCAGCAGGCGAGCGTCCCGGGGAGGCGGCGGGGACGCGTGGGCAGATCGGGCACAGCGGGCAAGCGCCCAGCTAACAAGCCCCCGCTGGCCGCGCCGTGCAGGCCGCCACCCTGCAGTGCCGGGGTAACCGCGGCCACGCGGCCGCCAGCTCCAGCCCACCCGTGCCGCCTCCCGGGGAGCTGCGGGGCGCTCGGCCCCTGGGGCTGCACGCGGAGCTGCGCCGCCCTCCGGCGAGCGGCGCAGACTTTGAATTCCTGCCTTCTTCTTTAACCAGAGAACTGAGGGGGCAGGGCACACACCCACAAAGTCTCAGGCGACACTGCCCCGCTGTGAGAGAGGCGACGGGAGCGCTGCGTGGCCCAGCACAGGACGAGGTCCGGGAACCGCGGAAACGCAGTGAGTTCGCACCCTCTTTTAGGCTTTCTCCAGGCATCCTAATGGGTGTTTACAAAATAAAGAAAAGCAGAAAAAGCCTTGACGTTTGCGTTGTAAAGCAGAGCTGGGGGAGGGAGCAGCGGCTGCTCAGGAACAGAACGCGCCAGACCCTTCCTCCCATCTCCCTGTGGGGCAAACCCGGGATCCTGAGGTGGGGGGGAGGGCTTCAAACACTGTCCCCTGAGGGCACGGGCAAAAATCGAGTGCAGCTAGGGGAGGAAAAACCCCCTGTTCAGGGAGCAGCAGGAGTGTGTGCTGAACTCGGAACTACGCGGAGACCCGAGGGAAGCGCAGCTCAGACCGCCTTGCCCGCCTCAGACCGCGGCGCTCAGGACCACGGCGAGCTCCCCGCCCCACCAGCCGGCTAACTGTCTCTAGACTCTTCTCTGGGGTCACACATTGGCATTAAGGAGAAGGAGCCTGGAAGAGGGTGAAGACACAATTTCTTTAGCTCCTAGGGGCTTCCTGTATCCTGCTGGCCATCCTCAGCTTTCCCGGTTCCTCCGCTCTTCAGCTGAGCCCTTTTCCAGAGCCCAGCTGCATCCAGGCCTGGTGAGCGAGTCCTCAGACTCCCCTCTCTCTGCACGCGCAGGGTTCCCACTAGTGGTTTGCTCTGGCGTTCCAGCTTTCCGATGGGTTCAAACAGGCATCAATTTGAAGTTTGGCCAGCTGAAGTAGCTACAGTAAACTCAGACAAAGTAGACTTTAGAACAAGAATATTGTTCTGAAACAAGGCATCAAGTATTCAAGAAAATTTAATCCTAAATGTGTATGTCTTGAATAACAGAGCTTCAAAATATATGGGAAAAAAAAAACACTGAAAGAACGTATATAAGGAATGGACCATCCACAACTGTAGTTGTAAACATTCATGTCCTCCCTCAGTAATGGCTAGGCAAAACGTCAGTCCGATATGGAAGACCTGAACACCAACCAGCTCAGAAGAAAAAAAACCTTACAAAAGAAACCTTAAGTGTAAAATATTAGAAATCATATAAGTATATTCTTGGATCATAATGGAATTAAACTAGAAATCAATAACAGATATCTGAGATAATCCCTACAGATCTGACAAACATTTCTTCATACAATCGAATGTTGTTCAGCCGTTAAAAGGCTTTAGTGGGAACCTTTCTGTTT
Organism: Equus przewalskii; assembly: GCF_037783145.1. Lineage (NCBI taxonomy): Eukaryota > Metazoa > Chordata > Mammalia > Perissodactyla > Equidae > Equus > Equus przewalskii. The sequence continues at coordinate 465,375 of NC_091839.1, read as the reverse complement.
TTATGAAATGTCCAGAACAGGCAAATCTCGAGAGACAGAAAGTAGATTGGTGGTTGGCAGGGGCTACAGGGAGGAGGAATGGGAAGCAGTGCTAGGAGAGAACATGTTTTCTTTTCAGGGTGATAAGAATGTTCTGGAATTAAATAATGGTGATGGTTACACAAGTTTGTGAATATACTAAAAACCATTGAATTACACATATAAATATAAAAAATAAACTAAAAAGATCTAATTTTTAGCAATTCGGTTCATACATGTGTGATCTTTCTAACTAAGCCATAAATTCCTCAAAGTCGTATTTATTCTTGCATCTCAAGTCTGGTGCATTTGTGTTAACATATAAGGTCTATAAAAATGTCTGCTGATGCTGATTGACAGGTATGCTCATCAGTTACACTTACAGAGGCCCAAATCTATGGATACACAGTGTTCATTGCCAACATCTCTGTGGAAGCCGGTTAAATCATGCCTCTTTCCCCTGTCCAACTTCTGAACAAACAGTAAAACAAAGGAAAGGAGTGGCGATAACATATCACTTTAAGGACTGTTGAAAGGCTAAGGGGAGGAAATAGTGTAGTGGGAGAGCCCCAAGGCCTGAAAACCGGACCCCAGAACTTGATAGAGTTACACATCCAGGCAGATGGCACTAAACTGGGGTGGCCCACATGCTTTCTTCAGGCAGGTTACTCTCAAGAAGAGTAAGGGTAGGAATGAGCTGAAGATAGCCAGTTTATTCTCCTGTGTTTTTAGTATCATGTAAGTCATACCGCATACCTTAAGAAAGGGGAGGAGTGAGTAAAGTGGCTGGGTGCTATGGATATGGTGTCAGAGGGAAGAGAAGCAGAATAGAAAGATCAAGGACTTTGCCTGTCTTCCCTTGTTAATAAAATAAAGTCATTCACTAGAAGGAGTGAAACTGTCGGAGAGCTAGAGAAAACGTTGAAGTAGTGATTCGGGTCGTGGTGAAAGCCCCTTCTCTTCAGTCAGGCCTGTTCAGAACGTAGTCTCCTCGCACGGTGTGGGAACATGGAACGATAAGACAGGTTTAGACCCTGCGAGTCCAGCAGTCTTTGCTCTTCAGTAAGTCTGGATCACAAAAGGCCACAGCAGCCATGGCAGGACAACAGGGTTAGTAACGCGCAAATACAAAATGACCGAACAGGCGTGCAGGAGACAGTGAAAGTCTGAAGACGCCGCCTTCACCTGGTGGGCATCCAAGAAGAGCCAAAGCAGAATCGCCCCTAACCTCAGAAATCTCTCTCAGCTGAAGATACGAGACCATCCCAAATTTCTGGTCTGGATAGTGGGTTTCTAAAACGAGATGAAAGAATGAGAACTTAACAATAATCTTTATCCAGTTTTTATTGAAAGAAACATTTATAAATATTTGTTTTATATGAGTGTCTGTGCCACTATTGGGAGTTTCATTCATTCATTTATTCAAGAAATATTTGTTGAGGGGCTCTGAAGTATCAGCCAGTATAGTAATTTCCAGGGATAGAATGGGGACAAAATGGTGGCCTGGCCCTCACGAGACTTATATCCTAGAGGAGAAGATTATCACTAAATATTCACTTTAATAAATGTGTAACACAGAAATATTTTAGGTGCTAGGAAGAAAATTATAAGGAGCTCCTCTGGAGAATTATTTAGATTTGACTTCAGAGAAGTCCTCTTTGAAGAAATGATATTTAAAGAAGGCTGACTAGCTTCGTGAAAATAGGTCATTTCCATTGTAGCCATTCTAGTGCATATGTAGTGGTATCTCATTGTGATTTTAAATTATATTTCTTTAATGAATAATGATCTTGAACATTTTTCATATGCTTTCTGGGCATTCCTTTATCTTCTTTTATGAAATCTCTGTTCCGTATTTGCCTATTTTTATTGAGTTATTTGTCCTTTTCTTGAGGTGTAAGAGTTCTTTAAATATTCTGGAATCAGGTCTTTTCTTTTTCAGATATATATTTTGCAAAAAAAATTCTCCTTCTAATATTGTCTGAATCTTTGTGTCCCCCCCCCCAAAATTCATATGTTGAAATTATACCCCCAAAGACGACGGTATTAGGAAGTGGGACCTCTGGAAGGTGCTTAAGTCATGAAGATGGAGCCCTTAGGGATGGGATTAATGCCTTATAGGAGAACCTCCAGGGAGACTCCCTCTCCTGGTCACCACGTGAGGACACAGTGAGAAGGTGCCAGCTGTGAGCCCGGAAGAGCGCTCACCAAAACATGATCCTGTTGGTGCCTGGATCTTTGACTTCCCAGCCTCCAGGAATGTGCGTAATGAATTTCTGTTGTTCATAAGCTACTCAGTCTGTGGTATTTTGCTACACCAGCCTGAACAGACTAAAATAACCTCTTGGCCTATATTTTTATTTTCTAAGTGGTATCTTTTGAAGAACATAAGTTTTAAATTTAAAGAAGTGACATTTGTCCTTTTTTTTCTTTTGTGGCTAGTGCATTTTTGTATTCTAATAAATCTTTGCCTATACCAGGGATGAAAAGATTTTCTCCTGTGTTATCTTGCAGAAGTTTATAGTTTCAGTTCTTACGTTGCAGTCTATGGTCCATTATAGGCTGATTTTTTGTACGAGGTGGAGGGTTGAGATTCATTTTCTTACCATATGCGTATCCAGTTGTTCCAGCACCATTCATTAAAAATGCAATGCTTTCCCCACTAAAGTACCTTGGCAACTTTATTGAAAATCAATGTGTGTGGGTTTCTTTCTGGGTTAATTAATCTGTTCCATGGAGCTATGTGTCTGCCCTTGACTATTCTAGCTTTAGAGTAAGCCTTGAAATCAGGTAATCTAAGTGTTCCACCTTTATCAGTTTTCAAAATCATTTTAGCTATGCGTTGCCATAGAAATTTCAGTCAGCTTGCCAATCCCCGTAGAAAGCCCGCAGGTGTTCTGATTGGAACTGCACTGAATCTAAATCAAACTGCAGATCACTGGCACGTTAAGACACCAAGTCTTCCAATTCTCAACCCTCTTCATTCTGATTTAGATATTCTTTAATTTCTCTCAGCACTGTTTTGTGGTTTTGAGTCCAGTGGTCTTGTGCATGTTTTGGTAAATTTATCTCTAAATATTTCTTATATTTTCATGGTATTGTAAAGGAAAGTTTTAATGTCATTTCCAAATTCTTCAATGCTAGACTATAGAAATAAAATTGATTTTTTTAGTTTAACCTTATACCCTGCAATGTCGCTGAATTTATTATTTCTATCAATAAGGACAGTTTTACTTCTTCAATTCCAAGCTGTGTGCTTTTGGTTTGTTTTTTTCTTGTCTCATTGCACTGGCTAGGACGTCCACTACGATGCTGAACAGAAGCGACGGCAGACATCCTTGCCGTATGATCTCAGGGGAAAAATGTACAGTCTTTCGCTATTAGGTTTGATGTTAGCTGTAGATTTGTTATAAACGCACTTCACAGGTTGAGGAAATGTTTTCTTCTACTCTGAATTTGTTGAAATTCTTCTACTCCTAGTGTCATTAGGAGGCATTAAGTTTTGTCAAATTATTTTTCTGCATCTACTGAGAAAATCTCGTGTTTTTCACTTTATTCTGTTAATATGGTAAACTCCACTGATTGATTTTAAGATGTCAATCCAACCTTGCACCCTGGAATAACCCCTTCTTGGTCATGACCCATCTTATATATTGCAGGGTTTGACTTGCTAATATTTCGTTAAGAGATATTGGTCAATATTTCATTTTTTTATGATTCTTGTGATAGGGCAATGCTAGACTCATAAAATGTACAGTGCCCCCCTTATCCACAGGGGATATGTTCTAAGACTCCCAGTGGATGCCTGAATCCATGGATAGTACCAAACCCTTATATATATTATGTTTTTTCCTATACATACACACCGATAATAAAGTTTAATTTATGAATTAGGTACAGTAAGAGATTAACAACAATAACTAATAAAAGTGGAAAAATTATAATAATATGCTGTAATAAAAATTACCATAGATCTTAGCAACCTCAGCGTACAATTTTTTTTCTTTCCTCATTAAGTCAAGAGTTTTCACCTTTTTACTTTTATAAGTAAGCACTTTGCGGCTTCTCTTTGGCATAGCCGAACTGCCAGAATCACTACTCTTGCTCTTTGGCGCCATTATTAAGTAAAGTAAAAGTACCTAAACACAAGCACTGTGATGCCACCACGGATGATCTGATAACCGAGATGGTTACTAAGTGACTAATGGGCAGGCCACATGCATAGCGTGGATACCCTGGACAAAGGGATGATTCACGTCCCAGGTGGGATGAAGCAGGATGGCATGAGATTTCATCACACTACTTAGAATGGTGCACAATTTAAAACTGAATAATTGTTTATTTTGGGAATTTTCCATTTAATATTTTCAGACCACAATTGACCATGAGTAACTGAAGCGCAGGGAGTGAAGCCACAGATAAAGGGGGACTCCTGTACTGGGAGGCACGCCCTCCTCTTCTCTTCTCTGAGAGAGTTTGGTAGGATTGGTAGTATTTCTTCTTTAAATTCACAGAATTCAGCAATGAGGCCATCTAGGCCTGGAATTTTATTGTGAGAAGGTTTAAATTCACATTTTTAAATAAACATAGAGATATTCATATGTTATATTTGTTCTTGAGTCTTTTTGCTAATTTGCATCATTCAAAGAATTTTTCCAGTTAAAAAGCTTTTTGGTTTACTGATCAGCTGTTTTGTATATTTCCTTATTATCTTTTTAAGGCCATGAGGGTCTATGGTGATATCCCCTCTTTCATTCCTCATATTGGTAATTTGTGTCTTTTCTCTCTCTCTCTCTGTCAATCAGTCTAGCTAGAGTTTTGTTAATTTTATTAGTCTTTTTAACAGCAAATGGTGTTTGATTTTAAAGATACTTTGATGTTTCTCTGTTTTCTATTTAATTGATTTTTGGTTTCATCTTTATTATTTCTTTTATTCTGGTACTTTGGGTTCAGTTTGCTCTCCTTTTTAAGCTTCTTGAGGAGCAAATTTAGATAATTGACCTTAGAAATTTCCTTTCTTTTAAAGTTATACATTTCCCTTTAGTCCTATTTTACTGGATCCTAAATGTTTATATGTTGTGTTTTCATTATTATTCAATTCAAAATATTTTCTAATTCTACTTTGGGTCTCTTGTTTAACCCATTGATTACTTAGAATTATGTTGTTTAGGGGCCGGCCCTGTGGCCAAGTGGTTAAGTTCACACGCTCTCTTCGTTGGCCCAGGGTTTTGCCGTTTCGGATCCTGGGCGTGGGCATGGCACTGCTCGTCAGGCCATACTGAAGCGGTGTCCCACATGCCACAACTATGAAGGACCCACAACTAAAATACACAGCTATGTACAGAGGGCTTTGGGGAAAAGAAGGAAAAATCGAAAATAATAAAAATTAAAAAAAAGAATTATGTTTAATTTTTGAATACTTGGGAATTTTTTAGTTATCTCTTTATTACTGATTTCTAATTTAATTTTATTGAATCAAGAGAGAATAGTTTGCATAATTTCAAGCCTTGTAAATGTATTGAGCCAAGATATGACCTAATTTGGTAAATATTTTATATATACTTGAAGAGAATATGTATTCTGCCATTGTTAGCTATAATATTCTAGAAATATCATTTAGGTCAAAATGGTTGATAGTGTTGTTCAAATCTTTTCCATTTTAATCATTTTCTGTCTAGTTGTTCTATCAATAACTGAGAGAGAGGTAATGAAATCTCCAACTATCATGGTGGATTTGTCTATTCCCCTTGCATTTCTGTCATTTTTTTTTTCCTTCATGTATTATGAAGCTCTGTTTTTAGACACTTTTAGCTCAGGTCTTCCACAAAGCAAACATCGAGACATGAATATAAATACAAAAGATTTATTGGTGGAAATGCCTATAAAAGATAAAGAAGAGAAGGTATGAAAAGGCAGGGAGAATCTTCAGACCATGAAACAGGTCTAATAACTATCATGGAGAGAGGGGAGGAAGGCACATAGGGTAGAAAAAGTCTTAGATAGCTGTATAGTACCAAGGAAGGTTCAACCAGACTGATGAGGAAATCCTTAATCCAGTGTTTCCCATTGGGGGAATTCTATATCCCACAGGAATAGGCTTATCTTAAATCTTCTGCCATGCCTAGTCATTAGCTTGGAGCAGCCTCAGAAAGCATCGTTTCTGTGCAAGCAGAGGTGGGTCCAGGGGACAGCAGCTGGGGCCTAGAGTCAATATCATGGGGCATTTTCCTCTGGTCTTCTTTCGTCTGCTAATTTCAGCACCTCTGTCATTTGTGAGTTTGTTTCTCTTGATTTATTTTTTTCTTGTGTTCATAGGTTATACTTTCCTGATTTTTTGCATTGCTAGTAATTTCTGATTGGATACTAAGTATTGTGAATGCCAAATTGTTGAATGCCTGGAATTTGTTATTTTCCTTTAAAGAGTGTTACTATTGTTTTTGGCATTTCTTGTAGATCAGTTTGATCTTTTCGTGGCTTGTTTTATGGTTTTGGTAGGGAAGATCTAGAATGGCCTTTACCCTAGGACTGGCTTGGCCCTACTACAAAGGTGACCCCTCTGGGGCTCTACAGAATGCCTTTGGTATTCAATAAGGCTATAAATAGCACGACAGGAAACAACAAGTGTTGGAGAGGATGTGGAGAGAAGGGAACCCTTGTATACTGCTGGTGGGAGTGCAAACTGGTGCATCCACTATGGAAAACAGTATGGAGATTCCTCAAAAAATTAAGACTAGATCAGCTGTATGATCCAGCTATTCCACTGCTGAGTATTTATCCAAAGAACTTGAAAACACAAATTCATAAAGATACTTGCACCCCTGTGTTCACTGCAGCATTAGTCACAATAGCCAAGAATTGGAAGCAACCTAGGTGCCCATCAAGGGACGAATGGATAAAGAAGATGTAGTATTTATACACAATGGAATACTACTCTGCCATAAGAAATGAGGAAATCCGGCCATTTGTGACAACATGGATGGACCTTGAGGGGATTATGCAGAGTGAAATAAGTCAGAGGGAGAAAGTCAAATGAATATGATCTCACTCATAAGTAGAAGATAAAAACAAGGACAAACGATCACATAGATACAGAGACCGGATTGGTGGTTACCATAGGGGAAGTGGGATGGAGGAGGGGAAAGGGGTGATCAGACTCATGTGTTGTGATGAACTGTAATTAGTCTTTGGGTGGAGAACGTGATGTAGTTTACACAGAAATTGAAATATAATGATGTACACCTGAGGTTTATATAATGTTATAAACCAATGTTACCACAATAAAAAATAATAATAATAAAATAAAACAAAGGATTCATCCCTCCAGCTCATGGGAATTCAAGCATCTCACAGTCCCATATGAAGTCTTGGAATTGTTTGGTTTAGAGTTCTGTGATAGTCATCCTTTGCCCAATTTCATGGTGTACATAGTGTACCCTACTCACCAAAGGCTCCGGAGGACCCCATGCAGGTTTCTTGAGCTCTTTTTGTGTAACTCCCTCCTCTGTGGTTCTCTGCTCTGCAAATTTCACTTGCCTTTCTAAAATTCAGCCTTTGTCTCCTCGGCTCAGCATGACTGCCTTGATCTGGGTTTTTCCTCCCTGCACTGCAGCCTGGAAAATTTTTCCAGCTGGAGCATAGGGCTCACCTCATTTGCCTCCCTTCTATCTGGAACCGTAATCTTATACTCCCTGCTCACCCATGCCCCAAATGTTTTCCCACTGTCTTCATTGTTTATCACAGAACAGTGAGTTCGGTGCCCCAAACTGTCAAGACCTAAGAAAGAAATCTCACCTAAGGATTTTTATCAAGAGAGTGATATGATGTCATTTGTTACGGTTCTTCCCCCTCATTGGTGGCAGGAACAGATACTGACACGGTTAACACAAGTAAAACTAGATTAAATGCAAAACAAATGCACAATACATTTTAGAAGCTGTGAAATCATCCATGTACTATCTTGTTCCTTAATTGCCTGTGTGTGACAGGCTTATCAATCTTGCCAGATTGTAAGGTTCCCGGTCCTTCTTCCCTTCAGTGCTACATACATCCCGAGGAACCCAATAGAGGCACGCAGGTAGATAGACTGTGCTCAGCTGAAGGGACCCGTTGTACAGTCCAGTGCTGTGAAAGGAGTCTGGCTCTCCTTGACACCTGAGTGGATTATCCCCATCTTGGAACAGCAGCAGCATTGGCAGCAGTATGATGGAAACGATAAGAGAAGCCCTTCAAGGTCTTAAAGAGAAAGACTCCACATCAGAGGCACCATCTGAAGATGAGTGCAGCCATCACAGAGTGGACAGTTGAATTCTTATCTGTCACCTTCTTAATTAGAATACAATAAAGTAGCTGCATCTTACTTTTTGATTATATGTACCACACGCGTCCTTCTGTACATCCAGCGTAAAACATGCCGATTGAAATGAGAACATTTCACTGAAAGTGCTCCTTCAGGTATGGTGCCACACGCAAAACAACCATCCTCTTTCAGTCTCACTAATTCATAATATCTGAAGGGCATTTATTCCTAATCTCTTTGCATTCATTGTTCCATTGTTTCTTTTCATTGTCAGCTCTATAAGTTAGCTGGGCCAGAAGTGGTTACTTTTGTCTGGTCTCAATAGAGGAACCCCAAATTCAGCAAATTTAAAAAGTGAATTTTATCAGAATTATTGTCATAAACAGTAGAGATCCTGGCTCTTACTTCTCCTTACATCAGAGATAAACATAATAGATGCCCAATATGGATTAACTGACTGGTTGGTAACTGATTGGCTCAATGCCACGTGGTCAATTCTATGCAGATCCAGAGCCAAAATATTTGTTGTCTCAACTTAAACTTCAAAAATCTAACCAAAATTGCTTAACTTCCTCCCACAACAGAGGCATTTGCACTAAGTCTAGGCTATATGTGGGTGTACTAAGAAACAAAGATGAAATTGTCTTCTTTTTATGGTGTTTTAATGTTTCTCCCTTTATCATCTCCATTTAAACAGAGATCAAAATGGAAATAGGATTGAAGGGGATAGAGATAGAAAAGAGAGAGAAAAATGCATATGTTCTCTCTTCTTACTCTTGGCCCACTTAAGATTTGTTTAAGGAAAGAGTTCACAAGAGCGAGAAAGCAAGTCAGAGCCTCTTTCTTGCACTGTAAACAGATAGACAGACAGCGGGACTGCGCTTGGAAGAAACAGATCTGTAGAGCTGTTCCATCCTTAGATGGCTAGTGCTGAATTTTCGTCCCCTCAACTTGTTGTGGTTGTTCCATGTGGAGCCTATAATAGGGTCCTAGCTTTCTGAACTTCTGTCCAAAGTAGAAGGAGGTCTTAGCCTCCTCATCTATCCGTGTGGCTCCCCCCATTCCTTCCTCTGAATCCTAAGCCCTCAGTTCTGATGGAAAATTCTAATTAAGTATGAAGATAATTTATCTCTGGTTATTATTTTGTTCCAAGCTTATGCTTCACACTTTTGGCTGATGCGTCTCTGCTTCTGGTAGATTTACTGAAGTAATAGCTCTGATTCTTCACTCCTTCAGAAAAGAAGCAGAGCCTTTTCTACATTCCTTAAATCTGAGACTACCTTGTATCTTGCTTTAGGCAATAGAAGGAGGGGAAGTGACATAGTGTCATTTCTACACCTACGCCTCAAGAGGTCGTGCGTGTTTCCCCTTACTCGCTGTTGAACATCTACCTCCATGATGAACATGCCTGCCCCAGCCTGCTGGAGGAATATGAGAGATGGATATTAAACAGGGCTGAGGCATCCCAGTCATCCCGGGTAAGGCCACCCTAGCTCAGCACCTAAATAACACAGCTGACCTCAAACTTATGAGCAAGCTCGTCCAAGATCAGCAGAACTACTCATAAGACCCGTAGAGTCATGAGCAATAATAAATGGTGGTTGTTTAAGCCACTATTTTGGGGGGTGTGGGGAGAGTGAGGAAGATTGGCCGTGAGCCAACATCTGTGCCCATCTTCCTCCATTTTTTATTTGTATGTGAGATGCCACTGCAGTGTGGTTGATGAGCCATGAGTAGGTCCACACCCAGGATCCAAACCTGTGAACCCTGGGCAGCCAAAGTGAAGTGTGCAAACTTAACCACTGCACCATCGGTAAGTCATTATGTTTTAGAGTTGCTTGTTATACATATCTTCAATTATAGCGACAGATAACTGATATGCTGTCATCATCATGTGTGTTTAGAGGTTCATTTGTCATTATGGATATATATATATCTCACAGCCAATATAAGTAATTTCCTAATTTTTCATATCCACAAAGAAAAATTTATATTCACCTACAATAGTTTCAAAAACACCCTGATTGAAGATGGAAATACCACACATCTGCTTTGGGTAAAACAATGGGGCCTCTGATGAGCTGGGGATCATCCACAAACCCTTTTCCTCCACTTTCCTAGGTACGTCGTGTGCACTTTCACTCATCTGGCAAACATTTTGTGAAGCACCTACCACACTCACCCATGAGGGCGGCACACAGAGTCTGTCCTGAGCTCTGCTGAGGCAGCTGCACAACCGCAGTCCAAGACTTGACCAGAGGCTGAGTTGAGTCCAGGGATGCTGAGCTCCCAGGTTCCTGATGTTGCTTGGGAATGTTAAGGCAGGAGTCAGGGAGCAAGCTCTCCCTTGGTCGCAGGGCGTCAATCAACTATGCACTTCCTTAGCTGAGTCATCTCAGCAAATCGTGATGTTAGTAGAATCAATCTAAACAAATTATAAAACCAGAAGTTGCTAGTGTTAAATAGCAACGAACCAGCAAGCAGAGGCTTTAGATCACAGAAGGGACTTAAATTACCTGACACTTCACCCTATGTGTAAACTAAAGTCATAAGATGCTTTAAACACTTTCCTGGAAACTTAGTCTCCCCTGCTCTGCCTGGTGGCTAACAGCACAGTGCTGGCCCCAGTTCCAGAGGGAGCTACAGCAGTTTGGGTGGGAGTTCGTTTCTTTGCAAGTCCATGAGCAACAACGAGTGTTATCCTGGCCTGATAACAGGGCAATTTACCCTCAAGACCCAGAATCTGGTGAATATCACAAGTCTGAGTCAAGGGAAAAGTATTAGTCTTTTTCTCTAGTTAAAGAGTTTCTGTAATGAATAATAAAATGGTTAATGCTTGTCTGTTTACAGGCAAGAGGCTCTTTCTAACTGGAAAACAGCTAGAGCAACTAGTGAGGTACTTAACTCGAAAAAATTAACGAGGGCGATCTCATCAAGATGGCGGCACAGGCAGACTCTGAAGTCACCTCCTCCCATGAACACAACCAGGTTACAACTGTTTTTTGAACAATTAATTAGCCTGGAGAGTGAACTGAAAACTGGATAAAAAGAAACCCCACAACAAGGGACAGTCCTGACTGAGGCAGAAATTCCTGCTGGAGAGAAAAAGCCAGCTGCAAGAGCAGTGGAGCTTCACAGCTGGCTGGGTGGGAGCCATCCTAAGGTACTCAGCCCTCCCTGGAGAAGTGGGGACCTTAGCAGGGCCCATTACCACCATAAGCATCCTTCAGGCTCAGCACAACTGAGACAAGTGTCCTACTATCTGGCTTCGCTGGCTATTAACCACAATGGGGAACACCCCCAGGAAAGCTATTGACATAAGCAGAAAAACTCAGCTCTTAAAGGGCGCATGCACAAATTACCTGTCTCAGAAAGCAGGCTAAAATCACCAGAAAGAGAGAGGCATAGTCCTTTGGTGAAAGGAACTCACCTGTTAGGCTGTGGGTGCATCTCGGTGGGAGGTGAGACCTCTCCAGAGACCAAGACATTGGTGGCGGCCACTGTTGTGACCTAGTACAGGCATGCTGGCACAGACACTGGAAGACGCCATTGGAATTCATCCCCTGGCCTGTTAACCCAGGGTCTGCCCTGCCCACCAGAGTGCTGATTTAATCCAGCTCAGCCAGGGCAGACTGGCCCCAGCCAAGAGCAAGTCCTCAGGCTACTTGTCAGCCTGCATAGACCTGGTGCCTCGATCCTCTACAAGTAGGCTAGTGTGTCCACCTCTGTGGGGCAGGGCCTGTGTGAGGAGCAGGTGAACTGTGGAGGGCGTTGGTGTAGAGTGTGGAAGCCTCTACAGTGGGGTGACTGGAATGTTCCATGGGGTCAGGAAGTGTGCAGGGGCCAGGACTGTGTTGACAGTGTGTGTGGACCTGTGGGCCATGGGGCTTATCAGTGGCAGAAGACCTGTGCTTCACAAACAGCCAAAAAGGGGTTCAGCCCCACCTTCCAAAGCCTGAAACAATTGGGTGCTCCCTTGCCTGGGGCCAGCCCCACTCAGTTGCAATCCTAGGAGAGCTGACAACAGCCTTGCAGGCTTGAGGCCAACAGCAACTGTAAACCCCTGAGCCTAGCAACCAGCCACACTGGGTACCTACCCAATTAACAGGAAAACTGCAACAGGAATGTGATATTAGACCTTGTAGCCAATGGTGCTGGAGCTCCCCAAATCCAATTTACAAACAGCTGGCCAGGGAGGGAAAGACTAGATTCCCTGGGTACCTTCAGTAAGAGCAATCCTGCCACAGCAGAAGGATACAAGTAGCCCACAAAGGGGTCACTTTCGATCATTTGGACTGGTGACAAGAGGGAAGCCCACTGCTGGGCCTCAAAAGTTGTCTCCTACATAAGGCCACTTCTCCAAGATTGGGAGACATAGTTGCCTCACCTAATATTTAGCTATAAGCACAGAGAAAGAGGCAAAGTGTGGAGGCAAAGGAATACATTCCAAGCAAGTGAACAGGACAAAACCCCAGAAAAAAAGCTAAATGAAACAGAAATAAGCAATCTACCTGACAAAGAGTTTAAGAAAAACTCATAAGGAGGGGGCTGGCCCCATGGCCAAGTGGTTAAGTTCACATGCTCTGCTTCAGTGGCCCAGGGTTTTACCAGTTTGGATCCTGGGTGCGGACATGGCACCACTCATCAAGCCATGCTGAGGCGGCGTCCCACATGCCACAACTAGAAGGACCCACAACTAAAAGTATGCAACTATATACTGGGGGGCTTGGAGGGAGGGAAGGAAAAATAAAATCTTTAAAAAAAAAGCTCATACAGATGCTCACTGATCTTTGGAGAAACTGGATGAATTCAGTGAGAACATCAACAAAGAATTAGAAAATACAAATAAGAACCAATCAGAAATGAAGAATTCAATCCTGGAAATGAAAAATTCATTAGAGGGACTTAATAGCAGAGTGGGTGACACAGAAGAAGGGATCAGCGAGCTGGAAGAAAGTCTAGAGGAAATCACCCAAGCTGAACAGATAACAGGAAAAAGAATTGAATGAGACAGTCTAAGGGAACTCTGGGACAATATCAGGTGCACTAACATTCATATTATACGTGTCCCAGAAGGAGAAGAGAAAGACAAAGGGGCAGGGAATGTATTTGAAGAAATAATAGCCGAAAACTTTCCTAAAAGAATTTAAGAATATGCCTAGAGTTAAAAAATGTTTTCTAAAGAGCCACATCTGCTCTGCTATCTCTAGCAACCTCTGAGGGATAGTGTCCCTGCCACAACCATCCTAAAAAGATCAATGTTACATTTCAGCCATTAAAAACAAGAATGTGCCAACTGCATCTTTTTTATCAGTTTAGCAAATAGAAGGCTGAAAGGTAGGGCCCTGGAGCTTAGCAGACTAGCCACCACCTGCCCGCCTGCCCAGGGAAAGAGCACCTCCTGTGACCCAGTTGGTGCAAATGAGTGTCCCTGAGAGTCATCTTTGGAGGAAGAGAAGATTCTGGGTGTAGTGGACTGGTTCAGAAACTGAGTGTAACCAACCTCAGGAGTCGATCCACTTTTGCTTTGTGTCTAAGGCACTAGGCATGCCACAAAATTGGATTTCTATGTGCCAGACTGCCGGGGTCCAGCCTCGTCAGAGTCCAGGTTCCCGCGGGAGAGATGGCGTCGGCAAACTGAGGGAGGGGAAAATAAAGGGGACGTGAGACTTGGATTGGTGTTAGCAAGTCCAACTTATTTCGGGGATAGGGTACACTTATATAGGAAAAAATCACACTAGGTGGTCTAACTATTGTCATGGGAACAAGAGATGAGGGGCAGTGCGTGACTAAAGGTAATAATCAAAGGTGGTTATCTACATACCAGATGTGCAGCATACATATTGATTGTTTAGGAAGAGGTTACATAGTTTCAGTGTCTTCAAAGAAGTTAGGAGGACAGCGAGTATATGATTAACGGAATATAGACCCCCTCATCCTTGGGGGCTGCTGTTTGTTCTTTGAGATATGTTTATTGCTAGTTCTGCCTGTTTTTACAAGGCTTCCAGGACAGAGGGAAGACGTTAATCAGTAACAGGCTTTAGAAAGGAGGACAAAGGATTCTGCTTAAAGAATTATGTTCCCTGGAGAAGTGCCTCGCACGATTCTCCTTCCATTGCCAGACCTTGTCACAATACAATGGTAACTAGAGTGGGGGAATGCTTCCCACACCAGACATTTTAGAAGCATTACCTAATTTAATCTCTCCAGAAATCCAGTGAGATGGGTCTAAATTTATCCCTATTTTAAAATAGTAGAAAATGGAAACTCAGAGATGTTAAATGGCTCGTCTATGACCACACAGTAAGAAGTCAGCCAAGCTAGTATTTACATCTTATCTCAGGCCATCCTGGTGTCCTGACTATGCTATTGAATTGTTTTCTCCACGTCACCTAATATCTAGCTTCTTTTTTTTTTTTTTTTTTTTTTGAGGAAGATTAGCCCTGAGCTTACTACTGCCAGTCCTCCTCTTTTTTTGCCGAGGAAGCCCGGCCCTGAGCTAACATTGTGCCCATCTTCCTCGACTGTATATGTGGGATGCCTACCACAACATGGCATGGCAAACGGTGCCATGTCTGCACCCGGGATCCAAACCAGCAAACCCCAGGCCGCCAAGAAGCGGAACGTGTGAACTTAACCGCTGCGCCACCTGGCCGGCCCCTAATATCTGGCTTCTTAGCCTAACCCTACCACACTTCCCTATGCATACATTTCCCTTCCACATGCACGTGGGCCTTGCTACTTCTGTCTGGACAGACATCACTTCCTTGCCTTCAGGTGTTGCTCGTGCAGGTGTCCTCATCCATCACTTCACCCCTATCTGTTAGACACTTACCCACTTCCCATTGCCCTGTTCACATTCCTCTGCAGCGTGGAAACGTCTCAGTTCTTCTCCCTGCTGTTGGTCCCCACAGTGTTGGTCAGTTCCTCTTCACAGTTGAGCAGAGTACCATATTGCTGTAGCGTGTACAGAGTTGGGATATTCTGTCCACCTTAGGAGCCCATCAATCCTTGAGGGCAGGATCTGTATTTGACTTTACTGTGATCACCTCAGCACAGTGTCATGTGCACAATAAGTGCTCAAGAAATGTCTGTCGGACGGACTGAAAACAGTCCATAATCAGGCCCACAGCCATGTAAGACTCTTTCACTCTTGCACCTCATCTGACTTGTCCACTGTGGTATCCGCAGAGCCCAGCACGGCTCTTAGTACATGATAGATGCTTGTCAACTGTTTGTGGAATAAATGAATGAGCGAATTTAATTATCCTGAAGAAGATAAACAAGTTACCGCAGCCCTGTGTTAAGATTACAGAGCTACTCTGATCTGGTCCTTGGCCCTGCCTTTTATTACTCTCAGACACTAACCTCTCAAACTCTCTCATTCTTCTTCTCTGAAGTGGTGATAACAGCATCATCTACCTGGCCAAGACAGTGGTGCTCGCTAAGCAGCCCACATGCTTCCCTCCATTTCCCAGGCTCCTTTGCAGTTTGCCTGGGCCATGTGACTTTCTAGCCAATAGTTTGTGAGGGGAATTAAAACATGCCAATTCTGGTCTAACACAGGTAAGAGAAGATGTGAGTTCCTCACACTTTGTTTGTAACCATATAGATAGAAGATCCAGGAGCTTAGAGGTGAAGCGTGGTGGGATGGGAACAGCCTGGACCACTTTATCACTGCTGAGGTAGAATGACCAGGGAAACTACAACAGATTATGGTATGAGTAGGGAATAAATCTTATCTTTGTCAAGCCACTGAGATTTCAGAGTTTACTTATTACTGCTGTATAACCTGTCCTATTCTGACTAATTTAATGTGTGTTCTGGAATTGTGAGGATTAAAGTAGATAATGAGTATCAACTCTTTAGTTCAGTATGTGGCACATAGTAAGTACTCAATACATTATAGTTATTATTGCTTATTACTCTTATTATTATTATCAATTACTGTGGGGATCACTCTGTTTCACCTGGGTATCTTTCTCTCTGTCTGTCTGCCTCTTTCTCGCTCTCTCGTCTTTCTCATGCATACACACACATACAGACACAGGGGGATGAACACAGTTGCAGGGTGCCGGTGCCATTTCTGATGTGTGGGGCTGCTGGCTTTGTCAGGGGAACTTGCAGAAGTCAAGGACTAGAAGACAGATGTGTTCTCCACACGACACCTCTGGAGAACATCTCTCTGGAACCAGCTGAGACCCCAGCTCACAGTTCCCTCTGTTTACTCCTTCACAAAAGCATGGAGCTGGCCTTCTGGTTGATATAATGGATTTTAAAGAGTCTTGTGCTCTGGATGTGTCCTCAGAGGCCTCTGAAAAAAGCACATTTTTTAAAACAGAAAAGAATAAACAAGAAAAAATAGCTCAGCAAGAGAAAGAGAAAACATAAGCCGTTGCTTCGTACAGAGCCATGGGCAGGCCCCTCAAAGGCAGCAGCCTTTACAAATGATTTCCTGGAAAAGGTTTTTTCTGGTTTCGAAGTGTTTCCTCTAAAAGAAGCTAAGTCTTTATGTTGGTATCTCAGGAGAGGGATAGCAAAAAGGCCAGGTCACTAACACGAGGTATCTGAGCTCATATTTATATGGTTCAGGCCTGAAAAGCCAGCTCCAGAAGCTAGATCAGTGATAAATCATCCACACACATGCTCCCATCTCCAAACACTGCATTTTTCATTACATCAGGAAGTTAATAAATATCATCTTTTATAAATGAAGGGCAGTGCCTTCGGCTCAGAGGATTTTATTATGGAAAAAGACAGAAAAAAGCTCTGCTTCAGAATCTTTCTGAGGTCCTGGCTCATTTGTGGAAAATAAATACTAGACCATATAACCCTGAGCCTAGAAAGATAGTAAGTAGCAATCCTTGAACAAATAACAATTTGTTTCCTTTGCCTTTTCTTTTTGTCGCCTTGGGTTGGATCTCCAGGAGATTGTGACTATGGTTGACATCTGTTTGGACAGAATAAAGGGCCGGCTACATGGAAGAAGGGGGTGGTGTGAGCAAACACGAAGGCAGTGGCCATCACGGGGTCTGATGAGACGGAGTCTAGGTTTGGGTTTTTCCTGATGCAGGATGAGCCTGACCCTCTTGCACTTCAAACTTCTTCTGAAGACATCTTTGTATCCCCTGTTTCTAGCACATAGTTGGTCTAGAACATAATTGGTGCTCAGCACTTATTGGTTGAATGAATAAACCAATCAATGAGGTATTCCTGGGAAGTCAGCCATAAATCAGACTGTCAGGAAGCCGTCACATTTGCCCACAGCAACAAGGCCTTCATGGGAAGGTCGTCCTGACCAAGGGTTCAGCGTCCAATAAGTCAGAGATTCGACCAAACTGGCCTGAACGCAAAGATGAAATAGCTACAAATCTCTCTGGTCACGGGGGACAATGCTTTTGTGCCCAACTCCCATAAAACGGGCATTAGCTGTGTGCTCATCTTGATTATGCAAAGGAACTTATGTGTGACAGAGTACACATGCAGCTATTCTGTGCTATGAAGCAACTGATGTGCCAGCTCCTCTGTAAGATTAACAAACAGGGAATCATCATATTGTTGCCCTCAGAGAGTGCAGAAAGTTTTGAGGGGCAGATTTAGATGATGGAAGTATCTTAAAGATGCTTTGCAAGAAAGGGTGTTTAAAATTTACAACCATGCCACACCCCCCAAGTCCCAGACATCATCCTTCCTTGCTGAACAATTGCACTATTTCCTGACTGGTCTTGCACTTCTCCTCTGCTCCCCTCCAGTCCACTTCCACCTGGCAGCTACAGTGATCTTTACAGAATGCTGATCCAGCCTTACTCATGGCCTGCTTCAAATGCCTCCCGCTTCTGTTCACAGACTCTCTGAACCCTCGCCCTGGCCGTTGAAGTCCAGCATAATGCAGCCCCGAGTGTCTCCCTCCTCATCTGGCAGCCCTCTCCTCCTCCTCACTCTCCAGGCTCTCAACAAATGTGTCTTTCTTTTATTTCACTCCTCAAACACACGTCTGTCACTCCTTCCTCACTCTCATACTTCTGCTGAAAACTGTCCTACCTTTTCTCTTGCCAATTCCTCATCACCTTCAGATTCCCAGCCACATAAGAGCCCTTTCCTGGTTCCCAGGACAGGTCAGCCTGCTCTCCTACCCACACACTCAGCGCCGTGAGCTTCAGAGCAAACGGCATCACTGGGATTAAATAATACACTTTAAGTTTACTTCTCTGATTCTATCTTTCCTTAGTTCCTGTCAGTCTCATGGTCACGTCTTTCTGACTCAACACCATATGCTCAGCAATTAGAATAGCGCCTGTCCCAAAATAGTACTCACATTTATGTGCAATAAACTCACTGAGATTTGACAGAAAAGAAAGATTCAGCCCTTTGCAAACTGGATGTGCACTGGGCAGCTTTTCACCTGGAAACCCCATTGTCAGATGTGAGGCAGGATGGCTTCTGAGCCACCTGCAGTGGTTAATAGAAGCCCTATTCCCAGATTCCCCAGCCCACCGCCAGAGTAAACCCTGTCCACTATCAGGCGCTTAGAAGAGGGAGAAAGGCCCACACATTGGGTGCGCGGATTTAAAGAAAAGGGAGAAACCAGCACCTCACCCAGGCCTTGCCCTCCACCACCGCCACCCTGGCCCCGGGGTGGAAGACTATTTTGTGGCCTGGGATGGATGTGGCTCGCAGTGGATGGAGTAGACTGTGGCTTAGATCCTCAGGTGCCCATAATTTTCCTGCCATGAAAAGCCAGAGGAGAAAGCTTGAATCTGTCTTGGTATATGTTTGCAAGTGGGAGAGAATTCAAGCTTTGTGAATGAGAGACTGTCTGCCTTAATCACGATGTGTCCCCAGCACCTACCATGGTGACTTTAAATGTGATGTAAACTAAAAAAATGTTTATTCTTTTGAATTAAAGAAATAATACTAACTTCAGAGCTCAAGACTGTATTTAGAACTCACACCTTCTTCAGCACCCCGCCCTCCCATACGCACACACACACTCCTGTCCGTGGCACCCTCCCCTCCCATACGCACACACACACTCCTGTCGGGCACCCTGCCCTCCCATACGCACACATACACTCCTGTCTGCAGAAGCTGAGCCACCTTCTCCCAGTTCCCACAGCTAAGGGGAAATGGGGCAGTTTACTCCTCTGACTTGATTTCTCCTAATGCTCAGTAGGAGAGAGATGTCTGACTCCACTGGCTCAGCCGTTCTGCCATCGTTGGGAAGACAAGATTAAGAAATCAAAGCATTCTTTTGTTTGGGGTGCGTTGAATTGAGACAAGTTATCCGTGATTCATATACATTTTGAATAAAAAATTCTTGCTATCTAAATACTGATTATATCAATATTACTATTTCCATCTTTGTGTCTGAGAAGGGAAACTATCTACAGAGGACAATCCTTACCCAAAAGGTGACACCTGCTTTATCTCCTTCATCTCACCCTGGGTTTTACTCATCATAAACATAACTTTGAAGGAATGTCATTTACAATGATAAATGACTAAGCAGCAATGTCAAGAGTTTGTATAACCCTGATTCTTAACGTAACTAGATCTTTTTCTCAGTAATTAAGGATAACGATGACTTCAAAAAGATATTTATGGGAGGGAAGGATGCAGCTAAATCCATCTACTCTAATCCCATTTTCTATGACACAAACCAGAAAGGCACAATTCCACATGGCAAGATAATCATTTGCTCTTAGGTTATGACCTTCAGTAAAAACCCTTCCAACTGCCAGCCCGGGCTGCAGCTGTCACTCAAGAATCAGCCACGTCAGGAGAGAGTTAGAGAGAACCACTTGACCTGCCTTATCAGGAGAACAAGTGGGAACAGCGTAATTTACTCTTCAGTGTTTGGAAGCCTCTAAACACAGAAGTAACAAGATCCCTGCAGCCCCTGTGGGTGAAGTCCCAGCCCGGCTTTAAGAAGAAGTCTGTTGTAGAGACGACACGCGTGCAGATGGCAGATGGCAGCAGGGGGAGTCGGCCTTCAGCACAGTCGGCTCTGCAGGAGGCTCAGGAGGGAGGGTTTCTTTATCATGGCATTTGTGTGTACACCAAGGCCCTTCACAGCCTCTTCTGCACTGGGTGTGGCTACGTATTTTAGAGAATTGACTCCCTCACCATCTAGACATAAAATTTAGAGTTCAAATAAAATCATGAACTAGGTGAGATAAGGTTATGAGTGTTGTTCACCTACAAATCAATCCAACTTTAAAGGCTGAATGCTGACAATTTGGCTTCAAATACTTACCAGGAATGGATGGCTCCCATCATTTAACCAGTCATTTCCCTGAAGCTTGCACAAATACATACTTCAGGTGAAATATTCCTTTTCTTATCATGTGGCTCCTATGCTTTTGGCTGCAGGTAATGGAAATCCCTCCCAAAGAGACTCATAGAAGAGGATTTACCTCCTCACACCAAAGGAAGGTGTTGACCCCGGGGTCCATCGGTCAGTGGCTCAACAGCATCACTGTTGTGGGCAAGAGCCCACGCTCGGGACAAGACTGGACTCCAAAGGCAACCCTGCCACTTAACCCCTTAGCATCTTAGCCTCGGTTTCCCTGTCTGACAAGTGAGGTAATCTCTTGGTCCATTCAGGCTGCTATAAGAAAATAGTCTAGACTGAGTGGCTTACAAACAACAGAAATTTATTTCTCTCAGTTCTGGAAACTGGGAACTTTAAGATCAAGTCTCCAGCAGATTGTGTCTCTGGGGAGGGCCTGCTTCCTGGTTCATAGATGGCTATATTTCACTGCGTCTTCATATGGTGGAGGAGGTGACACAGCCCTCGGGGTCTTTTGTATAAGGGCAGGAGTCCCTTTCGTGAGGCTCCATCCTCAGGAGCCCATCACCACCCAAAGGCCCCGCCTCCCAACACCATCACATTCAGGATTCGATTTCAACATGTGGATTTGGGGAAGACACAAAGACTCAGGCCATAGCAGGTCATGATAGCACTTAGGGTTATTATTAGGATTAAATGAGGAAATGTGCATAAATCATTTAGAAAAGTCCTGGGTATATAGTAAGCACTCATCAAATGGTAGCTAGTGTTGTTACCAATAAATGCTAGCCCCCGGTCTTTCTTTTCTGACATCCCAGCATAGGCGTGGAATTCTCACATGGCCACTTGGGTGAACACAGCGGTCCCCAGCATTATGTGCAGACATGACTCCCACGAAGAGGAAGCCCCCCTTTCTTTAAGGAGGAAAATCTTTCCCAGAAGTTCCTGAGCTGCTCAGACTATCTGAGGTGAAGAACCGGTGTCTTTTTCCAACCCATCACAAACCACTATTTTTGTAAAATACAATAAAAATCAATGGCTGGATAAAGAAAATAAACAATAAACATGTTCAAAATGCAAATCCCAATTATTTTGTTATTATTATTATTAGACTTAACAAGCACAACATTACTCAATTAAATTGCTGTACGAGTTTCTAAATGCAGAAAACAGTGCAAGTCCACAAAGCAACACAACATGTTGTGTCATCCTGCCCGTCTAAGCAGTTGTCCCTGTAGTTGCCAATGGCCAGGGCTGGGTCACATGACTGGGCTACACCAACCTCTGGTCCAGCACACCCTCTGTTCCATTGGCTCCATTTTATTAAAGATGCGTAAACAATGCCTCCTGTGGACAAACACTTGGACAGGCAGCCTGAGAAATGCCCCATGTGGAGGAACGAGTGACATGCTGTGGGAAGATAGGCTTAATGTCATTTTGACAGAGGTACTCAAAGCAGGTGGTGTTCAAGCCAAACCTCGACTAACTGACATTTGGCTTCGACATGGTCACATCGGGAAAAGGGTGTCCTCAGCAGGGGGAACAATGATTGGAGCTGAGGGGAGGGAAAGTTGTTTAGGGCACAGAGAGAGGTTTCAAAGTCAAACCAAAAGGCCAGTCAACCAAATTCAATCTTGGAGATCATCGCTTCCCCATTTAGTTTGAGATTTGGGCTAGGCAGCATAGCGGCCCCCAGAGATGTCCGCATCCTAATCCTTGAACCAGCTCTCTAGATTCTCAAGCTTGGTCTTTTCACCAATAATTGTTAGGAGGAAGTTTGATGCAGTGATGAGGGCTTTAGAGTGAGACAAACCAGGTTCATATTTTAATTTTGTCACCCATGGCTGAGTGTCCTTGGATAACTTACTTACCTTTTCTGAGCCCCACCCTTCTCATCTTACAGTTGGTGATAAGAATATCTACCTCTCAGAGTGGTTTAAAGAGTTAAATGATTTTATGTGTGCACGTGGTAAATGCTTACTATATGCAGCTATCGTTACACATGTCTTGAATTTTGCCACGCAGGAAAAGTAAGAGCCAAACAGCCTCACATTCTCTCCACACATGGCTGACGCTGCATCTGGGACCTCGCAACAGTGTCCATCAGTCAGTGAATCCATTTGTACATTAAATATAGTATGATGGTACTGAAAGTTATTCTGCCCAAACACATTGATTCTGTAATGTGCCAGGTCAGAGAAATATGGAGCTGAATCACACCTGGTCTCTGTTTTCCAGGGAAGCTCCCAGGCCAGGGACAGTTTTTTCCAAAGTGTAAGACACTAGAAACTCTGTCCTTGGAATGAGAGGGAATCTCAGCCTAAAATAACATCATCACCCAGTGAAAGATTCTTCCATGTCCAAGTCCCCTTCAGTCCTTCGGGTTGCATGTGGAAGAAAGCCTGTTTTGTGCCAGTCTGTCACAGCTTCCCACCACTGGCTCATCTCAGGCAGGCAGGGAAGGCTCAGGGTCCAGCCTTTGACAGGCGGTAGGCTTCTGCTGGCACCAGACACTGTTGTCTCATTATCTCTGTAGCAAGTGCTACTGGGGTCTTGCCTAGAGCCTAGAGAAGTGATTTTAAGATTCCTTGCAAATTTTAAGGTGACTAGTTTAAAGAAAACAATCAGGAAAGTAATAGTGCAAATGAAATGCAGATATGGCAAAAATCATGAAAGTTGGACAAAGACGGTGATTGGCAAGCCTGTAACAGCGGGTAGCAGCGTGCAGACCTACTTGCATGGCTGAGCGATGAAGACTGGGATGTGTGCTGGGCAAAGTGCAGGTCAGAGATGGGTGTGGTCAACTTCAGCTGAGTCATGGAACACTTTCAAAGCGAAGGGATCCTTGAGCTTCAAGAATACACATGGACGAGAGGTTCAGAAAGTGGTGAGGAGAGAGAAGCATTCCAGGCAGGAAGAACAGCACGTTCACAGCACTGTGTGTTCCAGAAACTGTTGAGAACTAAATGCTTCTCATAGATGGGTGCTACTCTGTAAATGCAGTCACCATATCCACGGGGAAAATCACATGTGGATGCATGTGCCGCTTAAAATTCAATTAGTTTTTAAACCTCAAAGCATATGAATACTTTCTATTTTATGATTTCATAAACAATATTTTACACTAAGTAACCACTACTTCCCTTTTCTTGAAGACTGATTTTTTTTTTCTTGCCACAGAACTCTGCATTAGCATTGTTCTTGTCCTAAGCCTATTTTTTAAGTGGAAAATACTCATAAACTGGCCTAGAAGAAACAACGGCTATATTTGTTGCCGAATGGCATTGCCAGAGGGCAGCTCAGCAGAGTCCTTTGCCATCACTCACAATTTCTTTCTTTGCAATGTAGGAGAGTGAGAAGGCAGGCCTCCGCGGGTCCTCAGACGCCACCCTCCCCCGGGCAATAAACCGCACGCCGCACAGATGGGATCCTGCCCTCTCTGTTGGAGGACCCCTTGTTAGTTAATAGAATGTTAAGTTCTTTTATAATTAAGAATAGTCCTTATATGTATTGTTTCATTAAAGGATATTTTTAAGGACAAAATATTTTGTTTGCATTCTGAATCCATGGTCTGGGCAGAAAACATTTCAATTTAAAATCTTATAGATAAATAACAGGAGAAAAAAACCAAGCAAACAAAAAGCAGAAAGAGTCCTACATATTTGAACTTTGAAGCACTTAAGAGCCCAGGGCTGTGGAGGGATTGTCTCCTCCAAAGACGCCCAGCCCTGGAGCGGGGCTCTGCGGATTGAGGTAATGTTCACAAGGGGAGGGCAGTCTGAGCACTGGTCTGGATTTGACGTGGAAGTCCAGCAGTTAAAAGCTCCAGCTTTGGCTGCCCAGAGCACAGACTTCCAGGTCCAGGCTCCAGACAGCAGCCTCCCTCACTGGGTCTCAGAGTAAAATGGGGATGACGCACCTTCCTGCTGAGGAAATGCTGCTGCATTGTCCTGCCCAGACAATGCTGGCTATTGTGTGAGTGACTTTTATGGCTGGATAAAGCCAGGGAGTCTCAGCAGAGCTCTGGGAGCTGGTCTGCTCACACCATGAAGGCTGTGGGGCTTTCTACAGTGGCAGGAGGCAGGAGAGCAAGAAACTCTCTGACTGGGCTTTGGCCCCACTGAAGTGATGCCAAAAAATCCCACACACCCCTAAAATCAGTTCTGGAAGTACAAGAGGAAGATTTCACCAGCTGGTCCTGTGCAGTCCTGGAAGATGAGGCTCTGAAGGGCAAGGCAGCCATGCACCACACTTTCTCCATGAATGGCAGTCTTGCTGACAAAGTACCACACTCCACTGGAGAGCAATTAATTGTTGCTGCCATGTTGTTGTTTCTGCAAGCCTCTGCTCTTTACTATCAAAAAGGACAACTGGACAAATTAAGCAAGGGTATATTATTAAGTTATACTGAATGCAATTTCCCGAACATCCACTGTGTGCCAACCTTCTCTCTAAGAGATACTCGGACACTGAGGTGCACTAGACTGCCTCTGATCTCAGATTCACAGCCTGGTGGGGAAGACAGAGTGTGCACGGCAACTTCAACACCAGGCATATTGAGATAAGCTCTGTAACTCAAGGACTGCGGATGGGGGAACAATTCACGTTCTCGGATGGAGGAGGCGTCAATTGGGCCAAGCCTTGAAGATAAACAGGATTTCAAGAGGTAGAGAGGGGAATAAAGCCATCCCAGGTGAACGGAGCAGCACGGACAAAAGCCCAGAGATGGCTGTCTGGGGAAGAGGGGACAGAATAACTGTGAATTATCAGGAGTTAATCCTAGAAAAGTGGTTGCTTTCCATATTGAAAAGGATCATGGTAATAGATGATAGGGAGTCAGGAGACAGCTGGTGGTATATCTAAATAGAGGTCATATGTGAAGATGTTTGTTTTACCCTCCGTACTCCCCTGGCACAAAGCCTTTAAGCTGTCTGTATACTTGGTCTGTCCCAGGAGGTTGTGGGCTCAAGAGCAGGGAGTATCTGGTTCTTCTCCATCTGGGCTCATAGCCCACTTAAATAGGGCCATGAGGCCTGGGGGAATGCCCCGTCCGCCTCCAGACAAATGAAAGCACTCCTCCTCCAGAATCATTCAAAGTGGACATTGGTCTGCTTCAGCATTGACTCCAAATAACTCCAATATCCATCGCCGCCAACCTCTCTCTTTCCAAGCTCATCAAATCTCATTACTCTTGTCTGGACTATTGCAGGAGCCTCCGTGGGGCTGTTACCTGCCTCATACTTTCAGGGCACATATGTGTTCCAGGTGGTTCTTACAGACACCTCATAGTATCAGAGAAGCACTGGAGGAAAGAGAATAAGATGTACATGGTGCAGAAAAGACAAAGTGCTGGCTGTTTCTAATGGTGACAAGCTAGTTGCTGCAGCAATAGCTGGGGTAAAAAGTACTCTGAGAGGATACAAGGTCAAGCAGTGTTCATTATACCTGCCTACTAGTCTCTTTACCCTTGTAGGGGAGGATGACTCCTCCTCTACCCTCAGTCCTTCTCGTTGGTCTAAGAATTAAATTGACATGAGACAGGAAAATAGGAGATAATCAAAGTTCAGTAACATGTATACATGGGAGAAACCCAGGAAAACTGAGTAACTCGCCAAAATGGCTAAAACTGCCACCTTAAATACCGTCTTCAGCTAAAGACAAAGGAGAGTGTTGGGGGTAGTGGCCTGGGACTCAAGGGGAGGAAGACAATTTACATCAAGACAGAAATGCAAATGTTTGATAAACAAATGTTTGCTGGGCCATCCGTAGACAATGTGACCTGAGAGAGAACTTTGATAAAAATGGGCTTCCCGGGTCCTTTCTATCTATCACAGCTAGTTGACATTATACTGTAGTCATACTATGGTATTAGCTCCTTCCTGGAATAGGTCTCTATCTCAAATTCTTCTAGGCAGTTAGCAGGAAGGTCGAAGTTTCTTTCAGAGATTTTTGTCCTTAAAGATAATCAAGGCAAAGAGACACATTTTGGGGTGGCCAGTTCTGATCTCCCACACCTCAAGATAAAGTACAAACTGGTCAATCTGGTGTGTAAGGCCCTTGCTTTGGGGGGCCCATCTGTCTCCGTGGGAATTAGTCCTATGCCTCCTCCCCAGATTCCAGCCACAGGGGATTTCCCCAAAGACATCTCTGTGCTTTGGTCAAAGCTGTTCTTATTGCCTGAGTGTCCTTCTCCTCTGTACCTAAAACCTTCTAGCTAAATTTTGACTTCTTTCAAATAGTACCTCCACTGTGAAGCCTTCCTTAATGCAGACAAACATAGTCACGTGTTCTGGACTGCAACAGCATTTTCAATGTTGATAACAACCAAATACATTCCCAATTTTAATAGTACTAGACAGATAATAGATGTTCAGTAAATGTCTCTGATTTTCTGACATCGACTGTGTGTCCAACAATTAGATTAAATTCTGACTCTATCTACCTCAACCTCACTTCAGACCCCACAAGTTGAAAGGCTCAGTCCCACAAGACTGCCCCCACTTCAGATGCCTATCAGAAGCCCCAGGCCACCCATACTTCTGACTGACTGGCCACACATAGGGGGTTCCCGTGACCCCTTGTTCAGGTTCAATAATTGCTAGAATGACTCACAGAATGCAGGAAAACACTTTACCTACATTTATTGGTTTGTTATAAAGGATACAACTCAGGATGAGCCAAATGGGAAGCACGAATAGTGTAAGGTGGGCGTGGTAAGGAGTGGGCAGAGTTCCATCCTCTCTCCAGAGCGTCGCTGTCTCAGCACCTCACTGTGTTCACCAACCTGGACGTTCTCCAAACGTCCTTCTTCAGGGATTTTTAAGGACATTTCATTACTGGGCATGATTGCTTAAATCATGGCTATTGGTGGTTGAAGTCAATCTCCAGCTCCTCTCTTCTCCCAGGAAGGGGCAGGGCTGAGGGTTCTAACCCCCTAATCAAAGCTTGGCCTTTCTGCAGACCGGCCTCACTCTAAACCTGGCTGGGGATTGTCCAAGGGTCACTTAGTAGGTGAATCAGGTCTGGTTGGAAGGGGTTTATTAGGAATGACAGAAGATGCTCCTATCACTCAGGAAATTTTAAGAGTAGTGTTACTGTACCTCTCCCCAGTTCAGGATTTAGGGCAAAATTTAAGAGTTTAGGGAAAACAGGCTGAATGTGGAAACACTGGTGGGACAGGTTTTGATTGGTGGGCTTCAAGCATTTATGGTGAGGTTCTAAACATTTATGATGAGGTGGGATCACCGGATCTTCCTGAATGACAAACCCCTCGTTTCTGATAAGAGTCCAACTTTTAGTTCCGATCGTGTCCTGGTCCTTTAATTCCAGGGGGAGGAGTCTCTTTGGTTCTGCAGTCATTTCAGGTCAAGATTTCTTCTTCTGTGAATGCTCTGGCTGTGTGACTTTGCACATTTTCTGAAAGACAATTTCTTAATTACTCTGTTGATAAGGTGGGGTGTGTTGAACTGGTCCTCGAGGGCCCACGGTTACCGTAGGAGCTCTGTGCCAGGAAACAGGGACAAAGACCAAATATTTATTTCCTGTTATACCACAAACACCTACCAAGTAAATGAAGAAAAGGAAGGAGGGCAGAAGGAAGGAATCGTTTCTGCCAATAATGCTGCCTCTATCAGCTGGGCTGTTTTAGACCTCTGGTAAAAAGAAAACCACAGGCTCAAAATGGCATCACTCATGCTAAAGCCAAACCTAGATTTAACACCAGAAATGTAATCTTAATCACTAGTCTGAAGTCTTCTGGTCAAGTACCACTAAAGTAATCTGTCACTTGAGCCCCATGCTTTGCCCAGAAAAAGAAGAGGTGATCTGCATGATAAAGACACCTGCTATTCCCCTCCCCCAAGAGGAGATGGCCAGGCCTAAAAATAATCCTTTCTTTTGCTATTGGCTCCCTTATCTTACCCTTCTTCCTATAAACCCTCACATTTGTACAATCCCTCAGAGTGACTTCTTGTTGCTAGACGGGATACTGCTCAATTAATGAATCATTTAATAAAGCCCATTAGATCTTCTGATTTACTCAGTGGAATTTTGTTTTTTAATGGTCTTGTAGATGTTTGGCTAACAATGACTTAGAAGCTCCCTCCAAAAATGTGTTTTCATCAACTGGGTGAGTACTGTGACTCCCACATAAACCCATGCAAAAACAGACCTGACTGTCCAGCCCAGAGCCCGACCACGGCTGCTCCTGGGCTCAGAGCAAGCAAGGAAAAGGGAGATGCAAGCTTCAACTGGCTTGAACTGAGCAGCTAGAACTGTTTGGCACTGGATAAGCTGTGGCTGCTCCAGCCCTCTGTTGCCTCTGAAATGCAAATGAGCCCCAGGTGGAGATGTGGTTGGCTGAGCTGAGGGTAATCCAGCTCATTACAGGGGAGCATCCCTAGGCCGTCTCCCATCAGGATCCTTACTCTAGATATGGAAACAATGACGGTTTAGGGGACTGGGCTGCCTCCTCTTGGGCTATGGACTTGATCCTGAACAGCTACGAAAAGTGAGGAGAATCAACAAAATGCTCTGTGTCTGTGTGTGTGACAAGTTCCAATTTCTTAATCAATTAAAGTTAGAATCACCTTTACTCTACCGCCATTCACCTTTTGCAGAGCAGGGGCAATTTCACAGTTTGCACTTCTGTATGTGGCAGCAACTAAACATCATCGGGAAACCAAAATGAATAGCACTGCAGAATCATAACGCAGATGAACCCGGTGCAAATTCCCAATGTCATCATTTCTCCTAGAGGCAATAGGCATTGAAATAACCCAGGAGCCGGAGGGAATTCTTGTAGTCACACAGTAGTTGTCCAGTCAAGTTATTCTCAAACTACTTTGTGCCAAGATACCTCTGATGGATAATGTTTACATATGCAGTCTGGGCCATGCGCAGTCGCATAGGCAAGATAGAGAGGAGCTATGCACAATTCATAACACTGTCTGTTCCCTTACTCTCCCACACCTGGAGGTGAATCAGAATACATATGGATGAAAATCATGTTGCTATAGCGAACAACTCAAACCCGCTTTCATTTACACAAGAAATAAACCATTTACAAACACTGGTACTTTATTGCTAACAAATTTCGTGCAACAATTCTCACAGCTCTTCACAATAACATTTTCTTATAGAGACAAAATTAACAACTCTAGTCTATAAATGCCAACCAGTTATCATCCAACATCTCCTTGACCTATAAAATCCAGAGAAAATAGTCTGTATACTATGCCCTGAAGAAGGCCAGCCCCTGCCTCACGTTTCTGCAAATGTGCAGGGAGCTTCCCACTGGTGGTTACCTAGGTCTCCAACTTCCCGCCTCTGGGTTGTGTCTTGTTCCTCAGGCTCTATTAACACACACACATACACACACACACTCACCCGATGGCCTTTGAGTCTGTAGCATATTAGCAGAGGAAGTGATTAAGAGAGCAAATTCTGGAATCAGTCTGCCTGGCTTGGAGACTAACTCTACCACTCACAGCTTGGTGACCTTAGGCAGGTCATCTCTTTCCAAGCTGCCATTTCCTCATGCTTAAAATAAGGATAATAGCAGTGCTCAACTCCCGTGGTTGCTGGAAGGATTGGATGAGATAATGTAGGTAAAGTATTTTGTGTGGTATTTGGCAATTAATAAGAGCTCAATTAATAATAATTTTATTGTCACCCTTGTGATTGAAGTTTTGAGAAGACAAAGGACTTCCTTCACAACACCAAACAAACTTTAAAACTCATGAACATTCTTGGCCTTGAGCACCTTACAGTGTCACTCAGCATCCTGCCTCCCTCGCCGATTTTCCCCTCCCTTTCTCTTCTTCCCACCCCATTCTTTGCTCATTTCTGACGCATGTAAACTTGTTTTCTATTTTGAAGCCTCTCGGCAACCAATGTCTTATGGTCTTAGTAACTGATCAAGGTATTTGGCTCAACAAAGGCAATAATCTTTCAATTTTTGTGATAATTTGTTTTTGCCACACTCCAGAAGTTAAAAGCCAAGAGATGCTAGTTCTGTGCATCTTCTGGCTGTTAATGTACAAACTTGCTACGCTTATTAAGAAAACAGGCTTTTATTATTTGGTAGTAGTTTACTATTGGTAGTAACGTTAACTGCAGGAGGGGGAAGGAGGATCTGATGTGTCAGACACCAGCCCCTCATTGCAGAGATGTGGTACAATCACCATGCCACCCCGGTTTCCTTCTCCTCTTGCCCATCGGTTCTTTTGCCCATGAGATAACACCCATTCCATTTCCTGGAATAATAGGAAGCTGACTTTCCTAATGTCCTTTCACTTTCCTGACATGCCTGCACAGGCTCTAGTCACTACAGGGAGCCCGTCAGGAGGCGAGGCTGCATTCTGCCCGAGCCCTCTGCCAGCCTGCGGTCCCTGCTTGCAGACAGGACACTGACAGCAGGGTCTTCTGGTGCTTTCTTTATGGAACCTCAGCTCCCATCTGTCTCTCAGGGAGCTGAAATTTTTCTACTCCAATGGTACGGTTTGTCCAGGCTTTGCTCTTCAAATAAAACCAGACCTCAGCTTTTAATTCCTTGCCAATGTGGGGGCCTGTAATTGGCCACCCCAAGATATGTCTCTTTGGCATGAGGATTATTTGGGGCTGGTTACTTTTAATAGACTGCAGACAGGAAAGCAACTGAAAAGAAGAATTTACTTACGCTTTGTTAAAAGACATTTACGTTGTAAAGGAAATCTCCATCTGTAAAGGCGTCTCCCTCTCTGTACCAGGAAGAAGGGGGGATGAGCTTATCTCTAGAAACTCCTAATCAACGCCAAAGGAAAGGACTTAAATCTGCATCTTGTCTACTGTACTTGTGTGGTAATCTCCCATGATCGACTCCCCCTCCACCCCTAACATCCTCCTTTGTTTTTAGCTGACGATGATATTTAAGGTGGTGGCTTCTGCCATTTTGGCAAGTTGCTCAGGTTGCCTGAGCCTCTCCCATGTATACACTTTATAAAGCTTTGTTTAATTTTCTCCTGTTATTCTGTCTCATGTTAATTTAATTTGTTCTCTGGCCAGAAGAACCCAGAGAGGGTAGAGGAAATGTCTTCCTCCCCTACACCAATGATGACAGAATTTGCCAAGTTTGTGAGAAATGTCAGACTCAGAGATCCAGAAATCAAGTCTTAGGATCAAAACTTATGCAGAGAAATCAGAATTTAGGAAGAGAGTGAGAAGGAGATTCTTAGAACACTGGGCAGCTCGGTGGAGTACTCTTGCTGAATCTCAGCTCCCTAGCTCGTCTTCAATCCCCATGTTCAGTTAGTTTGTAGGTTCCATCCAATTTTCACACATTTTCACAGACTCTTCCTCTCCTCTCTTCCAACTGCTTTTCATTCCATTTTGGTGTTGCCACAGACCCATTTTTATGTGTCAGTTCATGTCGTCTCCACTTCACTGGCCTCTGGGGTTGCAGCCTCATTCCCAGAGGCTTCCTTGTTGACACTGAGGCATGAGTATGTGCCCTTCCCATGCCCGCACGTGAGCAGTCTGGAAGTGTGGGGAAGTTACTGCCCCACGGGGCCAAACTTTGATGAAGGGAAAAGGGGTCCAGCAGACAAATTCTTTACCCACGCTGCTCTCAGAGGCACTTCCTAAGAAGTCATCATTTACATGGCCTCCTGGAAGATGACACTGTATACACAACAGTGTGCTTGGTACAAGATGGTGGCAGCTCGCAGACACATCCACTTACTGGCTCTCCTCCTCCCACTCTCCTCCTTTGCCTCACTCCTGCCCCCAGCACTATGCTCCCTAATGATCTGGAAGCACAGGAGACTGTGCCTCAGGTCTGCTTTCCGAGGAGTCAGGGATACAGGAAGTGTGGACTGCCTCACGTCGGGACCACTGCAGAAGCTTCCCAAGCAGTTTTCCTAACTCCAGGCTTCTCTGCTTGCTTTTCCTATGGTAAATCTTGTCTCCTTTCCATCTCCATGCCTAGTTATTCAAGTTTTCCCACCTTTCTGTGTTTCAAGGCCCAGTGTAGCGGACATCTTCCCCATATCTCTCTGTTTCGGAAGCTACTCCATCTCTGCCTCCCCCAGCTACAACAGGAGCCAGCACGTTCACACGCAAACCATCCCCAGGGCCCCAAGCACTTGGTTCCGCATCAGGCCAGTCAGGGCTCTTGCCTGAGTCATTTTACAAGGGAATTAAAAAGAGGCTTACTTCGTCTTCAGGGTCAGAAATTACGAGATTTGAGCCTCAGTAGCCGTGCATAGTCGTCCTTCCTGTTATGTGGAGAAAGGATTCACAGTGAAACCGCATGATGCCTACACACAGACAGAAGCAGAGGAAAGAGACAGAGAGAGTCCTGGTAGCAGTCAGCCTCCTGGTTCCGGAGGCCCAGCCGCCCCTCCACGTCTTCTGTGCCTCAGATGTCCCACCCTTCCTGAAAAGCACAAGCCACCCCAGTACCCTCTAATAATTTCCTCTGTTCGCCTATGCAAGTCAGTTCAAGATTTGCTTCTCTCCTTTCAATCTTTCATTCAACAAATGCTTACGGAGCACCAGGCGTTGTTCTAGGCATCAGGGTGCTATGGAGAGCAGATCAGTCACTGCTCTTATGTGGACATGATTTTATGGGACGAAACAGCCAGTTAACAAGCAAGCGAAAGAACAAAATAATTTACAGCAGTGATAAGCATTAGGGAGAAAATCGAGCAGGGACAAAGGAGGGTTGTTTTAATTATGCAAGTCCGGGGGCCTCTCTGAGGAGGGATCAATCACGGGCGATAGGAAGAAAGCAGCCGTGTGCAGGGAAGACCACATGTGAGCACTAGGAGAAGGGAACAGAACTGCGTGTTCAGGAGCAGCGTGGAAGCCAGAGCGGGCCCAGGCGGGGAACACTGGCAGAGGCCAGAGCCTTTACTGGGGTGTCTTGGAGGACACAGCGAGGAGTCTGAGCGCTTTCCAAGAGCCATCCTCAGCCCAGCACACTTGTCTAACGAGCCTCCTAGTGTCACCTCCCACACCCTGTGAACCACTCAGCTTAAGCGCAAAGAAAGGAGGTCAGAATCTCTCTATGAGAAAGAATTTTAACCAAGATTAGTCCAAAGCCATTTCAGGCCCTGGATTTGGCTCCCTGCCTCCCAACTCCAAGACTGGAGGACTTCCAATAGTTTTGCATCTTCTCTCCTCTTTTATTGTCACGTCAAAATTTCATTTTAAGAATTCCTGTAGCTACATAGTGGCCCCAAACTTAACTGTAACAGGCGGAAATATTCCTCCACTTGCCTAGTTCTCCGTTCGTGTCCATTTAAAAATGAATGAACGTTGTAGAAACATGCAGGCAGACGGGCAGATGGGAGAACGGGCAGGAAGGGCTCAGGCCCAGGATGTTCATCTAGACTTCCTTCCAGAACATCTCTTCTGCTGGCAAGAGATCCCAGCATAGCCAGCCCAGACAAGAGAATTTACCAGAAATATTGAAGCCAGTGTGTCTTTTTCGGCAAAAAGTCAGTGCTGAAATATTGTCAGCTTCTGTTTACACTGTGCCAGCCACGTGTTGTACTCGTGGTATGCGTGATCTGACTTGATCCCTAGAACGACCCTACAGGATAGGCACTCTGATGCCCATTTTACAGATTAGGACACTGAGGCTCCTTGCCATGCCCCTTCAGTTCTGTCACCTGCACGCTTGCTGAGGCCTTATCCTACTGAGCAGCAGGAGCTCCTTGCTAACTGTGCTCTGGCCGTAATGGCCTGCTCTCTGTTCCTTAAACACTCAATGCTTCCTCCTGCCTCAGGGCTTTTGTACTTGCTTTTCCTTCTGCCCAGACTTCTTCACAAGACCCACTTCTTCTTCCCATTCAGATTTCAGTCTAAGTGTTCCTCCTCAGAAAGAACTTCCCCAGACATGCAGAATAAAGCATACCCCATCTCTTTCTCTTTTCTCTGTTTCATTTTATCCATAGTCTATATCACTACCAATTATTTCTTATTTAGCAGTTTGTTTACTTTTTAAATTGGCTGACTGTACCACTAAAAGAATTTAAGCTCCTTGAGAGCCAGCACCAGGTTTGTGTGCTTACCAGTGCCTCCCAGCACTTTGCACAGCACCAGACCATCACAGGTGCATGATTTTTATATGTTGAGCAAATGAGTGAATGAGCAAACAAATGAATGAGAGTATATTTTCCCAGGCTCACATAGCTTCTACTACATTAAGCCCTAAGGCTACGTGAAACACAGATTTGTGACAAAAATTCTCCATGACACCAATCTTTCCAAGCTATGATTCTGCATCTCAATACCCTATCCATCCATCCATCCACTCATTTATCCAGCAAATGTTTATTGATGTTCCTACCAGGTGCCTGACACCGTCCTAGGAGCTGGGGATGACACTGATATTGAACCTGAAGTGAGTTTCTCACCCGTTGCACAGCAAGCCAATCTCTGACACCGGGTGTGGTGGAAGAAAGTAGGAATTTTATTATTGCACAGCACTGAGCAAGGAGAGAGGGCAGCTAACGCTGAAATCCCAAACTCCCCGAAAAGCTAAAAGGAAGGGTTTTTATTTGGTGTTTTAGGTAGGGGAGGGGGAGCACATGACCTTGCTGGTCAGAGCTTTCCCACCAGC
This sequence comes from Equus przewalskii, assembly GCF_037783145.1. Classification (NCBI taxonomy): domain Eukaryota; kingdom Metazoa; phylum Chordata; class Mammalia; order Perissodactyla; family Equidae; genus Equus; species Equus przewalskii. The sequence goes on along the minus strand of NC_091839.1, from coordinate 430,161 downwards.
CTGTATCTCTTTGCAGGGAGGAGATGATGAATCCAGGTGCTTGTCCTTGGAGGTGTCTGTCTCCATGGAGGATAGTGGATTCTGGAGCCAGGAAAACAGAGAGTAAGCAGGGAATGAGTGCTTTGGTTTTAACCCCATGTATGCTGGGTTTAATGTGGGGAAACTGATATCAGGATCGGTATCAACATGAGGAATCAGAAAGGCAGAGGCTTCACAGTCCGTGCACTTGTTCATCATCTAACCTAAGGTCAGGCAGAGATAATTGCTGAGTTGCATTTTGGGATACTGAGGTCAAGGAAGTTCTGTCTAGAAAGGAAACTAAGGCCACGTGAACATCTGGAAGAAGAGAATTCCAGGAAGATGGGCCAGAAAGTGCTTTTCTCTGTGGCAAGAAAGTTTTTGGTGTGTCAAAGAATAAAAAGAAGGATGACGTGGGTAGAAGTGAATAAGGAAGAGAGTGGGTAAGAGCTGAAGTCATAGAGGCTGGAGGAGCCCTGCACGGAGGGCTGGCCGGGCCCTGGTGAGGCCAACTTCCCTCTGTGTCATGTCCGAATTTCCCTCCTTTCATAAGGACAACAATCATATAGATTAACAGGATTAAGAAGCCACTCTACTCCAGTATGACCTCATCCTAGCTAATCACATCTACCATAACCCTAGTACCAAATATGATCACATTCTGAGGACTGGCGGTTGGGATTCCAACATATGTTTTGGGAGGATGCAATCCAGTCCATAATATGATCCAAGCTATATCCGGGTTATCTACACTCCAATTTCAAAGCAAATCTACTCATTCTTGGGGCGGCATTTTTCTCCACACCAGAGCTGTCTCCAGGTTACAAAGGGAAGCTGCAGCGGACAGCCTCACGCTCATAGCTGGGGCAACTCTGCATGCTGGTTAGCCTGGGAGAGTCTTGCTTTACACCTGTTGCCCAGGATAAATACTAACAGTGCCCCTTTCCATCTCAAACTTAATGAGTTTTGGACAATTCATTAAATGACACTCAGAGCAGACTTTTTTTTGTGCATTTCTTAAGTATCAAACAGCGTGCTGAAACCATTGCATGCATCGTCTTGGGCAGTGATCCACAACACAATCACCATCGCTGCCCGGATCTCATGCGTGAAAAAGCACGAAGACTTCAGAGCCTGGAGCTGGAAGGAAGCAGAGGCGGAATCTTAGCTCAGATGGGTCTGATTCCCAACCCCGGCTCCCTGCATGACAATATCATGCTGCCTCCTGGGTGCAGATGGAGCACAGAGCCCTGTTTCTTTACCCACAAATGTTAACGAGCTGAGCTAAACCTCTTCTTTCCAGCATCTCAAGCTAATATTTTGCAAATTGCAACCATAATCAAACAGCTGTTCTTTTGAACACATTGTGCTGATTGTTCTAAAAGGCAAGTCATGGCCTGATGTGTTCGTGTGTGGAGTAGCATCTGTCGTTTTCCTGCTCAGGAGGAGGCTGGCTCTGAGAGCACAGTGGGACAGTCCACTGCCCAGGAATGGTGCTAACCACTTTGCCACAGGCCCTGCTGCTCCTGGTGGCTGGCCTCCAAGGCAGGGTGGGATCTCTGCTGTGCATACTCCGTCCAGGTGGGTCCCACTCTGATGTGCAAGGAGGAGGGGGTTCCACCGCAAACAAGTACCCCATTTTGCTGAGAATAACTCCATTAGCTGTCATTGAATCATGAAACTGTGTACGGGTTTGGTGATTATGTGGGCTCTTTGTGAATGTTGTGGGTTATACATATTCTCATCTGATAAAGAAGATTCTACTCTAGGTAAAAGGTATGAATTTTCAGGAGGAAACAAGACACCTTTCCTGCCTTCTGTAAGCCCTGCTGTGAACACGAGCAGGTACAGTATCTTAACAAAACAGTCTGTCTCCCCAGACACCGCAACCTTCTGCTGGCAGAAGTGTAGAGTTAATTGTTCTTAGAGAATTGGGTGGAAATCTTGCAAAGATGACTCTTGTACAGAAACAGAGCAGAAAAGATTCAGTGATACACCTTATTGTACAAAACTAAGGAATCTGAACTATCCTTTATTAGGAATAACTTCTGGTAAATTTGGGGAAAGAGGGCTGTTTCTTGCCCATTCCTGAATAAGCACATGCCACACCTTGCACCTCTACTATCACCTGTTTTCAGCCTCACCCTTTGCTATTTCCTGAAATGCGTCCCTCCAAAATTCTTATGTGAAAGCCCTAACCCCTAATGTGGCTGCAATTTGAAGATGAGGCCTTTACAGAGGTCACCAAGGTTAAACAAGATCCGAGGGCGGGCCCTAGTCTAACAGAAGAGGAAGGGCCACCAGCTCTGGCTCTCTCTGTCTGTGGGCACACAGAGGAAGGGCTACGTGCGAACCCGGGGAGAAAGCGGCCATCTACAGCCCCAGGATAGCCCTCACCAGACAGCAACCCTGCTGACACTTTGATCTTAGACTTCTGGTTTCCAGAACTGTGAGAAGTAAATTTCTGTTGTTTAAGGTCCCAGCCTGTGGTATTCTGTTACAGCAGTCTGAGCTCACCAGCACACCTCTGATTCCCCCAGCTGCCACCCTTCACTGACTCAATTCTCCTATCCCGAGGACCACCCCCTCCCTTCCTTCCCCTGAGGGTATCACCAAATCAAAATCGCTGAGTGTCCTGCACTTTTATGAAGGTTTGGAAGCATGCTGAGTAATTACAACAGAGTTGGTAATAAAATCACAAATTTAATGGCAGACATAACTTTCCTACCTATAAACCTAATTGTCAATTTCCCCCTCAGGGAGTTTCCTCCTGCTCACGTCCTGCCTGAACTGAGCCATTTCTCCCTAGCACCGTCTAGTGTCTCCTCTTTCTCCCCTTCTTCCCAGGCCGCTCTCAGAAACCCACTAGATTAGGCAGAGAGCCCGCCCTCTCTGTTTTGCCTTTGCCCTCCAGCCACGGGGTCCAGGGCAGGGCAGGCTGACTCCCAGTGAGAGCAGACAGGCTCCACCAAGGTGTCCCCCACCTCTCCTGGCTCCTGAGACAGACCCTCTTGCTTCCAGTGTGTGAAATCAGCTGCACTCAGCTTTTGCTTTAAATAGTTTTTTCGTTCTTCAGGCTACACAAAATTAAAGTTTCCTAAATTTAAACATACTCTTCTTATTAAAACCTCCAGTGATCAGGTTTTCACTTCCTTCTACCTTTATTACTTGGTTCCTCTGAGCTCTGGTGACCTCAAGCCCTTTCCACCCCTCAGTGAAATTGTCTGCAAAGCTTGCTCTCAGCCGCAGATGTGTTGCTAAGAAGTTGTGTGCACATTATTTTGTGTAAATTCAATTTTACTTACATACACTTCAGCAGCCAGGTATTCGAAAGAAAGCCCAAGTATGGACACATATAAAACAAAATCTCTCACCTGTGTGGCTAATAGTTTCAAAATGCTTGAGTTTAAAAGTCCCAACTTCTCTTAGGGGGTCCATCTAATTCAGTGAGCCAAGTCAACCCACATCAGAGGCGAGAAGCGTGGCCACTCCCAAAGACTAGGAAAGCAACGTTCCAGCTTATACAATGCAATCTACCTCTGGGTTATATAAGAAAAGCCAAGGCCTTATGGTCGTCAATACTAATGTAGAGTATAAAATTCCTCTGCTGTCTTAGGTTCCATGTCTGGCCTAAGACTTAAACTGACATAAGACAGATTAACAGGAGAAAACATAAACAATTTTGTAATACACATTTTTTAACATGCACAAGATATTCAGAAGAAAATGAAGATCCAAAGAAGCCATTAGGCCCAAATACTTGCATACCGTTTTACAAAAAGAATGATAAATTGTGGGGATGTGACAAGACATTGGGCTAGGGACAATAAAATGTGGGACAGCAACTCAGAAATATGTGGAGGTCGGAACTAAGGGACCATCAGGGTTATTTTGGTAGGTGCATTTGTAGAGGTCCATTTTGGCATCGACTCCCGGTCTCTGGGGATAAGAATGCTCTTCTCTTCCTGGGGCGGAGAGGGCATCTTTCTCAGGTGAAATTTTGTGATCTGCTTTTAGATAGAACGGAGGCAGTCAGAGAGCCCTTCCTGCCTCTACTGTTTCTCAAGTGCCTTCAGCTCAAAATAACCAATATGCCAAATAATCAATGTGCACATATCGGGGTGGAGAGCTCTGAATCCACTCACTGGAGGAGAGCCTGGCAGAAGGAAGTAACCTTGGGTGTTAGAGACACATAGACTTGGATCTTAACCTCTTTTATCTTTGAGGTTCCCATATGCAAAATGAGAAGGCAACAGCACTTACCTCATAGACTTATTGTGAGATTAAATAAAGTACTGTGCCTACATGGTGCCTGGCACACAATGTGCTCTCAGGACATGGCAGTATTAGTAACACTTGTAGGCTGAAATCACTTCACTCAGATTGTGACCATGGAGGATCCCTTATGCCTCACCCATCATCTCACTGATTCTTATGATATCACAGAATTTCACAGGAAAGATTGCCTGAAAGAGTAGGGATGACTGGGGTAAAGACACTCCTGCTCATAGAATCAGTTTGGAAAGAGCCTTCTTAATATTGGATCTGGGACATCATCTCCTCTTATACTATAAAACACCATACCGTAAAGCTTTCTGGTAGACCAGAGCTCATTGATGAGGATAGTTCAAGCATGAGTGAGATATTTCCCTACCCAAATCATGAAGTCCGACCCTCATTTCTACCACCCCAAAGTCCATAGAGGAAAATTAGCTGGGCACCCCTTTGGACTCATCTTTTCATTTCACATTTCTATGTCAGAAGCTATTCCCCTCCCCAGGAATTGGTCTACACTGCAGAGTTTTAACCCAGTGTCTCAAAAGGAAGCTTCCATGATCTTGGGGCAAGCACTGTGGTGGCAGAACAAAGGCGGGTAGAATCCAGTTCCCACCACAGAGAGCTCATAATCTGGTGGGGTGGATCAGAATCACACACCAAAATGTAATCATAACAATGAAACCAGGTAGTGCGGGGAGCCATTAAGGTGGTTTAGACAAAAGATTGTGGGAGATGTTGTAGAATATGGGCTAAACTTGAAGACAGGTTGATGGCAGAAGGTAAAGGAAAGTACTTCTCATGGGCCAGACGCTGTGTTAAGTGTTTTACATACATACATGCAATTCTCAAAAGTGTCTTGTGAAACCAGTGACTTTGTATCTATTGTATGGGTGAAGAAGTAGGCTTAGAAGTGTTAAATGGTTACTCACTGTCATTCAGCTAGAAAGGTGAATGACCTGGGATTCAGACCTATTCCTATGTGACTGTGAAGCCCACACTTGTGTGTCACACCTCCTTGGTTCAGATGGAATGTGGGACTTCGGTTTAATTTGCACCGTGCCCTAGGTATTTGAGCTAAAGGTGTGTTAAGTCTACACACTAAACTATTTCCGATCTGATCTTCATATTCTAGGCAAATAAACGGTATGACCTGAGCATTGAAACTAGGAGAGGAGCAGTGGAAGGAGCCCTGGATCAGAGGCCAAGTGACCTGGGTTCTAGTCCCAGCAGTACACCCTCTAGCTCTGGAACCAGGGCAATGGCCAGTCTCTTCCTGGGCCCCTTTGTACCTGAGTGATGTGAGATAGATTCTCACTCTGTTCTCTGGAAAGGATGCTATTGTTCTGTACCTAGAGAGGATGGTAGGGAATAGCGGTGTCATTCTGAAAAACGGTGGCAGAACAAAAGCCTGAGTTGGTTCTAGGACAATGAATTTACCTTGAGTTTTCCATGCTAGGAAAGCACTAATCATTACTTAGTCTAAAGCTAGGCCAACCACTGTCTATTTGTTTTTGTTTTTGTTTTTTTTCTACATTAAAATAATAGTAAAGGGAAAACGAAACAGAAATACCAAACTGTCAGTGGAACCTAAGGAAATGAGCCTCTACTCTCTCATAGACACTATCCAGGCCAGAAAATGCTGAGGAAATATACGAGATTACAAATTTCTCATTCTTATTTAATCTGGGTTTTTTTGTTTTTGTTTTTTTAAGAGGGTCAATGTAGTATTCAGAATTGGCTAAGGGACTCAAGGCTGCCATCCAATTCAGTGAAGCCAAAATGAGAATAAAATTGAGGAAAAACTCAAACCCAAAGAGTCATAAGCTTCTCAAATCTGGCCTTGATCTATTTCATCATCACTGTGAACCCCATGAGAAGATATGATCCAGAGTGTCTTGGAAGAATCGCTGGATTCACTGTATCACATACTATGTGATACTAACCTACTTTGCTTCTCTTTTATGCCATTGATTTTTTGAATTCAGTTGCCTCTCTGTCAGACTGTCTTAGCCTTGGTTCCCTTGAAAGCAGAGCTGAAGGAAAAGGCTAGCATATGGATAGTCTCTTTGAGAATGTGGTTCCAGGGAGCAAAGGTGAGGGTCAGGAAGACTGAAACAGACAGAAAAAAGGAGCTATGAAAGAAAGAGAAAGCATAGAGAGATAGGAAGGAAGAAAAGAAAGGAGGAAGGAAGGAAGGAAGGATGAAGGAAAAGCCACAGTGATGGGCAGCTGGTGCTTGATTCTATGAAACAGACTGACCATGGAGCCTTGTGAAATGCATTTCAAAACTATCCACACAGGCAATGAAAGGAGGGAGAATTTATCTACTGATTCCCGTCCCCCATTGACCAAAGATGGCCAACATTCTGCAAAGGCTTAATGCAAGAGGGTTAACAAAACACGTCGGTACCTAGGGCTGCAGCTAGTCTCAAGGCCATAAATGAATCCATCATTTCTCCTCTTTGCCAACCAGTCTAGATTTCCCTTACCCTCAGCCAGTACTCTTGGAGGCCTAGGTTGCTTTCTTGGTGGGATGTCATAGACTTTTACCCATGAGGGCTCTGATTTCCCGGCTACAGCGCTTTTGTTAGGCTCTGGTTACAAGCTTGGCTGGTTGACTATTATCACCAGTAAGGAAAGACCAAAAGATACACCAGAGAATCCTTTGGATTTCAGACATTCTTTTCCCTGCTCCATTGCAAAAATTGATTGTCTTAGGTCAGGTTCCCTAGGAAACAGGAGCTGAGAAGATTTGTGGGCAAAAGGTTTACTAGGAAACACTCAGGAGTAATGCCTGTGGAGGAGTGAGAGGAGTAGGAACGCTCAGGAGTAATTGCTGTGAAGGAGTGAGAGGAATAGAAACACTCAGGAATGACGCCTGTGAAGGAGTGAGAGTAGGAACGCTCTGGAGTAATGGCTGTGAAGGAGTGAGGGGAGTAGGAACACTCAGGAGTAATTGCTGTGAACGAGTGAGAGGAGTAGGAACGCTCTGGAGTAATGCCTGTGAAGGAGTGAGAGAAGTGGGCTGGGCAGAGCGAGAGCTTCAATTTAGTGGCAGCAGAGGCTACAGCTAATCCCACGGGAGCTCTGAAGCTAAAACGCTACTTCAGATTTACCCCAAAGTGGAACAAAAGGACTGTGCCTTTTCATTTTGCATTGATCAGCCACCTCCAGGGAGGAGTAGTAACTTAGATGGATGAGACAGCGCCCTTGAGTTGAGGGCAATACCTGCAGAAAGACTCTATTATGAGCCATCAGCAGCCAAAATTCCCACCAGCAGCTGGTGGAATGAGTTGCTTGGTCTTGAGGGGATCTGAGGGATGCAGCGCAGTATTAATTACAATGATAGTTCTTTGCTTAACCTTTAGTGGAAACCTCACTGTCTCCTGCTAGAGACATTCCTCCACTGAGAAACACCTACAATCCAATAGAGCCTAAGGTTTAGAGACAGGGAGCTGCAAATTCTACAAATGGATTACTCACAGGGATGGGTAAAAGCAGACAATACTGCTTCTTCTCTGTTGTTCCCAGACCTGTGTATTTTAGCTATGGGGTTGCAGTACCATACATCAGATGTTGGTTCAGCTCACATACACAACGGACTCTAGAATCCAAATAGGCCCACCAAATGCACGGCTGAGCCTCTCTCTTACTAACAAGGGAGTGTGACATACAACAACATGCTTTGCATTGGCCAGGTTCTCCTGCAACGCCCCAGACCACTGGACACCCTAAAACTACACCAGTGTGCCATGCCCCTGAATCTTTGTTGGCTTTATTTCCCACTGTCCGACATGCACAAGGGTGTCTATAGCATTTGACACTTTAAGGTCACCAGGCACAATTAGGATGATATATTTACTAGAGTAAACGAGCATAATGTTCTGAAGATTGCTGAAAAGATCCAGGCCTCTGCAGACTATATTGTGATGGAGAGCCAGGGGGCACATGGTGAAAGTGTACTGCTGTGACTCTCATGCAAAGTGAACTTCGCTGGATTCTGCTTACTGATGGGTGTTAAGAGGAAAGCATTCAACAGATCAATAAACATCACAAGTACCAGAGACTGTGATGATTTATTCTAGCAAAGGTACAACACTTGACCCAGCAGCTACAGTTGGGACCACCTCTTTGTTACATTTGTGCTTGTTCACCATCATGTGCCACCTGCTTATAGAAGTGAACTGAGTGAAGACATAGGGAAGATTACAACCCCTGCATCCTTTAAGGTGACACCTGTCTCTGAAATTCCTCTCAGTTGAAATATTATCTTTTATTTGCTATCCTGGTGTTGGAGGTGTGGAGGTACATTTCAGGGCATTTTTCTTGGCGCTCCCTACCATAAGGACCCTTATTCCATGGTTCTATAAACCAACGACAGAGTTATTCCAGCAACTAAATATAACTACTCAAATTATGATTTGGGGGATCTGGGTAAATAACCAAGGGTTGGTCCACAGACCCATTGTAAGATGGTCTTGGGCCAGAGTATACTATATCATCTGGCCTCCGTAAAGCCCAGCTTTACCTGGAGCACTGTCAGACTGTTTGGGAGCCCCTAGGGTCCGTGTTGCTCAGACTCTCAAAAATTCTGGTTATTACTCTTTCCCCAGTGTAAGGTTTTGGGTAAGATTTGGAAGATGTTTACCAATGTTTATCGTATATACTTACATTATACACTTGTGGTGCTTTATAGTTTTCTTACTCATAGGTACCCAGCTTCTCCTTTAGTCAGTGGATTCCTGGTGTGTGAGCTAACGTACATAGGGAAACTACTTGAAGGACCACAATTTTCCATTTGAGCAATTGAAATTAGCTGTATGGGCTGAATTGTGTCCCCCAAAATTCAAATAATGAAGCCCCAAACCCCAGTACTTCAGAATAAGGCTATTAGAGATAGGGCCTTTAAACAGGTAATTAAGGTAAAATCAGTTCATATGGGTGGACCCTGATCCAATGTCAGACAATATCAAACAGATGCGCTTATAAGAAGGTGAGGTTAGAACACAGACGTGCACGCACAGAGGAAAGACCACGTGAAGACAAGGGGAGAAGATGGCCATCTGCAAGCCGAGGAGAGAAACCTCGGAAGAAATGAACCTTGCCAACATCTTGATCTTGGACTTCCAGCCCCCAGAGGCACGAGGAAATAAATTTCTGTTGTTTAAGCCTCTCGGTCAGTGGTACTTTGTAAACTAATACACTAGTAAACTAATGCATAATCTTTCCACTTGCCTGCTCAACGTTCTTTCAGTTATATAACTCAAGTAAATACTCTAATTGTCTGTATAAATATTTCGTCCCTCAGGACACCATTATCCATCAATACAGATCCCTGCAGATGAAAGCACCCTGATTGCTATTTTGGCTTTGCTATTTATTAGGGTAATTCCATCTAACTTGAATCTGGTGGTTAACTGCTGACATCTGGTCTCTATCGTTTCAGAATCCAATCATCCACGTCGACACTAGGGAGCTCGGTTCTGTATCCTCATCTTTTGCTATCAATCTCATCCTGTGAAAGATGGCCACTACCAAACTTTTCAAAGACAACAGCATCTCCCTCCTCTGTGCGTGTCTCACTGCCTTAATGAAGAGATACCTCCGTGATCTCCTAAGTAAGATGTTCTCCAGTCCCACATAATTCATCAGCGTAGCATTCTCAATTCTCTGAGACTTCTGAACTCTTCCTCGAATCTTTCCCAAGTCAGTTCCAGTTCTTCACTTCACTTACTGTAGGTCATCCTCATATTCAATTTTTAAGGAACCATCCTAGCTGTGTAACAGGTCTGTCTCCAAGTACCCCTTGCTAGGATCTTGAGACCTGAGTCACAAGAGAACACTTCATGTGAGTAAAATCTCTTTCCAGCCTTACATTCCTTCCCACCCTTCTGTTCTTTCGCCTCAAGATCCACTCCCACACACGTTTCCTATTTTTGCTCGTATATATTACCCAGGGCCTACAACTCCTTTTGTATGTAATCTATTTCTTTTTGGACCAAGGACTGTATTTACTCATGAGAGCTATCTTATAACACTGGTTATCATCTGGAGGCAATGGGAATGGGGCAACAGTGTGGCCCTTGGAAAGGTAAGCATCAGATTGTAGGGTAGCTGCCACAGGTTATATCCTGCAGGGGAGTCTGTTCCTCAGTAAGCAGTGGGGAAGGAGCTGGTTATGCAGCTCCCTACGTTCTCAAAAGTCTGGGAGTTTAATATACTCAGGCTAGTCCACATAAACTTCTCCATCCTAGGTTTCAGGCTTCAACTCTTTGCCTTATAGGGCCCATATTTTGGCATAGAAGACCTGCCAAAGATGGATATTTAATCTCTTTTGCAGTTCTGTCATCCCTACAGTTAGAATCTGGGCCAGATTCTTGGCACAGTGGAACCCTGTAGCACCAGAAGATGAGGGTTGTCACTGGTTAGATTTTCCAGAAGCAGACATAGAACTGAAGTTTGAGGTACATGATATTTATTTTGAGTCAACATCTGTGAAAGGAATAGGACAGCAGCAGGATTGCACACAGGATACAGGCCTGGCATAATCTCAGCCAATATGGCAAGAAACTCTGGAGCACATATTACTCATTAGAATCATACTCTGCAGGCTGAAATTCCTAGACCTTCATATGCCTGCCTCACTCAGGTACCTTATATTGTCTGCCTTGGAATCTCACGACGTGGGGTAAGGGGTTTTTTGCAGCTGTGGCAGACCCTAAAGGAAATGACAGCTGGAGGCTATCTGCAGGCTGCATTTCCTGCAGCTGGGAAGCACGTCTCCGTTACCATCAGGGTCTCTGTAGACAAACCCGTAGCATCCCTCTGGATTTCACAGCATGCCGTGAATCGACAGTTGGCATGTCATTTCCTTTTTTAAAGATTTCCAAAACAATTTTAAAAGCTGACCAACTCTATAATCCTGATAATTACAAGTATCCTCATATCATTCGACTGACTGCTTCCTTATCCAAGTTCACCTTCCAATGACAGTCTTAGGAATTGTGATGCTACAATATATCAGTGGTTATCACAACCCAAATAATACCAGCATTGGGTTCCTTTCTAGCACCTCCGAAAACCCATCTTAAGCATCTGCATTCTTTTTCCAAAGGAACAGCGAGAGGCAAAGATTTACATGCAGGTGTTGTATTTGGAATGTTATCCTAGCTAACAGGGCTAAAGGACAGGAAGAGTAAAAAGGGGGAAATGAAATGCTTTTTCAAAGATTTGTTACTGACTTGACCGTTGCTATGGGAAATTGGTGCTTGATCCCACATGACCCTTTAGGAGTCTTCTGAAATGCATCTTAGGACTGTTACCAGGGAGGTGAAAGGCGAAACCATTCATCCATTGGTTCCTGTCAGCCATCAGTCGAGGGTAGCCTGAAGGGTATAAACAGCTCACATTTCTAGATTGTGTAATATTGAGTACTGACTATGTGCCTGCGGGCATCCCACAAGGTGGAATCAGAGAAGCTCCGGGGCAGTAATCAAGAGGTATTCAGTGTGAGTCCACCTCTAGGTGGGGACTCTCAAGTTGTACCTGAAAGAAGGCAGTAAAAGTCCTTATGTGACTGGTTGTCATAGAGGTGGCTAAAGGAAAAGGTAGGGCCAGGATGCTTTGAAATGGCGCCTGAGAAACATGCCGTACACAGACGCACGGCTCAAGCAGTGGAGAGCAGACCCGCACCAGAATGGCTGATGGAAACTTTTGGTACATCAATGGAGTCCAGAGAAGCTGGGAGTCTTGCACACAGGAGTTTGAGGCAAGCTCCAAAATTATAATATTTTAGAGTCTACAAAACTGAAAAAAGCTTTCCTTCTCTGTCTTAATCTATTCTTTGATTCATTGCATTAGAGTGAGGTGAAAATTGCAAAATATCAAGTGAAGAAAACCAAGTTAAAGGTTTCATTCTCCCCTTATTTCTATTAAATATACTTAAGAACAATGTGCAAACATTATCAACATTATTTTTTAATGGACTTTCTTATTCTGAGCCGTTTTAGATTCACAGGAAAATTGAGAAGGTGCAGAGATTGCCCACATACACCTTGCCCTTATGCACGTATGGCCTCTTCAATTTAAATCACTCACCAGATGGTACATTTGTTAAAATTGATGAACCTACGGTGACAAATCGTAATCACCCAAAGTCCATAATACACGTTAGGATTCACTCTTGGGCTTATACATTCTAGGGGTATGGACAAACGTATAATGACATGTATCCATAATTATAGTATCTTACTGAGTATTTTCACTGCCCGAAAAAATCCTCCTTACTATGCCTACTTATCCCTCACCTCCACCCCTGGCAACTACTGATCTTTTACTGTCTCCGTAGTTTTGCCTTTTCCAGACTGTCATATTGTTGAAATCATACAGTATGTAGCCTTTTCAGGGTGACTTATTTCACTTGATAATATGCATTTAAGGTTCTTTCATGTGTTTTCATGGCTTGAGAGCTCATTTCTTTTTAGCGCTGAATAATATCCTATGTCTGGATCTACCACAATTTATTTATCCATTCACCTACTGAAGGACACTTCTTACAAGGTCGCTTCTAAGGTTTGGCAATTAAGTGAATAAAGCTGTGATAAGCTTCTGTGTGCAAGTTTTTGTGTGGATAAATGTTTTCAACTCCTTTGGGTAAATATGCAGGAGCACGATGGCTGGATCATAAGGTAAGACTGTTTGCTTTTGTAAGAAATAATCACACAGTATACCAAAGTGGCTGTGCCATTTTGCATTCCCACCAGCAGTGCATGAGAGTTCCTGTTGCTCCACATCCTCACCAGCATTTGATGTTGCCAATGTTCTAAATTTTGGCCTTTCTAAAAGGTCTGCAGCAATATCCCACTGTTTCAATTTGCATTTCCTTGATGATATATGATGCAGGGCATCTTTTCATATGCTTATTTGCCATCTGTATATCTTTGTTGGTGAAGTGCCTGTTAAGATCTTTCGTTCATTTTTCAATCAGGTTGTTTGTTTTCTTACTGCTGAGTTGAGGAGTTCTTTGTGTGTTTTGGATAATAGTTCTTTATCAGCCATGTCTTTTACAAATATTTTCTCTCAGTCTGTGGCTTGTCTTCTCACACTCTTGACGTTGTCTTCTGCAGAGCAGAAGTTTTTAATTTTAATGAAGTCCCGCTTCTCAATTATTCTTTCATGGATCTTGCCTTTGGTGTTATATCCAAAAAGTCATCACCATGCCCAAGGTTCATCTAGGTTTTGTCCTACGTTATCTTTTAGGAATTTTATAGTTTCACATTTTACATTTAGGTCTATGATCCATTTTAAGTTAATATTTGTGAGGGGTGTAGGATGTGTGTCTAGATTTATTGTTTTGTATTTGGGTGTCCAGTTATTCTAGCACCATTTGTTGAAGATACTGTTGCTTCTCCATTTTGTTGCCTTTGTTCCTTTTTGGAAGAGTAGTTGAGTATATTTATGTGGGTCTAATTCCGGGGCTGTCTATTCTGTTTTACTGATCTATTTGTTTATTCTTTTGCGAATACCACAGTCTTGACTACTTCTGCTTTATACTAAGTCTTGAAGTTGAGTAGCATTAGTCCTCCAACTTTGTTCTTCTCCTTCAATATTGTGTTGGATATTCTGAGTCTTTTGCCTCTCCATAGAAACTTTAGACTCACTTCTTTGATATCCACAAAATAACTTGCTGGGATTTTGACTGGAGTTGCGTTGAATCTATAGATCAAGTTGGGAACAACTGATATCTTAATAATATTGAGACTTCCTATTTATGGAATACGGATGATCTCTCCATTTATTTAGTTCTTCTTTGATTTTGTTCATCTGAGTTTTGCAGTTTTCCTCATGCATATTTTGAACATATTGTTATATTTATACCTAAGTATTTCATCTTTTTGAGTACTAATGTACATGACATTGTGTTTTTAATTCCAAACTTCACTTGTTCATTGCTGTTATATAGGAAATTGATTTACTTTTGTATATTAACTTTCTATCCTTCAAGCTTGCTGTAATTGTTTATTAGTTGCTGGAGTTTTTTGTTGAGTTTTTTGGATTTTCTATATAGACAATCATGTCATCTGCAAACAAAGACAGATTTATTTCTCCCTTCCCAATCTATCCTTTATTTTCATTTTTTTTTGCCTTATTGCATCAGCAAGGACTTCCGGTCTGATGTTGAAAAGGGGTGTAAGGGAGGACATCCTTGCCTTGCACCTGATCTTAGTGGGAAATCTTCAAGTTTCCCACTATTAAGTATAACAGTAGGTATTGTCTTTTTGTAGATATTTTTTATGAAGTTGACAAAGTTCTCCCCTATTCCTAGTTTACTGAGTTTTTATCGTGAGTGGGTGTTGGATTTTGTCAAATGCTTTTTCTAAATCTATTGATATGAGCATGTGATTTTTCTTTTATAGTCTCTTGATGTGATGGATTACATTAATTGATATTTGATTGTTGAAGGAGCCTTGCATACCTGGGATAAATCCCACTTAGTTGTGGCATATAATTCTTTTTATACTTTCTTGGATTTGAATTGCTAATATATTGTTGACGACTGTTCTATCTACATTTGTGAGAGAGAGTGATCTGTAGTTTTCTTTTCTTGAGACGTCTTTGTCTGGCTTTGGTGTCAGGGCCATGCTGGCCTCAGAGAGTTAGTTGGGAAGTATTCCCTGTGCTTCTATCCTCTAAAAGAGACTATAGGGAAATGGTATAATTTCTTCCTAAAATGTTTGGTAGAATTCACCAGTGACCCCATCCGGGCCTGGTGCTTTTTGTTTTAGAAAGTTATTAATTATTATTTCAATTTTTTAATACACATAGGCCTATTCAGATTTGTGTAGTCCTTCTTGTGTGAGTTTTGGCAGATTATGTCTTTCAAGAAATTGTTCCATTTTATCTAGGCTATTAATTGTGGGCATACAGTTGTTCATAGTATTCCTTTATTATCTTTTTAAATTTCCATGGGACCCATATTATGTCCCCTCTTTCATTTCTTATTTTAGTAATTTGTGTCCTCTTTATTTTATTTTTAGTTAGCCTGGTTAGGAGATTATTGATTTTATCGTCCTTTTTGAAGAATCAGCTTTTGGTTATGTTGATTTTCTCTATAAAGTTCCTGTTTTCAATTTCACCATTTTCTGCTCTAATTCTTATTATTTCTTTTCTTCTGCTTACTTTGGGTTTAATTTACTCTTCTTTTTCTAGTTTCCTAAGGTGGAAACCTAGTTTATTGATTTTAGATCTTTCTTATTTTCTAATACATGCATTCAATGCTATAAATTTCCCTCTAAGCACTGTTTTTGCTGCATCACACAAATTTTGAAAAGACATTTTTATTTTCATCTAGTTCAAAATATTTTTAAATTTCTTTTGAGATTTCTTCTTTGACCAATGTGTTATTTAGAAGTGTGTTGTTTACTCTCCATGTGTTTTGGGATTTTCCAGCTACTTTCTCTTATTGATTTCTAGTTTTATTCCATTGCTGTCTAAAAGCAGACATTACATAATTTTTATACTTTTAAATTTGTTAGGAGGTATTTTATGGCCCAGAATATGTTCTACCTTGGTGAATGTTTAATGTGAGCTTGAGAAGAATGCATATTCTGCTGTTGTTGGATGAATGAGTCTATAGGTGTCCACATATCCAGTTGGTTGATGGTGCTGTTGAGTCTAGCTACGTCCTTACTGATTTCCTGCCTGCTGGCAGAGCAGAAAATATGCTCTGATGGAGAGATTTTGAAGCCTCCATCTATGATGTGGATGCATCTATGGTTCTTTCCAGTTCTATTGGTTTTTGCCTCATGTAGTTTGATGCTGTTGTTAGGCACATACATGTTACACAGATTGCTATGTCTTCTTGGAGAATTGATCCCATTATCAATATGTATCAATATGCCCTTCTTTATCTCTGATAAATTTCCTTGCTCTGTCTGAACTTAATATGCTTTCTGCTTTATTTTGATTAGTGTTAGCATAGTATATCGTCATCCACTTACTATTAGTCTGTACAGTCTTTAATCTTTATATTCAAAGTGATTATTGACATATTTAGATTAATGACTACCATATTTGTTATTCTTTCCTATTTGTTGGCCTTGTTCTTTGTTTCTATTTTTGTCTTCCACTCTTCCTGCCTTTTGTAGTTTTAACTGAGCATTTAACTGATTCCATTTTCTCTCCTTTCTTAGCACATCAGTTATACTTTTTTCTTCCTTTTTAGTTGTTGCCATAGAGTTTGCAATATACATTTACAATGAATTCAAGTCCGCTTTTAAATAAAACTATACCACTTCACAGGTTGTGTGAGTATTTTGTAATAACAAAATAATCCTAATTTCTCCCTCCCACCCCTTATATCATTGCTATGGCTCATTTAATTTATATATACGAATATGTAAGCATAGATATATATACATAAGATATGTACTTAAGCATATGTAATTGAATACATCGTTGCTATTATTATTTTGAACTAATTGTTGTCTGTTAATCAATTAAGAATAAAAAATAACAGTTTTTAATCTTACCTTCACTAATCCTTCTTTGACACCCTTCTTTTCTTTATGTAGATCCAAGTTTCTGACCTAATTATTTTCCTTCTCTGAAGAACTTCTTTTAACATTGCTTGCAAGAAAGGTCTACCGGCAACAACTTCCCTCCATTTTTGTTTATCTGAGAAAGTTTTTGTTTCTCCTTCACCTTTGAAGGATAATTTACAGGGTACAAAAGTCTAGGTTGATGGGTTTTTTTTTACTCTCAACACTCCACTATGTTCTTGCTTGCATACTTTCTGAGAAGTAGTCAGATGTAATTCTTACCTTTGCTCCTCTATAGGTAAAGTGGTCTTTCCCCTCTATGGTTTCTTTTAGGATTTTTCTCTATCTTTCACTTTCTGTATTTGGAAAATAATATGCCCATGTGTATTTTTGTTGTTGTTGGGGTGCTTTTTCTTGGTATTTATCATTCTTGATGTTCTCTGAGCTTTCTGGGTGTGTGGCTTGGAGTCTGACACTAATTTAGGGAAATCTTGGTCATTATTACTATAAATATTGCTTCTATTTCTTTTTTTCTTCTCCTTCTAGTATTTCCATTGTGTGTATGTTATACCTTTTGTAGTTGTCCCACAGTCTTTCGATATTTTATTCTGTTTTATTTCTTTTTTTTTCAGTCTTTGTTCTAATTTTACAAGTTTCTATTGATATATTCTCCAGCTTAGAGATTCTTTTCTCAGTGATGGGTAGTCTAATAAGCCCACCAAAGGCATGTTTAATTTCTGTTACAGTGTTGTTGTTTTTTTTATCTGTAGCATTTCTCTTGGCTTCTTTCTTAGGATTTCATTTCTCAGCTTATATTGTTCATCTGTTCTTACATGCTATCTATTTTACCCATTAAAGCGCTGAGCAGATTAACCATAGTTGTTTTAAATTCCCAGTCTGATGATGCCAACATCACTGCCATGTCTGGGTCTGGTGCTTGCTCTGTCTCTGTAAATTGTGTTTTTCGCCTTTTGGCAAGCCTTGTAATTTTTTCTTGATAGCTAGGTGTTACATACTGGGTAGAAGGAACTGCTGTGAATAGGCCCTTAGTAATATGGTGGTGAGGTGGGGGTGGGAGGAAATATTCTACAGGCCTGTGATTAGGTCTCAGTCGTTCAGTGAGCCTGGGCCTCTGGACTGTGAACTTCACAAGTGTTTTTAATTTTTTCTTCCCCCTCAGGTGGGAGAGGATGGCCTAAATGGACTGGAGTTGGGTATTTCACTTCTCTCACATAGAAGTCTATAGCTGACTAGAGCGGGTGTTTCCCTTCCCCCAGGTCAATCAGGCTCTGATAACACCCAAGCAGGTTAGGATCCGCTTAACTAGCTTCTCCTGAGGGCAGGCCTCGTTGTAACAGAGCGCTCCAGCACGGTTCAGAATGATTCCTTCCCCCTTCCCTGCTAGAAGCATGAGGAATTTTTTCCCCAACATTTACTGTGGGATCCTGCTCTAGCTCCTGGAGGTGAATGTCACAAAACTGTGGGGCTCCCCATGCCTGAGTCCCCTGGAGTTTTGACTCTCAGAGTTGTCCACACTGAGCCTCCAGTAGATCCTCAGTTGCAGCTCTGGTTTCCCTACCTTTGCTCTGGTTCCTGCAGTGGTTTCTGCTCATGGGTCTCTGCTCTGCCAAGTTTTTCTGTGTTTGCCTGTTAGTCTCTCCAATATCGGGGGCAGCAGTTTGCCCTGTGTCCTCCTCTCTCACAGATCCTAGAAGAGTGTTGATTTTTCATTCTGTTCAACTTTTTGCTGCTTGTTAGCATGCAACAGTGGCATCCAATCTCCTTACATGCAGAACCTCTGTGTTATTTTTACCTGCGACAAAGATGGGGTTCTAGAATAGTCCAAACAACACTGCACCCTGGAGTGTCCATGTCTCTCTTGGCACTGAGGATGGATCTAGAGGGGATTTTCAGCTAGCCTACAGACAAACTTCCGCAGGGCGACTGGACAGCTCTTCCAGAAAATCGGGGACCACAGCAGCGACCACAGTGTTCTGGCTCTTTCATTATCTTCCCAGGGTCAAAATTTGGACACAATGTGAAATGGAATTATAACTTTCTTTCATCCTATTTGGGGCATAAATATTTAAGTCTCTTTTCAATTTATTTGTAGGGCATATATGTTGAAATAGTATGTTGGAGTGTATGCTATGTTTATAGGTCACCTATTCATTGTATCTAATTAACTAATTTCTATTTTTAACATAAACAAACCAGCAGGGATTCTAAACCAAGAGGCTTCAAATTGTGTATGTGTGGGGTTTCCCAGCCCTCTGCCCTCAGTGAAGAGGTGCAGCCCATCTTCAGGAAGGGGTGGACACACCTTGCAGTGACTGAGTTAAGAAAGACGTATGATGTTCACAGTCTATTAACCCCATTCACTTCCTATGAGAAGGAACATTCGTTAGGTGGCGTCTGGGGACCTGGGCCAGTATAGGAGATTTTCTCAAGGAGGCCTCTATAATGCAGGAGAATAGGCTATGTAAGAAAGGCCCAGTAGGACATAAAATCTTTTGGCCAAGGATTCAAGCAAGGCTGAGATCTTCAGTACCCTTTCCTAACTATCAAGGTCAAGCTAGCAAGCCCTGAAAGCAGACGCTGGGGAACCACAAAGAAGAAATGTGGGGCTCAAAGTCAAATGGTTCTAAATGCCAATGTTTTGAATTACCCAGCTGTGGCCAAAACAACCTTGCCCATTCTTGCTCAGTCAGATTCATTGAGCACCTCTGGCACCTATCTCCTCAAAGCTAGATGAACAAGGAGAGGGGAAGACTGCGGGGCCTAACATAGCAAAGACATTGTAAACAAAATAATGGGTAACAAGGATTACCAGTAGAGAGGCGAAACCAGAGAACTGGAGTATACAAATGGGAGAGAAACTTTATTTTTCACTCTATAGTCTAAATTTTTATTATTATAAGTTATTTTTTCTTTATTAGAATTTAGATTAATAATTTAAAATTTTTAATTAAATGATATAAAAGTACTAAATTATCAAGGGAAAACCCCACAATGCTGCTGGAAAAAACACAAGACAATGGCCAATGAATATATAAAGAGCATCAAGGTGACATTACTAAATAAATGCACATTAAAAATAATAACAGGGGCCGGCCCGGTGGTGCAGCGGTTAAGTTCGCACGTTCTGCTTCGGTGGGCCGGGGTTTGCCGGTTCGGATCCTGGGTGCGGACGTGGCACCGCTTGTCAAGGATTGGCAGCATAATAATGATAATAACAGTGTTATGAGTAGATGTGGGCTTCGCAGGACCAGCCAAATTGCTCCTTGCTGGCCTTACCGTCTGACAGCTGACACTGACCCTTCCGTGACAAGTCAGTGCTCTGCAGCTGAGGGGGGGCCAAGTAGTCTATATTTCCGGTTTGCCAGTGAGACTATTTTAAGACTTCCTTTTTTTATTTTCCCAAGAGTTTGTCTATCATTTTTTTTTTTTTTTTTTTTTGAGGAAGATTAGCCCTGAGCTAACATCTGCTGCCAATCCTCCTCTTTTTGCTGAGGAAGACTGGCCCTGAGCTCACATCTGTGCCCATCTTCCTCTACTTTATACATAGGATGCCTACCACAGCATGGTGTGCCAAGCAGTGCCATGTCTGAACCCGGGATCCGAACTGGCGAAACCCAGGCCGCCGAAGCGGAACATACGAACTTAACTGCTGAGCCGCCGGGCCAGCCGTAGCCTGTCATTCTTAAACTGCTCTTTCACTTGTAACTTCAGAGCAAAACCAACACATATATATTTTCTAAAAGTGGGGGCAAAAGGAGGATGTGAATTCCATTTCTTAAAAAGCGAGAGCCAGGTGTTATTGCATTTCAGAGATTATGACATGAATTCATAAGCTTTGGGTCAGGCTGTGTCTCTGGGAAACAGGAGTTCTTTTTCTCTCTCTCCACTATAAAATACAACTTAGGAAAGTAATTTACGTGCTGCTTAAAATTCCACTCCTGTGGACGGTGTACAAGACTCTGAACAGAAGAGGCCTCCAGGCACCTCACTCAGCAAAAGCAGGACCATATTATTTTGGTGACAGTTCTTACATGTGGACTATAGCTTAGAGCAAGGGGGATTTAAAAAGACCCCAAGGACTTCACATGAAATGTGTGCGTCTGTCGATCAACTTTCATGCCAAAGGAGAATAAACAAGAGAAATAGATCAGTTAATAAGACAAAAATGCCAAGAATAGACAGGCATCAACAAAAATTATAGTCTCTGAAGAAGCGATGGCCATATTACTGCTCAGATGACAAGAAAAGGATGTTTCTGTGGATGACGCTAATAGCATTTTCACATCGGCTTCCTTCCGTTTGCATCCTTAAGGTATGTGAAATGTTAAACCGAATCAATGCTCAGAGAATAAAAGAAACCTGCAAATAAAACTCAGAGATCTAAGTTTTACGAGCTAGGAGAACGGCTTTTGCTTGCCATCCTTCCAGCCCTCTGTGAGGAAGCTCTGAGAAACGTGCGTCTGCACTGGACCCGGGCGTGAGGGGAGTGTGGTCCATCAGAGTCAGATACGAGTTTCCAAAGCTTCGTCACCTTAAGCCTTTCAATCACCTGTGCAATTTTTCTTCCTGATTTCTTTGGATTTGCTGGTGTGACAGATTTCTCTCACGTATGCTGGCCAGGAAATTTCCTGCATCTTTCGATCCCATGAGAAGATCCTGACGTCACTTCTTTCCCAAGCAGTCGTCAAGGATGTTAAATCACCATCATCCCAAATTACTTTCCAAAAAGATTAAAAACAGCTTGTCTGATTCCCCTGCCTGAAACCTCCCCTCCCTCACCCCCGCAGCCAAGCCAGGGGTCAGTTAGTGTATAATGTTGTAAATTATAGTCGGACAGTCATTGGAAATCACGCTCACCATAGCTTGTAATAAAACAGAAAGTATTTGTCAAAAATATTAATTGAGAAAAGAATATGAAATATTACACAAAACGTTATCTCAACATTCTAAAATAATTTTTTACTGGATGGTAAGAACTAACCAAATCTTTTCTGTCCTCTGTACCACTCTATATAATTTCCATACTCTTCCCAAAGGAATACTAATTTTCCCATTAAAAATGTAATATATTTTTTTAAACCTACAGGATTTTTGAGCATAAAGAAAGAAATCCATTTTAAAGTTATTTAAGTACTCAGAGGAAATTGTTAAAGAAACAAATTTCTAATTAGAATAAACAACCACTGCACTGAAAATAATTCCTCCATTGAGCTTTCTCCTCTGCCTAAAATTAGATCCAACAGCGTGGGGCTGGGCAGAATCAGCAGTCCTGGACAGCCAGCGCTCATGAGCCACTCACTGACTCACTGTGGGCCGTGGGCAATAACCTATCAAATACCAATATAACTAACAAACATTTGCCAAAGAATCAACTATCAGCAAAATATGAAGTGGGAATGGGTCTTACCTGATTATTGATTTTCTGTACATGTGGAGCCACATCTCTGCCTTCTTTCTCTTGGGCTCATGAGGGAGAAAGAAGACTCAGAGCAGTCCCAGTGGGAAAGACCCTCCTCCAGATGTGTCTTCCACTAGCCCATCATAAATTCCCCCAGAATTTATGGAGTTAAGATAGAGATTTCTATCTCTGAGTTGTCCTCCTGCAAAATACACATGCCTAAAGATATTGCGATGGGACGTCAGTTTTCCTGGACCTGAGCCCTGAGGCAGTGTCATAGGGCAAGGTGAGGAGGTAAATTCAAGGTAAAAAGGATAGAGTTGAGTGGCTAGTCTTGAAAATACAGGGCTCCTTTGAGTTTAGGAAAGAAAACGGGATATGTAGAAAGTGCTGGACCAAAGTTGAAGGAGATTGAGGATTTAAAGCCAATCGTTGTGGAGAACAAGGTATTAAGTCTTGGACAAAGAGTGGCTGTACTCTCAGAGCTTCCAGACTATCAGTCAGGTCTGGTCACCTTATTCATATCCGAGCATCCGCTCAGTTGGAATTGAAAATAATTAGGTAAAAAGACTCCATATAGAGGTAGGAGTAAATCAGTAATTTAAACAGAGAAAGTTGGTATAAAGAATTGTTAACCAGTAAAAGAGACTACCTACTTAAAGGGGTTAAAATAGGACTCAAGGAGTCTAGAAGGAGAAAACTCAGAAAGCAGATGCTTCCTCTTTGGTGAGGGAGAGTGAAAAAGAAAGCAGTTTAGAAGAAGACCTCTGACGTAGACCAAACTGTGTGTCCCCAAAAGTCATATGTGAAAGCCCTAACACCCAATGTGACTATATTCGGAGAGAGGATCTTTATGGAGATAATTAAGGTCAAATGAGGTCAAAAGGGTGGGGCATTGATCCTTACAAAAAGAGTCATCATGAAGCTCACTCACTCTCTCTCTCTGCACGCGCAGAAGAAAGGTCGGGTGAGGATGCGGTGAGAAGCCAGCTACCACGAGCTAAGGGGAGCGGCCTCACCAGCCCCCAGGCCTGCTGCCACCGTGCTCCCTCAGCCGTCAGCACTGTGAGAGACCACTGTTCAAGCCGATAGTCTATGGCGCTTTGTTGTAGCCCGAGTGGAGTAGGACAACCTTCTGGGGCTGCTATTCAGACATCTTTGGAGAGCATGCTCACAGGAACAAAGAAGGGAGGTCCTTCCTTTCCGCTTGTAAGGGCCATGTAGTGTCCTTCCAATGCCCTCTATTGACAAAGCTTCACGTAGAATCAGCTGGCAAAGGAGAACTGTTTGTAGAGATTTTGAGCTGAGAGACAATAAATTGATAACTGGCAGAGGGACCAACAAGGCACATTGAGGCACTGTGAGACCAGCAAGAGTGAAAAAACCTATGTCTCATGGGCCTGAAGGGGTGGTAGAGGAAACAATGTTACTCCAGCCTGGTGACTACTGGAGCCATGAGCTGAAGCCAAGAGATGAAGCCCTTACAAAATCACCGTGCTGACGCAGGGAAGACATACTCGAATATCTCTTTCCTAAAGCCCTCTAGTCTCCTGCCAGTGCCTCCCATTGTCTGAATTCACCTGGAAGCAAGAGGGCAAGAGAGGTGGATGATGCCATCTATGTGCAGTTTTAGCATGAGTCCCCCAGCATCAGAACTTACGACAAAGATTTGAGTGCAAACAGTTCATTTGCGAGAAGATCTCAGAAGGGGAATAGGGCAGTGAGAGTGAGAAGGGAAAGAAGCCAATAAAGGGCATGTCATCAGGCCAGTTAAAAGGGGCAAGATGGATTTCCAGAGCAACTCTGGATCGCAGTGCAGACCACTGCCCTGAGGATTGAGGGGGTTATTTATCTATCAGCTTTCATCAGTCATTAATTGAGGACTAATCCAGGAAGCAGCAATTCCTGGACCTTTCCGGCTTGCTGTACGCATAGACCAAGGGGGCTCCAGCAGTGTAATAAATCTCTCAAGTCAAAGTCATAGGTGCTAGGTGCTGTCAGGCCAGGATGCATGGAAATGGCAAGTGAGAGGACACGTGGGTGGAGTTCCAGAGGCTTTGCTACAGAGGACGTCAGCGAGGCGTCGGGAATGAACTGGGGGGTTAGCAGAGAACAAAAAACTAGCAAGTCCACCCCTTCTTTTCCCTGGCACTTTTCATACGCAATTTGCACAATTTTCATGTGCAGATGAGGCAAAGTTGAGTCTGTGACTGAAGGCATTGACCTTTCACTTCTGCTGTGGGTTCAGGATAATTTATAACCATCTGTGATTTCAGAAGTTACTTCTTTGCAAACCTGCTTTGCTGCACTCATCACACTAGCGTTTCTTATAATCTTCAGAGAATTCCACCAAGCTGTACCAAGGCTGCAAGAATTGACTTCCAAAAACTTATCGCTGAGGAATTGGAAATGATAATGCATGTCCCTTCTGGATGACCAGTGAATTAAGCCTCAAACACCTAGAATGTTTTGCGTGGAAGAACATAGGGATAAACTGGCAGAAAATCTTCATGTTGGATAAGAATGCAGAGTCACATAACACAAAAGATGGCAGGACATGAAAATTATACCTGAGAAGTAACTAAGAAAAGGGACATGGGAAGTTGTTTCTAGTAATATGGCTGAATGAGTAAACATAGCCCATCACTTCCCATTCTCCTGCTGCAAACATGCAAAATTCTGGATAAAACTCAACAACCAAAAAGAGAATTTAGATAGCTAACTGATCTCAAAAGAAAGAAAAGGGAATCCCACATTGCTAGAAATGAGGAAGGAACTTGAGGTCAGAGCTGAGAATACATGCACAGGGTGTAGAATCAGGGTCTAGAGGTGGGAGCTAGGCCTGCGTGCCCACTCAGGGACAAGGACATGACCTGGGGCCTCTGCGAGATAAAGGTGGGACTAAGCTCCCTGCCAAATGCTGTGAATTGTGATGGCAGCCCCATTACGAAAAGAGGCAGAGAAAACTCTGCCTGCTTCCCTTCGAAGGGGCCTGGAAGCCTGTCGTCTGCTCTGAACTCTGAGTAGGAAGTAAGTGGAAAAATCAAAATCAAAGTCTCAGACACACGCAGGTGTAGGGACATGAGCAAATACTACCAGCACCGTGCAGAAATCCCAAGCTGACAGATTAAATAAAAACTGTTTCCAGAGCTGTGAAATCTCTGGAGTCCCCAGTGGAAGGGGAAAAAAAGTGTACTGTAGAGACAGTCCCTCAATCCAGGGTCCACGGAACTCCCAGTGGGAGAGAAAACTGAAAACGAGCTCCTATTTAAAATCATATTATAAAACTCATGAAGGAATGACAGCAGACGCATCAAACAGGAGTACTAACTATCCCATGAGCTTAATATAAATAGAATATGTGAAACACTATAAAGGAATGTTTTAAATTATTTAAAAGATTTTTAAAAAGAAGAAACATGCAAAAAGATAGCCCCATGGCGGGGGAGGGGAGGAGATGATTTAGAAAAATGGAACAAAATTTCTAGAAATAAAGAATATAGCTAGTGAAATGAATATTTTAAGGGATAAATTAAACAGTTGATAAACCATAGCAGAAGTGAGAATGACTGAAACTAGAAGATAGAGCTGGGTAAATTATGTAGGACATAACACAGAGAGATGAAGATATAGAAATTATGAAAGAAGATAAGAAAAAACATGAGGAGTATAATGAGAAGGTTTAGCCTACACTTATTAGGAGTTTCAAAATGAGAAGATACTAAAGATGGGAGACAGACAATATTCAAAGCAACAGTGTCTGAAATTTTTAAATATTTACCCAAAATAAAGAAGTGTAGTCAGTCCTGAGCAGAATAAAATGTTTAAACCTGTGTTTAGACACGTTCTGGTGAAACTGCCAAATATTGAAAACAAAGAGAAAAATTTTAAAGCAATAGAGAGAAAAAACAGATTATTGTGTCGGATGCGCTTGGTGTCCTGCCGCACATGCTCTCGGCCATGCCTCTGGTTCCAGCTGTGGCTGGGGGCACGGCTCTGTGAGGGCTCTAACACGCCTGGTGTCAACAGCATCTTGCCTCGTGCTCACATTGTCCGTCCTCACTCTCTGCCTCGGTGCTCCTCCAGTGCTGCGGACACGGACAGGAGCTCTCCCATCCCCAACACATATGCAGTGTGGAGGAGTCAATACTCCCAGGGGCAGCCCTTGCCTGACGGTGACGGAAGCCGATGAATAAATGCTCCGACCTCACATTCTTTGGATAAACAGTACTAAGAGTCATTCCAAATGCTTTGAAGAGGTCCCAATGAAACTAAGACAGGCCCCCGCTGTCTACTTGGTTAAGTTTAATAACAGTCTCTTATATTAGCTTTTCTCTTCTCTGTTTTACTCACCCAGTTCCTTACTTCCTCCAGGGATCATCTCCCAAATAAACTGTCTGCACACAGTGCTTGTTATAGGCTATGCTTTCAGGGAACCCAGGTCAAGAAAATTGCCCAAGGAAGGACACCAATGAGATTTCCCAAGAACGAAAATCAAGGTCAAAATGGGATAATATCTTCAAACTGTTGAGGGCAAATCATTGCTAACTTTGAATTCCATACCCAGCTGAAGTCCCATCCATATGTAAGGACAAAATAAAGACTTTTTATATATATATATTTTTTGATATTCTGTAATTGTTTTATTGGGTTTTTATTGTACGTAAATCCAATATTGTCTTCATTTGGCTTCATTATAGATTCCTTAGGAAAATAATTTCCCAATTTCTTTTTTTTTTGTTTTTTTATTTTTTATTTTTTTTATTGAGTTAATGATAGGTTACAATCTTGTGTGATTTCAGTTGTACATTAATGTTTGTCAGTTGTGTTGTGGGTGCACCACTTCACCCTTTGTGCCCACCCCCCACCCCACCTTTCCTCTGGTAGCTACTAATCTTTTCTCTTTGTCCACATTTTTAAATTCCTCATATGAGTGGAGTCATACAGAGATTATCCTTCTCTAACTGGCTTATTTCACTTAACATAATTCCCTCAAGGTCCATCCATGTTATTGCAAATGGAATGATTTTGTTCTGTTTTGCAGCTGAGTAGTATTCCATTGTATATATGTACCACATCTTCTTTATCCATTCGTCTGTTGATGGGCACTTAGGTTGCTTCCATGTCTTGGCTATTGTAAATAATGCTGCAATGAACATTAGGGTGCATAGGACTTTTAGAATTGCTGACTTCAAGCTCTCTGGATAAATACCAAGTAGTGGAATGGCTGGATCGTATGGTAGTTCTATTTTTAATTTTTTGAGGAATCTCCATACTGTTTTCCACAGTGGCTGCACCAGTTTGCATTCCCACCAGCAGTGTATGAGAGTTCCTTTTTCTCCACAACCTCTCCAACATTTGTTACTATTAGATTTAGATATTTTTGTCATTCTAATGGGTGTAAGGTGATATCTTAGTGTAGTTTTGATTTGCATTTCCCTGATGATCAGCGATGATGAGCATCTTTTCATGTGCTTATTGGCCATCTGTATATCTTCTTTGGAGAAATATCTGTGTCATGTCTCCAGCCCATTTTTTGATTGGGTTGTTTGATTTTTTTGTTGTTGAGTTGTGAGAGTTCTTTATATATTATGGATATTAAGCCTTTGTCAGATATATGACTTGCAAATATTAAAATAAAGACTTTTTAGACAACAAAAATTGGGGAGGTTTTACTCATGCACGGGCTCCTGATGTACTATTAAAAGATACCCTTCAGGGGCTGGCCCCGTGGCCGAGAGGTTAAGTTCGCGCACTCCGCTGCAGGCAGCCCAGTGTTTCGTTGGTTCGAATCCTGGGCGCGGACATGACACTGCTCGTCGAACCACGCTGAGGCAGCGTCCCACATGCCACAACTAGAAGGACCCACAACAAAGAATATACAACTATGTACCAGGGGGCTTTGTGGAGAAAAAGGAAAAAATAAAATCTTTAAAAAAAAAAAAAATAAGATACCCTTCAGATAATAGGAAATAAAACCTGAAAGGAAGGAGTTTGGTACAAGAAGCAAATATAAACAACAATTTAGCAAGTATGTGGACAAATCTAAATGTGTGTGTATGTATGTATATCTAGACACATTATAGTGAAACTGCCAAACATTGGAAACAAAGAGAAAAATCTTAAAAGTAATAGAGAGTATATATTTTCCCCTTTGTTTTCAACATTTGGCAGGTTCATTATAATGTCTAGATAGATAGACAGATAGATATCTGTACATATATAGAGAGAGGCTGTATGTATACAGAATCCTGGGTCATTAATATATAAAACTATATATATTATTAAGGATATGTACTATATATTCTATTATATATAATAGGATGCTTATATATATATACTGTATATTGTGTTTCTATGTCTACATATACATGTAGATATACACACACACACAAGCATATTATGTAATAATAATGAACTAATACGGGGGGCAGTTAAATTCTAGGTAGAACTGAAACACCAGGAAACAATAACATGAAAGGATGGAAGAGGTAGGCCAGAGATAAAACTTTCTAAAGTTCTTAAATTGTTTAAGATACGGGTAGAAATATTTATTAATTTTATACTCTGTCATATCAAGTACTCATAATAAAACAAAGATAATTATTAAAAATATTAATAGAATGCATAGCTTCTCCTTGATAAAGAAAAATAGAAAAAAATGAGATTATGATGATATACATATATCTCATTTATTCATTCATTTTATGTCTCATCATTTGTATAATCTTTGACAGGTAAGAGATTGAAAGGGAGCGTTTTTTCAGGAGCGGTACATTTGAAACCTGTTTCTGGATTTGCTGAGTTGGTGGGTGGCAGCTGGGGTTAGTGGAGGCCACGGCTCTCCATCCATCTCTCTCTAGCCATCTCCATACGTCCCTCCATGAAGGCGCAGAAAGCGACGTGATTGGAACATCAGGATGAATGTAACAAAGGATCTGAGGGAAGCAGCGTGGGTTTCTCATTTTATTTATTTTCTATAACTGAAATGTGATGCACCTTTACCATTGACCTTGGGTGAGCTAAACTTGTAGTAGAAACAGGAGTTTGGGAGATGATTGTGTTTCCAAACACAAAAAAAAATCATAAAAACGTACAATATATGAAAATACAAAACACTAAGAGCCTGTCCAGCGAGGTCGCTAGGTGCCATTGACAAAGTCAGCCCTGCAGGCCTTGCTGGCTGTGAATAGTTATCATCCATCACACTGACGATATTAATTATTGGAACATTTGATGAAAAATGACTTGAAATTCATATCCTAACAATATGTCATACATATTAACAAAGACAGATTTAGAACTGATTTGAATATTTTGTATTTTTTTGCTTTTAAGAATCTTTTGCACAGCAGGCTTGTGTGGAAACGAAAGGCAAAGAAGAGAGCGGCCGGAAGCGCTTCGTGTCGGAGTTTCTCCCTCACAGACTGGCACCAGCCTCGTTTCAGCAGACTCAATGGTCTCTGAGGGACGAGACACATGAAGCCATTTTGCTGCACAGTGGATGAATTATTTGGACTTAAGACATGCTTCCTTGTGAAGTTGTTACACCAAGTATCACATGTCCCATAAGAGGTGACAGATGTGTTTCCTTCGTCCTGCTCAGCACAGTTGAAACTGTTTTCCCACTAGGGAGCTTGGCAACAAGATCACCTCAGGAGCCTCAGCAAAGACCCCACACTGGCTGTGTGTATGGTTGCCACGAGGGGCGTCCAGCCCTTGTGGGCTTCCTCCACCTGCACGTACGTACCCCAGTGGTTTGCACATTTTGGTAGATACTGTGATTGTACCTGGGCTGTGCAGGGTCAAGTTTCATCTAAATCAAGAGCAGAGGTATCTCGCTGGCCACAGCAGGTCTACGCCAGCTGAATCTTACAAAGCATGTCTTATCTTCCAGAACATAAATCAGCATCAGGGCTCACAAAGCTGTTCTTGGTTCCTTTCCCTCCCTGTGGAAAGGAACAAAGTCTAAGAATGCCCTCAAACTGACAAACTGCTCTCTTCACACTGTTTGTTGTCTTAAATCTATTTCTGATTTAAAAAAAGGCAAAAGCCACAGACAAAAGCAGAATCCTTGAGTGGCTGATGGTTCTAGAAGAAGATTGGGAAAAGAAGTAGTGTGGCTTTCAAAACAACAACTGATTACAGCTCTCGCTCTTTTAATTTTCTGACAACCTGGATAGGGGTGAGCGGGGTACCTGGGTGTAGACAAGAGGTCTTCAGAGTCCTGGGTGAGCAGGAGCACTGATGGGCTCTGGCACCAGTTACTAAGCGGGGACTAAGGCAAGACCGTTTGGTCAGGAAAAGCTAACTGCTTGGTTGAGGGACAGCCATGGCCCTGACCCCTGAGCCTGGGACTCACTGGGAAGAACCCAGAAGTGGCTTCACCCAGAATGAGGAGGAAGTTTTGAAAAAGTGCAGACCCACTCAAAGATAAAACTGGACTTCCCCAATTCAGGGGCTCCACCACCAGGCAGGCAGGCACAGTGTGTCAGGGGGCTCCGACGGTGCAACCTCAAGTCTAACATATCTTGCATTCCTACTCCACAAACACAAGACCTGGGGGAAAGTTTCAGAGCAATTAAGGCAAAAGTGATTGCTGGTATTGTAGTTTTTAGGAAGACGTGTGATTCATATAAAATGGTTGTAAAACCAAGAGAGTATGTGATTAAGCACACACAAATGTGGCACAGGAAGCAAGTAAGAGGAGCGTTAGACGGGCAGTCAAGACTAATGAAGTGCTGATCACCCAGGGTAGGAGCACGAGAGCGCAGGAACCCAACGTAAATGACTATGTTTTCCAGCCCCGACTACTGGGCCTCTGGCCTAAATGGGCACTGATGAATTCTTAACGAGTGAAAGTGTTACATGTGGTAAGATTTCAACTGCTCCTTGGAGGTTGAAATTTTATCTAAGAGAGAATAGCATTATCATTGAGGGTCTAGCATGAACAACATAGAATATTTTTTAAAAAGTCGAAAATGTAAGTAGAAAAGGAATCAAAAAGATTATCCTGTCCAACATATTTGTTAAACAGATGAGAAACCCAAGGCAACGAAAGGGAAGATCTTACCAACGTGGCACGGTCATTGAGGGGGAGGGTTGGGTGCAGGACAGCATCAGTGCTCTTTCCACGTGGGAAACCAACCTTTATTTTCAATAGACAGCTCTGCGGAATACATGACAGGAGCTCCCATAGGCCACTGCAGGAGCCCAGTGCGGCTGCAGGGCAGACAGTGAGATGGGCTCATTTCACATGAGGTGGCGGCAGGACTCAGGGACAGCGCCAGCAGGAACTTGGAACTCATGCTAGGACCTTTAAATGCATCCTAAGAGCAACAGGAGAGCAGGAGAGTGTTAGGAATGGAAAAGACATGATGACGACTTGAAAAAAGTGGAGTTTGGATGTCCTCTGGAGGATGCTTAGGAAGAACGGGGGGAACACATGGAAGGAGCCTGGTGAGGAGGCAATCGCAGAGGAAAGGGGAGACGGCGAGAGAGGAGAAAATCTCAGAGTACAGGGAGACAGAGGGGAGTAAGGAGACAATGGCAGAGTACAGGAGACAGGCCAGTGAGGAGGCAATAGCAGAGCAGAGGGGAGACCGAGGTGAGTGAGGTGACAATGGCAGAGTACAGGGTGACAGGGGTGAGTGAGGAGACAAGCTCAGAGTACAGAGAGACAAGGGGCAGTGATGAGACAATGGCAGACCACAGGGAGACGAGGTAGTGAGGAGACAATCACACAGTACAGGGGAGAGAGGGGTCAGAGCGAGTGCAGGCCTGCACACCAGGGATGAGAGCTCAAAGGACACAGTCAGATGGGTCGGGAAAACCCACAGGAGTTGCTTCTCCAGGATGTAAACCCTTTCCATCTCTGCTCATCCCCCAGGACTAGTGTAGACTTTTGCCGTAATGCAAAGGCCCTTGATTTCACACCGAGGCTTCTACGCCAGCCCGCACTGCCATCTCATGTCCTCATTAAACTTGCTGCTCCTCTTGCCTCTGACACTCCTCCAGCCCCACTTCCTGCCTTTGCCTGGAGGCATCAGCTTATCTTTCAGCTCTCAAGATAGACACTCCTTCTTCTGGAAAGTCCTCCTGGATGTACCCCATCCACTCTGATGGCACGGGTCACATGCCCATCCTACGGATTCCTGCTCGCCCTCTGCTCAAGCACCGCTCCAGGTTATAATCGCGTGCTCACTATCTGACCCCACCCCTGACTATAGCTCCTTAGCCTATGCAGCACCCAGTACCCAATGAATATTTGTTGAATTTATGAAATTAAGCTGTCACATTCCACACCAGTAGATTAGCAAATGTGTGATCAGCTCATTTTGGATAGGAGCCTTTCTCAAATTGCTTATACACTTCCCTTTTAGACACAGTAAGCTAGGCATAGCTCAACCTTGAATACAAAGTCATCGTTATGAATGCAGCCAAAATCAAAGAATCTCAGAATCCCTTAGACATTACGTAGCCGAGCTCACTAGTTTCTAGGTGGGTAAACTGAGGCCCAGGGAGGTGAAGGGACCAAGATTTCTGGTGGAAGACCAGGAGTGATATCTCAGTACCCTGACTTTTAATGCAGCCCTGGTGCAAGCTGCATCCAGAGGTCTATGTCACGCTGTCTGGAGTTTCTGAGGTGCCTTAAACTCTGCTCCAGCGCCACACGGCCTCAACCATTGCATTTGATTTTAGTTCCTGTGCCTGTTTTCATAGCTCTCACGCCTCGCCCAATATTACCAGCTCTCCCTTCCTGTCGCTCGGTACACGCTTGTCTGGCAAACCCTCTCTCGGCGTCTGCAGGCTCGGGAGCAGGTAGCGCTTCTGTTCCCGGAGCCTCCCAGCCCTCTAATGCTGTGCTTCACCAGCCTGTCGCCTCCGCTCAGGACAGCAGCGCCTGTTTCGTTCTCCTCTTTGTACTCTGTGCCTAACACAGGGCTGAGTATATTCACGTGTTCTGAAGAATTAAGCTTGTTAAGCACCATATAAAGTAAGCACTAACGAAAGCTGTAAACTCATTCATGTACCTCATGGTTTCTATTTTCCTGGTTTCTTTTCTGATTCTCGTTTGCAATTTACTGGTCTTACGTCTAGGAGGCACGTCATTTTTGGACTTAGTAGGAGTGCTTGGTGTGTGAGAAGGGACCTGTGTCCCCTCTTACAATAATTAAAAATTGTTAGGATAGCTTCAGACTTTGAGACTGCCTTCCTTCCACTCCTCCTTTTTGTAGATGGCTGGAGCACAAGCACCTGCAGGAGTTCTAAGAGGGGAGGTGGATGGGAGTCTCCCACTGGTCGGACCTCTGTGCTTCGCAGCCGTCTGTCCAGAGAGGAAGGCCTCCCCTTTGCTGGAGAGCTATTCCTCCACAGCTGCAATGAGGAGATTCCAGGCGGAGCCGGGAGTCACCTACGTAACTGCAGACAATGGCTTGGGAGCAGACTTGAGCCACACCAATCGAGGTCTTTACCCAGAACTTTCAGAAATGGAGCTGTGGAAAGAGAGGCAGTCCCTCCTTGATGACAAAGCCCTATAGCATGAGGCCAGCAACCACACTGTCCTCCCTGAGAGCGAGGAAAGCCAGCTTAAGAGCAAAGGAGTGGAAGTGGGGATAACAGAGCGCGCTCGTTCACATCTCCGCAGGGCCAGCACCAGCGCTGCCCTTTCTGTGAAACTTGATTGAAGCAGCTCTAAGTCACGTGAATGCAGTTTTTCTGTCCCCAGCATTTGCAACCAGATAGTTACCAAATGCAAACAACCCAGGAGATTTAGAGAAACCCATGGCGATCAGACCCCTGATGTATAAGCAGAGAAAGCCAAGCGACAGGAGCCCATTCCTCATCTGAGAAGTCCGTTGCCATTGAGCCAGAATCCAAACGAGCTTTGGGGGTGATTCTACGGATTATATCAGAGATACTAAAACAAGGGGGAGGGTGACGCCCTTCCTGCGTGGCCTGTCCCGTGCCTCGTGCATCACAGCTGTCAGGCTAAACCTTCGTGGGAAGGAACCATCACACCATTCCAGGGAGCAAAGCTGGCTCCAGCAGGGCATGTCAGTTCATCACAGGAAGCATCTTCTGACAAGCGCGGCTTCCCAGGGGGGTTGCCTTATGAGGAGAAGAACCTCCTGCTACAGGGAACACCCCAGGGAAGCTGTTGAGAAGAGTGGGCATTCTAGAGGAAATAAGAGATGCAGAATTAGGAATCGATTTTGCTCTTCTTGACTCTGGGAGTCCATGACGTTTGGCTTCAATCACAAGGGTCCACTAATCTGCGGGACAAATCCAAAACAAACATCAGTGCGGGAGTCGATTTCTCTTCGACTCCCAGTCAAACCCTCCACTCCTGCCCTCCTTCCTTGATGGTACGGTTGACGGTGTCCCCCTTTCCCTGCCTGTGGGAGAGGCAGCCCCCCTCTTCCCACTACCCAGGCAAGGGTCGGCCAGGATCAGCATCCCACTACCATCTCTGTGCCAATCCCCTACAGACCCAGTAATCCAGCAAGCCCTACACATCAATCAGCCTCACAGAGACGGGGTTGACGTGAAGCAGGCTCTGTGTCTTTGGCTGGGCACCTGCCTTCTGTCTCAGCTCTGAAACCAACTCCTGTTCTGTAAGCAAATGGCCCGGCCTCTGCAGGTGTGGGTTTTTGTGGTACTGACGTGTACAATGTTGGAAGCCACAGAAGACCCACCTCAGTCCCTGGGAGCTGAGGGGAAGGGGTCCTGTAATCCCAGCCATGGCACCCTGTGGGTGCCCTGGGACAAGCCCCATCAGCACTTCAGAGCCTCCCGCCTGCAGCCACTAACACTTGAGTTGCTACAGGAAATGCAAGGGATCAGCCAGGCGAGGGGAGATCAGAGTCTGGATTCCTGAAGGCCTTGGCTGAGAGCTCCAGGCTTTGTGAAAGAACAGGAAGCTTAATAATATGTATCAAATATGGATGCTGATAACTCATGCTACAGTTTATTTCAATCGATGTGTCCTTCTTGACGCCAAGGGTTATATCTGGGACCCAGCTGAGCCTCTGATGTGCCAGGCTTTACGAATGTTGGTGTTTAGAAGGATTACGCCCTCAGCACCAGTGCCGGCCTGATGACACACACCCCCTCTCCCCACCTCAGGCCCCCAGCTGTGGCTGCTGTGAGTTTGATCTTTACCTCACAGCTCCACCTTTAGGGAAGATGGGAACGTGACTTGCATCTCCTTGGTAGTTTTAAGTTCTGATGTCAATTCCAGCCCAGAAATTTGTAAACTCTGCTCTGGGAGATCAAAGTCGAGACTGAGCAGAGGCCAGGGATGAGGACAGAGATGCAGGAGACAAAGCGTGCTGTTACCCACTGTTCCTCGAATTTCATGGGCCTCCTCTGTCCGTGACTATAAACAGACTATAAGTAGAGTCAGCAGACGACATGAGCCCCACCCACCTCTGTGCTGAAGATTATCCCTCCATTTCTATCTCTTGCATTTTCAACTCAACTCCTTCTGAGTCATTCTCACTGCTCTGCCTTCCATGATCTCCAGAACAGGCCCCCAAGGTTTGGGGGCTCCTCGTCCTCATTCTGCCCCCACCCACTGCCCCTGTCACCCAGGCCCCTGGTGAAGGCAGTGCTCTACTGGGACAGCCCACATGTTTAGACCTCACTATGGCTCAGGGACTCAAGGCTTAATCTTATTTGCTTAGGTTACCCACAGCTAGTGGAAGCAGAACACAGGCATACCTCAGGGTGGATTTGCTCATCCTCCAAATGCCAGCCTGTCTGCACTATTGCCACTGTCACCAGCAAAAAGTAGAGGTCGGTGTTGTGACTTGTTCCATCCCTGTGCCCACATGGCCAGAGACAGCTCATAGCCTCCCCAACAACTGGTTCCGAATTTTCCATGACTCAGCAACCAGGCTCAACTGCTCCTAGCCTCTCTGGGCAAAGGACCTCCTCCTAGGATGAGTGGCAGCAGGATACCTGCTTTCCTCGAGGGAAAATCTCGTCCTCCCACCAGGATAGGATCGTATCTCAAGGCCCCAGCAGTCCAAAGTCCTGGTGACTTGCTCTTCTCCGTGGTCAACTGCCTACCACTCTTTTATCTCATCTCCTCTCCACCCAGTCATTCCAGATGTTCTACCTGCATCCATCAAACTACAGCTGGAATACTATGGAACCCAGTCAAACCGAAGAATATACTACTACTACTGCCACCACCACCAACAAAAAAGGGAATATCTGTTCAGTCCTTACTGTGTCCCAGGAACTGTCCTATGCCCAACCCTACGGGATGGGAAATACAGTCACCATTTTTGAGCATAGAGAGGCCAAGTAAGGTGCCTAAGGTGACAAAGACCAGGTTTGAACCTAGTCAGTCTGACCTCGGAGCCCACCTTCTTAGCCGCTTTATTAAACTGCAGTGTGATAATCCAGCATCCTCTTTCAAAACACCTTACAAATGAAGGAGCTCAGCAAAGGACATCATCAGAGGAGAGAAGGTGGCAAGCCTGGAGGGGCCCTCCTATGAGGGACAGGTGGAAGAACTAGGTATGTAGGCTGATAGTGAAGACGAGCGGGAAGGTGGGGTGAAAAGGTGATTGCGAAACATGAGAGACTGAGGAAGGAATCATGTTCTTTTTGGTCCTCAAAGTCAAATAACTACAACCAAAGGGCATGTGAAACAACTTTTAGGAAGGAAGAATTGCTCTTTAAGAGGTGCTGAGTTTCTCATCACTGGAACTCCACTACCTGGGTAACCTTGGTGAGATGCTTTTATAACAGGAGTGTAACAGACAGCGTCACTGCCCATCCATATAAGTTCAGTGCTCACGTTCCAATGGCATCCTACAGCAAGTACCCAAGACTCCAACAGAACTGGCTGGGAGGTCCAGGGAGTCAGTGCCCCAGGAGTACCCTCAGCCAATGACAAATGGGAACTGGAGGATAAATACCCCACCTCCTTCACCTCTTACTGAGATTAACTTTGGGGCACATTCCACAATATTTCTCAGAGGTCCCTGGTAGGGTTGAGCCTCAATTGCCTACAACGGTAATCTGCTCACTAAGGTAACCAGTACTGGCTTCTTTCCCTTCTCTGTATCCAACCCTTACTGACACTCCCTGAGAAAACTTCCCAAATAAACCACTAGTATTCAATTCTCAAGGAGAAATCCCTGCTTATAGGAGAATCTAGCCTATGCCAAAAGGTTTGAGTACTACATGGAGTCATGTCTGGATGACTTTATCATCCTTTCCAGTCTGGGATGTTATGATTGCATTTCATTTTGTTATACTCAACCCTATACAAAGGTACATGAGGTCAATTCAATAATTAATAGATGCTAAGTTCTATGTGGAAAGAGAGCTAGTAACTGTCATAACCTGAGGAACATCCTAGAACTGACCCTGACGGGGATGAGGTGCATGGCAGGAAATTTTTGAAAAAGGTGAAGAGGAAGACAGCCATAGCATGGCATGAGGGACGCTCCAGGACGGAGACAGGCACAATGGGGAAGAGGGTGGTGCTTTGAAGAACAAGCTTTGCTTTCTCCTCCAGCATGGTGAGGGCCATTTCTGAATTTTACTCTCCATCTGGCTGTGTGTGTGAAATTGAAAATTAATAAAATTGCTTTGATTTCTTTAATGGTCATTATGAAAAGCTTTCTAGAGTCTTATCTAAGTGTACTTTTCTACTGCATTTTCACAAATGATCGCCAAGGTCAGGATGAGCAAATGACCAATTAGCCATGGGAGAAGGCACCCAGAAGCACACAGATCTTGGTGGCATTTTAGAGGCACGCCATGTGCAGTTGGAGAATCCTGTATTTAACTTGTTGAATTAAAACCATTGCTGCTCAGCAGCACAGAAATTTCTTTTTTTTGAATATTCTTCCCCAAATTTTCCCTGGAATCATATTATTTCAGTTCCAAAACTTCACTATACAGAAATGTATTACTGTTCTGAAAATGTATTTGATGGCATTTTCATACCATGTTATGCAATAATGTATAGTAATTGTCAACAAAAATAATTCATAACCAATCTATAAATGAAAATTTGGGTGAGTTTATTGTGAGCCAAAATGTGAGGACCATGGCCCGGGGCCTTCCTTCCAAAGGATGGAAGGACACCTGTTGACAAAAATAATCCATAACCAATCTATAAATGAAAATTTGGATGAGTTTATTCTGAGCTAAAATGTGAGGACCGTAGCCCCGGGTCTTTCTTCCTAAAGGAAGAAAGAGCACCAAAGAAGTGGGGTGCACAGAGTGGTTATATACCCCCAAAAATCATGTTTCACATATGACTGAAATGTCCCTTTTACAATAGTCGTGAGACTGCTCTGTCAGCACAGCAATTGATGGACACAGCAGGTAGGTCTGCTGTCTCGGTGGACACAGAGGGTTGGCAGGTCTGTTGTCTTGAGCTGGGTGGTCACAGGTGAGCACAGAAATCAGTTCCTAGCCTAAGGAAAGATTCTTATCCTTAAGGAAATGCCAATGTTGGGGGGGGGGGAGTTGCACCTTTATCTTAAGATGATTTGTTCTTGCCATAGAAAATGTTTAAAGCAGATATACAACGCATGCTCGATGGCCATGTCAGGGTCTTTTGGAAAAAGCAAAGTCAGGATGAATTAGGTTTACACCAAATGACTTTCTCATATGCTCCAATATATCCTATTGCTTGCCATTTCCATTTGTCATTTTTCCCTTTTGATCTATAATCTTTCGATAGAAAGCATTAATGATCAAAATATTGTCTCTCGGCACCAAGGTTGTTGCTGCCTGCCCTGGGTCCATCATGTCCCTCGGTGCTAGGCTTTTATCTCATTGATCTGCCCAGTTGTCCATGTTGGGGGGAAATAGTGGACAAGCATAAATGTAAAATAGTAACAGAGGAAGCATTTCATATGTTATATAATTTTCAATTAATTTTAGATTGCTGCATAAATATTGTATATGTACTTTTCTATGACACTTTACATTTACATTGCATATGATCATAGAACAAGTACAGTAAGAATGATAATAGTTCAACATATTTGAAAACATTAGTTTAAAATGAGTTCTAAGGCATGGTCCTTATCAGAAAAGGCAATTTGTCCAGGGTTATAAGATAGATCAACCATCTGGAGTCACCAAGCAACCATTACTCTAGTTTGTATGCTATTTTTACAGCACTGATTAAAGAAAACAACAATTAGTTTGAACATTATGACTAGTAAAAGAATTCCAATAAGTACTAGAAATAGGAATTGCAATCCAGATCGAAAAAGAGAACTGATACTGAAAGGGAGCCAACCAAACAAATCAAACTGGGTGTAGGATCACATAAGGCATCTACCTGCTTCTTCGTGTGCTTTAGCAGAGATGACACGTTGGAAGACTCATCAGGCATAAAATCACAGCATCC
This sequence comes from Equus przewalskii, assembly GCF_037783145.1. Taxonomy (NCBI): domain Eukaryota; kingdom Metazoa; phylum Chordata; class Mammalia; order Perissodactyla; family Equidae; genus Equus; species Equus przewalskii. The sequence continues at coordinate 390,509 of NC_091839.1, read as the reverse complement.
AGTCTGAATGACTGTATATGTACCACCTTGGGATGCAGTAAGAACATCTAAACCCATTCTGTTTTGACGGACAGCCCTTCTCATTAAAGACATTTCAGTATTTAAATAAAGTTATTCCTGCTTGAGTAAATTTAGTCAGAGCTTTCATATGTAATAAGGACATCTTTTAGCCCCAAAGAAGGAGCAAACATAGCTGAAAATATAGCCATAGCCATACCAGTGTAACACTGAATGAGCCCATCTGGCCTTAAAGAGAGGGCGATTGGCAACAGGTTTTAACTCAGCCTGACTCCTTCCCTGCTTTTGAAGGAAACTCAGGGTGCAGTATTTTAGCCATCCAGGCAGTAGCCAAGGCCAGAGATTTGTAATACATAACCATTGAGTTCCATTAGGAGTCGCTCGAAAAAAAGTCGCTCAAGACCAGTCTGTTCCAAATTAATCCCATTAAGTATGATAGTATTCCAAACAAATTATAAAATAGGTATACAGTTTAAGCATAACAAATGTTTAAATGAGGAGATATAAGGTTGGGAATACAGGCCTGGTCCGGAGTCTTGGGACAGCTGTCTACAACAGATGTCGTCTTCTTCTCCTCCTGGAATGGTCCCTTCCAACAGGGCCGCAAAGAGTCTTATTTGATGTCTCTTTTGATAAACAAATTCTCCAGGTTATAGTCCAAGATCCTTAAGTTCTGGCAGCTCTCTGTGAAAGAATCAGCTATCAATCTTTCATTTCTTTTAAGCACCTCAATAAGACCATGACAATTTAATATATCCCTTAAGCAAAGTTGGTTCATATATTTCTTCATCTAACTGCACAGGCTGTTTTATTATTTCAAAAGGAGACAGCCGATGTTTACAAAAAGTATAGATCTAAGATTAAGGCACACTAGGAGAAGAGCTTTAGGCCATGAGAGAGTAACTTCTTCTGAAAGCTTTGCCAATTACGTTTTGGTTGTGCCGTTAGTTCTTTCTACCAATCCTGAGGATCGAGGATGGTAAGCGCAGTGGAAATGCTGCAATATTTGCCAAACATTACAAATAGATTTGAGTTCCCCAGTCACTGTGTAACTTGGGAGGAATTCCTCAAACAGGAATTATCCTTTTCAATAATAATTTACCTAAAGCAATTGCTCTTCTGCAAGGAAGAGCCTCAAAACAAAATGAGAACATACAGATGATTACAAGATATATTTATCCTTGAGATGGTGGCATTTGGACAACGTCCAATTGTCATACCTCAAAGGGTCCCTTAGGAAGAGAAAGTGGGCTTGTGAGTCATGAAGTGGCTTCTCTGGATTATACTTTGGGCAGATAGCACAACAAGTAGAGGCTATATATGAGCCACTGGAAAAAAATTTCCAAAAGTATTGTTTTTCTCTTTCGTTGCAACCTTTATGTATATATGTATTTTCTTCTGTGGCGATTTCTTAAGCCTGTAGAAGGAAATCTTTTTACTGTGTTAGCAGGGTTAACAGAAAGTAGCAGGCATTCTTGAGGCTGGACAGCATATTCAGCTTGATAACATCCTCACTTATCATTTAAGTAAGACCCATTTGTAAACCAAATTAAACAATAGAATGCAGTCGTGGTCTTCTCCCCTTGAGATGTTGGAAGCAAGGTAACAAGGTTAAAATAGTGAATAATATTTACCTGCACAATATAACCTAAGGTTTATTTTTATTTACTTGACAATCCTTCTCATGCAATTTAGCACCAAACAAGCCTAATAAGTATCCCTCCTTTATAGGAAGAGAGAACATATTTCTTTGAGAAGTCCCAGGGGCCCTCTGAAAATCCTCAGAGAAATTCTCTTCCTTCAGGTCAAAAGAAAGCCTTTATTTAGGACTTGAATATTTTTTGAGGGAGAAGCTTGTCAAAAAATCAAGATTTTAAAACACTTACTTAAACAAGATCAAGAGGTTGCTGATCTTGTCATTGTAAAACAAGGGTCACTGAAACAATGCTTCATAATAGTTAACCAAAGTGACAACAGCAAAAACACCTTCATAGACCTCTGTCTTTTGCACATAGGAAGTTATCTTAACAAAACATAGGTCTTCTGTCCTTTAGGTAAACCCACTTAGAAGGAAAAACCTTTTATAACCTCTTTATCAAGAACAGACTAAGAGTGTAGGAAAATTATCCTTTTAAGAGAGAAAGCCAGATTCTAATTTTTGTACCAGTTTACTTTTTCATAGTAAAACCCATTTACTTAGATTAATTTTAATCCTAATCAACTTGACCATGTACAAAACTCTTTTAAGAATTTCTTTCACAAACCTTCTATAACTTTCTTTTGTATTCAGAATTTGTCCCATGTCTTTTTTTTTTTTTTCCTCCTAGTACTCTAGGACAAATTTATCTTTCTTAACCAATCAAACAAAATTTTTCCATTTTTTATACCTTCTTTACTGAAAACTTAACACCTTACTTTCCTTGAATACAAATACATTTTCATTATTAACTTCTAATAGCTTTAATTACATATATCAGAACTCCTTAACATATAACAGACCATAGTAAACACTAAAAAGATAACCAATTATGAATTGTCTTTTATATCAGGATTCTAAACACTTTTTATAATTTCTAGAAACATGCACTTTACAGTAAAACACCCAAACACGTTTAGCCTCTCTGCAATAAGAAGCCAAAAGTAGATAAACTTAGATTTAATAATTAATGTTTAATATCTTATTTGGAAATGATTTATATACTCAATGAATTTTAACATTCATTTAAATTAACCTAGCAAAACTTCAAAATTTCAAGTTACCAATAAGATTTTGGAAGTTATTTTAAATACACATGTCATAAATTATTATTATTGTTAAAAGTTTATCCATAAACTCTTATTTCATTTATATCTAAACCATTTGTTCCCAATAGTGATGTTTAGATTACCTGCAAAACTTCATGAGACATTAGACAAAATTAGGTATCATTTAAAGCTATTATTTTGCTGAGAAATTTCTAACAGACAACGTGAGCTTATTTGACTAGTAAACCCAGGCTGCATGTCTGCATCATATTCAAATACTGACAACTCTTGAGGACATGCCTTTTCAATCAAACAAACAAACTTAAACTTTCATTAACCAAAGATTAACCTATATTATGTTAACTTGAAAGACGTTTGGGTTAGTTCTATTTAGAAAAACATTTTGTAAGCGCTTACTTTAAGACAATGGAATAGAGCTCTTTAGAAATTGTACCATCCAGAGGTAAAATACAACACATTTGTAACATAAATATAGACACACACAGACAGACAGACAGATACAACAATGATTTCCCTTAGATTTCTGAGTTAGGTGTTCTCATAGCAGACTGCAGTGGAAAAACTTGTTTTCCCAGTTTTTTTCCCTCTTTCTTTCTTTTGGCCTTAGCAATCTGGCTTGGGATCCCCCTTTGTTAAGCAATTGCAGTCACAGCATTGAAGCCAACCAGAGTCCAGAGGAGAGGCTGCCCATTCAGGAACTGATCCGGCTGTTTTAGAAGCTCGATTTCAGGGTTCTCTTTTAATTTTGTTTTGTTATAAAGTCCGAACAACTTCTAAGGACAGTGTCATGGGTCAGAAAGTGTGCTGCTTGTGAGTGTTACTCCCTATAGAAAGGTCGTAAACACTCTCTTACGTGCCTCAGTTTCTCCCTCTGGCAGTCTAACACTGCCATGAGGGCTCAGAGCACTGGGTGACCAGCCCTTATGTGAGCGTCCCTGGATGAGCCTATAATTAATTACCGTGAATGAGAGTGGAGTTCCCTATGCGACCACTACACATCGCAAGGATTGATCCTCTGACACTCCCGCTTAGGTCCTTAGTCACCAAAGGACACCTTTTGGTAAAGGCCGGGAGGAGCTAGTGTCCTTTTTCTTCAGAGCTGAACATGTTCAGTCTCATTTCTCTATCAAGCAGTTTGTTCACAAGCAGTTTACAAACACAATTCTTTCCAATGTTAAAGCCAAATTAAAAAGGTCAGCCTTCCACATTCACTCCAAGGTTCCTCTAGGCTCCTCTGGCCTACGAAATTCCCTGTAGGCTCCTCTGGCCTAGCAAATTCCTCCTAGGTTCCTCTTACCTAGGGTATGTAGTGGTACCCCTTAAGACACCTAGTCTTTATGATGTGGATCAAGGCTGCCCCAGGTACAGAAGCCCAAGGTGTCCTGGCCTACATACTGATCTATATGACCTGATGGATTTTATGGTGTGGATTAGGCCTGCCCCAGGGAGAGAAGCCCAGGGCATCCTGGCCTACATGCTGATCTATATGACCAGATTCATGTCTCAAGTTATACAACCATACAATAATCAGACCCCATCTGCACTGAAACCATTTAATGACATTTTACATCATCTTTTCTTTTTCCAGTAAAAATAAGTCACATATCCATGCCTTATAAATTTAGCCCTAACCCTCAACACATGGCAGCAGCAGCTCTGACTGCCCATGGGTCCTGTCCCCATGCAGCAGCTCTTTACTGACCATGCATCCTGTCCCCATGCTATTCCATACTATTCTCTAAATAAAAGAGCACTACTGCCAGAGCTTGAGAGTCCAAGAAATCTTTCTCTCCACTCTTCAGCTTGCCAACCCTGCATCATTAAGACCTTACCCAGCTCATATAAACTCTTGGACCATCAACTTAAAATAAGGAGGTCCAGGTTTCAGGAGAACTCACCAGAGTCACTGAAGAATACAGTGATCCGAGGGGCTCAATGGGACCTTATTGGTACCGAATTTCGGTTCAATGTAGATTCCAGGTGGTCTCCGGTGGGTTTCTCAGAAATCCTGCCACAACTACGCCAAGAAATGTTGATGAAAATAATCCATAACCAATCTACAAATGAAAATTTGAGTGAGTTTATTCTGTGCTAAAATGTGAGGACCATGGCCCAGGGCCTTTCTTCCCGAAGGAAGAAAGGGCACCGAAGAAGTGGGGTGCACAGACTGTTTATATACCCCCAAAGAGGATGTTTCACATAGGATTGAAATGTCCCTTTTACAATAGTTGCGAGACTGCTCTGTCGGCACAGCGATTGATGGAAACAGCAGGTAGGTCTGCTGTCTCGGTGGCCACAGCAGGGTGGCAGGTCTGCTGTCTCGAGCTGGGTGGTCACAGGTGAGCTAGGTGGTTACAGGTGAGCACAGCAATCATTTCCTAGCCTCAGGAGAAATACATATCCTTAAGGAAATGCCAATGTGGGGGGAAGTTGCCCCTTTATCTTAAGGGCATTTGTTCTTGACATAGGAAATGCTTAAGCAGATATGGAATGTGTGCTCGATGGTCATGTCAGGCCCTTTTGGACAAAACAAGGTCTTGCCGAGCTAGGTTTACACCAAATGGCCTCCTCATATGCTCCCATATGTCCTATTACTTGCCATTTCTATTTGTCAGTAATAAAAGGAAATTAATCACAAGCTCCTTTGTAGCCAATAAGCCGAAGAAAACCAGCATAAATCGAGTTTGGAATCTGCAGGTGACACTCAAGTTTATGAATACATGTGGGACAGCCCTGCCTCACGTTCAGCCCTGTCTAGCTTTGCTCTTGACCACAGCATCACAAGGGTGGTACCAATAATAGTTCTCTGACATTGCGGGGGAGGGCCTGAGCAGAGAGGGACTCCACTAAGAGGCAGTTTAGAAACTGAGTATGTGCAGTGAATCTGGATGAGAGCCCCTGGCCTGGGCCCTAACTCTGTGGTCCACTAGTCTGCGAGCTGAGGTGCCTTTAACTTCTCTGAGCCTCAGCACCTTTTCTGTAACTCCTCCCTCCCTCGTGTTCTTGTTGGGATTAAAGAAGGCCGTGCACTCAAGGCAGCTTGCCCAGTGCCTGGGGGTGGTAAACACTCATAAGTGGTTCGTTATCAGAGTGGTGAGCAGCGAGTGTTCTGAATTAGAAAAAGGGCAGGTGCTCTCCAGGCGAATGTGGGAAACTGAGGCACAGAGAGACTAGCCCCTGGAGGCCCTGTGACAAGGTGGAAGTGGACAAGGAAGAGCAGTATAAGAAGATATGAGAGTCGGCTCTGCCCCTGACCCCGGCTCCCCGGGCCTGCAATGTGGCACTCGCAGCTCTTACATTTTCTCACCTGTAAAGTGCTTATGCAAATAAATCCCTTACCCCAAATTATCAAACTTCTTTTGCGGGAGGAGAGGGAAGAGATGGTCAAAAAAGTATAAAAATGTCCTTGGAAAACAGAAGAGAAATAGAGATGGGGCACCAGTGCTTTCCAGGCTGGGCCAGCTTCCATCTGGGGAAGCTCTGCGGCCAGATAAACTGCACATCTTCTGAGCAAGTGAGAGAGAAAACGGACCAGGGAACAGCCAGTGGCGGGGAAGAAACAGCCACATAACTGTTGCTCGTTTCCCAAATTTCTTCTCAAAGGCATTTTGGAGACGAGGACTAGACATAGAGGCTGGGTCGAGCCCCTGTGAGTGAACAGGCCGCCCGGGTCCGCCCTAGGGAACACAGGGTCAAGACGATTATTCCTGGGGCCGGTCCGGTGGCACAGCCGTTAAGTTCGCATGTTCCGCTTCAGAGCCCAGGTTCCCCGGTTCGGATCCCGGGTGCTGACATGGTACCACTCATCAAGCCATGCTGTGGCAGGCGTCCCACGTATAAAGTAGAAGAAGATGGGCACGGATGTTAGCTCAGAACCAGTTTTCCTCAGCAAAAAAGAGGAGGGTTTGCAAGTGTTAGCTCAGGTCTGATCTTCCTCAAAAAAAAAAAAGAAAGAAAGAAAGAAAGAAGACAAAAAACGCGAACTCGTGGCCCAGGAGGTGAAGGGCTTTCCTGAGAGCTGTCTCATGGTGGTGGACTGTAGTGTAGACGGAGCCCTCACACGCCCACAAGGCCTGCACGGTCGTCCCTGCTCCACCCCTCTGAGGCGCCCTGCTCTGCCCACATCTGCACCCCCCAGTCTTGCTGTTCCTCCCACCTCCAGGTGTGCTCCTGCAGCAAGGCCTCTGCACCTGCCGCTCCCTCCTCGGGGGTCTTCATGCAGCCCCACAGCGCACGCTCTAAGTCCACCCAGGTGTGGCTTACACGTCCCTTGGTGAGAGACAGCTTCCCTGTCCACACCATCTGCATGGCGCCTCCTCACTTTCTATCCTCGATACGACTTCATTTTCTTTTTATCTCCGAGTGCCGTCCACTTATTATAGTGTACTTATTATCTATCTCCCCCACTAGCTCCAAGACTAAAGAAACTTCTTTTTTTCTCTGCTATATTTCTGGATCCTAAAACAGGGCCTGGCATCAATAAAATGTATTGAATGGAAAAACATTTGGCTTAGATATGTCCCAAATAGCAGTTTGATGGTCTCCGTGAGAGACCCGGACACTGGTGGTACCTGGCTGCTTGGGCCAGCCAGACAGATGTTTATCCCAGTGGAGGCGGCATTTGGGCCAAGGCTGGCTCCTGTCCCCATTTTTCATCTAGGGCATTGTGAGACCTGGACCTACTGGTGTGAGACCGAGAACACTTTGACTCCAAATTTATGAGCAGAAATGATTGGTCAAAACTATTCCAATGCTGGTTAATTTTATCCAAAAAGCGTCTCCCAGGACGAACCCCACAAGTTACTTTAATTCTTCTGTGCTGACCTGCCGAGCCACCGAGTGTATAACAGAAGCCTGCAGCCAGGTTCGAGGGACACGGGCTAACCAGAACCCTCTTGGATTACCTTCCTTGTTTGTCACTCTTACTTGAAAAATATAGAAGGTATAATGCCAGTGTTAAAGCAACCTCACACATATTTCCCTCCAGTGTCTTCATTTTGCCTGAGATTGAGGCTCACAGTGGCAGAATCACAAAGTCTGGGCATGTCTCAGGTGAGCTGAGGGCCCCAGCCTCGCAAGCCTGTGCATCACTATCACTCAGATTTATTAAAAGAAAGAAAGAAGCCACGCCGGCCATTAAATCAGAAGGAAACCAGCAGAGGGAACTGGCTAAGCAGGCACAGGAGGACTGAAAAAGGCCAGGGAACACAGGGGTCACCCCGAGGGAACAGCTGCGGGAAGCAGTCGCCAGGTCCCGGGCTGGTTGCGGAGGGAGGAGGCCGGCGGCCTGGAGCCTGTGCCTTCAGGAGGTGCTGTGCGCTGGTGCCAGCATCGGAGGAAATGTGATGAGGCTGGTTCTGGGACTGCAAATAACAGCTGGGAACTGTGACCAATGGCCACAGCGACCAACTCTGCCATTAGGTGCAGCAGCATTAGTGAGGTGTTGCAGGGAGAGACAGGAAGAAAAGAGAAAGCAGCAGCACTCTCTCTCGGGGCCAGGTCTCCAGGCTCCACCCAGGTCCTTGCCAGCAGATCTCAGAGGCGGAGGAAGGCTGTGGTTTGCAGCTTCCCAGCGCAGCATCACAAAGCAGAGCATGAAAGGGTGGTTTAAGGCTGAGTGACAATAGCTCAATAACCAGCACAGGATCAAAATGAAGCCAAATTGACATCAATGCCCAAATTTTGCAAACTCCTAGCACACACTGCCTGCCAAGAGTCAGGAAATAGGAGCTTTCAACCTTGGAAAGTCTTCAAAAGAAATTGGGATTTCTCTCCACCTTTGCATTAATTTCTCCATGTCACAGCTGAACCCATCTTGGGAGCTTTTTGATCCAGTCTGTCCTGAGGTCACATGGGAGGAGAGAAGATTTACCACTGTCCAGTGCCCTGTCTGTCTGTAGGTGGAAAATACTCAAGACTCAAGTCTAAGCATGTTCTTAAGTCAGCCTCCCCAGCAGTAAAGGTGACATCTTGAGTTCCCACTCCTATATATATCTCAGAATTTTTTCACAACATGGGAAGGAAAGACGTAGAAATCTCTCTCCCAAATTCCTCACACCAGCTTCCAGAAAAGTGGTTTGTCTGCATCTCCATCACTCCTCCTCGACCTTTCCTTCTGCAGATCTGCCATTGTGTCTGGGGGGTCTGGGATCCCCCACGTCCTCCCTTCAGTCTCCTGGCTGAATGCTCTCTCGTAGGAGCCACCCGAGGAGCTCACCTCAGCCTTCACGAGCACATGCTTTCCTGCCCGGGGAGCTGCTTCTCAACGCTCCAGAACAATTTCTGGACTGCGTTCACTTCTCCCGTACCAGAGCGACGTCATGTTCCAGGCAAACACGAGCTACAGCCGTCTCTCCATCTGTACAGACCTGTCATCAGAGTGTGAACTGTACAGCCTGAGGCCCAGATCTCACGAGGCCCAGCTGAGTCCTTGCCTCAGCATTGCTTGGGAAACAGAATAGGCTTCAAGCTATTTTTACCACCAAAGAACACAGAACAGCACGTTTCTGACCACTGGAGGATGGACCGGAACATCCCTCTTGTGGGTCCCTTTCCCTCCATGTCTACCAACTCGAGCCAATTGGCGCCTGGGGAAAGGACGACGTTAGCAACCCCTCAGCTTCATAGATATGATGAAGCTTTGAATCCAAGTTGGGGTCAGCAGCTTCAGGCTTAAATTTCTACCAGCTAAGCAACTCTGCTGGGAAAGAACTGCACTAACAAAATCTCCGACAAAAGCGCCAGAACTGAGTATGACTGGGCCAATCTGAGCCACATGGACATCCCCACATCAACAGCCACCGTGCCCAGACCAGCCCTGGATCATGCCCCCGGCCCCAAGAGTCAGGGACAGGATCAGCCACTGAACTCCAGAGCAAAGCACGGGCCAGGGACAGGTTCCGCCAAGGAAAATGGACGGCCTGTGCCTGTGGAAGGGGCAGTCAGGCAAGGCCAGCAAAACAACAGCTGTCGCCTCAAACCAGTAAGATTTATGCTTTTTACTTCTTTTTTATTTCATTATGATTTATATTTATATTATACTTACTTCTTATATATTCCCTTATGACATGTAAACTTCTTTGCATCCCCCAAACTACTTGACCCAAACCCGGCATATAGTAGAGACTGAATAAATGCCAGGTGACTGTATGGTCCGATTGCTTTGGCACCTCTCTCCCTATAAGAAATCCAACCTCTTTTGTAATTACAAAAATACACTGGGGAATGGACTCATCTCTGAATGGCGAATGTGACAGCTGACTACCTCAGCTCTGAGAAAGCCTGGATGCCAGGAGCTGTCTGAGTGTTCAGCCATGAGCAGTTTCACCGAAAGCAGAGCCCCAGCCAAGAACTTGCGAGTGGCGGACTATTGGGAAGGTGGTTTCAGGAAGAAGCAGAAGTGAGGGAGAAGGGAGGGGCGGGGAGGAGATCAAACCAATAAAGGGTACATTGTTGAGGTCACTCATGTGAGCAAAAGGGAACTTTGCTCGCATTCTGCCAGCACCTCCTGAGAAGCACACAGAAGGCCTCCCAAAATTGTCACCTCAGGCCAGGGATGAGGGTACTTCTCCTTGGTTCCCACCCCTCATTGTTGAGGGATGCTCCCCAAACTCCACTTTCAGGCTGTAGCATCACAGAAACCCTGGGTCAGAAGTGGGGAGGAACACAGGAAAGATAGAAGCTAGAAGCTAGAGGCTATCAGCTTGATGAGAAGTGGAGCTTGAGTGGGCTTGTCTCCACAGCCTGGGCTCTAATTGGAAGTGGGCTGACGCCATGTCAGTTACACAGAATCTGTTACAAGTTGTCCCCGGGGGAGTCTTGCCAGATCATTTCCCAGCCTGAGGAAGGGATGGACACAGTTCAGATAGATGAAGGTAGCTGGATCAAGCCTCCGTTCTCAGTGAAATTGTTTGGTTGTCTTAAAAATCACCAAATCTCTGGTCTTGCTAGTACCATCTCCCTCCTACTCCCAAGACACATACTTTACAAAACATCTGGGGACAAAGAACCATTTCACACCAGCTCTCAGCATTCCATCCACAACCCCAGTGGATGCGCTGTAGGAGTGGAGTACCACAGGCCAGGCATGTTAAGACTCCATCACGGTACCCTTCCCCAGGGGACCTCAGCATTGCTACTTTCTAGTGAAGTTGTAAGACCGGTAAAAAAGTAAAATGATTTTCTCCAGGCTTGTCCATTCATCTTGAGGTGTGAGGCAATAACATGCCAGATTGAAGCAGAGCTGGTAGCTACAACCCCAGAAAATTGAGCTCAAACTGGAAAATACGTTTTCTCCAACCAAAGCCATAAGGTTCTCTTCTCAGATGACAACAGCTATGACAAGTCTGTTCCAGTTGTTTTCAAATGATTTCTTTGGGCTCTCTCAGATCCCTCACACAGCTTTCTATCAGCCTGTCTGTGGGGAACTGGCAGCTGCATTCAGTGGGAAAGGTGGGTTGGGCCAAATGGGATGGCTCTCCCCAGAATCACCAAAATCCTGTACCTGCTGGTGGAACACAGCCCTCCTACAGCAGATGCTGTCCTTTCTTGGGTGCCTGGCTGGATCACTGAAGATGTGGGACATGGGGCTTGGGCCAGGGGTTCCTGACTCCATTTGTGAAATGGTTACAAGGACAAAAATTGCTGGCCTGTATTAATGGTCAAAAAATTCATGTCTTCCCCAGGCCTGGCTGGTAATCCTCAGCACCACAATAGTGGATGAGGTGAGCCAACTTTCTTCATTCTAAGATTCTGTGATTCTGTTTTAAGAAACAAAACTTAGAGTTGTGAGGCAAGATCTTCAGTCTTTAGTTTTCTCCCTAACCCTGATATGTGACTGACACCAGACCTACCCAGGTGTTTTTCTCAGTAGATCATCCAATAAAAAGCAGTTTCTTCCACACTTCCTCCTCACTCAGAGAGGTCTTTACCCTGAGCAGGACTTTGCATAAGTCCTTGCCTTTGGCATTGATAAGAGTTTCTAGAGATAAGGTCATCCCCCCTTCTTCCTGGTACAGAGAGGGAGCCACATTTACAGATGGAGAGTTCATTTACAATGTAAATGTCTCCTAACAAAGGGCAAGCAAATTCCACCCCTCAGAGTTGCCTTCCTGTCTGCAGTTTATTAAAAGTAACCAGCCCCAAACAATCCTCATGCCAGAGAGACATATCTTGGGCTGGCCAGTTCCAGGCCCCCACACCAGCATGTTGTTGAGACAGGCTCTTGAGTACTTCCCACCAGGGGTGCAGCCAACACAGGTGTAGGAAGTCCAAGGGAAGGATGTTTTGGGGCAAAGGGGAAAATGTTCCTATCTGGGTGGATGCTGGGGTGGGAACACAGAAAAAGTGCCATTCTTTGCCCAATTTTCCTCTGTTATCTCGGTCTTTTACTTTCATACTATAGGTGAGGAAGACAGTTCCTCTACGCACTCTGGGTCCTTCTGGCTGGACAATGAATTAAATTCACATGAGACAGAATAACAGGAAAAACTTAAGCAAAGCTTTATAACATGTCTGCATGGGAGAAACTCAGGCAAACTGAGCAACTTGCCAAAATGGTGGAAGCCACCACCTTAAATACCATCCTCAGCTAAAGACAAAGGAGGCTGCTGGGGGTGGGGGCAGCCAGTTATGGGAGATTACCATAAAAGTACAGTAAACAAGAGTAAGGTTATTATGCAGATTTAAGTCCTTGCCTTCTGCATTGATAAGAATTTCTAGAGATAAGGTCATCACCCCTTCTTCCTGGTACAGTGAGGGAGACACCTTTACAGATGGAAATTTCCTTTACAAATGTAAATGTCTCTTAACAAAGGGTAAGCAAATTCTACTTTTCAGAGTTTCTCTCCTGTCTGCAGTTTTTAAAAGTAACTAGCACAAAACAATCCCATGCCAAAGAAACACATCCTCGTGTGGCCAATTCCAGTCCCCCACAACGCCAGTTCTCAAATACCCTTTCATCACAGTTCTAAAAATGACTTTCAACATGGATCGGTTAATAATGCCATTTTTGGAGAATGTTCTTCATCCCTTCACCTACCTTCACATTCCAGTGAGCTAAGCTTCTGCCCCCACCCATACCCACACATCAATGTCTCTGTGTTGTCTTAGTCTGGATTCCCTTGGAAACAGATCCTGAGATAAGTGTTTGAGTGGAAGTGGGAGACAGCCCCAGGAAGCATTCACAGGTGAGCGTGGAAGTGGGGCAGGACAAGAAGGCAGCCAACGCAAGGTGCATTCATGAGCAGGTACTGCTGCACGCTGATTGGGCGTGGTCCTTCCAGGGAACTTTGGGAGATGGTATGAAACCGGCTTCCAGGCTGCCCCACCTGGGAAAGCTGGGGTGTTTATCCACAAGCTCCTCCTCACTATTGCTGAGGATGTTCCGGGGTGCCGGTGTCCTGGAACTCCCAGCTTGCCCCGTGTGTGAGCCAGGAGGGAGCCTCCAGGCCTTGGAGAGTCACATGTGACTGCAAGAGGATACACGCTAGAACAGGAACCACCGAGGGCATGTGGCAGGGCACCCACAGCATCTGCCGTGGTGTGAGCCCTTCAAGGCTTCCAGCCGCCTGGTTCTGCTGGGCCATGGCTTTGGCTCCCATGAGCCTCCACACACTCACCAGGTCAGGAACCGCCTCCCTGTGTCTCTCTTTGCTCTGCCCCTCAGAAGATCCAGTTCAAGCAGATGCTCAGCAAACGCAGTAGCAGGAGGTAACTACTGACCAAGAGAAATCAGAAAAGATTTCCCTGAGTGAGAAAGCAGAGCAGGACACCCACCAATTACAGTGGAGGCAAAGAAGGTTAGAGAGGGCTCTCCAGGACAGAGCATGCCACCTGCTCTGGTGGGAAAGTCAGCTGTCCTGGCCGTCCTGTCCACCTCGGGAACCTGGCAGTGTCAGAAGGCAGACCGCCGGGGCAAAGACACTTCCGCTGGAGAGACTGCAAGGACCCCCCTCATCCCCAAAGAGAGGAGAACACGCACTACTGGTATGTTTTTGTGTTTTCATTTGAGTCTTCTCAGCCATCAAAGAGAGAAGAGGTTTTCTGTAGCTCAAATTCTGGGCTATGGCGGCACTTCCTGAGTAGGCCTCAGGGACTACAATGATAGAAGAGGGGCTGGTACAGTGGGATAACATAGGTGGAGGCTGTGCCAGCAAGAAGGTGGGGTCTGGGCCAGTGGGCTGTCAGGAGGGTGTGACAAGGAGCCCTGTGGGGCAGGGTCCTCATCTGAGCGGGCACGTCACCCCACCTGCCCCTAGGACTGCCCAGTGGGAGTGGTGCCACCATCTGGCTACCATGTAAGGAAACTCCCAGGAGTCCCTGTCCCCTCCCCCAGGACAACTCTGGGATTAAAGGACATCTGGCAAGGGTGGGAGACGAGGAGCCCACACGCCTGGCTGGGGTAAGAAGAGGAATGGAGTTTGTGCTGAAGAAGTCACCTGGGGCTCTGGTTAAGATGCAGATTCTATTCGGCTGGTCTGGGTGGTCTGTGTAGCTGCCCTGCCACAAGCCCCAGGGGATGCTCTTGCTGCTGGCGTGCGGATCACTAAAGTAGCCGAGCTGGGGCAGTGTTCAGGGGACACACCTGTGGCGGTTCAAAGCGTGCAAGGCGCACGTCTTATTTTGGTTCCCATCTGCCTTTGTTATTCTGTCAGTCAAGGTCCCTACAGGGAAGGGATGGTCCACCCAAACTGGACAATTTGAGGAGAGTTTAATGAAGATGTTATTTGTAAAGGTGTGTGCAGGGCATAGGAAACCCACAGAGGACTGAGCAGGACCCCAAAGCTAGTTCCACAGTTGAGAGAGAAAGAGAGACATGAAGAGAGGGCACTCGGCAGGAGCCCATGTACCCTGCAGGGAGAACCCCAGCTCCCCTCCCTTCCTCTCATCTCTTCCGCTCTTTCCTTGGTCAAACCTGCCTGAATCGAGGAAGCCCCGCACAGGTCAGCCTCCTGGGGCCCAGAGCAGAGTGGGGAAGTGTGGAGTGGAGGGAGATGTGGAAGGGCACAATTAAATGGCCACGTTTTATAAGTCCTTGTTCACCTGCTTAAGTTTTTTCAGAACAAGTTAAGAAATAGATAAACCAGGAGTAGGCCATTTTGTCTGCAAAGAACCAGATAGTAAATACTTTAGTCTTTGCAGGAAATAACGTACGACTACTCGGTCTACCTTTGTAGTGAGAAAGCAGCTACAGACAATGTGTATAGGAACGGGTGTGGCAGTGTTCCAATTTACTGTTTACTTACGAAAACAAGCCAAGAGGCCGAATGCAGTTTGTGGACCCTAGATATGGATAGAAACACACAGGAGCACACACTCTCTCTCTGCTCCCTCCTCCTCCCTTCCCTCTCTCTCACCCTCTCACTCTCCTCCTGACTCCTCCAGCCTGTGCTTCAGCAGGAGGAGGGGAAAATGGAGCTGAGTGTGGAAGGACAAGGAAGATACTCATAGGTGAATGGTGGGGAGAGAGAGAACATTCCAGAGGAAATTTGTGAGCAGGAGTAGGAATCATCTTTGTGTAAGAAGGGAACAAATAAGAAAAAAAAATGAGCTTAAGTTTGATGACTTTGGAAATCTGGAAAAAAAATATGGACCATCCTCAAGAGGCCATTAGGGAGCCACAGAAATGGGGGGCCCAGAAGGAGGGCAGCCCGCAGGGCAGAGTCGCCATGCAAGCCCTGGTGAGTGTCCGCAGAGAGCTGTTTGCTGTCACGGATCCCTGCAAAACTGTTTATTCAGAAGTCAGTTTAAATTTCTCTTTCTGTCAGCCAACTTGTATCCCCCTGCAGGCTAACTCCTCAGACGAAGTGTCTTGCAGAAGGCTCCTCGATGCAAAGCAGGAGCTGAAACCATGGAGCAGCACATTCAGTGAGGGACTCTGACAAACCTGCATAAAAACAAAGTACAGACATGGTCTGCCAGCCCGCAGGACTAGAGCTCGAACTGCAGACGTGGCAGCTCCCTCACCTGGAGTCTCTCTCAAGGCATGATCAGCTGTGCTCATGGGGCAAGAGGGTACCAGCCAGCAGGTGCCTGCCAAAGCTGTCCTTGCAGGCTGTGGTTGAGGAAGGAGTCCCTGGTGAGGGAGATGAGCAGAGTCAGCTCCTGCCAGGCCCTCCCCCTGCAGCTTGCAGCTCTCCACCGGGCCACTGGATGCCCAGGGATTCATGCCCCGCCGCCTAGCAGCCCTGCCCAGACAGAGTAAGTGGAAGTTAGAGGGTACATGGCTAGCCTTCTTGACCCTCAGATAGGACAACTTTTAGGTGTCTTCTGTATCACCTCCTAAAGGTTCCAGACTAGTTGACCCCAGCTGCCCTCAATGGTAGAGCCTTTGCTCGTGAATACACCCTGTGTTGTCTTCTCCCCTCTCACTTCCCCAGTCCCTACAGGTGCTTCTTCCAAGCAAGCCACTCTGCTCACACCCTTGTCTCAGGAGCTGCTTCATGGGGTCCAGCCTGAGATGCGGGGTCCTCTTCTCCTGGGAAGGAGGAGATTGAGTGCCATCCCTGCAGCAGCCCCTGCTTCCCAGCTCTGATCACGATGACCGTCAGAGGGAACCATGCAGACTCGTCCAGCCATGTGGCACTCCCTGACCTCTGTGTGTCCAATTCTTTGCTTGGTATCCGGGTACCCAGAGTGGAATAAAACTTGCTCCCTGCCACAGATCATCATATGTTAAGTTTGACTGAACACGAGTAATTGACGTGTGGCCGATATGAATCTCAGCCCGTAAACCAAGGTGTGCAAGAAATGTCTTATTTCTCTTTTGTTTTTAAGTTGCTATAATTTTGACTCTGAGTCCCCATCCTCCAGCTTCAGTCATTCTCAGAACTGTCCACTCCCTTTAAAGCACCCGCTAACCCCACTCAAGTGGCACAACATCCTGGTTAAGAAGGGGCTGTGGAGAAGGATGCCTGGGTTTCAGTACCAACTCTCTCGGCAGATTATTAGCTGGTCCCTTTGGGCAAGTTAGTTGACCTTTCTGAGCCTACGTGTCCCCATCTGTAGAATGGGAATAATAACCATACCTCCCTCCCAGGGATGCTGAGGATTAAATGAGATAATACGTGCAAAGCACTCAGCAGTTCCTAGACCTCGGAGGGCACTGTGGAAGTGTCGCTCGCAGGCACAGCTCCTCCAGCTGTGCCCACCCAGCACCCCAGCTCCTCCTCAGCCAGGCCTGCGGTGCACAAATCTCTGGGAACTTACACATCACAAAACACTGTTTCTGAAAGCCACTAGCCCTTCCTGACTCCCAGCACCAAGGAATCTCATTTGCATCTTGGAACATCCTTCCTGCTCTGTTGTCCTCAGTGGCACCCCCTCCCAGTCTCCTCCCAGGACACCTCGCTCACCGCCCTGAGGGACTTGGCAGAAATAGAAGCCAGGACAGGCAGGGCCCCTCTGACTGTGTTTTGTGCTACTCTTCCATTCTTCTTCAAGGCAAAAAGGAACGAACCTGATGCTTCCTTGAATGGGGACGGCAAATGGGAGAATGCGGAGAGAAAAGCTTAGGTGAACACCTCTCGGGACTGGCGCCACACATTTGTCATTCATCAAACATTTATTAACGACTTAGTATGCAGCAGGCACTGTGCCCGTCACTGGAAAACGATCCTCGAGAGGACAGTGCCAGTGTCAGTTCCCTCCAGAGCCTCTTCTCAGGGGGCAGTGGTGTCTGAACATGAATATGCACACGGATCAGCCCCAGGAATCCTGGGCCCCATTTCACAGAAAGTTCCAGTCAGGAGACTTTGGAAGTTGCCTAGAAGTCAAACATCCCAGCTGACTCAGACACGGGCGGTTCTCAGGCCCCACCTTTAGGGAAAGCCTAGGCCTAAAATGCTAAATACCAGAGGAAAGAGAGCCGTAGTTAGCTAACAGGTTGGAGCAATTGTTTGCAGCTGAGAATGTTGTGACTTGACTTTGTATGTTCTCTTGGTTGATACAAGGAAGAGCTGCCTCATAGCGAGTCACATGCAAGCTGCGAGGTGCAGGGTCCTTCGTCTGATGAACCAGGGGGAAGACCCTGATGAGAACATAAGATACAGCCGACACCCCAGCTCCAGCTGAATTCCCCTCCATCTCTCCTCCTCACCTCTCTAAGGGAGCTGGCTAAACTGAAGAGAGTATATTCAGGCCCTGGCTGAAGCTCTCGTGGTGATCCAGCCCAAGCTGGGTCACTGCCCAGACTCTCTGCCTCCTGGAAGACAGCCTGCCGGGCTCAGGAGTCTGGTCTGCCTGTCCCCAGGGAGGACCCCAGCACAAGTCTGAGCCATAAGCCTGGGTTGGACTCTCAGATTCAGAATTCTTTCTCTGGTAAAAATATGTATGCCTTACTCAAGAAGACATTCTGAAGATAGGAAATATTGTCAGGAAAAATTAGGGTAAATGTGTGAATTGTCTAAAAAATCATGTGTTTGGCTCACTTTTCTGTATTATTCCTTTAAGTGATTTTAAATAAGAAAGAAGAAGGAGTGATGGAGGGAAAGAAGAGGGAAAGGGAGAGATGAAAGGCAAGCAGAGAGGGAAGGGAGAGGAGGGAAGGAGTACAAGGATGCAGTCATCAGTCAGCTGGTGTGCCCGCAAGGCACCGCAGCTGCCTTCCAGCGCGGAATCTGCGTCTTCTGTGGTTCTAAGATCTTGCACAGGGAATCACGAGACTGCAGGCTTTTGTCTCCAGTCAGAATCCAGAGGAAAATATACTGCTGTGATAGTTCCAAATGACTACAAAATTTGGGCACAGGGGGCCTGGAAGCAGAGGAAAAAGAGAGCAAATGTGGGCAGTCCTCGTATGCAGTGGCTGCCCTCTCCTCCTGAAGCCCCCAGGAGCAGCTCGCACCCACCTGCAGGTGCAGACGAGGGCGCTGAGGAATGTTGGCCTTCCTCCGGACAGTAACTGCCTCTGCGGTGCTCTGATGGTTTACGGTCTCCCCTCGAGCAAAATGCCCGGGCTCATCCTCGCACACGGCAGACCATGACTGTCTACAAGGCATGGGCTCACCACGCATTTTCACTGATTTCAAAACAAGGCAAAGCAAACACGCCCTCACATGAAAAGTAAATAAGTAAATAGGACCGGCTTCCCTCCTCTGTGCTGAGCATCAAGCTGCGCTTTGCTTGAGCTCCGTCAGAGCGTGGAGCAGCTCAAGCACAAAGCCAGGATCCACAGAATCAAAGGAGGACATGAAAACACTCCTCTCAAAAGGATGTAGGTCACTCTGAGGACCTTTTCTCCCTTAAGAATACCGGTCCTGACTTGCTCAGCATCTGTGCCAGGATTGAGGGGCCAGGGAAAAGGTGGGGGGCTACAAATATTATTCAAGATGCTCAAAGATGGATGGCTTCCCACTGGCAGTATTGGGATTTGGGGCTCACCAGACAGCACCTTGGTTCTGAAACATTTATCTCATCCATCCATCCATCTTTCTCACTCTGAGAACACAGCACACACCAAATTCATATTGGTCCTCTGAAAACACCCTCCCTATGCATCCCTTCCTTGCTCACATCCTCATCTGAGCTCTCACTCCAAAGTGCAGCCTTCCAGGCCCCCAGCTCGACTTCCCTCGAGCTTCTCCTGTGCCGGTCAGGCCAGGGCCTCCCCAGACACCAAAATGACAGCGCTCATTCATACCTCCAAACTTTCGCTTGTATTGTCCTTTCAATTTGCTCCCCCCCAATCCCATCCCAATTTCACCTGCCCCTCCAGTCCATTCACTGAGGAAGCCCTTTGCCCCTCTGGTCGTTAAGTCCTGGCTCTCAGCCACCATTCTAAGTACTAGAGACTATTGGTGCCTCCTTTTCCCAAACTCTCAAATCACCATTCTCGTCCCTTGTTGAATATTGTCCCAGAGCTTTCCCTTGTTAATCATAGGGGACCATTTCATGAGGCTGCGTCCCCACTCCTACCCAGGTCACAAGCTACCCATCAGGGTGTAGTTATTCTTCCCCTGAAACCCCAGGGGGCTTACCAGGACTCTGGTGGACAGCGGGTTCTCAGTGATGGAAGATGTCCCCAGAATACATGCCGATGAGCTGTGGGCTCAATCCTCGATGCCCAGGTGCGCTCCAGAACAACAGAATAAAAATCTTGGCTGGAACTCCAGAATCTGTTTTATTTTAACTCCTCCAGGATGCACTGCAAAAGATAAAAATTAAAGAGCCTTCTGGTGAATAATTTGATGTGAGAAGGGAAGAAACTACTTGAAAGAAACAAGAAAGGGGAATAATATTCTTCCCCGAGGAACCCTCTTAGGGAGGGGATGGAGGATGACATTGGTTGGACGTCTTGATAAGCGTGCTCAGAGCAGAGGGTGGCCAGCTCTCGGGCTGTGAGTTTGGAACAGTGGGAAATGGCTCTGAGACAGGAGAGGAATATGTTTGCTCTGAAAAGGGGCAGGAGGAAGAGGGTTGAGAGAGAGAAGAGGAGATAAATGGTAACAGCTGTGTAGTGTGCAAAGTTAACACCTCCCCATAGCCCCAAATATTTAGAAAATTATGCAAACACTCATGAAATGCTTGCTGTGAGTGGATCTTTAGTAAAATCCAGGGAAGAACCTGAGTTGAGTGCAAAGGGATACCTGGGACAGAACAGAGAAAGACAGTAGAAGTGGGGAATCAGTGCGAATCTGCTGAGACTTTGGGGAAACTTGGAGCTTCCCCAAGTTAGGAATTAAATGTACTTTGGAAAGCCTCATAAGGATAAAGGAAATAAATGCAAAATTCACAAAATATCATGCAGCTGAAGCTCTTCTAACGCCAGTGTCAGAGTTCTGGGCTCTTGAGAGTGTGGATGGTGACTGTGCCATGGAAGGAGCTCGGTTACTCAGTGTCAAATGTTGAAGAGGTGATACTTTGGCAGTATCACCTGCCAAAGGGGAAAGCTGAGCCCTAGGAGCTTAGAGACCCCAATTCCCCAATGCACCTAGTCATTCTCACCTCTTCTGTAGATTATGGCTCTTAGTCCATGTCATCAGAACCATGAATAACCTGAGGCCAGCAGGCCTCCTTGTCTTTGGGTACCAGTGAAGTGGTCATTGGCCGTTGCCTGCCTTTTTCCAGCTCGATTGACACTCCCGTGGACATATGGGCACTTCACCTCCTCTTTTCAAATCTCCTCCAGTGTCTCAATCAGAAATATGCGTCAGAATCACTTGGGGAGATTTCCTGGATCTCCACGCACTCCCAGATCAGCCTCTTCCACTTCTAAATGGGCTGCTGCTGTCTTGCTCTAACTCACCTTCAAGCCACTGCCCCTGCCACTCATCCCAGGGAGGCTTGGGCCACCACCCAAACCACTGATACCCTGCCATCTTTTTTGGATGCTTGTTCATTTCCTTACTACCGTATGGGTAGAGAAATGATGCCCCACCTGTGTTAGGCTCAGGTAAAGAGCCCTATAACAACGTTCTTTGGCTCAAGCTCCAAAATGTTATAGCTCTCTCAGCTTTGAATATGTCCAACTTTCTCCCGCTGAAAGTATACACATGCTACAATGGGGCTGGTCAGGAGAGGATCATGTAACAGATGCCACACAAGACTCAGAGCCCCCGACTCCTTCAGAACCTCAGCCCTGGTGTAGGAACTGGTTCTTCTTCCCACAGCCTCTTCCTCTGGGTAGCTTTTTTCCCAGGGGCTCTGCTGTCTAGATTCTCAATTTGACTTCTTTCTGGCTTCTCTCAATACGCCGCCCATATCTGAATGCCAATCCCTGAGGCTGAGTTTTCATTTTAACTCAATCTTTACAAATAGAGAGGGGAGGGAAGAGGGCCACACATCTCTCAAGCCCCCATTGTCCCTTGGCGTCAGCCAGGACACTTTGGTTGTGTCCTTCCATGCCTGTCTCCTCACCAGTGGTGAGCCCCTGGAAGACAAGGAACACAAATCCTTGGGCCCAACAGCACTGACTGTTTTCTAAATTGTTCCTATTCCAGTTCTGCCTCTTACTCACTGGGTGGCCTTGAGTAGATCTCTCTCTCCTTGTGGGCTTCAATCTCTTCATCTATAAAATGGTGATGCAGTTGAAACACAGAGTTGCCAATAAGGCTCCCTTGAAACTCTGAGAGCTAAATTACAAAAATAAAACGTAATGGATTGAGATTGATGGACACACAGGCATTTTAAGGACAGAATGCCTCCTAAAGTCAGAGGAAAAAAGACAACCAAATCCAACTGCAGCCAATGGACAGCGTCATTAAGACTTCTGAAGACAGACCAAGTCAGAGGAGGGGGAGGATCAGCCCTGAGGCAGCCCGGCCAGTCTCCACAGGGCTCTCCCAGGTGCTGATGGGTTAGCCTCGGCCCTCACAGTGGAGCCTGATTCTATTAAACCTTGGAGACAACTCTCTAATTCCTCAGCTCTGACTGCATCCCTACCAAATAAGCTTCTTTCTTCTTTCTCCTTTTGGTTTTGGGTAGATAAACCAACGCTTCGTGAGCGCTTTGTAAACCGGGAACCACTGTGCACAGCTAAGAGCTCAGTATTTTAACATGTAAGACAGATCCTTACATCAGGCCTTCAAGCCACATTCATGGCCCCAAGAAAAGCAACAACCACCTTATAACCTGCAGAAGCATTCTCCATCAGCCTGTATGTAAACTCCAAAAACTGAACAACTGAGATACTTTCAAGAAAAGAAAAATAATCTCATTTTTTTGGATCACAATACTTGTGGTGGTGTTATTTTAAAGGTCCGTCTAATGTCTACCTCATCCTAAATATATGCTACATTCCAAGGATGCCCTAGGGCAGTGGCGTTCAACTTTTGGAATACTATCTTAGTTAAGGCGCTGCCAGTTACTAATAACAAATAAATGCCAAAATATCAGTGGCTTAGCACAAAAGCTAGTGTGAGTGTTGCTGGTTAATAAGTGACTTTCCTCATGGGGTGATTCAGTGACCAAGTTTTCTTCCATTTTGTGGCTCTACCGTCCCCTAAAGTCTCAGAGTCTTCTGCATTCAATAGGCCAAAAGAGAAAGATACAGAGTATGAGGCACATGTGCTCCTTAAAAACCTCAGTCTGGATGAGACATGTCTCACCTCTGTTTGTGTGGCTTGTGGGATCAGAATTGGCCACCCCAAAATGTGTCTCTTTCACCTAATTGTTTTTAAGAACAAAAGACTCTGAAAGAAGCTTTGACCTCCCCCCCAACTGCCTAAAAGAATTTAAGATGGAAGGCCTGTTCCAGGAAGGAGCTAGTACCATAAGTGAACTGTAGTGTAATGCGAAATGTGTCTCTCACGTCACATTGTCCATAGTTGGCCCAGTTGCATTTCCATCTCCACATAAATTGCCTTCCACCCCCTTGAAGTCCCAAACCACTACCCCCAACATCCTCCTTTGTCTTTAGCTGCAGATGGTATTTAAGGTGGCGGCTTTGGCCGTTCTGGCAAGTCACTCAATTTTCCTGGGTTTCTCCCATGTATACATGGTATAAAGCTTTGTTTGATTTTCTCCTGTTATTCTGTCTCATGTCAATTTAATTCTTACACCAGCCAGAAGGACCTAGAGGGTAGAGGAAGTGTCTTGCTCCCCAAATAGCACTGCCAAGAACCATTCACAGGACCACATGTGGGTGGAAAGAGAAATGTGTCCCTGGCTAACAGCTCCCCCCGCAGCAACTTCACACTATGGAAGGAAGCACGGATTTTGATGGACAGCTAGCCAAACACTGCTACAGGTTATAATCCCCCTTGAAAAACAGGTGAAAACTGAGTACCCTCTCCCCAGGAGAAAAAGGGGATCTCCAAGGGCTCCATTCATTCATTCAACATTCCACTGATAAAACCTTCCACAGAAGATTTTTGGACAGAGTAAGCACATCCATACATTTATATTCATTTCATTCTCTCTCTCTCTCTCCTCTCCCTCCCGCCAAAGATAGAAAATAAATTTAAAAGAAAGAAAGAACAAGGCATTAGCAAACAAGATATTTCCATGTATATTTCTGGAGCACTAAGTAAATGGAAGAGTGTTTACTGATAAGGTAGAGGGAGAAAGCTAATCCCAAGAGCATCCATGGAAGGCCCTTCAGATGAGGAGGCAGCTCCTTAAAACAAGAACAGAATGCTTCTTAAAAGGAGAAATCCGTACGAGAGGGTTCTTAGAAATTAAAAATACAATCGTTAAAATTAAAAATGCAAAAGAAAGTTTTGAACATAAGGTAGAGAGACAAGGAGATGGAAGTAAAAGCACACTTTACTGCTGGTTGACACTGTCAGCTCCTCAATGCGCCCCACCGGAAGGATGAGAGTGACAGAGTGAATGTGGCTGAGCCACACTTCCAGCTCTGTGCTGGGTTCCACCATCCCAGCCCAGGAGGTGCTGAACATGTGCTAAAGTGTTGGAGTCACTTGTTGAAATTACAACATTAGAACAGGTGGAGTAGAGGAAATTTTAAACTATATTTTAAATATGGATTTTCCTTTGTTCAAAGAAAATTTTCCAGAAGTTAAAGCTTTCGGGGAGGGAGGGTGGGCCCGGATCCTAGCCTCACTCTGCGCCCCTAGGCTCTGAGGAGGGACTTGTTTCTTCCACTCTCAGCCTCATCATCAGCTGCTGGTTTGGAAAGCCCCACATTTCATGCCGTGACTCTCTTTTTCTCTCCCAGAGGACATTTCCCCAAGTGTGAGTTAGTCCGTCTAGAATAGAGCAGTAGGAAGGCTAAGGCTGTGAGCCCCACTGTAATCTTCAGGTTGCAAATGGGTGCCCCACGTCTGATGGCCTTTAAAGTAACATGAGGGTTACATACACTCTATCTTCCAATTGTCCAGCAAGCAAATTTTGAAACACACGCTCACAGTCACACACACACACATTTACACGTACACACACACACATATACGCATACATCTAAATGGCAAATGTGAACACGCATACATCCAAAAGGCAATCTTAAAACCTCAGAAAAGGGACTTAGGGACTGCAAAGTCACGGGTCTGCTGGGTCTAGGCCGTTAAAGTCACTGTGTGTTGTGGGCAGAATGGAAATTGGCAAACTGTGGAGCTCATGCCCTCCTCTGTCCAGGTCAGCAACTGCTGCTCCGTGCTGCCACAATGCTGTTGTGTGCGATGTGGACCCAGGTTTGTCAGAGCTTAGGAATTTTGGGGAAATGCTAAACATCTAGATTTTTACGTGAAATCTTTAAATATTTAAGTTTGTTAAACTCAGAAAACACCACTTTGTGAGCTAAATTTGTATGTCTGTTTATCATTTCTGGTTTAAATTCCTTTTCTTTTTTAAATAGGTCATTTCCGCATAATTTGTAAGGCCGCCTCCCTCACACACAATGGAGAGGGTTTCTTTGTGAATAACATGGAGTACTGTTAGCTGCTTCTAAGCCACTGCCCCCTTTCACGTGGCATACAGAAAGCCCGGGTTAAATAGTTGGCGGTTGATACATGTGTGTTTTCTTGCAGGTGGTTACTCTCTGAAATAAAATACAAGACACAATCCTGACCTGCATGAGCCTATGCTCTTATGAGATAGATGTAAACACTGGCACAATTTCAGTGCAGCTCAAGATGGAATATGATTTATTCTGTCCTGCAGGTGCTGCAGCAGTTAGAAGAAGAGAGGTCAGTTCAGACCAGACACCTCTGGGCTTCCTGGAGGAGGTGGGGCTGGGACTTCATGTCCTCCCATGGGATGTGAGCTGGCATCCAAGACAAGTCCTACCCTGGAGATAAGAGGGAGCTAGGCGTGAGACAGCGAAGGACGCAGCAGGAAAGTTTTAATTGTGGTGCCTCTGCATTTCTCTCTGGGTCTAGAAAAGGAATGGAGTGGAAATAAGTTGGACAGGAGCCTCCAAAGCAGCAAGGAAATGGACACTGTGGGGGGATACAGTTTAAATTCAAGATGCTCAGCAGAGAAAGTAGATTCTGTAAGCAAATGTTAGTAAAGTGCAATTTGATCAGAGTTTACAGCGTGTGTGTCACACTGTGGTAGTTCTAATTAACCTCCAACATTCTCTCCACGATCCATGAGCTTCAGCTACTTCACCTGTGATGGAAGAGTGTAGGCTGAATGCAGTGGGTGTGTTCAAATTAAAACATCCCCTCTCTAATAAATGCAAAAGAGGAGCTGCCCATTTTCATAACGTAATTTAGACAATCTCACTAACAAAGGAGAAATGAAGATCTGATCCAGCTCTGCTGTAAACGCAGACTCCAGTCTGCACTCCCTCCAATCCGTCTTTCTTGCTATCACCAGTGTTTTCTTTTTAAACCAGAGATCTAATCATGTGCCGACCTACTTGGCATCCTAAAAAGCTGCCCACAGACACTGAAGCTCTGGTGATCACAAGGTGGGGCTGTATCTGAGTCAGAACAAAGTGTGGCTGAGAAAGAGGTGGAAGCTGCTGATGACATTTCAAATCTTCACACTCCAGATTTTGATATACATTCTCAATACCAACCTGAAAAGAGGATACGATATTATGGTGAAAAACAACCACTAATCCAGTGAGCCATTGTTACCCATGAGAGTGTATAGCAATCACCACTCCAGTTAACCATTGTTACACATGAGAGTGTGTAACTATAACAACTCCAGTTAGCCATTGTTACCCAGGAGAGTGTATAACAATCAATGCTCCAGTTACCCGTTGTTATCCATGAGACAGTATAACAATCACCAATCCAGTTAGCCATTGTTATGCAGGAGAGTGTATAACAATCCCTACTCCAGTTAACCAATTTTTTTTTTAAAGATTTTATTTTTTTTCATTTTTCTCCCGAAAGCCCCCTGTACATAGTTGTATATTCTTCCTTGTGGGTCCTTCTAGTTGTGGCATGTGGGACGCTGCTTCAGTGTGGTTTGATAAGCAGTGCCATGTCCACGCCCAGGATTCGAACCAACAAAACACTGGGCCACCTGCAGCGGAGCACGTGAACTTAACCACTCGGCCATGGGGCCAGCCCCTCCAGTTAACCATTTTAACCCATGAGAGAGTATAACAATCAATATACCAGTTACCCAATGTTACCCATAAGAGGTCATAACAATCATCAATCCACTTAGACATTTTTACCCGTGAGACTGTATAACTATCACCAATCCAGTTATCCATTGTTACCCATAAGACTGCCCAACAATCACCAATCCAGTTAGCCATTGTTACCCATGAAAGAGCATAAAAATCACCAATCCAGTTACACATTGTTAACCATGAGACTGCATAACAATCACTACTTGGTTAGCCATCATTACATATTAGAGTGTATAATAATCACCAATCCTGTTAGCCATTGTTTATCATGAGAGTGCAGAGCAATCACTACTCCAGTTAGCCATTGTTACCCACATGAGTGCACAACAATAACTACACCAGTTAGCCACTGTTACCCATGAGAGTGGATAACAATCACCACTACAGGAAGCCATTGTTACCCAGGAGAGTGTATAACAATTATTGCTCACCTTAGCCATTGCTACCCATGAGAGAGTATAACGCACACTACTCCAGTTAGACATTGCTACCAGGGGAGACTATAAATATCACTACTCCAGTCAGCCATGGTTACCCATGAGAGTGTATAACAATCTCTACTCCAGTTTGTCATTGTTACCCCTGAGAGTGCACAATAATCACCAATCCAAGTAGGCATTGTTACCCATGAGAGTGTTAACAATCAGCAGTCCAGTTTCTCATTGTCACCCTTGAGAGTGTGTAACAATCATTACTTCAGTTAGCCATTATTACCCATGAGAGTGCATAGCAATCAGCAATGCAGTTAGCCCTTATAACCCATGAGAGTGGATAAAAGTCACTACTCCACTTAGCAAATCTTACCCATGAGTGTGCATAGCAATCACTACTCAAGTTAGCCATTGTTACTCAGGAGAGTTTATTACAATCATTACTAAAGTTAGCCATTGTTACCCATTAGAGTGCATAACAATCACCAATACAATTAGACATTGTTACCCATGAGAGTGTATACCAATTATTACTCCAGTTAGGCATTGTTACCCATGAGAGTGTATTACATGCACAACTCCATTTAGACATTGGGACCCATAAGAGTGCATAATAATCACCCATCCAGTTAGCCATTGTTACCCATGAGACTTTAACAATCACCAATCCAGTTAACCATTGTTACCTGTGAGAGTGCATAACAATTACTATTATAGTTAGTCACTGTTACACATAAGAGTGGAAAAAATACTACTCCAGTTATCCTTTGTTAGCCATGAGAGTGCATAACAATCCAACTCCAGTTATCCATAGGTCCCCATAAGAGTGCATAACAATCACTACTCCTGTTAGCCATTGTTACCCATGAGAGAGTATTACAATCACTACTCCAGTTAGCCATTTTTACCCACAGAATGTTTTACAATCACTACTAATTTTAATCATTGTTACCCATATTAGCGTAAAAAATCACTACTCCAGTTAGCCATTGTTACCCATGAGAGTGTATGAACATTTCTACTCGATTTAGCGATTGCTACTCATGAGAGTCTGTAATGATCACTACTCTAGTTAAATAACTTTACCAGAGTGCATAACAATCTCTACACCAGTTAGACATTGTTACCCATCAGAGTGCATAACAATCACTACTCCATTTAGTCAGTATTAATCATGAGAGTGAATAACAATCACTACTCCATTTAGGCAGTATTAATCATGAGAGTGAATAACAATCACTACTCCAGTTAGCCAATTTTTACCATGAGAGACAAAAGCAATAACTACTCCAGTTATCCATTGGTACCCATGAGTGTGCATAACAATCACGACTCCAGTTACCAATTGTTACCCATGAGAGAGTATTACAATCACTACTCCAGTTAACCATTATTATTCATGAGAATGTATAACAATCACCATGCCAATTAGTCATTGCTACCTATGAGGGTGTATAACAATCACTACTCCGGTTAACCATTGTTTCCCATGAGAGTGCATGACAATCACTTCTGACATTAGCCCTTCTTACCCATGAGCTTGCAGAACAATCACTATTCTATTTAGACATTGTTACTCTTGAGAATGTCTAAGAATCACTACTCCAGTTAAACAATGTTACCCATTTGAGTGCATAAAAATCACTACTCCAGTTAGCCATTATTACCCATGAGAGGGTATAACAATCACCAATCCAGGTAGCCATTGTTATCCATGAGAGTGTATATCAATCACTTCTTGATTTAGCAATTGTTACCAATGAGTGTGTATAACGATCACTACTCCATTTAAACAATTTTACCAAAGAGTGCATAACAATCTCTACACCAATTAGTCATTGTTAGCCTTGAGAGTGCATAACAGTCACTACTCCAGTTATCCATTGTTACCCATGAGAGTGCATAAAAGTCACAAATCCAATTAGACGTTGTTATCCATGAGTGTATAACAGTCACCAATCCAGTTAGTCATTGTTACCCATGAGATTGTATACCAATTATTAGTCCATTATCAATTGTTTCACTTGAGAGGGCATAAGAATCACTATATGAGTTAGCCAGTTTTAACCATGAAAGAGTATAACAACCACCACTCCAGTTAGCAATTGTTACCCATGAGAATGCATAACAAACTGTACTCCTTTTAACCATTGATACCCATGATATTTTATAGCAATCAGCACTCCAGTTAGCCATCGTGACACATGAGATTGTCTCACAATCACTAAACCAGCTAACCCTTTTTAACCCTGAGAGTGTATAACAATTATTACTCCAGTTAGATATTGTTCCCCATGAGAGTGTATAAAATTCACAACTCAAGTTACCCATTGTTACCCATCAGAGTGCATAACAATCACAACTCCAGTTACTCATTGTTACCTATGAGAGAGTATTACAATCTCTAATCCATTAGCCATTGTTAACCATGAGAATGCATAACAAGCAGTACTCCTTTTAACCATTGTTACCCATGGAAATGTATAACAATCACCACACCAGTTAGCCATTGCTACCCATGAGGGTGTATAACAATCACTACTCCAGTTAGACATTGTTTCCCGAGTGAGTGCATAATACTCACCCTTCCAGTTAGCCATTGTTAAACATGAGAGTGTACTAATAATCACCAATCCTGTAGCCTTTGTAACCCAGGAGATGGTATAACAGTCCTTAATCCACTTAGCAATTGTTACCCATGAGAGTGCATGACAATCAATTCTGACATTAGCTATTCTTACCGGTGAGATTGCAGAACAATCACTATTCTATTTAGACATTGTTACTCTTGAGAATGTCTAAGAATCACTACTCCAGTTAAACAATGTTACCCATTTGAGTGCATAACAATCATGACTCCAGTTAGCCATTTATACCCATGAGAGTGCCTAACAATCACTATTACAGTTAGTGATTGTTACCAATAAGAGTGCAAAAAGCACTAGTCCAGTTATCCATGGTTACCCATGAGAGTGCATAACAATCATGACTCCAGTTAGCCATTGTTGTACATGAGAGTGTAGAACAAATATTACTGCACTTAGCCACTGTTACCCTTTAGAAAGTATTACAGTCACTACTCTAATTAGCCATTTTTACCCTCAGAGTGTTTCACAATGTCCACTAATGTTAACCATTTTTACCCATATTAGCATAAAACAATCACTACCCCTGTTATCCATTGTTACCCAGGAGAGTGCATAACAATCACTACTAGAGTTAGCCATTGTTACCCTTGGGAGCGCATAACAATCCCTACCCCAGTTAGCCATTGTTATCCATGAGAGTGCATAACAATCACTGCTCCAGTTAGCCATTGTTACCCATGAGAGTATATATCAATCTCCAATCCACATAGCCACTGTAACCCATGAGAGTGTATAATAATCACCAATCCAGTTAGCCATTGTCACCCTTGGGAGCACATAACAATCACTATTCCAGTTAGGCATTGCTACCCATTGAGAGTGCATAACAATCACCAATCCAGTTAGCCATTGTGACCCATGAGTCTATAATAATCATGACTCCAGTTAGCCATTGTTACCCATGAGAGAGTATTACCATCACTGCTCCAGTGTACCATCGTTATCCATGAGAGCGTGTTACAATCTTCTTGCATGTTTGGCTCTGGACAAATAGTTTTGAGAATAACAGAGAAGACCTAATTCTGAAGCTTGGTTCAAAATGTCCTGCTCTGATATTTCCCAGAGGGTGTGGTGAAAGATGCTGCCAAGAGGCCAGCAGACCCACCTTCAAACGACATTAAATTATAAAGCAAACATATTTTTAGCTTTTAAAGTTTATTTCACTGTTTTTTATTACACAAGGAGGAAGTTTCAGTTTGGATGTGCACGTCTTTACCAGTGCTTTAGTCTCCATAGGCTAACCGCTGTAAGAAGCACCCCCAGACCTCAGTGGCCGTACACTACAAGCTCTTGTTCGCTCAGCAAGAATGCGTGCTGGGCTGCCTTCTTCACGGGGACCCCAGCACCTAGGCTCCCTCCACCCTATGGCTGTGCTGTCCCCTGGGCTCTCAGAGATCTTTGCTGGCTCCTCTTCATTCAAAGAGAAAGGATGTGTGGGATCACACAGAAGGCTGTGTGCCAGGCCTTCAGGAAGTGCTACTCACTCTGTCCTATTCCACGGGCTGGACTCAGTCACTCAACCACAGCCCACTGCAGGGGAGGCTGGGAAATGCAGTCCCGCCAAAACCCCAGGAGGAAGGCTCCTCATGCTCTCTGAGAGGCACGCGTTAGAAGCCGGCTCTCAGACCTTGGGCACAGAGCCTTCCAACAACAGGTAGTTCAGCCAGAATGCAATAACATCGGGTTTTTTCCATTCTACTTATTTTATGTTATGTTCTATTTCTGGCAAATGAAACTGGTTTCCTTCGATGGCAGTACTCTAAAATTTCCTTTCAAAATTAATTTAAGTTAAAAAAGTGCATCTATTTAAGGCAAAAAGTATTAAATAAATAAAAAATACAAGTGGAACACGGAAATGGCAAAACATGTTAAGGGAACACGTCACTAAACACGGCGCCATTTTACTACCTTTGCATTGCTTTTCCAGCCTCATGTTCAAGGACTTTGCTTCTGTCCCCCAGTGTCACCTAGGGAGTCCAGTAACTCTCAAACCATTGTCCCATTGAACTCTGCCTTGCCATGCTCTTGGGGTCAAAACATTAAGTTAATAAACCAAATGTTCTCAATTTTTAATTTTCCTCCTATAGATTGAAAAAGAAAAAAATTGGCCTTGTCTGCTGGATCCATAGTGAAACTTAGACATGACAAATAGAAATGGCAAGCGAGAGGATATACCGGAGTCTATGAGGAAGCCACTTGGTGTAAACCTAATTCGGCCTGACTTTGTTTTTCCAAAAGGCCCTCACATGGCCATCAAGCACGCATTGTATATCTGCTTTAAACATTTCCTACGGCAAGAACAAATGGCCTTAAGATAAAGGTGCAACTTTCCCCCACATTGGCATTTCCTTAGGGATAAGCATCTTTCCTTAGGCTAGGAACTGATTGCTGCACTCACCTTTGAGCACCCAGCTCACCTGTGACCACCCAGCTTGAGACAACAGACCTGCCACCCTGCTGTGTCCCCCAAGACATCAGACCTACCTGCTGTTTTCATCAATTGCTGTGCCAACGAAACAGTGTCACAACTATTGTAAAAGGACATTTCAATCCTATGCAAAACATGCTTTTTGGGGGTATATAACCACTCTGTGCACCCCAGTTCTTCAGTGCCCTTTCTTCCTTCTGGAAGAAAGGCCCCGGGCCATGGTCCTCACATTTTAGTTCAGAGTAAACTCACCCAAATTTTCATTTGTAGATTGGTTATGGATTATTTTTGTCGACAGACAATATCATATGTTTATTTATTTGAAATTAAATTTTAATATATCACAAATTCATGGTATTCTACAAAAACGGTGACACAGCCAAGTGAGCTGTGTTTCAAACAAGGCAGGACTTGTGCCACAGCATTTGTGGTGGCTTCATCCACACTCTCCCCTGTCCCTGGGACCCCAAACCCAACGCATGCTCTAGTCCCACCTCCTGAAATCACTCCGACATCCACCTCACCCCATGGCCCTCCTGCTCCCACTGCCTACCTGGACAGCAGTGTGTCTTCCTCACTCTTCCTCCCACTGCCACACTTTCCAGACCATTCCCCA
This sequence comes from Equus przewalskii, assembly GCF_037783145.1. Lineage (NCBI taxonomy): Eukaryota > Metazoa > Chordata > Mammalia > Perissodactyla > Equidae > Equus > Equus przewalskii. Next base: position 357,610 of record NC_091839.1, on the reverse strand, counting down.
TCCCTGCAGCCTCTGTGACTTTCCTAAGATCCGAATCTCATCCCGTTACTTCCCGCATGTGACTATGAGTTCTTGCTCCATTTGTCCTAGGATAAACATCAGGCTCCTGACCTTCATCTGTACGACCTCTGGAGCTTTGCCCCTGATGATGTGTCCAGCCTCCCACACCCTCAGCTCTCCCAGCTTTCTCCACCTCTCACAGCTCCCCACCAGCCCCTGCGTCCTCTCTCCAGAGTCACTGCCCGATATTCCCTCTCTGCCTGGGACATCGTTCCTTTCCTCCCTTGCTGCTAGAGAGAGCAGTTTCACCTGACTAGGCCAGGCTAGAGCCCCTCTTATGAGCTCCCATCACACCTGTGCATGCTGTTTTTATATCGGACATTGTAATGCAGGCTCATTTTGAGCTCTTAGCAGATACTGATTATGATTTTATTCATCTTTATATCCCCAGTGCTAAAATGAATGGCTTATAATAGATACTCAACAATATGCAAGGAGCTTGTTTTGTCTATCCAGAAACTCACCCAACTTCTGCACATCTCCTATTTTAGAGAATTGCTCCATCCCCTCTCCAACCAAGGGGATCTTCAAAGGCTCCCATACATGGTACCTTGCTGCACCCCATCTCTGGCCAATCTAAGCCAAGCCAATCATTGGTCTTCCACTGGAGACTTTTCAAAGTGGAATAAAAGAAAAAGAGGTGATCTTTCTGTGGTAGCAAAGCTGAGAAGTGTGAGGATGCAAAGAGCAGGTGGACAGGAAGAAAGACCACACACATGGCAGCTGAGCTGAGAGATGCCAAGGGGATGCAGTCAGTGCTCAACCATGAGGTCCAGCTGTCTCCACGTCCTGGTACACTCCTGCCCTTACCCTGTTATAGAGTCTTCTCGTAAGCTCCCCTTTTCTCAAGCTAGTTTGTGCTGGTTTCTATCGTAGAAATTAATTGAGTCCTAATTTTAAAAGCCTTCCTCAGACTTTGAGCTCCTTCAGGGCAGAGATGAACCTTAACGCATCTGTGTCTTCGGTGCCCAGCACAGTGCCTGACACACAAAGATGGAAAGTTGCAGTAATGGGGAGAAACTGAGTCTGCCCAGCTGTTCACCTGAGCCTCTGAATTTGTCTCTAGCTATCTTTTTGTCAAGAAACTATTGCTACACCCTCCACATCAGTTACGTGCAGACAAGCCATATAAGTACACACATGGAGGGAAGGAGCAAAGAGGTGGGCAGCGCCCTTTCAGTTTATGCATAAAATAAAATGCCTAGGAGAAGAGATGGTTTGATTGGTGTTTTAACCAAATCTACGCTACGGGGAAGTGAAAGAGCAATATATTGCCTTAGAATAAAAATCTGCTGGGTTCGACTTTTGAATATTTTAAACTTTCCCATGAGCTTACCTCCCCAATGAGACATTAAGTTTCTTGAGGCATAAACTGTCTTTATTTTAGTGTCTGTCTCACAGAATTCAACTCAAATCTGGGCATATAGTTGGTGATTTATAAATAGAATCAGATAGAGTGAGTGAGTGAAGGAAGCAATGTCTCCAGCTATAATGACCCAGAATTAAAAAGAACCTTATAGCTATAATGCAGACGTTTGTCCCTCCTAGGTCGAGTTGACCTGGAAAACCTAACCCCAGAACTGATTCCATGCCGCAGAGTTGTGCGAGGGGCTGCCGCTCTCTTTCCAGACGTTTCTCGACCCCCTGACCCATGTGTGCTGTCTCTGATTTGCCCCGTATTTGAGTTTCAAAATCCAGGCTCTCCACTGGTTTCCCTGAGGAACACCATGACTCACAGTATTTCATGATTTTGTAGGCTCCACGGAGATTTATGGGGAAAGTTCACAACACAGAGCACATCACTTCTGCCCTCTCCTGCCTCTCTTTCCCTTTCTCTTTTTCTGTCCCTGCACCCTCTCTAGAACAGCCAGTTCTCCCCCGTGAGTCATGAAAACACTCTGCCCACATCCAGGCCCTTTAGGATGCATCTCTTCTCTACTCTTAGAAACTTATCAAAGTGTGCCTTTCAAACACACCTGGCATCCTCCCCAGGAAGCACAATGGTGAATGACATTCATGTGAATACACGATATAGTTATTCTATAATTCCAATAGGAATTGAGAGTTTTCCAATAAGATCTCCCAGGCTTTTAGCAGCCTGAATAAAAATACTCTTGATAGGAAGAACAACAGAGCTCAAGCTGTAAACAAAAATAGTTCTAACTTTAATTGCAATTAAAGCAAAACTCCAAGAGATGAACATTATCTAACACAAATTAATCTAGGTGGAAATGAACCTTTCCAACACATAGCAGTTTTCGGGTCTGCTGCCTCAGAATCCTCATCAGGGAGGAATTCAGCCCCCAAAGAGGTATTGGACTAGATGCTTCCAATCAGTGCATGCAGCCTGTTAAATGACAATAGACACAAGAACAGGGTAGAGTGGTATGCTCAAGTTGGGACCGCCACCTGCCTGCAGGTAATCAAAGCAGGCCTGCGCTGATGCCTGTCCTGAACCCAGTGATGGCGAAGGCAATCATTCTGACTTGTACTCAGGATAAACAGATCAGATTTCCCCAGGGAGCAGCCAAGAAACTACGTGAGGCCAGTTTGGAAATAATGTTGTATTGCTATCTGCCTAGCATCCTGAGCATCCACTTTTGGTGTTAAAAACCACTGTTGTTAGAGAAAAATTATCCAGTGTCTCTTGTCTCTGACCCCACTTTTTTTCCAAAGAGAAGACTACATCACTGAGTTTCAAACTTCCTAGTCCTTTCTTTTGTTCTTTTGTTTTGTTTTGCTTTTTGATTGAGTTCACAATAGTTTACATCAATGTGAGATTTCAGTTGTACGTTATTTCTTGACTGTCACCACGTAAGTGCTCCCCTTCACTCCCTGTGCCCCACTCCCACCCCTGTTCCCCTGGTAAACACTGAACTGTTTTCTTTATCTAAGTACTTGTTTATATTCCACATGTGAATGAAATTGTCTGGTATTTGTCCTTCTCGGACTGGCTTATTTCGCTTAGCATAATTCCCTCTAGGTCCTTCCATGTTATTGCAAATGGGATGAATTTGTATTTTTGCTGGCTGAGTAGTATTCCATTGTATATATATACCACATCTTCTTTATCCAATCATGGGTCAATGGGCACTTAGGTTGCTTCCATGTCTTGGCTATGGTGAATAGTGGTTACTTTGGATTGCTGATTTCAAATATTTTGTTGTTTGGGTAGATACCCAGTAGTGGGATAGCTGGGTCATATGGTAGTTCTATTTTCAGTTTTTTGAGGAATCTCCATACTGTTTTCCATAGTGGCTTCACCAGTTTGCATTCCCACCAGCAGTGTATGAGGGTTCCCTTCTCTCCACACCTTCTCCAACATTTGTTATTTTTAGTCTCGGTGATTATAGCCATTTTAACAGGTGGTATCTTAGAGTAATTTTGATTTGCATTTCCCTGATGATTAGTGATGCTGAACATCTTTTCATGTGTTTATTGGCCATCTGTATATCTTCTTTGGAAAAATGTCTGTTCCTCTCCTCTGCCCACTTTTTGATCAGGTTGTTTGCTTTCTTATTGTTCAGCTGTGTGAGTTCCTTATTATTATGGAGATTAACCCTTTGTCAGATAGAAAATTTGCAAATATTTTCTTCCAATTGGTAGGTTGTTTCCAGTCCTTTCTTTTAAAGAGTTATTTGACTTATGGGGCCCTGCTGGGGAGCTCAGGTGAGTAGAAGCTGAGGATCGCCAGTGAGACAAGGCTGTGTGGAATTGAGGACCAATCTGCAAACCACCCACAGAGGAACAGGTAAATTGCTGTCCTCACCTGGAGAATGAGCACTTTCTGCAGTCTTAAGAAGCAGCTGTCATTATACACAGAATGGAACTGATTAAATTTTTTATTCCAAGCTTTCCCAACCTTCCTCACATTGGAGTTTTCTGCAGGTGCAGCATATGCTGCAGAGATACCACCAACCTCTCTTCTCCCCACATGTCAAGGGAATTCTTTGTGTGGCAAGATCCAGGTAGTGACGAGATACCCACCTATGCAAAAAAATCACTCAAGTCTTTCAACAGGAACCATTATATACTGAGTGCAAAGATGGCAGGCGGCTCTGTGAAATCATAGAAGATAATATAAATGTACGTGTTTGTGTGTGCGTGTGTGTGTTTATATATGTGGGGGGCAGGATGAATGTACAGACAAACACACACAGAAGTATTATGTGCCAGGCATTTTAATGCATTCTATGTAAGCTCTATCCATGGAGCGCACAGTTTATCAAGTACACATGTGGAACTAGCTATGACTTAAGGCAACGCACAATATCTACCTAAAGAAGTGTCTAAACACAGGGCTCCAGGAGTTCAGAAGATAGAAACATCTGGCTGAGTAAATAAGGGAAAGCTTTATGCAAGGGATGCCATCAAGACGTATTTCGGATGTCTTGCCTGTCTTGCTGCATGTTTGCTGAGAGAATCCCAGCAGAGCCTGACAGGAGTCGCAGAGCCTGGTTGTACGAACAAATCGGTTGGCTGGGCTTCCTCCAGGTATCATTTGCATCAGTTGATACCCTAGAATGAAGAAAGCCTGGAGCAAGACATGTCCCATTCAGATCACTGGGGGTGGTGTAGGGAGAGGCAGGGAGGGGGAGAGGAGAACATCCCCACAGGGTCAACATCTGGAGGGAAAGGATCTGCAGGGAGAAGAGGAGAGAATGGTTTTCATGAGGGATTTTGTGAGGTTTGAGTCACAAGCAGCCATTCTTTGCGACCCAGGAGGCAAAGCACAAAACACAGGCCCCTTTTCCTCCTTTCTATGGAAACTGGTACCTCAAAGAAATTGGTGCACGACAGGCAATAGTGTTTTCCTGGAGGCCACCAGCAGGTGGCACAGCAGATATTGATGAGGAGGCAGAGACTGAACTCGAATGGACAGATCCTGGAACGTGCCTTGTCACCCGAGGCTCTGTCACTGTAAGTGGCCTAAGTGAGGCTAGAGCTAAAGAGAGGCTATGCGGCTTAGCTTTTGTCAGGACCTGCCAGGTTCTGCACAAGTGAAACCAACAGAGAGCTGGCCTTTGATGGTTACTAAAGGTTTTTTTTTCCTTTTTGCAATTACTGATTATAGCTTTTAGTTGTTTAACCCACCCATTGTTAACTGTGCTGCTTAGACAATATGCTGTCTGGCTCCCACTAGGCTCCTACAGATAACAACAGCTCCCTGGCACCTGGGTCACCATGGGAATGGGTGTGTGGGCTGTTTTTCAGGAATTAGAACTCCTTGTCCACTTCAGGCTGGTTGAGACCACTGACTCATCAACTGGGCCAGCGCAGATGTCCCGTAAGCCACCTCTTGACATCAAGAGGCTAAAAACTCCACCCTCAGATCATGCTAAGGCCGCCATTTTGTGAGCATGCGTCCTATGAAGAGGCATGGAGTCTGACTACGCTTGTGCAGAGCAGATCAGCAGTTACCTCACCTCTCCTCACCTCCAATCACCTATCTCCACATTTCAGACCACCTTGCCCCTGACCTCATAAATATCCCTGAGTCCCTATTTTCAGGGAAGTGGATTTGAGACTCATGCTCTCGCTTCCTCATGTGGCTGCCTTATGATTAAACCCTCTCTCTGCTGCAATCTCGTCGTCTGGGTGTTTGGCTTTCTGGGTGGCAGGCAAAAATGAACCTGGTTTGGGAACACAGGTGGCCTTCCTGATGATGCAGACAGCAGGCCTTACCCTTGGAGAGCCACGAAAAGATGTGTGGACTGGCATGTGGGCACATCTCCATGACTCTTCCCAGGAAAGCAGACACTCAGGGCAGGGGGAGAGGATTCTCGAGCTCAGACCCATCCTCTCTAAAAATGTTTTAATCTAGAGCTATGTTTAGAAAGCTAGGAACCGAGGCAAGCCCCAGAAACAAAACCAAACCATTAGATTCACAACTGGATTATAGGAAGTTAACAAAAACAAACTTAGTTGGAAACAAATTCTCACACTTATTTGCTTCCCTATCTTGAATTCCCATAAATTTCTATTTTAAAACACTGTAGTTCCTTACATGGCCACCACGTTTGACCATCCAGTCCAGTTTGGAGAGCTTCTCATCATCAGCTCCAACAGGTTCGCCTGAACCGAACACACACCTATCACTAAGCTGGCCAGAGGAAGATCCTCCCGGCCATGGACCACCTGTCAGGGCCAGGCAGGTAAGTCAGAGGAGATGCTCTTGAAGGTCCCTCCTGCTCACTGATGGTGGACACAGGACAGGCAGAAGCCCCTGCATCGCCATTGCCCTCACTCAGAGGGGTGGCAGTTTCCGCAGGGCTCACCTCCGGCAGGGCCACAGGCTCTGGAGCTCTTTATGGAACCGACCTTGCTGAGTGTTTTTCTCCTCAGTTTTCCTCTTCATCTCTGCTGTTTCTGGAAATGCCAAGTGCTTCCCTGGAGGAAGCATTCAAGTCTTACTATCAGAAACCCGAATTTGCTTTTAAAAATCTGCCTCATTTCTAGACACTAGAAGAGAGGCTGAGACAATTGGGTCTGATGGACTAATCAGTCCTCAGCTCTCCAGGATGTCACCACTTCCGCCTCTTTGGGAAGAATGCTGATAAAGATAACCAGGGAGAAACGGATGCCCTCCCATGCCGCAGCAGCTTCCCCAAAGAAAGCAGGATCCTCTGGCTCTGCCACACTCCTACAATATTCCCAAGAGAAGAAGCAAAGACTAGAAAAATCTGCTCCTGTTTTTGTTTTTCTTCCATTCTTACTGCGCCCTGAATCCATACACGCTCTACAGTGAGTAAATAAAGTAGAATGTGGGCCATCACCCAGAGGAGTCAGCTTCATGTCATCAGGGCAGTCTCTAAACACCAAGACCTTCTCCCGGGCAGAAGCAGCAGGCGGGAGGGGATGTCCTGGCAGGCGTCAAGATGCAGCATCTGGCAGCAGGGGGAGAGCAAGCACAGGAAGTGAACGTCTGAGAAGCCTCCATCACATGCCCTTTTCAAGGCTCAGTTGCTGTCACTTGGCTTGTCCCTTTTACAGAAAGGTAGATCAGGAGGAAGAATAGGGAAGTGAAAGGGGCAAGAACGTTAAGGAAAATGGCTTGGCTGAAAATACCAAGCTCTTGCTCTGGTTTAGGGCTTCCTTATTTTCACAGCACATTGTCTGTTTCCATCTCCCAAGCTGATTTTGGTACCTTTGGCTGTCATTCTTCCTCCTCTCCCTATTCTTGATTCTGTCCCCATTTTAGCTCTGGGATGTCTGAAATGATGTTGCTTCAAATCCCAATCTCTCTACCCCTGTGTTCCCTAATCTGTCTTCTCAATAGACACACACTCTGGCGCAGCCCTCCTTGAACACGACACCTCTCAATTCACTCGAGACGACACTAACTCTTTTGTCTCCCCAGCACCATCTGTCTCAAGTGGCCACAGTTATGGGGATACAAATCTCCTTCTTTGAGAAGAACTATTCCTTTCCTAGATCTAAGTAATCAGAAAAAGCTGTCATCTTTTTGGGGGTGGGGGAGGCAGGCATCTTCCCAGGCTAAGCTAAATACTGTATACCCACAATAGCAATAGTAATTGGTCTGAGGATGGAGCTAGGCACAAGGCAGAACAATCAGAAAGCTTTTGTGGAGATTTCTAATTGGAGCTGATGGAAGAAAGTCCTTTTCTTCTCTAGTCATGAAGTGTAAAATAGACAAAGACCAACCAGATGAGAATAAGCAAAGGCTGTTTATCCAGAGCTTGATACAGCAAGGGAGTCAAAGACCAAAGGCAGGCAGAGGAGTGGGAAAGTTTTACAGTGGGAAAGAGAGGAAGTCTCTGAGTGTACCCTGATTGGAGGCTGTTGACATCGGGACACAGTAGGCAGGCTTGCTAGAAGCAGAGCAACTCAATTGGTTAGGGTGCACATCTGGCATTATCTGGTTGATCCTAAGTTGGCAGTGGGGACAAAAATTACGGAAGCTCTTAGTCATTAATCAAGTCCTAACCATTCTGTCTTCCTGAATTGCTAATAGTGATAGCAATCTGACCTCCTGCAAGTCTGACTGACAGCAGGCTGGCTTCTTGGTCTGTTCATTGTAGATCAGGGGGTTGGTTCCTGGACAGCTTGCTGCAGGTTATGAGTCAGTTCTATTTTTTGTGTATTTGGCCATTGTCCATTTGTATATTCAGTCACTCTGTGGTTATGATGATGAGGGCTAAGAGTTGCTTTTGGCCAGGCTTCCTGCCTTGCAAAAAAGTCTCTCTGAAAGATGAGGCAAACATGCAGAGAAAAGCGAGAATGAAAGACCAAGACAGCCTAGGGGTGAGTTCCTGGTTCCAGCTATTCTAAAATGGTTTGCTGGATCAGTCCTTCCTTTGATTTTAAGAGCCAATACGTGCCCATTTCTGACTCTGCTAATTTGAGTTAGGTCGAAACCCAGAGGTCCTGCCCTGTTCCCTCACTAGTAGTAACTCCCTGGTCAACTAGCCCAGTGTCCCTTTCTCAGGCCTTATCCCCCGGGAACCCCTGAAAATCTGACGCTGCTAATCATACACCTGTTCCATGAAGCCACACCTTGGTGTCTTTCCTTCTTCCCCTCTCTAGCCCTTCTGGCTCTGAATCACTCTCTTGGGTTCCTTTGATGACCCTATAAATCCTTCCATTCCCTTAGTTCTGCCTGGAGCTTCTGCTCTTTCCACATACTTCTCTCCCCAGGATCACCCACTCACATGGGCTCAGGAATTGCTTCTTCTTAGTGGCTCACAGATCCCTAGATCCAGCCCTGATTTCCCTCTTACCTGTGCTCCACTGCCGCTTTCCCAGTTTCCATCTCTCCAGTAGGCTCAACATGTCTCAAGAGGAACTCGGCAACATCCACAGAATGTGGCATTTCTATCCGAAACTGGGCTGTAGTTCCAATACTGCTGACCCTGGAAATTAGAAGTCACTCCTGAGTATCTTCCTATCTCCTCTGGTGTCTCATCTGTAGATATGGTGGAAATTGTCGTCTTCCCAGGAAACAGAGGCTTAGAGAACTTTCCAAAGTCAGAAGGACAAGGAGCAGCAGAGCCAGCACCTCCAGACTTTATGCTGATGGTGTTTCCCAAACCATGCTTCCTCTGAATCCTCCTGAGCCGCAGTGCAGCCCTAAAAGGGAAAGGCTGCTTTGTGGGGTGAGGATACAAAGCCGATTGCCCAGCAGTGATAACCTCACTTCCCAAGCTGGAGGACTGGAGCCTAGAAATCTTTTAAATCCAATATATTGAGTCTTTTCTTGGTTTTATCCACACTGTTCTTCCCAAGAGTCCCCGGAAAAAAAGCTATGTAACTTGCCAGATTATAGCCACCAGGTATGTTTCTCTGTTTAAAGCGAACTCAGAGACTCTGAGGCTTTCATGTTTGAAGGGAACCCAGAGGCCTCCTAATATAGACCTCTGCACAGCACACCCCATACTGTTCTACAGCACAAACAACGACCTCAGGCCTCAGCTCCAATAGCTCAGCGATGAGAATTGAGTCCTTGAATGACTTCGTTTGTTAGGAACACTTCCTTACTTTGAAATGCAAGGATTTCTGTGTAGCTTCTACCCACTGTTAATTCTTCCCCTGTAGCCTTTCCAAAACATGTAGACTGCCCTCGGTAGGTCCCAGTGAGGTTTCTTTTTTGCAGGCCCAGCATCCTCAGTCCTTCAGGTGGCGAGACTTTCGGGCCCTTTTCTTCCTGGTCCTTCCTCATCTGGATTGTCAGTCACCTACTTAATTGATGCCTCCCTGCCTGACGGTGCCACTCCATCTGGTATCTGAGCAGCACCGGGCAGAGTGTGGCTTTCCCGTCTCTTATTCTGGACACTCTGTATTTGTTAGTACAGTCAAAGATCCCATTAACTCCCTCCAAATCCTTCAAGATCTTGATTGGACAGATCCAAGCCTGCTAATGCAACCCTGTCACTGAGAACAAACGCCGGTCACAGCAGCGTCTTTCCTCCACAGGAAGCTTCTGACAGTTCTTTGAGTGGGGCTTTCAGACAATTAAGCTTCTCTGGTGTGACAGACACAAGTCTCAGACTGCACCAAGGACACATTTTGAGCTTGTTGTCAGAACTATTATCACATCTAATTCACCATCCTTGACCAAGATACTCACGTCTTTAAGGCATTGTGGTATGATAGAAACTCTGTGCAGTTTTTGAGTTTTAGATGTTTTTATTTACCAATAAAAAAAGAGAGATTGGTGTTTGTACATGTAAAGCTTAGTTTGATTATAGGCAATGAAGACCACCCAAAGTAGCCCCAACAAAATGTCCAGAAAGATGCTGGAGTATTTCATGAACATGAGAGAAAGGTGGTGGGAGATACACAGCTATCTTCCTTTCAAGTTTCAAGTTTAAGGGTATCCTAAAAGCAAAGACTGAGGTGAGGAATCCTATATAAGAGATTTATTGAGGGATGTTCTCAGGAGAGATTGTTAGGAAATGAGAGAAGCAGGGAAAAAAAGCAATGATGTGTCTTCAGGAGAAGCCTGTCCTTAACCAGAGTCTGTGCGAGCTCTACACTTTGAATTGCACCACAGATGTTGCTACCTCCATCCCTGTGAGGGGTGGTGGGAGGGGCGGTACCTAGGCCCCCAGACCAGGCAGGACAGGTCCTGTCAGCCGAGGATAAGTCTCCTGGAAAGGGTGCAGGTGTGAGCCATTCCTGGCCAACACCCACAGCCAAGGGGGAATGGGTGCACTGGCCACATAAAAGGGTTCCAGGAGGTGCGCCAACATTGTCTGTGACAGGGAGAGATCTGGCCCCAGCGAAGCCAGAGGGGCAGGGTCTGCCAGCACAGCCGTGGCGCTGGGAGCCTCCCTTGTGCCGCAGGGCTTCTGCGTTCCTCCAACATCCAGTCAAGAGACATGAATGAATGCGTGCTGTGCCCCAGGTACTGCACCAGATTCTGGGGCCACGGCGGTGAGCGTCACAGAGGTGGAGAGCACTGTGCACAGGCCACTCCAGTAGGAACTTCAAGACATGACAGTAGAGCATGCCAGTTAGGAGCATGCCTGGTCTCTGAAGTCCTGGTTCCTGTGTACCAGCTTGGTGATTTCAGGCAAATGACTCAACCTTTCAAGCTTCTGTTCATCATGGAGGGAAAAAATGGTTCCCAGTAAGTTGTCGATTGTATGCGTGTAAGGATTAAACCAGATAAAGCAGGTAAAGTATGCAGCCCAAGCCCTGGCCCAGGGTAGTTCCTCAGCGATGTCAAATATAAGCAATGTTATCATTAGTGCCACAACACTGGTTAGGACTTACAGGAAAATAGCTCCTCCATGACTTTCTTACTCATATTTTGTTTTTCATGCATTAAATCGTGTCCTGCGGCTGGCATTGTGCTGGGCCTGAGATTATGGGGGGGAGGGGAGGTGAACAGCAGCGATGCTGTGACTCAGTACCCAGGCAGAGTATCTGACTCCTCCCCTTCTCCCAAACTCCTGTTTGCCTCTGCCACCAACAACTCCCCAGAGCCTCCAGTAGGTTCCCTTAAACATTACTTTCAGGTTTGGGGCAATGAGGCTGGAATGGACCCCAGGAACCACCACTCTGATCCAGCACTTCCGGGGTAAACAAGGAGCCAGAGGGGGCACTGTGTGAACAAGTGGGTCTGAAACTGCTCAGACCGGGTGAGCAGGTCTTCAGCACATGGAGGGCTTTTTCCATTTGAATCTGGCTACTCCGCACACACACACACACACACATACCACACAAACCATTTTTTTCTCAAAGACCCAGGGAGCTCCATGGCTCCACATTTGGCTGCCCGGTGCTCATGAAGGATTTCTCTGAGAATTTACACAATCTCATCCATTAACCGCACTAGCATTTTAATGGATGTTGGCATCAAGCAATAATTCCCAGACTTTCTGGCAAAAATGCAGCAGAAAGGTTAATTCACCAAACATCACATTAAAAAAAACTCAGCATAGGAAGAAGAATCTAGATGATCTATGCTTCTAGAATTTTTTTTTTTTTTTGGTAACAGTCCATTTGTATTACTGTTTGCTTTTCTCATAAGAGTTCCTTGGGGCAGATGCTCAGAGTCCATTTCCCCCATCCAAAGGGTAGAATGGGGTTGCTGTGACCTCTGAATTTCAGATCCTCCGGGAAAAGATTCCACAGAGAACACAGCCCTTTGTTAAATGCCTCAAGGAGCCCAGGCCTGTGAAATAGGCAGACACTGACAAACTGCAGTGGAGAGAATGAAACGTAAATAGGAAATGAGTGTTCCACCAAGCGGCGATGCCAGGGTCTGGGGAGGCTCTCCTCAGCCTCGTCTTGTAAATCCAACACAAAGCTCACTGCTTTATGTGAAAGATATGTGCAGTCTGATCACTCACATGACCGCTTAATTCCAAATCCAACTCGCCACTAATTTCAAACTGCTATCAAAATGTGACAGATGGGTTTCTTTCCAGCTCCCGTTAGATGGAATGGTCTGCTTTACAACTGAGCAGACAACAAAGGAGGTCAGAATTGAGGGGCATCAGAGAAATGAAAATACTTTCTAACTTCCCAATGACCAAGCTACATCTTTGCCTTTCTGGCGGGTTACTCCTCGATTAAACATGTGAGAGCAGAAGGTGGTGCTCCGCCGTACCCAGGCCATCTTGGATTCGTGTAGTTCGCACTGAGTCACAGCCAGCCCTGAGGGGCCTGCAGGTGCCTAGCCAACCCCCTCCCATGCAGATCTGGGCAGGGCTTTTATTTGAGAGGGTCTTAATAAATGATTACATTGATACATTCCTGTCTAGTAATATCACGGGCATCCTTCTGCAGGTCCTCTCCACCGTCATTGTTTATTTTCAACTGGAAATTTTAATGTTTTGTAGAAAAAAGTCACTCTGCCTAGCATTCCCATCACAGATGTATTTTGACTGACAGTAAGCACATTCAGTGGTAGCCAAGCTTTGTCTGAAATCCCTGTCTGTTTTCAAGGAAGAAAATCTCTGCATCTTTAAGAGATCGGGAAGCTACAGCTTGAATTATAGCTTTGGGGACACTCATTCCCACCTGGATGAACAAAAGAAACTAATAGGTAACATATTCAAAACCGACGCCCTTCAAATTCTCTTCTCTCCACACAATGTAAGTGATCCTCACACCCCTCCAGGGTTAGGGCGGGTATAACAGGGTAGAGAGCCGGCATTGTGCAATGTCGATATCAATTCAGACTACCCGCTCTTCCTTATTTATTCTTTTCATTGATTCTACAACTTTTTGCCCATATCATGCAGTTAAATTCTTTCTGATGTGACAAGGCCTTAAGGATTTATAGACATTTTCTCAGGCTATCACAAATTACCATTCTTGTAGAGTTCTGGTAACAACCGCCAGGGGAAAATGATACAAAAACATAAAGATACTATCAAAGTGATCTCTGGATGCTGAGATGGAAATGAACACGAGTCATTTTTAGTTAAAATCAAAATGAAAAAGTTAAGTCGTAGTCACATCTGAGACTGCAAGATGAAAACAAATCTGAGTTTTCTTCTCTGTGGTCATCTCCTAAAGATTAAGCCTCGGGGGGAAGGGGAGCAGACGGGAGCGTGAAGGTTTGTGCCAGGCGCTCTACACCCGTCTCTGCGGGAGTGATGGAGGAGCCGATTCTACTTCTTGATTGTCCTGTGCCCCTTTCTGCTCACTCCATTCCGCCCCAATTTTTCCTTTAATATCAACATCCGTATGCTGACAAACTACAGATTTCTCCCACACACACTTAGCATCTGGGACAGTTATAATTAGATGTCCCCAGGCCCTGTGGACCTGGGCAGGCCAATCAGACACCAGAAATGAATGTATCAGGGGTTAAGAGCAGGATTTAAAGGGGACACACATGTCTTCCACCACCACCATCCCCCACCCTATTCCACACTCTCGCTCTTCTATCCAGGCCCAGTTCACAGTGCGCTCCCTCCAGCAGGCCTTCCCAGATTGCCCCAGATAAGATTAGCCTCTCTGCCACTGCGATTGCTGAGCTGGGTTACCGGCCTTCTCCCCGCTGGCCTGGAGCAGGGTTGGTTCTGAAAGCATCCAGAGGCCAGAGGCCAGGCCTGGCTCAGCCTTGTTTCCCACAGGTCACCCCAGCCCATTGTGGCACAGTCAGCCCTTGGCTGTCTATTTCAGTTTTTGACTAATATTCAGTGTGCTGTAGACTGAACGTCTTCCCCCAAAATTCATATGTTGGAATCCTAACCCCCAATGTGATGGTATTAGCAGATGGGGCCTTCGGGAGGTGATTAAATCGTGAGGGTGGAGTCCTGTGAATGGGATTCCTGCCCTTAGGAAAGAGGGCTCAGATGTATTCTTCGCCCCTCCCACCAAGCGAGGTTACAGGAGAAGATGGCTTTGCGAAACACAAGTGGGCTCTCACCAGAGAGCAAATCTGCCAGGCTCCAGAACCATAAGAGAGAAAACTCTGCTGCGTGAAAAAAAGACACTCCGGAGTTCTGTTACAGAGCCTAAACAGACTAAGACAAGTCGAAACCTCATGAGCTTGCCAATATTCAACCATTTTGGACTTACAAAAATGGCAATTTCATATCATTTGTTTGAACAAATGAAACAAAACCAGCATAAGTATCATCCATTTCTTTGAATGCTGACATTCTCACTCACCCAGAGTCCAATGTCTTTTAGGGTCCATGAAATTTCATACATAGCCTGACACTACACGCACTCTCTTTTATTTGCCTGAATAATAAGTTGCCAAGTACCCGAGGCTTGTTGGGTTGACAGGCTGCTAGTCAACCAGAATGCTGTGAACACACAGTGGGGACAGGAGTCCACGTCGGGCTCAGGGGGCTCCCTCCTATGCTGCCTCTGCTCAGTGACTTCCTTTGCTGGTTGATGGCAAAGGTACACACCCTGCACTCTGCTATTGTTTAAAGAAACCATAAATTGCTTGATAAGTTTTTATAGTTTCCGCTCATTTTCTATCTTCTTGCCATTCTTAGGGCCAAAATGAAAATTAAAAGAGAAAAAAAAAAGCCCTCTGGTTGAAGAAATTTTCTTCATAATGAAAATGGTTTAGGGTTTCTTCACTATTTTTATTCTATGTAAAATAATAGGTTGTTGTGACTTTTAATGGTATCATTACTAATCTGTGACCTTATACATAACACTTTACAACGCTTTCAAGTATATCATCTCATTTGATTCCCAAAGAACCGTCTAAGGGATGACTCGGTTCATTTTGTAACCGAGGAGCCTGAGGACTTGCGAGTTTAAGTGACTTTCTGAAAATCACACCAGCCTTAAATGTGAAAGCAAACCTTTTGCCTCCAAGGCCGGTGCCTTCTCAGCTGGGCCACGCAGAGTTTGCTGAGAGGAGAGGAGACGCCCTGGAAACAGGCTCTGGGTGAGTGTGGACCTGTGTTCACAAACTCAGCTGCTCACAGGGAGTCAGCGGGCACGGACCTGAGAAAACCACAAGGCCAGAGAGAGCTGAGGTGGCCCAGGAAGCCTGTGTTCTGTCCCCGGGCACAGCTGCGCCTTACCCTCGGGAACTGCTGCCACCAGGCCATGCCAACTCGGCCTCACTGGATCTTGTAAAATTTCAACAGAAGAGAGAAATCCAGAGTTTTTTATGCAAAATTTTGTGATGTTTAAATGTTGACAGTTAACTTCCTTAAACATACACACATTGTGGGCCAGTAGTGTCCTAGCTAAACATAGCACTATTGTGTATCATGTGTTGCCCACAATGTGCCACTTCTGTCCATAGCACAAGTGACAAATGTGTAATAGATGGGTGGCCGCTGCTCCCCCCAGAGCAGACATGAGCAATCAATCTCAGCACTTGCTTACTGAGCTTTGATGCAACTCAACATGCTTCACACCTCTGACCTCTTGGAGGGAGGCCTATCTGGCCTGTGAGACAAATAATTGGTGAAGGCACCAAAGAAAAATATATTGGCCATTCTTGGGGTCACCAGATATACACCTGGTTACTTAAATACTTAAGGACAGAGAAGACGCTTGGTAAATACAATTCAAAAGAAAAGGAAACAGAGCAAGGAACACAGCAGTAGAAAAAGAAAAGAAAGGAAAATCTTCCTCACAACAGAGCGGCGGCAGTTCTGGTTTAATTGTCGCGATCGTTAATATGTCTCTGAGGCCCACCCCCTTCCAGACCGCCCCTCTGAATCACAGACGCTGATTTCAGCTAGTTCCAAATAAATTAATTGCCTTCAGGAAAACACAGTGAAAAGTGGGCCATGTTTTGCTGCAGCAGAATTACAGCTACATTTTCTTTTTCTTACTTTTTTCTCTCTCTCTAGCTCACAAAACTTAAGAGTCCCAGGCTTGATGAAATGACCTCTCCCTGATGCCCAGACACAGCAACCCATCACAGAGGTTTCAAGGGGCTTCACCGTCCAACTTCTTCCTCAGAAAATGAGGCCAGGCTGTGACTGGAGAGGCTCCTGCGTCTGCCATGATATAACCAGACCCAGCAGACATGCCCCAAAACTCCAGTGACCGCTCCGGCCACTTTCCGTCTGTATTTGTTTAGAAACCACAGGAAATGCCTTCGTGTGAGCTCTTCAGAAAAGGAGGTTCCGACTGGATTCCAATTCTGTTCTTTATTTCAATCCCAGAAGGGTTCTTAAAGCTCAGACATCTTGAAGAGCTTCAGAACAGTGAGAGATAATTCAGATATTTTTCTCTTTTATTCATTCATTTATTATTTTATCAAAACAGGCCTTAAAGATTCAGATGCCTACATAAATGTAGTGTAAATGAGTGACGTGGGCCGGGTACATTCTTTCAACATAGACACAATTTGTGCAAGTAAAGACTATTTCCACATGTTCAATGTGCTAATAAAGAAATGGTCTCGCTTCCATTTCTTGAAACATGTGGTTCTCACAACCTTTACTTCTGATGGAAACAAAGGTGCTTCGTTTGAATTTCCTAAAAAGCAAACTCTGAGACAAGGGTTTGAGAACAAGCAGCTTGTCTGGGAGGTGGTCCTGAGACGCTCTGGGTGGGGCAGGAGCACGTAGGACAAGAAGGGAAGGGCGTGCCAGGGAGCACTGCGGGCAACTGGGCTCAGCCCGCTGGGGGCTCTCGGGGGATGAAATGAAGCATGACTCAGAGACTGCCACCTGAGGGACAAGGAGGCTGGGCCTGTAGCCCCTACTTCTTGTCTGTCATTGGTTGTGGGCCACTTCCAGGAGGATGAACTCTTCAGGACTCTGGATTGCCCTGTTGTAGCCGTGAGCAAGGACAAGCTGCCTTGGGCAGAAGAGGGAAATGAAGAGGGGGAATATGTAGGGCATAGCATCTGCTATAGGTTTAATAATAGTCCATTTTCCTCTTAACTGTCCAATAATAAAACCAAAAGGACAAGTATGATGATAAATGATCTCCTGACACTCAATCTTGATATTGGAGCTCAAGAGTGAATGGTGTGGACTAGGACAAAATGGAGTGCCTACCGAGTCGAGAAAGGCAGTCATAAGTCAGCTCCAGCTGGTGGCTGCCATGTAGGAGTGTGAGGTATGTCTTCCAGATCTTCTCTTTTTCCAAGAAAGCTTGGAATCTGGCTCTGTATGCAACATGTCCTGAATTTTAAGTGTTGGCAACTAGAGAAAAAAATTCTAATGCTCTACAGGGATACACATCTCAGGGCTGAAGTTTCCCAGGTATAACCAGTTTCCACCCCTGATTTAAAGTTCTGTTTTAGTGCCTACTCTGTGCTCAGGATTTTCCTGGGTGACAGAGGGAGTTCAGAGGTGCCCTAGACCGAGTCCTGCTTTTCTGGAGCTTATGGATGGCCTGGTGGGTAACAAAGACAGTTGCAGGATAATCTCGAATATAGCAAACACTTTCATGCAACAAATATAAACAAAAGACTGTTGAGTTTGAAGAGGTGTAAGATTTTAAAGACAGAGAAACACCATTAAGCCCCTTATTGCTGAATTTGAAAACAGTCAATCAATACATATTGACATTAAAGCCTATTGTTTTACTAATATGGGCGCTTACTGTATGTAGGACACAGTACCACCAAATTCAAAACCAAATCAAAAGTCAAAGCATCAGGCACAAGAAAGAAAGTTCAGCTCACACGGTAGGAAATAGAGTACCTACAGAGATGAAGTCAAAATTGGGGTGCAGGTAAAGCGTGTCTTTGACACTTTGACGTACTGCAAGTTGCTCTGAAGCCACTGTCACTTCAGGAATTCGGTCACCTCATGACCCACCCTCTGCTAGTCCCAGAACTCCTCCTGCCTCAGCTCCCTAAGTCTCCTCAGTGTGGTCTATCTGCTGGGTCCTCACATCCAGCAAAGGGCTACAAGACTCAGACATCGTCTCCAAAGGGGTTTCATGCACCTCCAGTCATGCACAGGACCGTCCACTGGGTTACAGGAGGAGAACATGAGAAATAATCAGAGAAAACTAAGTTGACTAATGTTTAATGCATGATGTCGGTGAATTCCTCTCCCAGGTTATTTGTCAGATGGACACATGTCTCATATGGTCCGTGAGGTACCTGGAGAAGCGTGAGGAGTTTCACAGGTCAGAAGCAAGTATTCCTTCTGCAGTTTACTTGTGCTTGGTTAGTGGATTTGTGGATAGTAACAGCTTGTTTTAACCAAACCAACACTCACCAACATACAGAAGGTTTGAGAGGTTCCTACAGAGAAACTGCAAAATAGAGATAATCCCGATGATATGAGCGGAAGGCACTAACAAGAAAATGGGGTGATAGGACTCTATCTTCTAGTTTGAGCTCTTTTTCAGCCACAGTATGAGGTTAAAATCATGATTATCTAATTAAATTGGTAAAAACTGTCAACAAAAACAAACCAATCAATAGATTTATATGTGCTGTTGTTACCAATAAGCCTCACCCTAAGGTCAATTGTGCCTTCAGATGTTCCCTAAAGATAGTGCACATTCATAGGCTGTAAACAAATATTGATACATGGGGGCAGACACACTTTACTGATGGACTGCATGACGCAAACTCAGATATCACTGAGCTAAAGAATTCAAGTTAATTGGAACAAATGAATGAAAACAATATAAAAGAAGAAACTTTATATAGTACAGTTATTTCATCCTAAGTTCCAAAGGACAGAATTAGTTACACATGCTTAACTCACCAACCAAAATAAGAAACTGGGGAAAACTTGGACTTTAAACTATTGATCATCTTACTTGTAGAAAACAAACAAGCATATAAAAGCAGGATTTGGTCAGAGCTTCAAACCAGTCTCCGAAAGGGGCCGTAATGAAACCTGCCTCCCTTCAGTTCCCGAGCTTAGCCCTGACTGGGGAGGCTGGTGAGTTGGTGCAAGCAGAGGAGCCATCCACACTATTTTTCCACCGTGCTTTCCCCAAACCAGTGCCCAGCTTTTCAAAATACTGACTTGGAGTGTAGGGGAGCGTTCGCTGCACAACCCAGGCGACCCTGAGCTGGAGGGAAGCCCTGCCTGCGCCAGGAGGCCCTGGAGCCTCTCGTGTCCTGCTGATTGGCTTCTTAATCAGTTCTGTAAGGCTGGTTAACTTCTCGGTCTGAACGGCGCACACGAGCTCACCTGAGTGTTTGACAGCCAGATTCCTGCGCCCGGCTTTCCCAGCAGCTCAGGGCTACATCGTGGAGCATTCTCTATGGAGCTGGGAGGAACTTGAGATGACTTTTCAGGGACAGGACTTCGAGTTTCTTTAACCTGTTTATTCTCTTTTCCCAGCCTAACAGGAAAATGGCTCCCCATTCTCCTATATTTGTGCAATTTTTTTCCCATCTGTTGAAATCTTACCTGTAAATCAGCAAAGATCAAGAATAATTCCCAAGAAAAATTATCTAATTTCAAAAAATTACAAGTATTGTGCGTGTGTCTGTGTATGTGCATTATAGTACATTTATGTTCTCTTCATTCTTAAACAAAAAAATTAAGTTAAAAGTTTCATGACTCCACCAGGGGATTTTTCCCAGGGTAAGCCAACCACGGACAGAGGAGGAGCTGGCTCGGCAGGTCTGACTAGGTCCCATCGGTCTCTGCTCCTGTCTCTTAATGGATCCACTCAGCCAGAGCCCAGAGAAGATGCTGTGGCGAGTAGAAGCTCGCAAGGCTTGCTCCGTCGTTATGATTCTCCAGTTCTCTAAGAGCCTGCTTCTAGCAACTTCCAGGGATCCTGAATTTTGATGCAACTATATGTTTGCTAAAATGCTGCAGAAGTTCATTGTGTCAAACCATCTGAAAAGAAATTAGCAGGTGGTGACCACGTTTTATAATAGGCTTCCTTGACAAGTACTATTTTTTTCTTGTATTTAGTTTTGAAAACTCGACATTCTTAAGAGAAGCAAGGTTCAAAAGATAGTCTGTACTGAAATCACTCGTTTCCCTGGGCATCCTCTCTCTCTTCCTGATACCTTTGAACTTCTCAATTACAGGACTGTGGCTTGAGCATCTGTGCAACCACCATCTCTGGCAAGTGACAGTCGCCTGAGAAACGTGCAATGACTGAAGAAGGAACGAGCGGATAAAGGACTGATTTCTATTTCAGGATTAAGTGCAGCATGGAGGAGAGAGAACACCAGTCTTGGAGTTTGTCTCAACCTGGCTCTGATGCTCACTGTCTATACAGCTTGGGCAGGCTACTTAACCTCTCTGAGCTTCCATTTCCTCATCTTTAAAGTAGAGATGACAACAGTGCTTCCTTCACGGGGTGGTTGTGATAACTGAACAAGATCACGCGTGTAATAGCTTTCCCTGGGTCAGTTCAGCTTCCTGTCCACCTCTGCCCTCCCACCTGAACCCACTCTTTGGGGAAGCGAATGTGGGTCTGACAACCTCAGCTAATGAAAGGGCAATGGGGCCGATCCTAGGGAGCCACACCATGGGCAGTGAGGGTTGGGAGTGAAGACACTTGCTGCTTCTCTCTGCTCACCCTTTTAAAGTCCTTGCCTAGTGAGCCTACTCTTAGGCTGAGGCAGTGCCTGCCCAAGCCTCTGCCCTAGTCCTGTGCCAGAACTGGGCGTAGGGTGGCTCAGGTCTTACCCGACACAGCCAGCTGACCGTCATCCAGTCACCCCCTGGAAGTAAACCTACTAGTCACATCCCCATGTTCCAACCAATCACTGTGCTCAGAGACATGGTTCACTGGGCTGAAAGAAGAGGGAGAGTAGTCTCCGAAAGATTGCCATGCTTTTGCTAGAAAACAAGGGAATGGCAGCCGTCCGCCCCACCCAGCTCGAGGGGCTGAGTCTGAGCTCGGGGAAGGGAGGCCGCAGGCAGACGCTGAAGAGGCTGACTTCAATGGGTCACCTGGGCCCTGAGGCAGCCCTGCCTCTGACCTTGGATTGGGCAAACTGTGAACTAGAATGGAGAAGAGGAAACCTTTATCTGTGAAGGGAAAGGAGACTGGGCCTTCAGAAGCCCAAGTCAGCCGTTCCTTGAGCAATGCCCCAGCACTCCCCCCACAGGTGTGGTTAGCACCGTAGGCGACTGTCCAAGAGGAAGAGGAGGTAATGTGTGCAGTCAGAAACTGCAAGGTTTCCATGTGTGAAGAGGGCTGAGCGTGCAGTAAGAAACCCCACTGAGCCCCAAAACACGGGGGCCACCAAGAGCAGGAAGCTGAGATTCAACATAAAACAGGAAGAGACAAATACATCTGCATTGTTCACCCCACCATCATCAGTTAATTCTTCTTCCTAAGGAGAAGGCTGTCTGTTGCCCATTGTTCCTGCTGCCCCCTCTCCTGAGCCCCAGGCCCAGCTGAGCGACAGTGGCTGCAGTGACAATAGACAATAGCGTGTGCTATGTGTGAGCACTTTCTGTGCGTTATGTCATGTGACTGCCTCTGCAGTCTAAAGTAGGTACTATTTTATCCCCGTTCTACGGATGCAGAAAAGGAGGCTGAGAACGTTAGAGCGACTGGCTCAAGAGAGCCCAGCCAGGAAGCAGCGAAGCCAGCTTCCACTCCAGATCTGACGGCCTCACAGCCTCTGCTCTCGCCTGCTGACGCTGCCTCCTCTGCACAGAACTGCTCAGCATCTCTGACACCACCCTCTCCTCTGCACAAGTTTTTTATTTTTAGCAGGAAAGAGCTCTCATGTTTCTTCTTTTTTTTTTAAAGGTATGCTTTTTGGTGAAGAAGATTGGCCCTGAACTGACATCTGTTGCCAATCTTCCTCTTTTTTTCGTTCTTCCCAAAGCCCCAGTATGTGGTTGTATATCCTGGTTGTAGCTCTTTCTAGTTTTTCTATGTGGGACGTCGCCTTAGCACGGCCTGATGAGCGGTGTGAGGTCCGTGCCCCGGATCTGAACCAGCAGACTTAACCACTATGCCACCAGGCCGGCCTCTCCTCCACGCAGTCTTAAAAGACGTTTGCTTCATTTCCAGCAGGTTTGACCTCCGGAGAAGGAAAGCTGAAAGAATGTGTGACTCTCAACAGGGACAGAAATGAAGCCGCCCTGCTTGCGGGGGGAAGGACAGTGAGCGGACACCACTGTGCAGACAGAGACCAAGCCAGGGAGCCGGCCGGGGACTGTGTCACACCTCTCTGAGTAGAGCGAGGGCAGACGAGCGCCCAGGGCTCTTCTCCGTGTGTGCTGTCATGGAGAGAACAAGACTGCTAGAGAGCACAGCTCCTCCCTGATGAGGCTGGCTCATTGGAGAGGAGCCATTTCCAAGCACCGAAGACTTTAAAAAAGCAGCCAAAGTTCCAAATGGACAGCAGCTGGGGGCACTGCATCGTGTGAAAAGGAATTATGACAATTAGCCCACATAGAAACATTTTTTTCTTGATCACAATCTTCACATTAAAAACCACTATAAGGATCCATCCCATTTTCGTGGGTGCAGTAATTATTGCTCTGAAGATAATGGGGTCCACGTTAGATAGCAGAAAGAATTGCCCTGGTTTAAGTGCTTATTAATGAACCATACTGCGTAGTCAATTAAGGCCCAGGAAAGAACCACGGCGGCCAGGGATTGGTGGGCTGGTCGCTGGATCTAATTTTTGATCTTGGGTCAGTAAAGGCAGGAAGCAAATACTTCTCAAATGGGAGGGATGGAAATTACAAATTTGACGAAAATAGATCACCTTTTGAGCTTTCAAGCCTTTCGACTGAGGCCTCCTTTGGTGTAGGTGGTGGCCTTTCTGCCTGCTGCTCGGCATACGGCTATCAGGAGCCGTTTGTAACACTCCCACTTTGTCTGTGAAAAGACATTTTAACTGAAAAATCATTTGCCCATAAAATTATTATCATCAATTCACATTCCACCAAAGGGCTGCATTAGGACCATAAAACAATTTGTAAGTGGATTCATTTTACCCACAAATCACTTTATATTATGTTGTGAACAGAATGATTAAAGTCAGTTAGCATTTTGTCGGCAAAGTAATTACATTATTATGCATTTCATCTGCACAGATACTTACACCACCGAGTCCATTTGTCTTGTTGACAGAACATCTATATCTATTGGGCAGAACACATTTTATTTAGTTGATGCAATTAATTTTATTCACCAAACACTTTTAAACTTAAGCTAAATTTTTTGTCACAGGATTAGATTTGATTATGGGACAAAATTAACCTTGCCTGGCACGTGTTGTGCTCATAAGCTTTCTCCATAGAACTACACGTTTGCAAACAAGTCAACAAAAACAGGGAGAAAATAAAGAGCAAGAGCAAAACAAAAGTCCTAAAAATCTGTTCCGCTTGGGTCCGTTTCTTTGACTCTTCTCTGCCTCCGGTGGGGGAAAATCCAAAGATGCCTTGAAAACGTGGGTGTGGAGATGGCGGTGGGACAAGAGGGCTTCTCCGCTCTGGGGAATCGTGCTAGGGAGACGGTGGGCACAGATAGTACTCTGAAAGGGACAGTGGACAGCTGCTTAAGCAGCTTCTCGGCTAGCATCTTTTTGTCACCAACTTCCATCAGTGCCAACAGGAGTGGCTCTGGATCCTTCTAGAGCCGGTGCCAGCTTCTGAGTTAAGTCAGGCTTTGAGGGACAGCACTAACTTCCTCAGGCCAGTGGAGGACCTCAGGAAAGCCAACAGGGTACCAAGTTGGAGTTTAGGAAGCTCTGCCATAAAAGGTGCTGAAAATTGTTTTCCTAAAAGCAAACATGGGGACCAGAGACTGGCTCGTCTTGCATCACCGACTTCGGGCCCACCTGTTTGCCACTGCAGGTTCCAGGTTTCAAGTGCAGAGTTTTTCCTGCCTGAGGCTGGCCTCCTTGCCCAGGACCCCAGCAGCCACCAGGCAGCAGGAAACCAAGCCTTACCTTATGATCCCTGATGCCCCCACAGCACAGGGTTGGGCACACAGAGGTCATTCCAGAAAGACTCTGGATTCATTCACCCAGTATTCAACTTACATTTTCAGAGCATCTTATCTTCTTGATGAGAGATTCAGGGGTAAATAAGACCCTGCTCTGAGGGGCTGACCATCTGCTGGAGAAGTCAGACAGGTGAAGAGAACGTTGAGATACAGTGAGGTTGAGGCGGTTCCTGGTGTGAGGGAGAGGTCTGCATTTTGATTGTGGTGGTGACTATACTCATTTCTATCACTAAAGAAAGAATTATTCATTCTTGACACTTGCTAAAATGGTAAGTAGACTTCATTCAGGGGGCTATCGGGATAGACATAGGCACTGCCGCAATGGAGAAGAGAGATGGGGCTCAACTCTGAACATGACAAGAAAAAGTGGGGATTTATTGCCAAGGAGCAGGGTCAGGAGACAGAGGGAGATAATGGGTGGAAATCACTAAGAGGAAACATTAGGGGTCAGGGGAGAGTCTGGCTGAGCCCACCCCATAGGACTCTTCCTGAAGACAGGCTGAGGTGATCAGACATTACCGAGGGAGTGGGAGAGGGGAGGAATTTGGTCAGACATTGAGGGCGATCACACATGGAGGGTAGAGGATTCTGGCTAAACTGACTTAGCAGGATTCTTGCTAAAATGGGGCTCTTGAGGACACGTCCAAGAATGGGGCCTAGTTGAAAAAGAGCTCAGAGGAGACTGAGTAGAAACTAGCCAATGAGAGAATCTTCCCCCCTGTACACATGATAAAGTGTCAGATAACTATGCACAAAAACACACACAAAAACGAGTGTATGCAAGAACTGTTGAAATCCAAGTCAGATCCGTGGTCTAGCAGCTAATTATGTTGTGCCAATGCCAATCTCCTGGTTTTGAGAACGGTCTTTGGTCATATAAAATATTACCATCGGGGGAAGCTGGGTCTTGGACACATGTCTCTGCACTAATTTTGCAATTTCTGTGAGTCTGTAGCTATTTCCTAATAAAGCATTGGGAAAAGTGCTGTGTGGGAAGCCCAGTGACGGAGAAATGGGGAGGGCTGTAGAAGTATGGAAGAATGATTCTTAGGCCCAACAGGGAAGGCTCTCTGAAGGAAGCCATTTCTTCCCAAAGGCAAGATTTAGGTGCCTGCTGGGTCGGGCAGGAGGGCAAAAAGTGAAGCCTGGGAGCGCAGCCGCTGGGAGTGAAGGAAGGTGTGCAGTGCGTGCCCCGTCTTCAGGCCTCCAGACTCGAGTTATCTTCAAACACTGGCAAAGCTTTGGCTAAGCTGAGCCTCACAGGAGATTTAGGACAAAGGAGAGTCAAGAGGAGAAGAAAGGAGTCCTTGAGGCCTGAGGAGTGTTGGAAGGGCAAGCGGAGGAACCCTACCTTGTAGTCAGACGGCTACTTGGCAGCTGCTGTGAGCAGAGGCTGTGGGTCTTGGGGCTCACAGCGGTCACCACATCGTCGCGAGGCCTTCACACCCTTCCTGCTTCACTGGCTCCAGAGGGCTTTGCGGCACCCATGTCTCCGCACTTCTCCGCAAAACATCCATCTTGTTGTTGAAGGACTCTGCCAGCTTTCACTGGGCAGACTGCCCCCTGCCGCTGCACACGCCCTCAGCCAAACTGCACATCCTGATGGCGGCTGTCGGGCCCCCCAGCTGGCTGGTGGCAAGAGTAGTTTGACCCAAGAGGCCCTTGTCCATCATGCCTCACTCTAACCCATCTATCCAAATCACAGATCGCATCTCAGACCCTCGGCACTCCACGGAATGCCCACCCCAACCTCTGCACTCCAAGAGCTTTTTTTTTCACACAGAGTAATCTAGCTTTTCTGTCTTATGATAGAAACCATCCACGTGTAGACAAAACCTGAATACATCAGCAACTTATTTGACATTGTAAAAGCATCATACTTGAATGCTTATGGGATCCACTAGGAAGCAGCAGGAGGGTCTACAGCTCTAGGCATAATAGGACAAAGGACAGCCAACTGTTACTGGGTGTGTAGTTTGGAGCACATTCGCCTGAAATGCACACAGCAGCCCTACACAGGCTGATACTATATTATCGTCATGCACATCTCCTAGACAAGGAAGTGCAAGCCGACAGGTTAGATAGCTTGCCCAAGGACACCAGTCAATATGTGTTGGTATAAAGATCCAAACCCAGGCTGAATGACTTCAGTCTTCTCTTCCACCAAAGAACCAGATCCCCAGTTGTCCACTCACCCTTTGATGACAAGTCTTGGCCACTTCCCTCCTTCCCAGCCTGGTGTAGACAGGGTTCAGGTCCCTGCGATGCATCTGGACACACCTTCCTGACCTTTGTGATGCCCCTGCAGGGCAAACGCCCTCCCTGAAATTCCTTGGACCAGGGGCAGAATCCCTCAGTCGCCCTTGGTCTTCCTGGAGATGTATGGAAGCTTTTTAACAATCCAATTAATGCGATCTTTGGGTGATATTTCTCTCACTTAAGAAAACAAATGGGAAAAAGGGCTTTTGCTTACAGTATATTAAGTTACTTTAAATTACCGGAAGCCATTTTGCCAATGACTTTTCCTGGCAAATTTGAATATGGATAAGGACATTTTATTCATCTGCCTGACACTTTCATAAAATACCCTCCAAACGGAACACCAGCAAGCAGAGTAACATATGTTTTCATCTCTAATATGGACTTTTTATGAAATGTAAGCACCACATCATTACTGATCCTTGGGAAAATAGGCCATGAGTCCTGAAGAACTTATAAAGTTGAAAATTAGGTTTTGAAGAAAATTATGCTCCCTCTGCTCCATCCTCATGATTGAAAATTAAATGAGAAGTTCCAAAAGCCAAATTCATGAGCAGAAGGCATTCCATGAGTCTAATTAGAGGTTTTGTTGTCTTGACTTGCATGGAAATAAAAGCCGTCATCACAGAAAGAATTGCACAGTTTTATTCTATGTGAAAGTAGATTTGTGGAAGTTAGTAACTAAGACTTCATGACACCAAACCACCTGGTCAATGCATTGAGGCCCAGTCAGTCGCCCACCCGTTGGACAGATGAGACAATGAAGGCGAAAGTTTTCTTCAAAAGTCACAGCTGGGGCCGGCCCCAGGCCGAGTGGTCAAGTTTGCGAGCTCTACTTCCACCCCCGAGGGTTTCGCCGGTTCGCATCCTGGGCATGAACATGGCACCGCTCATCAGGTCACGCTGAGGCGGCGTCCCACATAGCACAACCAGAAGCACTCACAACTAGAATATACAACTATGTACCGAGGGGCTTTTGGGAGAAGAGGGGGAACAAAGAAAGATTGGCAACAGCTGTTAGCTCAGGTGCCAATCTTTAAAAAAGAAACCTTTGCAGGAACAAAAAAGTCACAGCTGCCGCGGATTACGGAGGCATCAACCTTGGCTACCTGTCAGCATTGCCAGAAGTGCAAGTTGAAAATAAAGTGCCTGGGCACTATCCCTCAACATTCTGGTTCAGCAATCTTAGTGAGGATTTCCAAAAGCCACTTTATTCATAATAGCCAAAAATTGGAAAAAAGGAGAACGTCCATCAGCAGGAGAATGGATAAATAAATTTGGCATATTCATATAATGGAATATGACACAGAAATAGAAAAGGATAAACTAATGACGTGCTGTAACATTATAAATCTCACAGACATGACGTTAAAATGAGCCGGACACGAAAGAGTACAGCAGTATGATTCTGCTTATGTGGAGCTCAAGAACAGGTAGAATCCTCTCTGGGGTAGAAGTCAGGGCAGCGGTTGTCTCTGGGGGTTATTAACTGGGAGAGAGCAAAAAGAGAGCGTCTGTGGTGCTGGAAAGGTTTTGTCTTTTTCTGGGCGATGCTTACAGAGATGAAAATTAACTGAGCTGTACGTTTAAGGTTAGCGCACTTTGTAAAATTTACCAATGCATTATACCTTAATTTAAAAATTTTTAAAGCGTAATATGCATTTTAAAGCCAGTTTTTAGTGATATTTTATACCCTTTGAAACTTACCTGTGAGCGTGAGCCTCAGCTCCCCGTGGAAGCAGAGATGGTCCACAATCGATGCCAGAAACAATCCAGAATGAAAACGCTGTTTTATCTCATCTTCTCCTCAATTTCTCCCTTACTCTCCCCTCAGTGTTTCTATCCTTCTTTTCAAAGCATCGAATGATTATTTCATCTTCCTTAACTGGATCATTCCACTGCTTGATTTATCTGACAAAGCAGTGTTTTTCCCCAAATACCTAAACTAAATTTATCCATTTCTGGTGTTGGCCAATTACTCCTTCTCTTAGCACCACTGTCCAGCACACAGAAGAATCGCTCCTGCCCTGGGGCCGGATGCCATTTCCATCCAGAAGCTGATTAGGGAACGACATGTGTCTAGTCTCCTGACAACCACAATGGTCAAGAGACCCTCTGATCATGTGTCAAAGAGCCAAAGTAATGGACCAGAGAATTTCCTCAGGAAGGATTTCCAGCTGAAGTTGAGGAAAGCAGTAAAAGTCCCCTTTTATCTGCTACCGAGTTGTAGCCCTGTTGACTTCACTCAACCTTGCCTCATCTCAGAGGCCTTTCTGGAAGACATGGTCTGAGCTGGAGTCTCAAAATATGTCTGCTAGGATGGAAAGCAGGCCCACCTGACCGGCTGCCTCTGTGATGGCGGGGGCAGCCCTGCAGTCCACTCATTTTTTCACTCATTCATTCACTCAACAAACATTCATTGCACACCTGTTACACTCGGCATACAACAATAAACAAAAAAGAGTCTCTGCCCTTGCAGAGCATATAGTCTAACTGGAGAGATTGGAATAAATGAGATGATTTCATTGAGTGATAAATTATATCAGTGAAAGGGGTGAGAAGTAGAAATTAAGCCTGCCCAGGGGGTGGAGACACTTTATGTAGAATGGTCAAGGGTCTCTTTTTTTTTAAAGACTGGCCCTGAGCTAACATCTGTTGCCAATTTTCCTCTTTTTTCCCCTTCTCCCCAAAGCCCCCCAGTGCACAGCTGTGTATTCCAGCTGTAGGTCTTTCTAGTTGTGCCATGTGGGATGCTGCCTCAGCATGGCCTGATGAGTGGTGCCAGGTCCACTCCCAGGATCCAAATCAGTGAACCCCGGAGCCGCCAAGGCAGAGCGCGTGAACTTTGCCCCTCGGCCACGGGCCGGCCCCTCTGGGGGCTCCTTGAGGAAGCAACATTTGAGCAGTGACATGGATGAGGAGGAGCAGTCAGCTCTGCATGTGCTGGGGAAATAAGGCAAGCAAACAAAAAACCAGTGTCAAGGGTCCAAAGGTCAGACAAAGGGAACCCAAAAAGCAATCCCTGACCTTGTCCCATGGCCTAGTCTCTCTGCCAGGACCTCCTATTTTTTTGATATTCAGCAATGACCCTTGACAAGACCATGGCATTGTCTTCTCCAGAAAAAAAGTGACAACTAAAATAGCAGCATCCACCATGGTTCCTTTTCAAAAATCCTGTTGGAGAAGCCCCTGTTCCCCTGTCCCAGCTGAGGCTCAGCTGGGACCCCTCCCCTCTGGAGGACCAGCTGCAAGACTCCAGTTAGGCTGGATCGTTTCTGCAGGGGCCTCATATAAGGAGAGCTGTCCTCTGGCAGGAGGCTCTGACGGACACAAGCTCCATGGCTGGGTCAACACGACAGGAGAGATCCATGAACAGAGCCACTAATTGGGACACCCTCATGATTCCTTTGTCAGGACTAACTGTAGGCTCACTTAGGTAACACACCTTTTCTGATCAGAAGCAACACTGCCCAAGGGAAGATGACACGCTGGGGGTTCACATCTGGCATTTCACATAATTAGGATTTCCCAGTTCAAACAACTGTTTGACATTTTATTCCTGAAATCAAAGCTGTTGGCCAACTAAACAGGACTCATCCAGAGCTGTGGAAATGCACAGACACTCAGCAAGGATTTGGTGACATCACTCGTTCAATTTCTAATTTTTCTTCCTGGGTCTCAGGTCTCATAGAAACTGGATAAATCCAGTTTGGGTGTCTACAATCATTAGGTCCCCGAGTATACCAGAAACTACCTAAGCTTCACAGATGCTCAACGAGCATTCTATGTTTCTTCAGACTTGAATGATGAAATGAGAGGATTGCAAAAGAAATAGAAGGGCCAATCTTGGTGGCCAGAGAAGTACTAAGTCCTAGAAGAGAAACAAGCACTGAAACTGAGAGAGATGGTACAGAGCAGTGGTTAAGAGCACAGACCAAGTTCTAGTTCTGCCCCTTACAAGCTGCATGACCTTACTTGGGTTGCATCTTACCTCTAAATCTGTCTCCTCAGCTGTAAACAGGGAGCAATGTTGGTACCTCCTGGGAATGCCTCACTCAGGCTCCCTCCCACCCCAGGTTCCAGCTGTGATGGCCTGAGGCAAGGCAGCAGCAGTAGGGTGGGGAGCAAGAGGTAAGAGAGGCCAGGGTGCTGGCTCCTCTCCCCGCTCCCTGGAGGGGCAGTGTGGGCCATGACTGAATTCCTCCATCTGGGACCACAGCTTCTGTCATGCAGCCCCTCTTCCTATGGCTACAGCATCCACTGAATTCTGGTCCCACCGCTCTCTCTCTTTGCATCTTCAGGCCAAGAGGATGCTGTAAGTTCAGTTCTCCAGGAAGCAGACTCTGAAAGGGAGATCCGTGTGCAGGTAGTTTATTAGCAAAGACTCTTAGTATCAAATCCTGTGGGGAAGGGAAGGAATCAGGACTGGACAGAGGGAGTTTGTTTGCAGTCTTAAAGATTTCTGCAGACTGTGGATGCCTCTGAAGCTGGGATGGACTTTCAGAGTTGTCCCATAGGGACCAGGCCCCGGTCCCTCTCGTGCA
Source organism: Equus przewalskii (assembly GCF_037783145.1). Taxonomy (NCBI): domain Eukaryota; kingdom Metazoa; phylum Chordata; class Mammalia; order Perissodactyla; family Equidae; genus Equus; species Equus przewalskii. The sequence goes on along the minus strand of NC_091839.1, from coordinate 326,459 downwards.
GATCAGACACTGGATGCAGGTGCTTCAGCCATGGCAATTCCCAGAGGGCAGGCTGCTACGGGCGGGCAGTTGGCAGCACTCCCCCCAGCCGGGGAAATGAGTCCTCCAGGTCAGAGGAGGGACTTGAACAGAGTGTCATAACATCCACTACAGAGCGATGACAGCTCTCCTCCGCTGTCGATCCCTCAGGAGGCCCCGCTTAACATTTTATTCCCTTAACTCCCTCAAAGCTCTATAAATAGCCACGTACTTAAATTCCCTTTGAGATGCCATTGGCTTCTTGCGGGGAGCCTGATGGATACAGCCCGTCACTGGCTTGTTGTGAGGGTCACACAGTGCCTGGAACACAGTTAGGATTCCGTGAACATTCATTACTGTCCAGAAATGACTCCTTACCCTTTTCAGATAGTGAGCATTTCTACCCCAGGGCGTCCATGAGCTGGTGGCCACACTGACAAGAAGTCCTGAAAAGGAGCCAGCGGTGGGGTAACTTGAAGTTAGAGATGTTTTCCTGAAAAAGCTGATTCTGAGCAGGCTTTAAAGTGGCCAAAACAAAAGGTTTGTTAAAGGTTATGCTACCAAAACAATGCAGGCACTTCATTCATTCAAAGACGAAATTTAAAAGAAAGACATGGCTCCTGCCCTCACAGAGTTTGCAGTCCGAGGGGAGAGAGAAAATATACACGGAATCAAGCAACTATGCACTTGCAAATTGTGGTACAGGCAATGAGGAAGGGCACTGTTTGCAGAGACAGAATAATAGGGACAAGGGGACAAACCATGCAGGTGGATGGGGCAGCCTGTGAGGAAGCTGAGGCACTCAGGAATACATGAGTCTCCGGGGCATGCTAGCGGAGCAGTCCGCTCACAGTGCACAGAGGTGCAGAGAAGCTGAGGTGACACTGGGGAGCCGAGGAAACGGAGGGGAGAGGATGGACATGGGGGTATGTAGCATGAGGTGAGAGCACAGCAGGAAGCAGGAGCCAGGTCGCAGGGCCTTATCGCCATGAGAGAGAAGGGGGTTTTTCCTCCAAGTGCAATGGAAGTCACTGGAAGATTTTAAGGAGGGAAGAGGTGGCATCAAATTTATGTTTATAAGAAATCATGATGACTACTATGTGGAAGGTGGACTGGAAGTGGGCAGAGCAGAGGGGTTTGGTGAGTTACGGCTGGGCAGCTGAAGAGCAGTGGCAGTGGTTGGGACAAGCATGGTGGCACTGGCTGTGGAGGGAAGAGGACAGGGTCACGATATTCTTGGATTTGGTAATGAACGGGGCACGAGGGGAGGTGAAGGGGGAAGAACAAGGATGACGCCCTGGCTTAAACAATGGAATGGATGGCGGTGACATTTACTGAGATGTGAAATGTAGAGCAAACAGGTCTAGGGCAGGAGTCAAGGGCATCACTTGGTGCCTGCTGAGTTTCAGATGTCTCCAGGCAGAGACGGCAAGCAGGCAGATGTGCGCTCTTATTGCTCAGAAGAGGCATCCAACTTAGCAATGTGGGCACCAGTGGTGACTACAAAGCATTGAAAAGCACAAGAATGAATGAGATAAACTAGTAAAAGACTGGAAAAGGGGGCTGGCCTGGTGGCGCAGCCGTTAAGTTCGCATGTTCCACTACGGTGGCCCAGGGTTCGCCAGTTCAGATCCAGAATGCGCACATGGCACTGCTTGGCAGGCCATGCTGTGGCAGGCGTCCCACATAGAAAGTACAGGAAGATGGGCACTGATGATAGCTCATGGCCAGTCTTCCTCAGCAAAAAGAGGAGGATTGACGGAAGATGTTAGCTCAGGGCTAATCTTCCTCAAAAAAAAAAAAAAAAAAGTGGAAAAGAAGCAAGTAAAGGAACAGACTCTGGACCTAACCCAGTGGAATTCAACATTTAGAGATTCAATTCAATATTTACTGAATATTATTTGTGCACAAAGCTTAAATATTGCTATATGAATTATTTTGTCTCACCTCTTTCATGCATATTTCCATTTAAATTGTTAACATTTGCCATGGCTATGAATATGTTCAAACATGCTCGCCCCTATGTCTGAAATACCTGGACTGCTTCTGGCATGCGTGCTACATCCTTACCTTCCACTGGTGACCGTGAGTTGCCTTTTGCACTTGCAGGAAGTAGAAAGCAGCTGTTTTCAGTGTGATGCAGAAGGCCATAAGAACTAGTCCAGAGGAAGGTCTCTGCCTCCAGGCCACGAGACACTTCTTTTCGAGATACTCCACTCGCTGGAGGCCGCAATGATCATCCCTGGCAAATGACCTCCCATGTGGGTGTGTGGTTCAGCTGGATAAGCCTCTGAGCTTCGTACAGGTCAGAGCCTCTGGCCCTTCCCTCTGTTAGTGTTCCCCTCACCAACAGGCCCCTACTTATCTCAGATGTTCCTGCCATCTGGTTTCTGGACGGTTCCTGTAAGGAGGGCCGTCTGCTTCTTGTTACAGCGTCATTAGAGCAGTTAGAATAAAGGCGAAGCATGAATTCGCATAAATCAGGTCTCCGCGGCGCGGCGTTCCTTTGGAGAGTACGTACTGTCTTCTTGGTAACTTTTCACCGACACCCTCTCTCTCCAAACTCCTAACTCCAGACATCCTGGAAATCGCTCAAGCGACTTCCAAAACTCAATGAAATGCAGTGCCAGAGCAGGCACTGGGAGTGGAAGTGAGAGGAAAATACGTAGGTGAAGACGTTTGTGTGCTACCCGCCTCCTGCCCAGGAGAATTTGCACCCTAAAAGAGGTCTTGATGGAGGGAGGCAAGAAACTCAAAGAAACGAGTTGCAAACGGAAAACTTTCAAGGATCAATTTATCAGGAATTTGAGATCTAGAATACCATTAATGCCCATTAATCACAACATTCAGGGACCCCAACTTTCGAAGAAAGCTGGCCTTGCCTGCAAAGGAGCCCTCTCGGGGTTGAGCTTGAGACATGCAGAGGAGCCAGGCTCCCCCACCGTGTCCCTAGGCATCAGCCTTTCCGAACACAGAAGGGGGAAGTCAGAGAGGACAGCTTATCTTTCTTTTTTACAAGTTTGAGATTTATGACTTTTTTGACGAGCCAGGAGGCTTTGGTGCATTAATTCTAGGTTGGAGTGGAATGACATGCAGAGAAATTTTCACAAACATCTTGCTAGCGTGGCAGCCCCTCCACCCCCCTCAGTCTAGTCTGAGACCAAACACTAAAGTATCCCATCGCCCAGGAGCAGCCTGCTTGCCAATGGATGAATATTCGATACGAGGTGTTTTCTTTTTTAAAAGACGGATAATCAAATCAAGCGTGAACTATCTAGATTTCATACCTTTTAGCATAAAACTAATTAGTCTGGAGAATTATGCAGTAAACACACCAACCAGGTTGTCCTCCCCAATTGCAGGTTCACATTTTACACCAGGCTCCTTTCATTAGCCCAAGGAGTTGCCTGTAGCACGGCTTTCCCATTAAAGGAGAGGAACCCACCAAACGATGCCATTTTTATGTGTGCAGAGCTCCTGATAAACTGACAGCAGCATTGAAGCTTTCCAAATACATTTTATTTTCATTAAATGGCTAATCTAAAACCAATCAACCAAGACATATATAGAACGGCGGCACAGAATGAAAATGTGTGGCTCCTCCACAATGCATGTTACAACAAATCCACAGGAATTGCTCAGGCAGACAATATCTGTTAAAAAGAATCTGCCGTTGATGCGGTTGACACTGTGGTATGTTCACCGTAGTGATGGACAGGCTATGAGCTTGGACCTTTCTCACCAACATTTCGACATGAGGAATATAGGTGTTTGCGTGTAAATTGAATTACTCATTACAAATAGTTCAAATATGGAAAGGATTCAAAATCCCAGAAGAATGAATCAAACCTTGTTGGCTAACATAATCTGACTACTGCTGTGCCAGGATGAGCCCAGCAGCATGTCAGAAGCAGGCTAAATCTATGATGGAAATTCGTGATGAGAAATGAGATATCAAAACGGGTGTTGGTGGTGTGAACTGGTAACTGGTCACAAAGACAGAGAAAATATTAGCTCCCTTCACATCGACAGAAAGGCTGCGTGAGCCCCACACTCAGTGACAAGTTTGCAGTGATGGTTTTGTTTTTGGTCATAATTTGCAAGTGGAATTAGGTTGCTCCCTATGAGGTACAATTGAAACTCTCCACTTCTGGGAGCCCTGATGTGGCCCATGGATCTAGAGCTCTGACATGGTAGAAGCAAGGATAGGGTGCGGAGTGACCTCATTTCCCAACAGAACGGAACCCAGAATTCCTGGAAACGCTCTCATGTCAGCCCCTGTCACGGGAGCATTGGCTGTTCCCAGAACGGCCTGCCCACAGGTGGAAATGCCTGCAGAGTCCACTCAGTCCCTCCCTTCTATGCTGTGTCAACCAGACAGGTGCGTTTACAGAGCGCGTATCCTCTCTGGCGGCAAGTCGCCCAGTGCCAGATCCCCCAGAAGGACGAAGGGAAGCCATTTCTCTCTCTGGATACAGAGCCGTTATCACGCTAACAGGCCTGCACACCATTTTACTTGGCTTGAGGCTCAGGCAACTTTTCTGCTCGCCCCGGTTGTCTTCACATGAAATAAAATCAAAGGAAACCTCAGTGGAACGAGTAAGTCTCAGAATATATGAAATGCTTTGGGGGAAAAGCAAGACTTTATAAACAAACCTCCCTGCGCAGGTCACAATCCTCGGTCTCAGCAGATAAACTGAAATGGATTTTCCACTTCAGGATTTGGAGGGAATTATTTATGTTCTGAAATGAAGCTAATGCATGTAATAAATAAAATCTGAATGTGCTTATCTCCCTTCTTTTGGTAGCATGTGCACCTCCCAGGAGCCTAGAACCAAGAGTATCTGAACCAAGAGTATCTGGCCCTGAGGATGGGATGGGAGGCATGCTGCTCCGTGGGCGTCATCTGGCCTCATAAATCTCTTGAGATGCCCTCGTCTGGAACATGTGGGTTCTAAAACCCAGGACCTACCTGGCGAAAAATAAATAAACAAGTTTTTTCTTTTGTATCAAACCCCAGATTTCTGTCTTCTCTCTCTAAAAAGAAAAAGAAAAAGATACTTAGCAACGCTAGACCCACTTTCCTTCTTGACTACAAATTGCTGGAGCTGAGCGGTGGCCACCCCTCCAGACGACCCTGACCCCTCCGGGTGGACAGAGTCCTCCCCACTCCCAATTGTCCTCCAGCGTCAGTTGTCCAACGTCAGTTGTCATTTGTCATTACACTTGTGCTGTTGGAAGGATAAAAATAAAAGTGACATATTTTTTGGTCCCCACCTCTTTGTCAAAACTAGTGAACAGAAGGACACCCTGAGACAGTTGCATGTGTCAATAAAATTGGGAGAAGCCTATTCCTAAAATGTGGAATGTGCCTACTGCTGTGCTGCTTCGCCTCTGAGGTCAGCTTTCTGGGAAAGGGCATGTTTCTATTGGAGCAGCATCACGAGGTGTGCAGTGACTCAGAACAGAAGCCACATTAACCAACACAAACCTCCGGTCCAAGGTCAGGGATAGAGAGTACCAGCCAAGGTTGGGAGAGGGAAAAATGAGTTTTAATTCAGTCTTTCATGCAATTAGGACGTTCACCCTAAGCCAAGCCCCTTTTATCACTCTCAGTTTGGATGTCCCACAGTTTGTATCCAAGTGCACGACGTGGTTCATTGCTACTACAATTTTACTAGTTAGTGGTGAGTTTCAACCCATCTCCCAGGGCCGAATATGAGTCTCCCGTGATGTGAGGTGAAGAGAACACAACAAGGGAGAGAAAAACGCACTGGAGGATGGAGATACTGCAAATCTGTCTCTTCTGCTCATTATGGTCTCAGAGAATCAAAAATAAGACACATACAAGGGTGACTCCAGAGGGAGATTCCTGGTCTTGTTGTCCTAATGCAATGAAGCCTTCCAAATGTAGAGGCCCCTCATACTGCTCCTTCCCCCTCCAGCTCCTTGTCACTTCTCATGGCTTCTTTCCTTCCTCGTTCTACTACGCAGCACGCAAATCCTACTAACACCTTTCGTAAACACTTTTGTCGAAAGCTGGAAGACTGACATGTCGCCAGAGACTTAGACTATAAATCTCAAAGTCCTAATAATTGAAATTACATTGGCTGCCAGCGAAAATAAACCCACATTTCTGGCACTATCGGAAATGAAGCCTTCCTCTCAAAGCATGAGCTCCAAGCCTTACGTGAACTTATAAACATGAAATTCATTGAATTTTTCCAGATGATGTGGAAATAGAGACTGGAGAGACTGGTGAGCCGTGGATGCTCCAAGGAGACGAGACTCGTAACATCGCAGCAGGTCACCCAGCCCTCTGCTTCTCACAGCAATTTCCGGGTGGGGTGCAGGACCACAAAACATTATCCAGGGATGACTGGTGAGGCAAGAAAACCAGCTTGCTCTCCCTGGGAAACTGAGCTACAAAAACTATATTAGAATCAATGAAAGTATAACATATACTCAGGCTGGTGTGTTATGTCTCAAAGGAAAAGCTTAAAGGGACATTTTCCAGAGCCTGGTTATAAATTCCTTTCCTCCAAAGCATCCTTATCCTATCCAGCTACCAGACAGGTCATGGAGCTTGGCAGCCACAGCACTATGGCAACAGACAGGCCCAGTTGGCTTAGCACTTACTAATGACACCAAGGGAAATGTATCAGCTAGCTTTTGCTGTATAATAAACTGGCCCAAAGCTTATTGGCTTAAACCAACAAATGCTGATCATTTCTCCTGCTTCTGTGGGTGGCTGTGTGATTCTTCCGGTCCAGGTGAGGTTGACTGGTCTCTGTGGAACTCTTTAATCTGTGATGGGTTGACCGACTCCTGGATGATCTCGGATGGCCTCACTCAGGTTGGTGGCAGGCTAGAGATCAGGGCCTTCAATTTCCGCCCATGGGCCTTCTCATCCTCCAGCAAGCTGACTCTGGCTCACTCACCTGATGGCCTCAGGATTCTGACAACAGGAAGAACAGGAGCTGCAATGCACAAGGGCTTCTCGAGTCTCTGCTCGTGTCGCCTTTTGCTAATGTCCCATTGGCCAAAACAAGTTATACGGCCAACAAGGACAGGCATAACCTGTGGTCAGTTTTGCAATTTACCACATGGAATTCCAAGATCATCTGCTTAAGATTCAAAGAGGGCCAGAAAATTAAAACATGGAATGCTAAAAAATGTTTAAAGCAGAGGTGGAAGAATTGGCAGAGTCTGTGTCTTAGGCTGAGTTTTCCCAGAAACAGGTTGTAAAAAGGATTTAGGTGCAAGCAGTTTATTTGGGAGGAAACAGCTGTAGGGAAATCTGGAAGCGAAGGAAAGGAAAGGGGGAAAATGCATTAGGGAGCAGGTACCACTGCGGGCAATGGGCGCTCAGCCCCCAGGAATTCCTCTGGGAGATAAGATCCAGGTCCAGCAAGCCTCATTCTCATTCTCCAGCCCTGGGGCAAGAGCCCTGGGATATGACCCACCACTTCCTGTCCCTCAGTAATTGACAGATGCTCCAGGGGGCATAACTCCCCGGCACTGCTGGCCAGTCTGCACGTGATTCAAGCAGATTAGTGGCCCAAAAGCTCTCAGGCACAGAGCTTGCAGTAGGCAGTGCTCCACCCAGCCAGCAGGCAGGGAGGCAGGCGAGACTCCGAGAGCCTCCACCACAGCCGAGGGCCTGGGCGAGGCTACCGAGTCACATTCCGGCCTCAGTGCTTACTGCGTGACCTTAGACAAGTAGCTCCATTTCTCTGTGCCTCAGTTTTCTCCCAATAGTACCTACCTCACAGAATGGTTGAGAGAATTAAATAGATTATTCTACACACAGTGCTTGGAACAGTGCCTGGCACGTGCTAGATGTTAGTTAATGCTGTTGTCACATTATTTATTGATTTTTTTATTGTGGTATCAAAACCCGCCAGGGCCTGCTCACCTGGAACAGACTCTGGTGCCAGGAGAGGACTTCGGAAGCCCAAAGGCACTCTTGCTCTCTGAGTGAAAAGGATTAAACTCCTAAGTACAGAAACTAAAACACCATTTTCATTAATGCTTTTTGCAGTGATGAGAAACGAGTTTCAGAGCATAAGTAAATCAATAAGGGAGAAAGCCAGATGCCAAAGGAGATATAGTTGACAAATAAAATTGCATATATTTAAAGTGTACAAGTGATGATTTGACATATGGACACACTGTGAAATGAGTACCACAAAGGTAATCAACACATCCAGCCCCTCACATAGTCACCATTTGTGTGTGTGTGGGAGAGCACAAGATTTATTCTCTTAGCAAATCAAAGTACACAATATACTATTATTAACAGTAGTCACCATGCTATACGTTAGAGCATCAGATTTATTCATCTTATAACTAAAAGTGTGTGCCCTTTGACCAACATCTCCCCATGTCCCCCCAACCCCCAGCCCCTGGCAACCACCATTCCACTCTATTTCTATGAGCTTGTTTTTTTTCTTCAGATTTCACATGTAAGAGATGCAATTTTCACCTTTCTCTGTCTGGTTTATTTCACTTAGCATAATACCCTCCAGGTTTATCCATACTGTTGCGAATGGCAGGATTTGCCTCCTTTATGGATGAATAACATTCCTTTGTTATATATACCACATCTTCTTTATCCATTCATCCACTGACAGACACCTAGGTTGTTTCCATATGACAAATAGAAATGGCGAGCAATAGGATATATTGGAGCATATGAGGAAGCCATTTGGTGTAAACCTAATTTAGCCTGACTTTGCTTTTCCAAAAGGGCCTGACATGGCCATTGAGCACGCATTGTATATCTGCTTTAAACATTTCCTACGGCAAGAACAAATGGCCTTAAGATAAAGGTGCAACTTTCCCCCACATTGGCATTTCCTTAGGGATAAGCATCTTTCCTTGGTCTAGGAACTGATTGCTGCACTCACCTGTGACCACCCAGCTCACCTGTGACCACCCAGCTCGAGACAACAGACCTGCCACCCTGCTGTGTCCACCGAGACAGCAGACCTGCCTGCTGTGTCCATCAATCGCTGTGCTGATACAGCAGTCTCATGACTATTGTAAAAGGACATTTCAATCTTGTGTGAAACATCCTCTTTGGGGGTATGTAACCACTCTGTACACCCCACTTCTTTGATGTCCTTCTTTCCTTAGGGAAGGAAGGCCCTGGGCCATAGTCCTCACGTTTTGGGTCAGAATAAACTCACTCAAATTTTCATTTATAGATTGGTTATGGATTATGTGTGTTGACACATATCATGGCTATTGTGAATAATGCTTCAGTGAACATGGGATTGCAGATAACTCTTCCACATGTTGATTTTTCTTTCTTCATATATATTTCCAAAAGTGGAATTGCTGAATTATATGGTAGTTTTATCATTAATTTATTGAGGAAACTCCATACCACTTTCCACAATGGCTATAACAATTAACATTCCCACCAAAAGTTCACAAGAGTTCCCTTTCTCCACATTGTCACCAACATTTGTTATCTCTTGTCTTTTTAATAATAACCGTCCTAACAGGTATGAAGTGATATCTCATTATGGTTTTGATTTTCATTTTCCCGATGATTAGTGATGTTGAGCACCTACTCATGTACTTGTTGGACATTTGCATATCTCGTTTGGAAAAATGTCCCTTCAAGTCCATTGCCTACTTCTAAATTGGAGTATTTATATTTTTGCTATTGAGTTGTATGAGTTTCTTATACAGATAGTTCCCGACTTAACAATAATTCAACTTAGAAATTTTTCACTTTACAATGGTAAAAAAGCCATATGCATTCAGTAGAAGCTGTACTTCAAATGTTGAATTTTGATTTCCTGAACTAGTGAGACGCCATGAGATGCCTTCTCATGACGCTGGGCAGCGGCGGCCGCGGCTCCCAGTCAGCCACGTGACCACAAGGGTAACCAGCCGGCAACAATTCTGTTTTTCACTTTCAGTACAGTATTCAATAAGCTACGTGAGACATTCAACACTTTGTTATAAATAGGCCTCATGTTAGATGATTTTGCCCAACTGTAGGCTAATGTAGGTATTCTGAGCACATTTAAGGTAGGCTGGGGTAAGCTGTGATATTCAATAGTTTAGGTGATTAAATGCATTTTTGACTTATGATATTTTCAACTTATGATGGGTTTATTGGGACATAACTCATTGTAAATTGAGAAAAATCTGTATATTTTGGGTGTTGCCCCTTACCCCGTATACGGTGTGCAAATATTTTCTCCCATTCTGTACGTTGCCATTTCATTTTGTTGAAAGTTCCTTTACTGTGCAGAAGATTTTTAGTTTGACATAATCTTGCTTGTTTATTTTTGCTTTTGTTGCCAGTGCTTTTGGTGTCATATACACAAAAAATCATAGCCAAGACCAATGTGAAGGAGATTTTTTCTTATGTATTCTTCTAAGAGTTTTATGGATTCAGGTCTTAAAATTAATCCATTTTGAGTTAATGTTTGTGAGTATTGTAAAATGGAGTCTGATTCCATTATTTTGCATGAGGATATCTGTTATCCCAACACCTTTTTCTTTTCCTGAGGAAGATTCGCCCTGAGCTAGCATCTATTGCCAATCCTCCTCTGTGTTCCATGTGAGTCACTGTGACAGCACGGCCACTGATGAGTGGTGTAGCCCCAAGCCCAGGAACCGAACCTGGGCTGCTGAAGCAGAGTGCACCGAACTTAACCACTAGGTCACCGGCGCTTGACCCCAACACCATTTCTTGAGGAGACTTTATTTCCCCATTTTATGTTCTTGGCACCATTGTCAAATAGTTGGCTACATAGGCATGGGTTTATTTCTGGGCTGTCTATTCTGTTCCATCAGTCTATGTGTCTGTTTTTATGCCAGTACCACACCATTTTGATTACTAAAGCTTTGTAATATAGTTTGAAATTGGCATGTGTATGCAGCATTATTTACAGTAGCCAAGACATGGAAACAACCTAACATCCATTAACAGATGAATGGTTAAAGAAAATGTGGTACATATATACATATACAGCAGAATACTCTTCAGTCCTAAAAAAAGGAAACCCTGTCATTTGCGACAACACGTATGGAGCCTGAGGGCTTTATGCTGAGAGAAATAAGTCAGCCAGAGAAAGACAAATACTGTAGGGTCTCATTTATATGTGGAATCTAAGAAAAAAAAGAAAGAAAATCAGGAGGTGATTTTGTTTCCTCCAGCTTTGTTCATCTTAAGGTGGTTTCAACCATCTGGAGTCTTTCATAGTTCCATACAAATTTTAAGATTGTTTGTGCTGTTTCTGTGGAAAACGCTACTGGAATTTTGATGGCGATTACACTGAATCTATGGATCACTTTGGGTAGTATGGACTTGTATTTTAATAATATTAATTCTTCCAATCCATGAACACAGGATACCTCTGCCTTTATTTGTTTAAATACCTCCCCCAACAAGTGGCAAGGGCATTCCCATTTCCAAGTCAGGATTGGTAGCAACACACTCATCCCCAGTGCAGCCTAATACAGTGTCTTCCTCTGTGTCACATGTCAGAGTTGACCACAGAGGACTCACTGTCAAAAATAATTCACTCTCTCACTGTGTTCCGAGAGCTCAGGGCAAGCCACATAATTAGTTTTTTGTTTTTGTTTTCAATGAAAGAGTTTTGCTGTTGTGTTGTTTTATTTTTTTAAGCAACTCAGAATGAGAAAGTTCAGACCAAGTTTTAAGTTTTTAAACACTTCTTAGCTAAGCAATTCACTAAATGGAAATTGCAAACACCTGTGACCCGCCAAACACTGCCTATTTTGTGATACACGGAGCCAGAGACAGGAGGCGGGTGCCGAGACAGGGTGTGAAGCAAGATGCAGGGATTTGCTCAGGACCCCAAAATTGTGACCAGCCTTGACAGGACCTCAGTCTAAGTCCCCAACAGCTAGCCTGAGAGCTGACGGCAGGCAGGCAGTGAGGCACCATAAAAAGAGCCAGATTCCAAAAGAGGAGAGTGGGTGAACATCGAGCACATGGCAGCAAACTCAACTAGAAACACAATATCTTTCGGAGAGGCAGGAGCTGCCTGCTATTACATACAGCATTCTCCATCCAGCAAGCAGTTATTGACCGGCATTTACTCAGTTGGGGAGATGTGTGAGGGAGGCACGTCCTGTGATGCGTTGACAGACAGCAGGACCCAGGCCAGCTTCATGGACAACGATGGTTCATGGCATGCTGAGATGTGTGCTCCAAGAAAAACGCAAAGTGCTATGATTCCTCTGGAACAGAAAATATGGCAGCATTCCAGAGGGGAAAGAAGAACAATGACACAGAACTTGTCCAATTATTACAGTTATGATAATTCCTACAGTGTGATATTGGCACTGAAATCCACAAAAGAGACCAATGGAATAGAATTAGCAGTCCAGAAATGGATCTCTGTGGGAATTTAGCATATGATGAAGCTGACATTTCAAATAGTCAAAAAACTCAATACATGTAATAATTTGCCATCCACTTGGGAAAATTTAAATTTGGATCATATATCCAATGCCATAGACAACAACAAAAATGAATGCTAGATGGTTTAATGAAGTAAATACACAAAAAACATATAAGTAATAGAAGAAACAACTCTTTAAGAAATGTTTTATAGTCTTAGGGTGGCGAAAGGCATGGCATGAAATCCAGAAGCTATAATGGAACAAGATTGAGTGACTTGACCGTTTACATTTTTTAAGCTCACATATTGTTGGAATAGTATGCCAATAAAGGTTAGCCTATGAGATGAGATAAACCTGTTCTTACTGATAAAGAAATTGAGTCTTAGAGAGACCCGAGGCTCACTCAGCTCTGTCCCTGAGGCAGCGAGGAGCCCAGGATCTGGTCACTCATCCGCCTACCCCCTGCCATGACTGGCAACATTTTGCTCAAAATAACTCTCCAAACCCAGAGCTTAGTAGTGGGAATAATACCTCGTGTTCTACTCTGTCTTTTCCAAGTATTTTCTCTGTCATGACCTCATTCCATTCCCAGCACAGCCCCGTACAGTGGGAACACAGGGCAGCTACAATCATCTCCATTTCACAGATAAGGAAATTGAGGTCTGACAGTTGGTGGCTGGCTGGGGTCATGGGCTTGTGGAGCAGAGATGTGGCTGAACTCCAAAGCCTTTTGCTCTTGGTTAAAAGCTTTCCTCATTTCATCCTGCCACCTCTCAGAAATGCTGACCAGTGTTTCAGTGTCTTCCACCGTGAACAGCAAAACATCCATGGCCCCTAGATGCGTAAATGTAAACACACACGTCTGACAGGAGAACAAGAATCAAACCCTCCTCCAAAGGAGTCCAGGTAGCAGGCTCCTCACCTCCCCCTTCTTGCCTGGCACCAAATTTGATGGGCAACGTTGCTAATTAGTCAGCCTTCAATCAAGTGTCAAAAGGAAAATATTTTGGTAGCAGTTGTGGGAGTGGGTGGGAGGGAGGAGTGGGCGGGGGCCATGGTGGGAGCAAGAAGAACGAGCGCTCACGCTCACTCTCGTCCCATTGTGTCTCGACACATTTAATTCCTCTGTATTCATTCTTTCTGGGACTCTTGAATAGATTCTAACAACTGATATAATAAGCAGGTCACACATGTGTATATATTCCCCATAAGGGTACAGGCAGTTCCACTTAATTTATAATCATTTTTATTTCATTGAAAAACTCAGACAGTGTCATAAGGTACTATTAACTCAAGTGCTGTATGACACAGATTCACTTTATTGGAGGCAATGGAGAGAGATGGTTGCTCACAGATCACTGTGGCGCTAGAGTGACAGAAGTGATGGTCAGGCACAGTGTCATGAGATGGCATCATATAGTGGGCCATGATCTTGCCATAATTACACTTTATGGATTTTAAAGGGATGTGCTTCCCCGGAGCCCACCATTAGCAGCTTTCTCAAGGTGCTTGGCCATGTCAGGGCATAATAATTCACTACTGATTTCTGCAAAACACGGAAGACGGGCTGGTCAGAGCCTTCTGGCTACAGAGCTGGAAGGAATGACAGAGAGGCTAAGAGCTCAGGCTCAGGTTACCTGCCTCCTCCACTGACTTCAGCCAGGCTTTATAACTCCACTGAGATTATTCAATGCAAAATAGGGTAAAGTAAAACTAGCGACCTCTTCCCGTTGTGTGAGGATTGAATAAGAAATAAGAAACTTTCAGCAAATGTTAAGCATTAACCATTATCATTATTTATTCTCCATATTTTACACCACAAATCTCAGCATACTTGACTGGTTTAAAAAAGGCAATAAAATCACATACTTTATTTTTCCTTCATGTAAAGCCACGACTAACATGTTTCACCTTGCAAGATTTTACGAAAAGGGGATGTGCTTCCAAACATTTGGAGAATGGTCTTTTTTTACTCAAACAGACAAACCAACAAAAAAGCCACACGTTACATGCTAATTGCTCATCAGCCAGCTCCACACGCTTTTCCTGATTTTCCTCCACTGTCTCCCACCTTCTCTTTGTGTAGCAAGCTTCGCGCTCAGGGCCAGTTGTTCCCCCGGCTCTTTCGCAGGTTTACTGTGGACTGGACGTCTTCCTCTGGCTCCTGCAGATCTGCTCACCGTCCTCTCCACCCAGCTCTCTGATGAAGGACTGCAGGCCCTTCACAGCCTCTGCTTCCCAGCTGAGAAACACAGCAAGGGAGGAGACTGAGGCAGGGTGTGCGTCCCGCGGCTCCTTCACTCAGGCTGAGCATCCCCCAAGGGAGGCACCACTCATCTCAAGGAGGCCTTCTCCACAGACCCTCTCCTCCAGATTTCTGCTCATGGCTCCCCTCCCTTTCTCCCTTAGGATCTAGGGGTGAGGAGAGCTCCCATTACAGCTGGCTGCAGACTACCCTACACTCCATCTACACCTTTTTGGGCAGTTGTTTCTTGAATTAGCCTAATTAGCTGTTTACTAACTGATACATTTTCCTTTTTCATGTGTCAACAAGTTTCTATCCCTTTAATTAGGATTCTTTGTCCTTCCTTTCCTTTTGGTATATGACCTCCGTTATATTAGTCAGCATTCTTATGGCTAAAAATGACAAAAATCCAATTCAAACTAATTTGAATTAAAAAAAATAATGAAAAGAAATGCAGTCGTCAAGTATAAATCCAGGGGCTCAAATAAAGTCACAGGGACTCTGTCTTTCTCTCCATTTCTTATTTCTATTTTCCTTAGTAATGGGTTCTCCCTAAGCAGATTCATCCACATGGTGGCAAAGATGACTACCAATAGCTGTGGACTGACATCATCTTCCCAAAACTAATTTTAGTAAAAAGATAATGCCTCTTTCCCAGTGGTCCCAGCAAAAGTCTTGGGAGGGTTCTGATTGGCTTGTGTTGGGTTACACGACCAGGGATAGTACTCTGATTAGTCAGATGTGAGTCCAATGCCTTTTAGCCGGAGATGGAGTGAGCCCACCTGGACCACAAGGACTGAGGATAACGAGAAGAGGCAGTTCTCTAAAGAGATGCTAGTCTGAGAAAAAAATGCATATAACCATAAAGCCATAAACTCTTTCTTGATAACTCTGACTTCACCAAATGACCCCAAAAGTCCTCAGAAATGTTGTATACAAAAACTGCATGGAACTAGTCTTCTCTTCTTCACACTCGTCACTGAGGCAAGAGCTACCCCTTTCTCCTGCACAGAAAATAACACCACCAAAGAGCCAGCCTTCGGGCAAGCACAGAGAGACCAAGGGACTCTAACATTCCCTGCGTCACACAGAAAGACACCTAGTGAATTTGGATACACAGAAAGATTCAACCTAACCGCTCCGGGATGGTACTCTTTCAGAACCAAAGCTCATTCCAGTGCCCAGGAGACTAAGGCTCAGGGACCAAGAAAGGAGAAAGAAGAAAGAATTACTGCAGCTTTCTGAGGAAAAGGAGCTCTTTCGAAGACAAGAGTCAAGTTTGGAGGTTTAAATACGACAATCAAAGGATATAAGGGATAAAACTTAAATGATTATCAAAAGACAGTGTTACCTAGCAGGGACCATCTGCCCAGTGTTCCAGATTCAAGGGATCCTGCTGTGAGCCAACACTGCACAGGTTCTGGGGTACAATGGAGGAGAAGTCAGCCAGGGTCCCGCCCTCACTGAGCCTACAAGCAGAGAATCCAGCAGGCAAGGACAATGAAGTGGGAAAAGCACAATGATGGGGACACAGGCGGTGTGGGAACACACGCGAGGGACATCTAACAGGCTGAAGCAACCAGAAAAGTCCCCTCAAGGGAATGATGCCTAGGTCAACACCTAAAGGGGGAGGAAGGGCTGAGCAGCAGGCACAGCAGCCAGGAAGGAGGAAGAGCAGGGAGCAGAGGGAGAATTAGGAGTCCAGAGTTCCTTCACTCATTCAAAAGATGTTCCTTGAGTAGAGAACAGGCCGGCTGCCTTCAGAGCACTCGAGGACAATAACGGGAGTCTAGAGGGGTGAGGTACAGATGGTGGTGTATCCTGCGGGGAGAGATGGACTATGAAGAGGAGGGGTGAGGGGACGGGACGTCAAGGGAGTGTGAGGGAGCATCAGAGGCAAAGCCTGAAAGACGGAGATGGGCAGTCCTGGCGGAAAGGACCCAGCAGGGCAGTTCCTGAGGGCGGAGCGCCGGGTCTATTTAAGAAGAAAAAGGAGGCGAAGCAAGTGAACACAGCGAGCAAAAGAGAGAGCGGCTGGGGGCGGGGCCAGTAGGCTAATGTCGGGTGGAGCCAGGAGGGCAGAGAAGCGGCTCTCACTCCCAGAGCACCGGGCCTCTGGGAGGCTTTAAAGCGGGGTTATATGACTCAGACTACACAGACCAGGAAGAAGGCGTTTGTAGGAACATCCATTAGGATGTTGTCCTAGTGACCCCGGTGAGAAGTGACCGTGGCTTGAACATGGCTGGTGGGCATGCAGAAAGAGAAGCAGAGGGATCTGAAATACATCCCACAGGCAGAACCAGCAATCCCATCGGTGTTGGGTGAGAGAAAGGAAGAGTACAAAATAATGTGTAGGCTTTAGTTTGAGCGGCCAGATTGAGCGGCGTTCAGAGTGTTGGTGGAGAGAATTGAGGGCCGAGGGATAAGGCGGCAAGGCGTGCAGAAGCCAAACCACAAAGTTCCCTAGACATCCCATTAAGGAATCGCGTTTTTCTCGCGAGAGCAGTGAAGGGATTATTTTGTTGTTGTTCTTGTTTTCTTAGAAATATCACTCTGGAGATGTTACTAGAAAGGAGCAGGAATGTGATGAGAGGAAAACTGGGGGCGCTGATGTGCTGACTCAAGCAGAAGCCGCGACACCCTTTGGAATTTAAGTGGGTGTGATGTTGCTGTTGTTGCCTGTTCCAGGGACAGGAGAGAAGAGGAAGTATACTTTGTGCCCGGGAACATGCCCGGTGGCTCACGCGGGTCCCACTGCGGGGTTGAGGATGGAGGTGGTCCTTACAGTGTCTCCACCCACCCCGCACCTGCGCACTGCAGAATTCCAGCCTCCTAGCAATCCGCTCGTGGCCCCACTTGCCCGCTTAGTCTGACTATTCTCAAACTCCCCCAAAAACTTGGTCTTGAAAAAGACCATGCAGGCAAGCGACTTGGGGAGGGGGAAAGCTAATTTAGACCAATTGCAAGTTTCAATTCCTTATTGTATTGTCTTTAAGAATTGAATTTCTTTTTTAAAAATCACGTTAATTAAACACAATACTCCTGCTCCCAGCAGTCTAATTATCACAACCATGTAATCTGTTAAAAGAACTGGGTTAAAATGTTTGATTTTAACACATGGCCTTCTAGGACAGTTTCCTGAGTGCCCACCGTTTGCTAATTGAAACGAAAAAAGTGACCATAACTTCTGGCCTAACTATTGCTAGAAAATAAGCAGAGAAGTTGTCCCCTCCATCATTCCCACAGAATCCATCCTGCATCAAGAGTGCGGGTCTGCAGAAAGTCTTGAAGCTCGGCAACCCTAACGCCACCGCCCAGCCCCATTCCAGCTGCGGCGCGCCTTCCTGCCCTTTATTGAGTGGAGGTTAAGGGCGCGTGCAGGTTCCAGTCGTGGCTTTGCTGCTTATCTCCCTGGGCTTCAATTATCTCAAAGAGTTGGCGTACTAGATGCGTTAACATATTTACACACTTAGAACAGTACCTGACACAGTCAGAGCCACAGAAGTGTTTGCTCGCATTATTATTATTACTTTATTAGTATCATTGTTATACCATCTGCTACTGTCCCAGGTTTCTCGGGGGAGGTTCTGATGGGTCATTTGCTCTGTGGTACAAATTGAAGACACTGGTTTGTTCTCTCAGGGGAATCTGCAGTAACACGCTGGTCTTAATGGTGGAACATAAAGGCATTTCAGGCTGAGGGAGGTGGAAGAAGTCCCCACAGGAGTGACTTTCTCTTCCTGAGGGAAGCTTCTGAGGTGAGCTCTGTCTGCTTGGCCCCCAAGCCCAGAGCGAGCCTGGCCTGCCTCCCCTGGCCATCTGCTTGGTCAGAGGAGCCTGCCTGCAACAGCTCCCTGAGGATGTGCCTGTGCTGGGGCCGAGGCACAGTGCAGCAGGGGCCCCGAGGCCGACAGAGGGGGGTGAGAAAGGCTTCATTCCCGTTGACTTTGCAGTCAGAAGATCCAGAAAGGAGCTACTTAATTTCAGCATACATGTGCAGTTTGTGTCATTTGTACACGCACACGCACGTCCGTACACATACACACGCTCTCAGCAGCTTGGCCCAACTCTGAGCAAAAGCACCCCGAGGAGGCATGTTTGTGGGCTGTGAACACGTGAACGGGGAAGAGCAACCCCCTGATCGCCAGCATCCCAGAGGGCGGCAGACGGCATTGCCACCAGGTGCTGGCCTAGGCTGCCACTCCTCCTGAAGTCTGCAGGGTGACCTGTGCGGGCAGGGCGAGGCCCAGCCCCCAGCTGGAGGGCGGGTGGCCAGGGCTGCGTGACTCGAGCCCAGCACCCAGGCAGCTGCAAATCCCTCGATCAGAACAGAAAAAAAGGAAAGCGACAGAAAATTGGGTGCTTTTATGTTAATGAACCCAAACCATGTTGGATCACTGTTTAGAAAAATGATTTGGGTTTTCTTTTTTTTTTCATTCAATCAGTGACTTAATTATGAGAAAAATAAACACTGTTAAAGCTGCATGAGGCAGTAATAGACCAGGAGGCCTGAAAGGGTGAATACAATTATACACTGTAATGAAACCTAGCGGAGGCCTTCCAGCCACCGGATCAAAGCACTCGCCATGCTTTTGGAGAGGCATAAACAATGCAAAAACCTATAATTGCTGTGTCAGTCACAGCATCCATGTGGAATACCAAGTACCACTCCGGGCTGCCAGCTCCTTGGTATTGAGTGGGGCATGTGGTTACACTGTCCTCTGATGGGAGGACCCCGGGGACTAGGCAGCTGCTTGTTCCCAGCACCCTCAGGACCCCTGGCCAGCCCTCCACCACCATCCCCCAGGATGCCACTAATCACCACCTGGCCTCCCCACTTCTCACTGTACACAGAACTTGGGCAGCAGTGGCTGAGGGCCGGTCTTGTTTCCTCAAATGCATCAGGGCCACCCCCCACCGCCATGGGTTCCTGGGAGCCGTTCTCCCCAGAGCAGTGCTGTCCAATAGAAACACAATGCGGGTCACATGCATAACTTAAAACTTTCTAGTAACCACATTAAGAGGCATAAAATGAAACAAGCGAAATTAATTGTAATCATATATTTTATTTAACTCAACATATCCAAAATATTATAATTTGAATATACCACCAATATAAAAAAGTATTGACGAATAGTTGACATTTCTTGTACTAAATATTGAAATCAAGTGTGTGTTTTGGACCTCAAGCACAACTCAAGCAGCTAATGGCACAGCCCAACCCAGGGAACCAGAAAGAGCGCAGCCTCCTGGAGCCACCTTGCACACTGGCTGTGAGCCTGGAGTCCCCGCCTCGCCCCTCGTGGAGGAGAGCCCAGCCTAGCTCTGAGGGCCCTGGGACCAGCTGTGTGCCAGCCGGCCCTGTGCTTTCTTCTCCTGCCCAGCAGTTCTGAGGCCTCTGCAGGCTGGAGAAAATGGCCCAGAGGGCCAAGCTGCCCAGCCACTTGCTGAGGTTGGAAAAATCTCTCTGGAAAATGGCAGTTACCAAGAACCCACAGGAGACCAGAGATTGAACAGAAATGCAGGAGCCTGGAGGCCGGGAGAGAAAGGTCAGCAGTCGTCCTCCGGGGACTCTGGAGTTGGAGCGGGAGGCTGGGATTCCATGGCAGGCAACCTGTGTGTTCATCTGCGCCCAGTAGGGTCTGCCCAAAACATTTCGCACATGGTGTTCACATTTCCAGTGGAGCCTTAATAGGCAGGCCTGTCGGCCCCTCCCACCAGGAGCAGGAGGAGGGGCGGCCCCTCTCTGCCCCTCCCCCCAACCAGGCGGAGGACTCGTGGCTGCCCTGCCTGCGGCCTGTTCTTTCTTTCTCTCTTTTTCTTTCACCTGGCTTTTTGGTGGATGTTTTATTTTTTTAATTCAATTTATTTAAACTAGAAAGAAACAAAAACCGTTCAATCATTTCTCCCACCCTCTACCCACCCCAACTCTGGTAACAACATGTTCGTTTTCTGTACCTATGAGCTTATTTTTTTAATGTTTTCATTTTTATATTTAATTTTTATTTTTAATATTTTTGTAGATTCCACATAGAAGAGAGATCATACAGTGTTTGTCTTTCTCTGTCAGATTTCTTTCACTTAGCATAATGCCTTTGAGGTCTATCCATGTTGTTGTAAATAGCAAGATTTCATTTTTTATGGCTAAATAATATTCCATTATATATATATAAAATATATTATATAATATGTGGTATATATATTATATAATATTCCATAATATTATATAATATTCCATATATAATCTTCCATTATAGTAATAATAATTCCATTATATAATATTCCATAATATATATATCCCATATATATAATATATATACACATAATATATATAGTTATTATATATATTATGGACTATTATATATATGTGGTATATATATATATACACACACACACCACAATTTCTCTATGCATTCATCCATCAATGAACACTTTGTTTCCATATCTTGGCTAATGTAAGTAATGCTGCAATGAATATAGAGGTGCCTATATCTTTTAGAATTAGTGTTTTCACTTTCTTCAGATAAATACCCAGAAATGGAATTGCTGGATCATGTGGTAGTTACATTTTTAATTTTTCGAGGAATGTCCATACTGTTTTCCATAATGACTGCACCCGTTTACATTCCCATCAACAGTGCATGAGGATTCTCTTTAGTCCACATCCTCACCAACACTTGTGATTTCTTGTCTTTGGGTAATAACCATCTAATAGGTGTGAGTGATATGTCACTGAGGTTTTCCTTTGCATTTACCTGATGATTAGTGACGTTGAGCATCTTTTCGTGCACGTGTTGTCCATCTGTGTCTTCTTTAAAAACACATTGATTCAGATCTTCTGCCAGTTTTTTAATCGGCTTGGTCTTTTGCTAATGAGTTATATGTGTCCTTTATATATTTTGGATATTAGCCCCTTATCATGAAACTGGTAAACAGTTACCCATTGATGATTAGGTAGCTAGTAACTAAAGTTTTTTTGCAATTACCTATTATAGCTTTTATTTGTTCATCTGCCCATTGTTAACTGTGCTGTTTAGGCAATATACTACCCAGTTCCTACTAGGCTCCTATAGATAACATCTCCCTGGTGCCTGGGTCACCATGGTAATGGGTGTTTGAGCTGTTTCTCAGGAATTAGAACTCCTTGACCAGTTCAGGGTGGTTGAGACCACCAACTCATCAAGTGGGCCCATATGGATGCCCAATAAGTGACCTTTCAATTCAAAAGGCTGAAAACTCCACCCTCAGATCATGCTAATGCCGCCATTTTGTGAGCATGCGTCCTGTGAAGAGACATGGAGTCTGACTACGCTTGCGCAGAGCATCAGTTACCTCACCTCTCCTCTCCTCCAATCATCTGTCTCCACACTTCAGACCACCTTGCCCCCAACCCCATAAATATCCCTGAGTCCCCATTTTTGGGGAGGTAGATTTAAGACTCATTCTCCCACATCTTCGCTTGGCTGCCTTGTGATTAAAACTCTCTGCTGCAGTCTCGTCATTTCAGTGATTGACTTTCTGTGCAAGGGGCAAAAATGGATCTGGTTCGGTAACAATCAGATGTATGCTTTGCAAATATTTTCTCCCATTGAATTAGGTTGTCTTTTCATTTTGTTGATAGTTTCCCATGCTGCGCAGAAGCTTTTCAGTTTGATGTCATCCCATTTGTTTATTTTTGCTTTTTTTACTTCTGCTTTTGGTGTCAGATTCAAAAAATCTTCACCAAGACCGATGTCAAGGAGTTTACTGCTTATGTTTTCTTCTAGGAGTTTTATGGTTTCAGGCCTTATATTTTCTTGAAATGCAGCTCAGCCTGCCCTCTGCTTCCCTGTAGAGCCCCCACAAAGGGGCCCCGCTGAGCAGTTTAATTTCCAGTGGTGTCAATAACTGTGGTTGGCACTCCGATTGAGAGGAGAGAGAGGCCTAGCCTCCCGACTCCCTGGGGAGAGCTGAAAATCCCATGCACTCCTCTGTCTCCATGACCCATCAGCGTAAAGAACAGCCCTGTCCTGAAGGACCTCAGGACCCTCCACCCCTGCCCGCTTTAATTCCAAGGGCTCTGATTCACCTTCCCTCCTCTCACTCCCACACAAACTTCCTGTTTCTCCACCCAACTTCTCCTTTCTTCCCATCTCCTGGGAAAAAGTGTCCCTTTTTCTGGCCCAGGCAAACCCTCAAAACCCTTTGAGGCCCTGGTCTCATCCTCTCGCTCCACCTGGCCTCACTTACCCCAGTCTCCACTTTATGGCACCTTCTGTCTCTGCTCCTTCCTCCTTACTGCAGCTCACAAGCAAGCGTCTTCCCTCAGCACCCCCACCAGCTCCTGCCGCATCACATCTTCCTCTCCTGGTCACACTTGCTTCATCACACTCTTTCCTCCTTAATCCTTTGCAGACTTTCTTCCAGCCCTGTCACTTCTGGCACCACTCCAGATGTCACTAGGGCCCTAACCACACAAAGTGTAATGTTCATCCACCTCTCAGAGCCACCTGCACTGGGTGGCTCCCCTCTCTCTTGGGCCCCCAGGTCCTCTTCAGAGGCCAGCATACGCCCTTTGCTCCTCTGTGGTGGGATCTAGACTTACAAGGGGCCTACTACTTGTTAAGGCCCTGGACCTTTAGAGTTTGGGGACCATGACACCAGTCTATTCAGTTACTCATTCAAGAAACATTTACTGAGCACTAACTGTGTGACATGCCTGGGTCAGGTGCTAAGATCCAGCAGTAACCAAAAGCAAGGTGTCTGTCTTCATGGCATTTACATTCTAGGTGGGAAGACATGAAGTAGGCAAAGAATAAATTTTAAAAATCAGGTTAATTGCAGATAGTGGCAAGAGCTATGGAGATATAAAACCAAGGTAATATGCTAAGAAAGAGAGGCTTATGAGGGAGAAGGGCAATTTAGATGGGGTGCTCAGGGCAGGCCCGAATGAAATAAGGCTCCAGCCAGGCTGATATGCATCTGCTGGCAGCAGCACAGACTTCCCTGTTGTCCTCAACCGGTGTCCTTCCCGTTTGATCAGTGCCCGTGCTGTACTGGTTGTTAAGTGTTTTCAACATCTATCTATTCTGATCCCAGGCAAGATAAGATCAAGGGCCAGAGCATGAGCTACAAAGACCCTGAGATGGGAGGGAACTTGCTGTCCTCATGGAGCAGAAAGCCAGCTGGCGTCACAGGAGCACTGGAGCATGGAGGTCCAGGATGTGGGCAGGGCCAGACCGCAGACATCAGATACCCCTTGGAAAGACATTTGGATTTTCTTCTCAGCTTGGGAGAGTTTGAAGTAGGACTGCGACATGCTCTGAGTTGTATTTTTAAAGAGTCTTCCAGCTGCTGTGTGAAGCGTGGATTTTAGGAAGACGGGAGTGAAAACAGACAGCATAGAGGGGAAGCTGTCTTCACTTGGGTTCCCAGAAGTAGACTCTGATCAACTGCAAGTAGTTCATCTGGGAAGTGACACCAAAACACTGGGAGGAGGGGAGGGAATGGGAGGCAGCCAAGCCAGGGTGTGTCCTCAAGCAGGTCACCGCTGGGTGACTGGAGATTGTCCCACTGGGAATTTTGGAAGGCAGTTTAGAACACACATCTCAGATTGTCTCATCCAAAGCTTGAGGGAGCTGGAGTGTCATTACAGGAAGGTGAATTTCTAGCACGTCTTGGCCTGATGTGTCTGTAAACAGCGAGGGCGCTGCAAAGAGCGGTCAGGGCATGTGGGTGGGGCAGTGATAGCATCCACCACAGGGGCTATTTCTGTCATTCAGAGGAGAGATCATGCAGGCTTGCAACTGAGTGGGAGAAGTAGTGATTAAAAGAGAAGTAAGGAATGAAGTTCAGACACATGCTACAACATGGATGAGCCTTGAAAACATGATGCTAAGTGAAATAAGCTAGACACAAAAGAGCAAACATTGCATGATTCCACTTATATGAGATACGTGGAATAGGCAGATTCACCGAGGCAGAAAGTAGACTAGAGGTTACCGGGGCTGGGGACAAGGGGAATGGGGAGTTATTTTTTAATGAACACAGAGTTTCTGTTTGGGGCGATGAAAAAATTTTGGAAATAGATAGTGGTATTGGTGGCACACCATTGTGAGTGTAATCAATGCCACTGAATTGTACACTTAATATGCTTAAAAATGGAAAATTTGATGTTACATATATTTTACCACAATTAGAAATAATAACGATATCAAAAACTATTGACTTGTACACTCTAAATTAGTAAATTGTGTGGTATGTGAATTGTATCTCAGTAAAGTTGTTTTTTAAAAGAGAGAGAAGTGAACAGACTTGGGATAGGAGTTCAGCCTGTGGGACTGGCTGTGGATTGGGTGTCGTGGATGAGAGAGGCATCAAGGGTGATGGCTAGGCATTAGAGAAGGCTGTAGCAGCTGCTCTGTCATTAACCAACTGCCTGACCCAAACTGGTTGGAAACTGCCCGCTAACATTGGTCAAATGGCTTCTTCAGACTTGGAGGATCACAGGAAACTCACCATGGGAAGAACTGGAGAGTCTGACAGTCTTACACACGGCTGGTATAAAATTTAATGTCCTCACTTTCTCTTCCAAGGCACACTTTAGCATAGAGGTCATCGCAGTTCTTGGGTCAACTGATGTGCTACCTTCCAGGGAGTTGAGCACCTTCAGGTCTCAGCCCTTCCTCCTCAATCAACTTTTCACCAGTCCACAAAGGACTCCCATTTATAAGCAATCAGATTCCGCAGCTAGAAGCTAGTGAGAAGGATCTCCACATCCAGCCTACAGGGCAACACGCACGGCCACCATTCCCTTCTGTGTCTGCAGATCTGGGAGCCGGGCAAAAGGCTTCATTCTTAACTGACTTTCAGAAAATCTGCTTTAGCTTATTGCAGGTGGTTAAATCAATAAGCCTACATT
This sequence comes from Equus przewalskii, assembly GCF_037783145.1. NCBI lineage: Eukaryota > Metazoa > Chordata > Mammalia > Perissodactyla > Equidae > Equus > Equus przewalskii. The sequence continues at coordinate 300,894 of NC_091839.1, read as the reverse complement.
TAACTTCATCTTCTTTTAACCAACTGAGCTTGTAAATGTATATGTGAGCCAAGCTAAAAATGTCACATGCTCTTGAATCACAGCTCATTGAACCAATACACTTTTCTCCGTTGACTTAATTCCCAGGCAAAGATTTCTAATCTGTTTTAAAGAACGATGCCTCAGTTCAGTCACAGGTTGAGGCTATGACAATGCTGCAGAGTGATAAACAGTGAAACTCTGAGCGGGTAACCTCGCCAGATTCTGGCCCTTCTTGTGCATGCAGAAACACCACAGGGTGCCACACCTCCTATGTGCAAAGAGACCGTCTGATTTTTACCCTCACCCTCATAGAGCCTGTAAACATTAGCCCTAAACGAGACCTTGAAAACATCTAGTTCAGCATCTGCTCTTCTCTTATGGGAAATGGTCATCCCAGACAGATTTAGTGACTTGTTCCAGGTCACACAGCCAGAATGTGTGACTAGCCTAGACTCCTGGTCTCCTAATTCTCAGTTCACTGTCGTTTCCCTTGCATCACACTACCTTTCATTGCCCACAAAGATTCCCCATCGAGCCAGGGTTATGAAATCATAATGAACTCTGGCAGGATGAGTAAAATGTGACAACCAGAAATAATCGCCGACATGGATGGAGAAGGCATTCTATGCCAGATGTGTATTATCTCGCTCTGCCACTCTGCTCACTAAACCTGCATGTGTGGGAGCAGTGGGGTGTACAGTTTGCCCCTCTGTGACTCCATGTCTCCCTGATCAAGAAAGGCAGATGGGAAGGAAACAGGCAGTGAGGGTAGGGGGAGGAAACCCCATCACGATGGGATGTCGATGAGGGGTCAAGGAGACACGGGCAGGCAAGTGCGGGTAGGAAGATGGCCTGAGCTACAGTTCATGAGCTGCCTCCACCCCAGCTGCACCTTGTGGCTGTTAGTCACCTCCAAAAAGTTGGGCTTAAGTATATCCATAAATAAATGTCACGTAAACAACTATGTGCAGAAAGCCGACTTGCTTAATATGCAAATGTCAACTTGTACAAGTAGTCCCAGTATTTTTTTCATCTCAGTTGTTTAAAATCCCGTCCAGTCCAGGCACCGCCCCTCATTATGACAGCTGGAGCAAGCAATCATCACAATAAGGGCCACACACCACGTGCTCACCTCCTACCCTCCTACCCTCCAGCCTCCACCTGCCCTGGAAGGTAAGTGGGCATGGGAGAAGCCTGCATATTTCTATACCACCCACAGTAAGAATTTCTCATTCACCTGCAACGCCATCTTTGAGAGGTTTCATTCTTTCATCATCGTAATGTAATGCAATTGAGACTAGGTCAGCTCTGCAGGCTAGTTAATGCCAGCATTGTGGTAAGGGCAGCCAAAACATTTCATTTGAGGGTCAAGCGAGAGGTTAGGGAAGCCTCAGCCCCGTGTTCAGAGAACTAATGGACAGTGATCAGAGACTCACTGAGTCTCAAGGCACAGAGCAGAGAACAGAAGCAGGGGCAGGGGCCGAGCGTTCTCCCTGGTCTTCCCACCAACCTCAGGTCTGCCTGCTCCTCAAGGTACAGCTCAGGCCCCCACGCCCCTCCCAGGAAACTTTCTCTTAACTATCCAGCCCACAGGAACAGTCTCTTTTTGAATTCGTATGCGCTTAAGAGTTTGGAAGGCACAATTAAATTAAATCCAGCAAATATTTATCTTCTATGAATACTTGATGTATTTGTCTTTAGTGTAGTTCATTCCAGATTGCGAGTGGAGACTGAAGGAGACAACACCTGCAAAATGCATTGAACAGCTGTGAGTGTTGCTGACATCCCTGGAGGTGGGGTGGGCTTCACGAAGGATGGGCCTTCCAGACACCACGACACTGAGTGGAGATGCCTCTGAGCTTCTCCCATGGTTGGGTTCTAAAGTTGGTGCAAAAACCAAAAACCGTGGATGGTCGAAATTGCTCTTGAAACTCTCTTAGAAAGATGCTGTGCTGGAGCCCATGGAGCTCTCCCAGTGAGCCCACTCGGCCACTCTCCTCCCGGCACGGGACAGGTCTGCTCCCTTGGTTGGCTTCTGTTTCAGGCACCATGTTATATGGAAAACTGGTGTCATTAATCACCAGCGTCACAATCAGTGATGTGAGATGCTCATATCTAGAGGCACCTGAGATCAACCTGAGCTGGACAATAGTAGGTTCGTGGCTCCTGCTTCCCGCTCACCTGGGTGAACACGCCCTGGACTCATGGGCACAACTGTAGGCACTATTCAAACTGCTCTCTCTCTCTCTCACTCTCTGTCGCTCTCTTTCTTTCTCTCTCTCAATTAAATTTCTGTCAATTAAGGGTTCTGTGTTGGACTTCCCTACCCCCCCGTATGTGTGGTCTGCCTATGCATGTCTGTCCCACCCATCAGTCATATTTTTATGGAGCCTGCTGTGTCTCCGGAATGTTTTTTTGCTGACTGCAAACACATTGGGAATGAGCAGAAGGAACCTTCTCCCAGCCCAGATCCCACTCAGCATGCACACAGGCCTGGGCCCAGACCAGGAGCCCAACTTCTGCTTGTTAGTGAGCTGCTCCTGGTGTAGGAGCTCTCTGAGTTCCTTCCCAAGATGCCAGAAGGAAAAGCACCCAAGACCTCTCTGGAGATTTGTGCTTCACTCACTGCCCCAGTCTGTAACCTCCTCCCAAGAACGCCACACGAAGGTAAGCTCGTGTGCTCTGTCCCTGTGTGTGGGAGGCTGGCTGGTGCCACCCTTCCTGCAACTTCAGCCCCACCTGGTGCAACACCTCGGGGTGCTCAGGACTCACCTGGCAAGACTGATCCCATCTCGGTCGGATTTCCTGAAGAAAGGGTCTAGGGAAATGAAGCAGGGTGGATGGTCATCATGCTGCAGGGCCCGCTGCAAGGGGAGCGAAGGGGAAAAACGAGAGGAAGAAGCTGGGAGAATTTAAGGGAAAATGTTCTGGACAGATTTTCCTAACTTGTTTTTAAACAGGTTTGAATAGGCCACTCTGAGTTAGTCACAGTTCAGCTTCCTTCATCCCTCACATTAGAGCCGAACTAAAGTGTAAAGAGGGAAGTCATTGAACCTGTCAGAGCCTCAGTTGTTCTCTTCTGTAAAATGGGAACAAAACCAATATCTCACAGGATATTTTTGAGGATTAAACACAATAAGTTAAATGCGTGGTGAGCTGTAAAGTTCATGAATGCTGGTGGGCAAAGTCTCACCCTTAGGTAGAGATACAGAGAAGAGCAAGCGGGAGCCATGCCTCGGCGGGCAGTTGGTGAGATGCCTAAGAAAGTGGACCTGGGAGTCAGACTGGGATGGGGCTCCACCCCGCCGTGGGGAGCCTGAACATCAGTTCCTGCCTGCACAGAGCCCGTTTACCCGCTGGTCACTTCCCTTAGGGGCACTCTCTCTTCTGCCCCGAGTCCATGTATTTGGGGACTGGGGGATGTTGTAAGCTGTGCCATGCCCCAGTCCTAGGACTTTTCAGCTATATAAGCCAATAAATGCCCTTTCTGGTGAAGCCATTTGGTGATGGGCTCAAGTCACTGGTGACCACGAGTCCTCTCTAACACAGCACAGTTTGAAAAGTCGTGGCATGTAGGGCGGGGCCAAGTCAGCTGAGGCCTTGGATGTCAAGAGGACTAATTAGCCATGCTGTGCTAAGCACAGAAAGCTCCAGAAAGTTGCTCTATCTGGCATTTTCAATTCCTTTTCAGGCTGACTGTGGGCTCAGACGCAGGGCCGCTCATGCTGACATAAACACTCTTGCTTTCAGACGACCCAAGGGAAGCAATAAAAGTCCAAGGGAAATGTGAACACAGCGTGTTCTTGGGTGATTCACATTGGCTCTCCAGTGTTGAGATGTCTCTAGCAAAGGAACCCAACCTTCTGAAGCTCTTGTCTTACTAGGAGGAGAAAGGAGGCCTCTTGTTTCAGTGGTTGCAAAGATTCTGCTGACATGACAAATGGTTGCATTATGTCAGGAAATTTGGACAACTGTAAGCATTTCTGACTGTGAAGTGTTCTGCCGTGGCTGCGAGATGGAGAGGCTGTTTCAGGGCCCACAGTGACCCCACGACACACTGTCTCACTACCTCCTGGGGATCGGGTCTGCTCCTGGAGAAACCTATTCTATTTCCAACTCTGGCTGTCAGATCTCCCAGGGCACTGGTGCCAATCACAGTAGTTCTGGGCTTTAATATAACCAGCACCAGCTGCCTGAGGAATTTCTCCCACCTCTGCCACATTTCTTTTCCAACCTGCTACAGACCAAAGAGGGACTTTTATCAAGTCTTATTTTATAACCATTGACTGGATGGAAGGAAAAATCAGCATGTTATCTCATTGTGCTTTCACAAACTGCTGCCATTTCTCTCTGCTCAGAGAGTTGAATCCTTCAAGTCGGGGAGCCTTAGAGGCCACATAATAATGCTTCAATGACTTATGCATTTGCCAGAATCACTCCCCTCCAGTCCGGTCTAAACACACAGCAGGGAGGACACAGAGTTTGCACTAAACTCTTCAGACTTTGGAAGGTTCTTCCCAATCACATTCGTCGTGCCTTATTCCTCTTGTCAGGGAGCCAGGTTTAACAGCCGCAGTTTATTAAGAAGCCCGCACAAAACCATAGATGCTCACAGACACACATCCTTCACTCCTGGCTTGCTTGAGGAGAGCAGCCACCAAGCAGACACTCCAAGATTTGCTCCAATGCCAGAGAAAGCAGACCCTCCGACTATCTAGGAATATGTGCTGGCAAAACTGGTGTCAGCTAAGTGTGTCCTGGGATAGCCCCTGCATCCTCTTTCTGTGTCCCTTTCCCAAACTCTAGGCTCCCTTGCCTTCCTAGCAGACTAGAATCTTCTCTCGATTCTGTCAGCACAATGTGTCCACATCCGCAAGAGAGTGAGACCTGCTCCGCCTCCTCCTCTCTCACATAGACTCCGACCTGCCAACCGGAACATCTGCCCTCCCAGGCTCTTCCTCCACCCCACTGCATAGCAACCACCCTCAAAGCTTGGCCGGAGAAGTAAGGACAGAAGTGACTTGGGCTTGGCTGCTGTCAACTCAAGAGCTGAGAGCCGATCTCTGAAGAAGGCAGATTGGGAGAAACGCAACTCCTCTAGCCCTCTTCTTGTTTCACTTTAGTTTTGGACCAACCAAAATGCATGTACCTGGACCTCAGTGCTTAGTCCCCATGGAAATGCTTTCACTGGATGACTCTGTTAGGTTGTTTTCCACCTGGATTCTGTCAAGGCTGTGCGAAGGAGATTGTATGTTTCATGGTGGCAGCAAAGGCTTTGTTCCAGCCTCAGTCATGAATTCTAACCTCAGCTCCACCTCTTAGCACCAGCGAGAAGTGAGACCCTAGGCACATCTCTGAACTTCCCTGAGCCCTGATTTCTGCATCTGTACTAATCCTCTCTCTTAAAAGTTGAAGGCATACGTCCATCTGCTAGATAAGTGCGTGTCTGCAGTTTTTGCTTGCCCAGCCTCAATTTTCCCTCTTCTGGTAGCAGTACCCTGAGAGGGTAAGGGCAGCGTGTGACACCACCACTAATTTCAAATTCGGGTGTGAGATCTATGCCTGGTCAATCAGGTTTCCACTCACCTCTCATGTGATTGGTGTAGGGTGGATGCAGGACCCTAAAAGGTCTAGCAAGAATCAGCCCCAAGACTTTTGTTCTTGGCTGTGTCCTGAGTAACCTGATCTGGGGTTAGGCTCATAGTAGGTGCTGTTTCAAATGGGTGCAGTCCAGGTCATTCTGAAACCTTTCCTGCTGAAACGGCCTTTGAATGTGTCCACTTCAGATCCCAGTACTGTTGAAATGAACATGCAAATACAGTCCTGGGTCATAAAGAGCAACTAAAACCACAGAAAATGCTGACTTCTCCGGAGACTCTCTTGGTGTCCCCTCCAGTTCCACTCAGTGACCAGTGCCTGCTGACAGCTTCCCCTGTGAGCACCTGAGACTTTCTAAGTCATCTCTGGGCTCCTACACAGGCCAGGCAGGGAGTGCTGAGGAGCTGATGCCCCAGCACAACCATCAGCGAATGACAGCCAGGACTCCAGATGCCCTGGAGAGGAACGGCATGAGTAGCTGATTATCCCTCAGGAAGTGCCACTCTGAGGCATGTGTTCCAGACTGTTTCCAAAGCCCCTGGCAACCTTGAGTCCCTGCTGTCCTCAGCGGTGACCTGCCCTTTGACACCCGCTGTCTTGTTTCTTCCGTTCTCTGACTCTTTTCTCCTTCTCAATTTTGCTCTCTGGGGACCACCTCCCAAAAAAATAACTTGCACTAAAATCTTTGTTTCAGGGTCCACGATTGCGGGACCCCAGCCTAAAATAAGTGCCTTCAGGTTCGGGATAGAGGGTCCATACTGCCCTGAAACCCAAGGTGGACTGCCGGCCGGCACTGCGCCTAAGCAGTAACATGTCCGATGTGCCATCTTGGTAAAGTTCTGGTTTCACAAACTGATTCCAGGACCCAAATAAGAAAATCTGTCAAATTATTTTACCAACATTCCTTGTACTTTCAAGTCATAGAATCTTACGACTGGAAGATTATCTAATCCATTTGGTTTTAAACTCTTTTTCTTGTAGTGAAAATTTTTTCGATGAAAGATTAACAGCCGGAAATGTTTATTGCGCTCTTTCTCTGCACTATCTTTTCCATAAGCACTTTCCATATACTTTGTTATTTATCTTTCTCATGTGATGATGTAGTTTCCATTATATTACACAAAAGGGAGTTGAAACCTTGCATAGACATCCCCTGCACCACTGCCACATGCAGTGGACAAATGCAAGAATTCCTTGGTAGAGGGTCACCCTGCAGAAGGGTAACTTTCTTGGATAGGAACCTGCTATTAGGAGACTGCAAGACGTGGCTTGACCTCCCGCTAGGAACAGAGATACATCAGCACAGAAATTTTCTTTGAGACTTTAAAAAATACCCCTTTGTGTGTCATCTGCAACTCCTCCCTCTCTTTGCTCAGCCTCACCATCTCACCAGCATTCTTGAAGACCCATTTCTGAAGCTCTGCACGTATATCCATATAGACCCCATCCAAAGGCTTGCCCCTGCCATTCTGTATGCCCAGGATGTCCTGCTTAGCCTGCATGTGTAACTAGGGGTATATCTCTGGCTCCCCAGGAAAAAAGATGCAAGCAGTATTTCACCAACAGTTAAAGGAATGTCTTTTGTCCTAATATCCCGCTACTCTTTGGTAATCTTAAACCCAGTCTCCCACGCCCGCTCCTACCAACAATGTGGACGTGAGTACAGCCAATCTCAAGTCTCCTGCCTCTTAAATTCCACTCAGTAGCTGACTTTCTCTGCTTGCTGGCACTGGCAAGCATGGTCATTATCCAGTGTTTATACTGACCAACATGTGACAAGAAGCTCTTTTGAATGACAGATCTCCATTTCTGCAGAGACTATAACTTGTGCTAAGAAAACTGAGAGAGTCTTCAGGTCAGGGACTAGATGTCAACGTGACGTGTTGCCATCAGCACCCCAGGCTGCCCTTGGGGCTGCAGAGGGGACCAGTGAGGAATGTGCAGCAAGTGTGAGAGAATGCAGCTTGATGCAGGATGTGGATCACCGGCTGCAGCCACCACAATGTAGGCCCCCTTTGCTGGTATATCTAATAGCCCAGTGGTTAAAAGGCTTTTTGCTGAGTAGTAACGGTTCTCCTCCGGGACTAGAGGCTGGAATTGTTACATTTCCTTCTGAAGATCTCATAAAGAAAACATGAAGCTGTCTTCATTCATTCAGCCAATATTTACCGAACTCTGTCAAACACTGTCGTATGTGCCATGAAGTCACAGGTTCATCAATGGGGATCCTGCTGTCATGAAGCTTAAATGCTAGCTGGGGAAGATGCACAATAGCAAATAAACAAAAAAGCTTATTTCCCATGGCAGTGAGTGCGCTGAAGAAATGATAGTAAGGATAATAAGAGACAAGGTGGGCCAGTGGGATGGGGGAGCGCTGTGAAGTTAGATGGACTGACCAGGAAAGCTCTCTCTGAAGAGGCGACTCTGGAGGCGAGTCCTAAAGGATGAGGAGGCAGCGTGAAGGCCATGATCTGACGGCATGCATCGTGTGCAACTCTGCGTGTGCCTCAGTCACACATGCTCGTCCACCACACTAGCCCGTCTCCTAGAGGGCACGGACTGTGTTCCGACAGTCTCTCCACGGCACCCAGGGCAAGACAGAGCAGAGAGTCAGGCGACGTTTTGCAACGAAAGAACAAATAGTGATGGGTTGGATATGTGTGTATCTGAATGGATGGATGAATGAATAAACAAATACACGAATGCATGAACATATGAGTTAAAAAGTCCTGATGCTTCCTGGCTCTATAGAGAGGAGACAAACAGTAATTCAAAGCTGTTTCTGTAACTATAAATAAGCTTTAAGTCTCAAAGGAGACTTGCACTTTACGTAATCAGAAAAAGGATGTAAGAATCAAGTAAAAGATTCAGGCACTTTAAAACAGTTAACAGAGCAAAACAAAGTCAGGGATGCCGGGAGGCTCCGTGCTCCTGTGGTGGAAGATGCCGCGAGTGTCCAGCCCAGCCTGCACTGCCAGGATCAGGCAGGAGCTGCCCGAACCATTTGGAATTTCGAGGAAAAGTCAGCTGCATTTCCAAATCCCACTCTCCATCCACAGCTGAAGTTATTGAGGCTTAGAGTTCGTGGAACTCATTTTATTTATTTGACACACTTCCGCATTGTATACTGAATGCTGCTGTTAGTGTTTTATAGGTACTAACTCATGTAATGCTCGTAACAACCCTATGAGGTAGGTACTATTATTATTGCATATGGGGAACTGAGGCCCAGCAACTTTAAGTCGCCCACTCCGATCGTTCAGCTCATAAGTGCAGACCCTGGATGTGAACCCAGTCCACCTGTGTTCTTAACCCCATGTCATTCTGCTTATATCAGTTAGGGCAAAACTTCTGGGTATAGGACCTAAGACCCAGAAATTGATTGCCCCCGCTGCTCCCCTGTCCGCTCCAAGAGCCCTGGGAAGTTCTGATGCTCATGGGAACACCAAGGGGCTCTGTGACGCTACTTAGCACAGAGACCCAGGTGGCACTGGCTTTGGAGGCAGGCTGCTTTCCAGTGGGTCTCTGAGTCTCCGTGTCCTTGTTTGTACAGTTAACCACACAAATCTGTGTGGGATAACCGTAGTATTCCACAGAAGTGTTAGTGCGATGTCACCAAGGCAACATATGCAAGGTGTTAAGACAGGCCTGGGTCTAGCAAATCTTCAATGATGTTAGCTGCTGCTGTTTTTCGCCTGCATCTTCTGAACAAGGTTGTTAATCTCGTAGTGCAAGCACCTTCCCCTGCATGAGAATAACCAGGGAGTGCGATGAGTGCACATTCCTGAGCCCGACTCCTAGAATTAGCATGCAGCAGGTTTCAGGGAGGGCCCGGGACTTAGGGGATCCTGATACAGTAGTTCCCAGGTTCCGAGGCATCCATGACGTCAAAGAGCAGCATAACAATTTGCATTTAAATTCTCTGAAACTATAAGAAGTAGCCATTGCTGAAGTAGTCAGTGGGCTTTGGTGTCATTTGGACATTTGTGAAGGGAGTACAAACGGTAACGGGAGGCAGTGGCGGTGACAGTAAGTGGAATGGTCTCCAGCAACTGTCCACTCTCTCTCTCTATGAGCACAGACAATTCCCAGGCAGCCCTGCCTTGTAGGGAGCCGGGTTAACTGCAATAATGCTTAATGCTTTCTGAGTGCTTGCCAGGGGAAAGCCACCTTTCTAAATGCTTTTTATGCATTTCCCATTGAGTTTTCCCAACTACTACTTATTATTATCTCATTTTACAGATAAAAGAAATGAGGCTTTAGGCGTTGCCCAAAGTCACTCAATTAAATTGTTTTAACTCCTTCTCCATCACCTACCACTCAGTTCCAAAGCCTAATGCTCTGAATTAGTGTGCCACCAGCTGTTAAAATCGGTACATGAGCACCCAACGTTTCTAGCCATGCCACATACCTGTGCCATATGACCCTCCCTGAAATAACTTGAATATGGACCGTTGACCTAAACGTCAATTATTGTCCCAAAGACCCCAGTATAACTCAACTTTTACAGAATTGAAAGACGATGACATATAATAGGTGTGTATATGAAGTCTACTAATGCGTTTAGTTTTTAACAAACATGTAAGAGTAGTCAATGAATGTTGTCCTTCAAAGATGTCACTTGAGGACCTGTGCACTTGTTCCAGTGGTGTGGCCTTGGTACATGATATTTTGGGACCTCTTCTCTTGGCATAGCTTCCAGACCAGCTTTGTAGCCCTCATAAAGAAACTGATGTATTATTCCACAGTTAATTCTTCTGTTAAATCAAATAAGTCATATCCAGTTTGGATAATCTTTTAATACATTTTGACTACTCCCCAATATTAAATCCTTTCTCAAAAGACGCACATTTATCTTTGTGGATAAGAGCCCCTAAAATGGCAGTAAGCAATGATGTACTTCATAAGTTTCATGTTCTATTTATTTTGAACAAGGATTGGATGCTAGTTAGAATACTTTGGACTACGAATCACAGAAAACTCAACTCACATGGCTTAAACAAGAGAAGATTGCTGTGTTATGTAGCAATCAGAATGGAGTGGAGCAGTTCCGAAGTTGGCAATTCAGATGCACAACAGCATGACAAAGGGCCCAGGTTCTTTGCACCTTAATAGTCTGCCATGCTCATCTTACTGGCTTTGACTTCAGTGAGCTCCCTTCAGGTCCCAAGCTGGCGCTCTCTGCTTCAGGCGTCACTTTGTCACACTTCAGTGCACAGAGGTTAAAAAGGACTTATTTCTTCCACATGTCTCTTTCTAAGAGCCAAGAAATCTTTTCTAGATGCCCACCATCCGCCATCACTCCTTCATGTCTCACGGTCCTTATGTACGTCCCATGCCCTTCTTAAGCCTGACACCAGCAGTGGGAATGGAGTTAGCATGGCTGCCTTAGACTAGTGAAGTTCATCCAGTGGGACTGTGAAAAGGTTCCTTCCCCAAGTAAAAGACCTTATGGAGGAAAATAAGCTCCTAGACAAATGGCAAATGCAGACAGGGCGGTTATAAGGGAGTTGATGGACCACCTGTGGTGTCTGCCATAAAAGCCAGAGGTATACAATATTCCAGAACTTAGAGACCTTTAAAAGGACATCCTTGCATATTTAAGTTCTGGGTAGTTTCTTTTAAAATCAACCAAATTACTTTATAGTCCTAGCACAGAAAATCCCAGTAATCATCAAAAAGAGAGACAGTGATTCCGTCAGGATTACAAGGTTGGAAAGGATAGAAAGTGACTGTAGCCTGTTTAAATAGAATAAAAAGATCTGCTGGAAGGACGTGGTGGAGCTCACAAAACTGAAGGCTACAGGTCCCTGATCAGAAAAGGACGCGCATCCCTGCAGTCTGCAGCTGTGCAGAGATTCTGACAGCACAGCTTGTCCTCAGAGCCCACTCGTGGGCCATGGAAGGGCAGTGCACCTGATGATAGCCCCACAGGACTGCCCTCAAGGACTCAAGAAGGGACCTTGGCGGCCCCACGTAGCAAACCTCCAGTACAAACACCAAGGAGCCCTGTCTGGGAGGGCAGGTCCGCCGGCAGCAGATCTAATGTCGGGGCTTGAGAAGATTGAGTGTGCCGGGACCAGGCCTCTCTTCAGCCCCGGAGACTGGCCATGGATCCTCCGGAAACCCTGCTTAGCAGATGCCGTTGGCCCAGCCACTCACCCGCAGGCCGGGGCCTGGGCACTGCTGATCCAGCCAGCTCTTCTGCAGAGACAGCGCCCGCCTCCCGGGTGCCGGGGCGGTTTCTCCAGCCCCGGGCACCTCAGTCTGCATTCTGTGGGCAGCCAGGAGGAAAAAGACCTTTTAAATGTTTGCTCCCAATGAAGAAGAAAAGAGAGTCTATTGTTTTCTTTAAGAATCAATGAAGTAAATAAAATATTTACAATCCTGTAGAGATGTTTCCACATTCCAAATATCATGAAATAGGCTAAAAGCTAACATTTTGACCCGTTTGCCCAGCACCCAATGGAGCAATCAAGCAACCTTCCTTCAGGAGGCAGCCCAGAAGGCTGTCACACGTTACTTACCTGTAACCATAGCAACCTGCATACCTCTCACCCCAGCTTGGACTGGTTATTTGAATGAGGTAAAAAAAATTTAACATCAAGAAACAAACAGGACTATCTTAACTTAGAAAATAGGCTTTCAAAAGTGTAAGAAAGGACACAAGGAGTTAGTTTTTATGAGATTGATCTCCAAGGACAGACACTTTTTGGAAGTAAAAGCAGGACACTGGCCTCCCTGGCGCCTGACCCACAGCATCACCAAGGCGCGGAGCACAGGGAGTACACGCCGAGGGCCTGGTTAACACCCAGGGAACCACAGGGCCCTCCAGCTCCACTCTCACTCTCCTCAGGGTCAAAATGCAACCATTTTGGCACCAAAAGAGAACATCCTGAGTTATCCAGTTGGTGCATGCAGGGTATTAATCTTCCAGAGGAAAAATAATTCCCAACGCTTTTGCTACAATGATAAAGGAGGCTGTGCTTCGTCTGGAATGAATTCCATAAGAGTTTGATGTTGTCTTGGCTAATGGCATGGGAGGGCGATGGTCTGTCTTCTGGTGAAGACAGGCGGCACTGCCACCATTATTCAGCTCGGGGCAGAGCCGGGCCACAGAGACCCCTGAGGCTGCTTGCTGAGGCCGGGAATAAATGATTTCCCTGCTTTATTTGCTGTGCCAAGGAGATAGAGTGCAGCACAGTCCGTTAGACGTATCACTGAAGCCCAGTGCTCTCCAGGGGTGACGTGGGGGAGCATCAAGGACCTAGTGTTTCCAATTAATCAGGACTGGGATTACTCACGCAAGAAATGAAAGGGCAATTCAATATTTGGAAATGGAATGAAAGCAGTAGCCAAGTCTAATTAAAATGCACTTTCTGCTTGTAATTTGCATGGCAAGTTCTGCTGGTTAGTCACCTTAACTCTTGTTGTATTTCTCCTCCCCAGGAGCTACCCTGGCCAGAGAGCCCAGGAGCTCGTGCCTGCCCTGGCGACTTCCTCCCTGCGCCCTCTCATGGAGCCCAAAGGCGAGCCTGGTCAGGGGAGATGTGTTCTGTGGCGGGTCTGCCTAGCTGGGGGCCACGTTCTCTCTCTTCTTGGGTCTGAGCATGGCCTTGAACTCTCTCCAGGCCCTAGACTGTACCCTGGTGTCCTGTGTATCAACACTGTTCTTTATTCCCAAAGGCAGCACCTAGAACTCTGCTGTTGGCTTCATGGTGCAAACCCGATGGCCTTGGGCCAGGGCACAGCCCTGTCTGTGACTGATCGGTGGCATGAAGCAGGCTCTGATCTTGCGTGCAGCATCCCTCTCGCCTCCCTTCTGGTGGGGCTGAAGCAGCAGTGTCATGCCACAGCCAAGAGGCTCCTAGCAAGAGGCAAACTAATATACAGTATGTAGTCCCGAGTAAACTAAGCATAGACAGAATTTGTTGTGGCTAATTAGTTTTATTACTTCATAAAATAAAAGCTTAGTTCCCTGGTTTTCAGGGAAATAATTACAATTGCAAATGAAGTGGCATCACTGAAGGAGAAGCTCTCAACACGAGAGCAAATACAGACCTGCAGAGTCTCTGCTGCAGCTCAGGCCCCGCCGGGCTCAGCTCCAGGCATCCGGACGCCCTGTGACCCCTGGGAGCCACACACACATGGTAGGTGACACACACACACAGCCGTTAGCCTTGTCTCTCTGAGGTCACAAAAGATGCCTCAGAGGGTCAGATCTTTTCTACAGACCTGGACCAGAGCCTCAAAACACAATCGGCATCCATAGGTGTGTGCAGATGGAAGACCCTGGCCTCGAGAAGGGTGCGGGACTGTCAGACAGTCACGGGCCAAGGCCAGGGGCAGGGCCGTTTCCAGTGTGAACGAAGAGGGTTCCTGAACTTTCAGGATGTTAAGGGGTAAAACAAAAAGACAAACAGGAAGGAAAGCATAGATTCCTCTTTTTTTGCTGAGTAAATTCAGACACTTAAAAACTACTCTGTAAATACTTAGATCACATGCAGTTAACTACTTAAAATGAGTTTTTACCTTTCAATCAACGCTTTTAGCATCTTTTAGACTCAACTATGGCTATGAAGAGAGGGAAGGAAGGGAGGGATAGCTATAGACATTTATTTATGGCTATAGGTAGATATATACCTGCATCTATGTGTATATATGTATATGAGTAGAGATGTTTATCTTTCCATGTCTATTTCTATATATCTGTGTGGACCCTCTTCTCAATTAAAATTACTATCACTGCTGCCAGAAGCATCTTAGCGAGGCCGCATTTGAGAATATATAGACACTGTCAAATGCTCCACTGTGAGCACATCAACACATTGGGCTATAATTTAAAACAAGTCACTGTTGTCTATTTCTCTCAGAGTCTTAAGAGTAGCTCCTTTTCTCTTTATTCTGATCTGACCTTAAACTAGTTTCACCTCTGGTTTTAAGCAGTAGCATCAAACTCCTGGACCATCACTTTGCTCTCACAAAGACCCACAGGTTGAAGACTAGTTTTAACAGCACAGCGACATCCTGACCCACCCTGACCAGGGGGAAGCAGAAGTGGTTTGGTGGAGAAGGTCAGCCAGGGGCCTGCTTGTCTCTGGGCCAGCCACTGAACCACACAGTGCCCCCGTTAGAGAAAACCCCACATCATTCGTTTGAATGCAGACAGGGGGAAATAAGGACACTGACATCCAGTACTCCACATATGGGAAAAGGCCCTGCCTTTGCCTCTGTCTTCCCTTGACAGGAAACAACTCCCCTGTTGCCCCTTTTATCGTTAGAAGTGTCTTTCCCAGCACAAGTTTGCACAGACTTCCTGTGCCCACCACCTAGGGCCTCAGACCTGACTTTCTCCTAAAGTGAAGATTTGTGAACCTTCCTGGCACCCCAAACCCACTGGCCTCCTGGCACCCAGTCTGAGTAACTCGGTGCTCTTTCTTCACCCCATGGAAACCATTGTCTCCTTGGCCTGTTCACTCCAGCCAGATAGAGAGCAGCTGAGACAGGGGCAAGGGGCCGTGGCCTTCTCTGCATGTGTCTTCAGAGTGCAGGACCCTTGGGCTCGAGCTCTGAGAATCACAGCATCCCAAATCCTGCCTGCTCCATGGAATGATGGGCAGGGTAGGGGAGATTTCCTCTTGCACGTGTCTCAGAGACCTCCCACTAGAGAACTCTTCTTAGAGAGGAAAATGAATGAGTACACACTGGATTGGAATTTCAAATTTGACTCTGGTAAAGGATGTTGGGAAAACTCATTGTCTCTATTTATTTATAACACTCATTCTGATCACACTCGTGACCCCAGAGCAGCCAATTTTTATCCTTCTTAAACTTTTAGTGTCTGGACCCAGTCCTCCTTGGGGATTTCAGACTGCTGATGTCTAACTCACCAGGTGATGGTCATTGGTGCAGCCGGAGGCTAAGTCTCTCCTGCATGTTTTCAAAGGTCTCAGTCCTCATCTGTGCTGCCCCTGCTGGGGAGCTCAGCAGCAGTCCTTCCCACCCTGGGAATATCTTGCCCAGCAAGACCCCATCCATCTCTGTCAAGTGCACATGGCAGACTGCTCCTCTGGTGGTGAGCTTTATACCAAAACCATTTCTTTCTTCACACTCTCTGGATAAAACAATTTGAATTCATTTCAATAGCGTGGACCTCCCAGGCTCTGCCGACCGCCTGTAAATCAGAACGCTGCGAGGGGAGGGGGAGCTCTGAGATCCAGATAAAGTTTACCTATGGTTTCACCTTTGTTTACATATTCAGTGGTGCTCTCCCCACACCTGATTGCACAGCCCACACCACAGCATCCATCACCCGTAGCGCTGCCACCGTCCTCTCTGTTTACAACCAAGTTCCGTATCTTCTCTTTGCAAAGTGGCCCCATCTTCCTTCGTGTACTGCTTCCACATACTGGACCTCCCAAGGGTTGGCTTTTCCCAACGATGTCCATCCCTCTTGCTTTGCCATTTCCCTCTTACTTGAAGGATGTTTCATCTCTCAGACGGAGGTGCGTGGCAGCCCACATCAACTCTGGAGCCCCTTCCCAGGTCACCTTGCACACTTTGACCCCATCTAGAAAGCCTTTTAGTGCCTCTATCATCTCACCACATTCACCTCTATGGGTTTGATCCGTATTCCAGAATGTGAAGAGAAGTACCATGGAGTGACAGTGAATATGTGGAACCATGGGTGAGGTATGTGGAACCATAGTTATGACATCTGGGAAGTACTTCCGGCAATTACATACACACAAACACAGACGCGCAACCACACAAAGTCACACACAGATGGACAAAATACACAAACACACACTCAGCTTCCATTGACTCCTTGAGAAATTTTGCTTTTGTGGTAGGATGACATTCTTCCTCCGGGTCTCATTAATAGATGTTTGTCTACTCTCAGGAATCGACCTGGCTTGTTTTCAGCCAACTAGGTAAAAAATTATCATGGCTTCCCCCTTTCCCCGTGCACATTTGTATTGTTTTACTCACGTCTTTACCAGTCATCCCCAGTTTGGCAGCTCTTCTATTACTTAGTTCATTTAAAGGAAATAATATAATAATAAAATGACATCTTGTCACTGCTATCAATGACCACCAAGGCTGTGAAGGAAGTGCCTCTGAGGGCTTGCTCCAGCTGCAGAAAAGAAAATGGGTGCTACGTTCACTCAGTTCCTCTGTAAGCCGTGCCTTGCTCTGCAACGCTGCTCCTGAGACCGAGAGAATGCCCCGTCCCCTCAGTCAACCAAGCTGGGCCTGGAATCAGGGTGGGGACTATGCAGGGATGGGGAATGGGTACAACTGAGGCAGAGAGAGCCAGGCCATGGGGAATCAATTCCTAACATCCATTTCTTCCAGTTTCTTCGTTCACTCCACAGACATTTATTGAGCATCAACCATGTGCAGGACTGGCCTGAGCCCTGAGAATAGGAGAGTAAAGAAGACAGATGGGTTGCCTGGTTTGGGAGGTTTGTATTCAAGCGGAGGTGGGGACAGGGAGCAGGGGACGTGCAATAAATAAGCAAGTAAATACAGCATTTTCAGATGACCACAAGTTCTAGGAAGATAATGAAAATGCAGTTTGAGGAAGTAATGGGTTGGGTACGAAAGGAAGGCCCCTCTGCACTGCGACCTGAATGAAGAGAAGGGACCCAGGTATATGAAGCAAGAAAGTGCCAGGAATAAGCAAGAGCAAGGATAAAAGCTTTGAGTCGGGAATACATAACCAGAAAAATGGTTTTGCCCAAAGTCGATCAGCCCAAGTGCCACCTCATTCAGGGGCCCATCAGGGAGGCTGCACACCCCTTCCTCTGAGTCAGGGGGCTCTGGGCCTCTCAGGCAGCCCCGCCCAGCCTGTTGCTCCCTCGCCACTGCCCCGACTGCATCTCGTGGGCTCTGTCTCTTCCACATGACCAAGCATGGAGTTAACTGACACCAGCTGTTCAACAGAGATTTACTAAGCGAGTAGACCAATGGCAGCATTGAACTGGAATGACATGTCTGTCCCGTAAGTGGTGATGATAACAATCTTAACTTTGCAGCACCCTCCCACTTGCGGTTTAATTTAAGGTTATATTTCTCCATTATTAATTGATTGTGAGGTGAGAAACAGTTTTGTTTCAGAAATTTCTCTAAACCTTTAGGAGATAATAAGACACAGACAGCTGCATCTCATAGTGAAAGTCAGTGTTACTTTCTTTAGTCTCATTCCCTAAACCAATAGGCTCTCTGGCACTATGTAGACATGGCCCCAACGTGGCCAGATAGGTTTCATTAGCAACTTCAAAAGGAAAATCGTAGGTGAACATCTGTGAAAACGGTAGAGTCTAGACTTCTGAAAACTCACTCCTCCATAACAGCAATGAAAAAACTGGCGAAAATTGTCAGAATCAAACTTTTCAGAACTCTCAAAATTAACCAAAGGCTTGTAGTAACCCAGGGATTGTTTACACAAGGAAAACAACTGACTCAGGAAGGACAGGGAACACTGCAGCATTTTAACTTCCTTAGTGCCGTCCCATCTCCAGCTCAGTGGTGACCCTGAAGACAGCAGTTTGTGGGACCTGTACTGAGGGAGCAGAACAGATCTATTCCCAGAGAATTGTCATATGACCCGTCTGGGGTTTCCCTGGGAGATCCAATTAAAAAGGCTTGTCTTTATCAGTGGTCCAGTGCTAAAAGCCTTGGGGGAGGGAGAGCATTTGTATAAAACATTTACTGGAAAGTGTTTTAAGAGTACAGCTGCCTGAGAGGATGAAAAATAGTTGGGACAAACAATGGACTAATCAAAAAGCTTAAAAGGAAAAACTGAGGAATGAGATGTCCATGGGGCTTTGAAGGGCTCTTCTGTGTTCCTGGGAATCTAGGAGACCTTGCGAATCTGCCCCACAGGGCTGTGCACATGCTCACGGCAACTGAGAAGGCCCCACATTCCCCTCTGCTGACCTTGGACTCTGCACAAGAGGGAAGGAACGTCTAAGGGGCACCTGTGAGCCGCCTGGCTGAGTGCTGCAGGTGTGCCCCAACACCCGCCTTCTGCAAAGACTCAGAGACCTTTCGGTTCCAGGCATTTCAGGAAATCTCTGTGCAGGCATCAGCTGACCAAGAAACTGAGTAGAGACTTCGGTGGTGACACACAACAGACAATACAAATTATATAGAATTAATCCACCCACAACTGGAAGGACCTGCAGCTAAGATATACAACTGTGTACAGGGGCGGTTTGGGGAGATAAAGCAGAAAAAATAAAAGTTTGGCAACAGTTGTTAGCCCAGGCGCCAATCTTAAAAAAAAAAAGGAATTAGTCCAGAAAAGTCACTAAGCAAACAAACAACTACAAAAAGCCACATCAACAACAAATCCTAGGGTGAGGAGGGAATTTGATTTCCAGTGTAGCTACATTATACTATATTATTTAAAGCATCCAGTTTTCAACAAAAAATTTTTAAACATGCAAAGAAACAAGAAAGTATGGCCTATGCACAAGAAAGAAAAAACAATGAATAGAAATCGTCCCTAGGGAAAGTCAGACATCAGCTCCACTATATAAAGACTTTAAACCAGCAATTTTAAATATATTCAAAAACCTAAAGGAAATCATGACAAAGAATTAAGGGAAAATATAAGAGTGATATGTCATCAAATAGAGAATATCAGTAAAGATGTATTATTGAAAGGAACCAAGTAGAAATTATGGAGTCAAAAAGTACAGTAACCTAAAGGGAAAATTCAGTAGAAGGGCTAAACAGCATATTTGAGCAGACAGAAGAAAGAATCAGCAAGCTTGAAGACAGCTCAGATTATCGAGTCTGAGAAACAGAAAGGAAAAAGAATGAAGAAGAATGAACTGAACCTCCTGGTCTGAGGGACACCATCAAGTACATGGGGTTTTGTTTTGAGTCATGAAAATGTCCTGGAATTAGATAATAGTGACAGCTGCACACCTCTGTGAAAATATTAACCTGTACGCTTTAAAATGGTGAATTTCACAGTATGTGAAATAGATCTCAATAAAAAATAAATTAATTTTAAAAAAGAAAGGCAAATAGCTTGATTTTACAGCACCTGCAAATGCTGAAACAATCATGGCAGGGAGGCCCTCTCCCCCCTTGACCTGCAGGTTTTTCTGGCTTGTAAACTTGTATGATCAATTCCTAGTATATTGTTGGTGGTGGTTTTCCTTTCTAGTCTCCCTTCTTGAGAATTAGGTGAGAAAACACAGAAGCAAATGTATTAGGAATAATGGCAATTATACTTTGAAATAACAAAGCATCGGCAACTACATGGTGGCTTAGCCCTTATTAATTATCTTAATCCTCCTTATGAGAAAGATGCATTATCCTGTTTGCAAAGGCAAGGAGCAACAGCTCAGTGAGATGACTGGACTGGCCCAGGATCACACAGCTCGTAAACGGCTTAGCAGGGACCTGATCCAGGCCGGCTGACTTCACAGCATAATGAGGTCTTACAACACCCTCATTTTGATAAGGCAGAGTAAAGAGATTATGCTGCTTTGCAAAGAACAACAGATGGTGCCAGGAATGCTGATTCTAGAGCTATAAGGACCCAAGAGCCATGCCCACACTAAAGGAGAGGTCGAGAGTACCTGTGGGGTGCAGTCTGTGCCACAGGAGAGAAGCTGGTATCCCCAAGAAAGGGAGTCAAATCTGAAAACGGGACTCACCCTGGCTTATGGGTTTGCACTAGCATCGTGTGCATCCCACTCAATCACTAGTGCTCTCTGCAGAATCCAAGTCCGTCCACGGCGTTAGTGGCATAATGTTAACAGGATATTAAGATGACTCGATAGCCATCAACCCAGGGAGTGGAAGGAATCTCCCCTGTGGCTCACAGCAGCCAGTTCCCAAGGTTTATTGATGGAGAGGAGGGCATCTCATTAATTGTGTAGTTATCATGCCTGCTTTTCCAGAAGAGAACTTTCCAGGCTCTCCCACTCCCCGGGAAACCATGTGAGGGCCCTACTCTGCCTTACTGGTGAGGTGAGCCACTTGGCAGCTTCATTGAGGCAGAAACTTGGGACCTTTTGCGATTCCAGAATCAGAGTCTGGGGGCTCGTGCAGACATGGCAACTGTCTTCGAGGTTTGGAGTAAAAATAATCCTTCCTATTGGAAAAGAATTTCCACAGTAGCAAAGTGCTGCTTAACATAGCAGGAAATGGTGGTCCCCTCGGGAAGACAATGTCTGCCCTGATCTCCGACACAAATCCCAGCAGGGACCTAGCAAAATCACATGGTGCCACAGTGCCACCAAGTGGCCAAAGGAGGAAAACAGCCAGAGCCTGAAGAATGTTTCTAAAAGTGAAGTTGAGTAAAGGTGCTTAGCTGAGAGCCATTCATGTCACTCGCGTCTTTGTCAGGTACACAGCTCCAAGGCCGTCTGCTTTAACCCTTCCTTTCTCAGCTCAGGCTTTCAGGCGGCGTCTCTCCAGAAGCCACATGCAAGCCCACCCCAGGGCCTCTGTGCTGGCTTGTCCTCTGTTTGGAACGCGGTTTGCTCAGACCTGTGACTACTGTGTGCTTCTTGTAGCTCAAACACTGGCTGAAAGGCCACCTTCTCGGGAACTCTTCTCTATTCACTCCATCTAGAGCGGCCGCCCACCCACAAGTCACTATCTCTTAAGACGTCATGGCACTTTTCATACTCTGAAATTACCTCATTGATTCATTTATTTACTTCCTTCTTGTCCACCTTCCCACACCCACTTCCCTAGAATAAAACTTCACAAGAGTGGGGTCCCGTCTGTCTCCAGCGCCCAGGGAGAGGCCTCTCCAGTGCAGCACACGCTGCTTGGACGGATGGATGCAAACACGGATGGACGGAGGAAGAGCAGAGACGTGAGGGAAAGACAAGGCCAGTGTTTTACCCTGAAGGACCAAGTAATACCGTCTCCAGTTTCAGTTCTATGGCCAACGTTTGGGTTCTGATTTTCAAGATTCAGGGACTGAATGCAAGTGCAGTCTGCATTACTCGTTCTTATGTAGAGAACACCTGCAATCAGTTAATCTGGCTTTAAAAAAACACTCAAGTCTCTACCAAGGTGCAAAATTAGCCCAGGTATTGTATGCGGGCTGCGCTTCCCTTTAAACTCCCTCTATGCTCATGAAGCTGCTATTGACGCAAGAAGTCTTTAAATGATTCTTTCCTGTGTGAATTGAGAGCACTTGCACGAAAATACAGAGGCTCTGCAGCAACGGAAAGAGAGTGCATATTTACCCACTGAATATGCAATTTCCTGAACTCAAAGCCTCCCTTGCACTAGTTTGTGATCTTTTATGCCTGTGGGTTGAACTTGCAGGCGTGGGCTTATCAATGTGCCCTGTCAACAATGGGCATCCACTTAAATCAAACCAAAACCCACAGGCAAAGTTGCCGGACTGGTGTTTTGCGGGGACTTTCTCTCCAGGAGAACTAAAATTAAGCTACTGCTGATGTTGAATTATGTTCTCATTCACATATAAATAGCTGTGGCAGGTCACAGTGGAGGTGACATTGCTAAGGAACTCTGTGGTGCCTCCCCGAATTGTCTCACCACTATCTCAGCAGACAGGCAGGTAGTCTACAGTGACTGTGCAGAAACCCTCAAGCTTCTACTTAGATCTCAGCCACAGGGGCGGATAATTAGATGGGAAAATTTGCTCTCTGACAGGTAAAGACGATGGAGTTTTCTGGTAGTGAATTGCGTGGCAAATCTGGCTGAAAGCTCCCTCCCAAAGTGTCTAGTAACTAAGAGAAAACTCCTGTGTATGTGCTGCCAGGCAGTTTTCAGGAGAGATTTGGGACAAGCCATGCAGACCGGCACAGGCGGCACTTGCAGCCCCGGCGTCACTGTGAGCCCTCATGCATTGCTCTGCAGCTCACATCCAAAACCATAGCCCCTGCCCATCCCCCACCCTCAGTGGACATGAACTGTGAATACACCCCACCTCCTGTCACAGCACGGCTGTTCGTAGCATGCATGCATGTGTTCTTTCATGCAAAACCATTTGCTAAGCTCTTACTGCATGCCCACCTATGCTGGTGGAGGGCTGTGACGCTGAGACGACACTCTGCCCCCGAGCCTGGAGGAGTCACAGCACAGGAGGAGCACAACTCAAAAAGCAAATGAAAGCCCAGCAGCGAAGAGCTCCACTGACCACCCACTGCACGTGTTTGTCAAGTAACTTAAACTCCCCAAGCCTCAGTTTCCTCACCTGTAAATTGGAGGTGAGAGCAGGACATACCACTTAGGGATGCCATGATTCACGTAAACTCTTCCAAGAGCGTCCACACTAGAGTACATACCTAGGAAACTGGGCCCTTCAAGGGTTCAGAGTGGAGAGACAGTGTATTTCCAGCATCCACGGTCACATGGCTGGTGAGAGAAGTCAGAAAGCCTTCATGGATGCCTGAGCCTTCAGCTGAGTCATTTCCTGGCTCTGGGACTCAGTCTCCTCATGTTTTCGGTGAGGAAGTTGGACTCGAGTTGATCCCACCCAGCTCTTGCTTCCTGTTTGATTTGGGCCAAGAAAAATGAGCCAGATTTGGACTTGCAGAGATAAAGGAAGTAAGGACGTCCCCAGTGGGGACTGGAAGAGAGTGTTCTTTAATGAGGAAAATCACCTTTTCTGAGCACTATCCATAGAACTTCTAATTCAGCAATTGCTTCCAGGGGACCTACTGTATTCAAAATACTTAACAGCCAGGCTTGGCGTCACACTGACCTACAGGAGTGGATGCTGGCCAAGGGGCTTGGGCAGGGTCCAGAGGCCCCTCTGGGCCAGCATTACCTAAGAGTGGATTTTGGAGAAGTTCTGGGGAGGAGCAGGTATAGGTTGGACGATAAGCAGGGGTGGTCCTTTGGCAGCTCAGGGCAACAGTTGCCAATCAACATGGCGGAATTCCAACGGCCCCTCCTATGGGTCAGAGTTGAAGAAGATCCAGCCCCTGTCCTCAAGGGACTCTGAAGGAAGTAATGCTCCCATGAGCTGGTAAGTTCAGCAGTGGGAATTGTGACCAGGCCCAGTGGAGCCAGCCAGCCCTCAGGAGACAGGGGTCAGCTCTCTCGAAGCTGTCAAGGAAGCGGGATCTGACACGTTCTTCACCTCCAGGTCGACTCCTGACCTGAACACAGTCACTGCTATGATCTGGGGGAAAGGGACAGAAATTTCCCTCTGTGTGGAGCCAAGTGGCAGACTGAGGGTGAGGTCTAGCCTCACAAACACAAATGCAGGATGGCAAATGAAGGCAAGGCCAAGGGTGTGAGCCCGCATGTCTGGGGGGGGGGAACGTTCCATGTCAGTATACCCTGTCTCAGTCTGTTTGGGCTCCTGCAACAAAATGTCATAAAGTGGGCAGCTGATCAACAACAGAAATTTATTTCTTACAGTTCTAGAAGCTGGAAGTCAGAGATCGGCGTGCCAGCATGGTCAGGTTCTGACAAGGTCCCACTTCCAGGCTGCAAACTACAGACTTCTCATTGCACTCTCATGTGGTGGAGAGAGAGCAGAGAGAGAAACAAGCTTTCTCCTGTCTCTTCTTATAAGGGTACTAATCCCATTCATGAGGGCTCCACTCTCGTGACCTAAGTACCTGATTACCTCCGAAAGGCCCCACCTTTAACACCACCACATTGGGGGCTGGGATTTCAGCATATGAATTTTGGGGAGACACAAACACTCAATCAATAGCATACCCCTACCTCTATTAACAGCAATATCAGAAGAGACATTGGCCGTAGACAACCAGGACAACAGACCAGCTGAAAATGGGCCCTTACATCCGATGGTGACAACATATCTACTGCGGGCCTGATGCTGTGTCAATGCATTATCCTGCTGGGCTAGCTCGTTTGATCTTCAGAATAACTCTGTGAGGAAGGTACTTGATCATCCTCCAGTTAGAGAGGAGAACTGGGGCCTTAGGGGATTGCGTGCCTCTCCCACGTTCACAAAGCAAGTTAGTAGCCAAGCCAGGCCTTGCACTAAGGCCCGACTGGCCTGAGCCTGGTTCTTCATTTGTTTCTTGAAGTATGATTAACATACAGTATATTAGTTTCAGGCGAACTCATAGTGATTGAACACTTGTATACAGTGAGAGATGATCATTACAGTAAGGCTGGTTACTGTCTCTCACCTCTCAAAGTTAGTGCAATATTATTGACTATAGTCCGCAAGCTGTACATTACATCTCCATGACTTATTTAATTTATAACTCCAAGTTTGTAACTCTTAATCCACTTTACTCATTTCACCTCTCCCTCAGGCTCCCCGTGCCCCCCCACCCCCACCCGCCCAGCGACCATCGACCTGCTGTCTGTGTCCATGAGTCTGGCTTTGTTTTGTTTTGCTTGTTTGTCTAGCTCTTAACCACCGTGCTGAGCCAGCTCCGAAAACTTGAAAGGTTACCATGTAAGGCTGCCGTTAGCTGAGAACACATCGCCCGTGTGCTGGCTGACAAGTCCTCAGTCCTGGAGGCACCGTGAACACTTGGCCACTTTGAGATTTGTCTAGACCCTAAAATCAGACAAATGAAAACACCGCTTCTGCTCATGGAAGACGTCATTAGTCTTCCCAATAGGTAAAATGACTGAGAGTTTTTCCCACTTTATTGTAGCTCTTGCCTTTCCCCCTTTTCAATCAGTAGGTCCTTTCCTGTTAACTTCCTGAGGGAAAGAATGGTCAGGGGAAGGAGACAGAGCAAGGCTGTGGAAGCCGGTGCTGTGGGGCGGCATCCATGTCCCTTTGGGGCCTTACCATTTTCCCCTCTTGCCATATAGCATTTCTTTACCTGAGAGCTCTCTACCAGTGAAGGCCTGGAGTGCTGGGGAAATGACAACTTCTCACCCAGAAGCTACGGGAGCTGGTGGGCACATGCCCCCTGCCCGCCCTCAGGTGGGATCACTCAGGTCGTCTCCTGCACTCGCTCCAACACTCCCCAGCAGGAGGAAACCCCACTTGCCCACAGTGATTCCTGGCTTGTGGACTTCCCCATCTTGTTTCTCCAGTTCTCCATGGTGCTTCCTAGAATCACCACCCTAATGAGCTACTTGCACATAAATCTTGGTCTCAGATTCTGGGCCTAGAGGAAGACAGCCCAAGGAAGGAGCCAATTCTTCATTTTTGAATCTTAAAGTTTAGGCCCCACGGAAGTCAAGGCATAGAATAATAGGCTCAGAAAAGGCAGGTTTTTTACCCCCAGAACTTAGAAAATATCCTTTTATTTTGAAGAAAGAAAACACCAGGAGCTTGGGGAGGCTGAGAAAGTGATGCCCAGCTCCGTCACCACCTCCCCACCCCTTGCTCTGATCCAACTAGAGGGAAAAATAGAAACTCCAGAGATGTGGGCGTTCGTGAGAGCAAGGGCTCCCTCCTCTGATTAGGAGCAGGGAGGCCCAGGACGCTAGAAAGGAAACACATGTGCCAGGGAGGTCCAGACCCACACACCAAGCAGCCTCAGAGAGCACCCAGGAACACAGCTCTTCCATGACCCAGGGCCCAGAGCAGAGCGTCAGCTGCCCACCATGGGAGAAGGGCAACCAGGTGGCAGGGACTTGGCACAAGACATCTGAGACCCTGAGACTGAGGCTCAGACAGGGCACACATGTCATATACACTGAATAGGACACCCTACACACCTGCCTGTCTGTCTCACACCCTCTTGGCCACACCCCTGGTTTCACTGCGGCTCCAAGTGCAGCTTTGACAAACTTCAGGCTGACACTGTCTTGGACCAAGTGCACACGGTACTTCTGTAACTTTCTTTGCTGGGGCTTCTCCAACACTTCCAGCAGGGGGAGGAGGGGGCAGGAAGGAGCCCAGCTCAGCCACGGGAACATGGAACTCCTAGAAGTTTAAAAGAGTTTACCCTCGCCCTTGAGACAAGCCTCAACCAAGGTGGAAAGCAAGCGATGGAGAAATAGTCAGTGCTCAGATGGACAAGTCTGAGATGCCATCCTCGTATTCCTCAAAGCATCCTGGTGAGACTGAGTGCCACTACCCACAGTGTGACCGCTCGGTAACACACCATACTCTGATCCTTCCCTGGGTTACTCACTGTGTTGGCTCCCAAATAAACCACCTGCATACAAGTCCTTATCGCAGGTCCACTCCCAGGGGGACTCGGGCTAGGACATATGCTCAGAGAGGCCGAGAGGACAATGACCACACTGAGGGCCTGATCCCTTGACACTATGGAAGCCCCTCAGAACTAGATTAACCCTTGAACGTGCAAAACCCCAACTGATTAGAATTTCCATCCCTACCAAGAATGGGGACTCACAAACGAAATTAAGTTTAGTTGTAAAAAGAATAGACAGAGTTGCATTTATTGTACACAGGAAAAAAATGATCTGCAGCCCAGAGATGAAACGAGAGGCCAAGGCGCTCCTGTTCATCTGTCCATGTGGGGCCCAGGGGACAGCCAGCCTGCAGTGCAGCCTGGACTGGCCCAGCTCTTCATCCACAATTGACCGTGATGAGCTGGACAGCCTGTGTCTGCACATGTTCAGTCAAGAGGGCGTTTGTGGACGTTCTCCAGGTAAATCTGGATGGAAGAGATTTTGGAGAAGTAGGCATGTCACAGGGCATCACTGCTTCCACAGCATGAAAGCTGACCTGGTTTTTCATCTCTCTTTACTTGTGTCCAGAGCCCACACTGGAGCCAGTGTCCAGAAGTCTCCACTTCCACAGACAAGGGGTTCCAGGGCCTGGGTTTTCCATCTGGCTCTGTCACTAGTTGAAACAGGATCTGTAGACTAATGGGGGCTCTAATGGTTTCCAGGCTCTATCAGTAATGGGGTGGCCTGGCTGTCCTGCATTTCCATGTGAAAAATGGAGGAGATACAGGAAGAAATGACGAATGACAAGTGACTCCTATTATTCATAGCCAAAGCTCTAGGCAATTAAACCAAAAATGGGGGAAAAATGTTCTTAAAGATGTTATTAACAGAGCAACATTTTGAGTTTCCCAACTTATGTTACATTTTTCCTTAATCCTGGAGAGAACGGACAGGTCATGGCAGACTCTGAGGCTGGCCTCCCAACAGCTGTTTCACCTTTCTGTCTTTTCTTGCAGGATATTGACTTGTTTAGGTGTTGAGCTACAACTCTGTTTAAGAAAGGGGTAAAGTGACTCTGCAGCTCCAGAGGGCTCATTCTGATTGGTCCCAGCCGATCATCATTATTTCATTCACCTCTCCAGGGATTGGCCAGAACTAGGTCATATGCCCACTCTTAAACAAATAAATGATGTAGGAGCACGTGACCCAGCTCTTATAAATAAGTTGTGAGAGTTCTGATAGGTTGCTTCTAAGGAAAATTTTCTTTTCTGATACAAAGAAGTACATTAAAAAATCCCTCTTTGCAGCTGAAAAGTATTGTGCCTTTGTGTGACGCCTGTAACGGTAGCAGCCATCTTGTGTCCATGAGGGGGAAAACCTATGGAATAAGCCAGTATGCTCTGCATGGCATAACAGAAAGATGAAGAAGCCTGTTTCCTTGAAGTCATTGCAAAGCCACTGAATTAACTCTGTCACTGCCGTGTTTTTGACTTGTTAAGATAAGAAGTCTTGTATTGTTTAAAGTATTTTTAGTTGACGTTTCAGTCTCATCTGTGATCAAATAAATTTGAAAAATGGTGGTTTAAATAGAATTGAACAAGTTACGACTACTGGCGTTTCAGAACCTAAGTGTTAAACACAAATGTTCACCATGAATTTTCAAGGAGGAAATCTTGCACATATGTCTGGGATGGAACTGGATCACTGGGGTTTCCAGGCCAGTGGAAATTACTGTATTGATTTCCCAGAACATTTTAATTTCACAGTAACAATTTAAAAAGTAAAGCCTAGAGGCCAGCCAAGTGGCGCAGCAGTTAAGTGCACACGTTCTGCTTTGGCAGCCTGGGGTGTGCAGGTTTGGATCCCAGGTGTGGACATGGCACTACTTGTCAAGCCATGCTGTGGTAGGAGTCCCACATATAAAGTAGAGGAAGAGGGGCACGGATGTTAGCTCAGGGCCACTCTTCCTCAGCAAAAAGAGGAGGATTGGTGGTAGATGTTAGCTCAGGGCTAATCTTCCTCAAAAAAATAAATAAATAAAAATAAAATAAAAAGTCAAACCTACAGCATAACTTAAACAGAAATTCTAAATTTTCATGGAAATCTTTCTATAGTGGAATAATTATAACAAATTGTAATATTTATTTTAAAACTTTAAAAGTTTAATTCACTTTTTTAATGTAAAAAACAATATTATAATATAAAAACACTGAATCACTAAAAAACGTTAATTTAAAATAACTGTCAAGCCTGTGGCTAAACCATTCATTTGAGTTGCTCTTCCTGCACATCCTCAGCCAAGAGCCAGGATCATTATGGTTGTTGTCAACAAAACCTTGAATCAAGCCTTGTTGCAGGAGAAGCTGAGCGTGAAGCAGTAGGTGATGTTTAGACCACTGGTTTTGGCTCTGCTATTTCTGTGTGGGCGGCCTTAATGTCTCCGAGCCTAGGCCCCCATTTGTAAAATGAGAGTCTCATTAGTACCCACCCCATACAGCTGCAGAGGACAGAAACCGAGAGAATGCACAGAAAGATGCAAAGTGCTCAGCATGCCAGGCACAAGACTGATACCAGATGGAGTGGGACCCGGGTCCCAAGTCAGACCCGGCCCTTAGTGTGGGTTCTTGACCTAGAGCAGGAAAGAATTCAAGAGCGGGTCAGGAGACAATAGGCAAGTTTATTGAGAGACAAAAGCCAGGCAGATCAGAGAAAAAGTAAACTAATCTACCTAAGGAAGGCGAGCAGGCCAGACTGATGGGGCGGAAACTGACCAGCCAGCCCTGGGTGAGGTCGGGGGTACTCGTTATAGTGGTTGAAGTGGGGAGTGAGGTTGGCAGCTGGGGATGGTCAGTCTCTGGGCAAGGTAGTCACTTCCTGGAGGTCAGGCACTGTGCTCGTGCTCAGGTCACCGGTTGGCCACCTGGAGTCAGGCATCTGTCTTGTGTGGTTCAGGCGCCCACCTCATGCATTCTCATAATAGAGGAGGATGTGGTCCCTCTTGTTGGTTCGGGAAATGGCTCAGAGGAAGCTGAATCCACCTAGAGGAACTGTTTCCCCTCCTGTATCACAGGGAGAATGCAGTCATGGTAAATGTCATGGCTTTCAACCATCTCTCAGCCCTCCTTGTGGGGTCTCCCTCTGCACCCCGAGTAAACTTGCTTCCTCCCTTCCTTGAACCCGCAGCACCCTTTGCAAACTGCATACTCAATTACCTCTAATGTGTCTCTGATGGTCTCTAGCTTTTTCCTGTGTTGAAGTTTCATCTCTAATAACATTAGAATCCTCCTGGGGCAAGGCCCACTGCTCCCCTACCCATACCATCCCCCAGCCCCTTACTCCGTGCCGAGTGTACAACATCTGATGGAATCAGTTCGCCCCGGCCCCTTCTCAGGTGGACAGGGCACTTGGGAGAGGTGTCACGTGAAGGGATTCGTTCCTCCTGAATGCCAGTTACTGGGTCCATATGGATTCTACTAGAAATTATTTCCAGTGTGCACTTCAGCAGATTACAGAATGAATAGTAGAGTTTTAAAAAAAGCTTTCCTGCAATTCAACATCACAGATGACAGCCTTTCCTCTTCCTCTCATCACAGCTCATAGTTCTGGCTATGTGGCTGCAGCTGCTGCGAGAAGTTCTCCAAAGGCTTTCCTAAAGAACCATGAGCCCTGAGTTCAAGGGGATTAATAGCTAAATTGTCAAGAAGTGCTGTGTGTTAGGCCCCACGCCGAGGCTGCTAGAGTGGCTGTCCATCTTTTCAGAGTTCTGGACTCAAGAAGGAAGGTAGAAGAATACTTCCACCTTCTGTGGTGGACATCCACTGGTTTTGGTCATCCAGCCTGGTTACAGCTCTTCAGTTTTCTTTTGGGGAGCCACCTCTCCCCATAAGAATGGGATCTCCTCCCCTCATATGTCCGGGGATAAACACGTGGACCCAGCTAAGCCAAGTAGCACCGAGTGTAAGCAGATGCAGGGCCTCAGTCCCAAGAAGCATGCCTGGTCCTGACGCTGAGATGGCAGAGGCTCCCATGCAGAGGGAAGCTGCCCGCGAAGGAAACACAGGTGAGGTAGAGCCAAGAGCAGCCCTGAGCCCCTGGAGTTTCTGCTTATATGTGCAATCAAATTTCCTTCCACACTTTCTCTTAAATGTTTTTATAGTGTTTTTAAGACAAGTTGAAAATGTTCCCTGCAACTTAAAGAGTGTTAGGGAAGAAAATAATTTTCCCTCTACCCTTCATGATTTTTTGGCTGAGATACCCCCAGTGATAAAGGACAGGTTAACAGGAAAAAAACAAACACAAGTTTGCTAACATGTATACATGGGAGAAACCCAGGAAAACTGAGTAACTATCCAAAACAGCTGAAGCCCTCACCTTAAATACCATCCTCAGCTAAAGACAAAAGAGATGTTGGGCTTGAGGAGAGTCAGGCACTTCAAAGAGGAGGAGGGCAATTCACAGGTAGGTGAAAAAGGACAAACGCTTGGTAAACAAGTGTTTGCTCAGCCACACAGAAGCAAGGAGCACAGAGGGGGCCCCACAGGAATGCTTCGCATGTTCCCCGTCCACCACTGGCTTCATGTTATGATGGTAGCTGTCTTCCTGAAACAGGTTCTCATCTGAATTAGTCTAGGTAGTTAAGGAGAAGGTAACACGGAAAACTTTCTGAGTATTTTGTTTCTTAAAAATAATCAGCCTAAAATAACCCTCATGTTAGACACTTTTGGAGTGGCGAATTTTATTCTCCTTCAAGAGTCTGAGTAACTAAACTTTCAAACAAACCAAATAGATATTTCAGCTAGTAACAATTCATTACAAAAGCAGCCTTTCTTTTTTAAAGCAATCTCATATGTGTAGTCTCATTTTGTCCTGAAGCAGTAGGTCAGGAATTAGAGTTTTATCTTACAGATGAGGGAGCTGAGGCCCAGAAGGTGCTGTGAATTGCGCCAGATCCGTCGGTGTTGGTAAAGGGCCAGCCCCACTGCAAGGCTGCCTGTACCGGGTGACGCTCTCCTTTGTAACTTCTACAAAGCATCACCTTCAAGCTTTGTAAGGTCAGGATGAATTTATTCCTTATCAGTAACCCAACTCAAAGCGCCATTTTTGTAATATGGCAACTGTGTTGAGATAAAGCACAGGTGAAATCTTTCTGCAAGCCAGCTTCTTTCCCAGCATATTGCTCTCATAAACCGTGTGTGCTCTGCAATGCTTAACTCACTGATTTCCTGGACTCGCTGGGAGAATAAGAGGATTAGTAAGAGATTAGTTTAGACATCTTGAATCTGTGGGGGAAAAATACCAGTCATTCTGTCAGCTCCTGAAGATTCCGCGTTCTGGGGAGGGTGGAGGGGCGAGGATTCCGCATCTGGGGAGGGCGGAGGGGCGAGGATTCCGCATCTGGGGAGGGCGGAGGGGCGAAGACCTGGCCAAGGCTTTGCTTCACTAACCATCTTGGCTGCAAACATGCAAGAGAAAAGATTTTACAAATCTTGGGTGATGGCTAGATGTGTTTTGAACTGTGCAGTTCAAAACTAATCTTTAGGGAATTATGTTTTCTAGGTTTTCAGGGACTTCTGGGCCTCAGTAACTCTAGAAATGAGGAACAAGTTTCATGGACAATGTTAACTGTCATCACACACACTGCACTAGTTAGGATAGACTAGGTTTTGCTGTAATAACAGACAACTTTAATAGCTCAGGGCTTAACACAACAAACTTTGGTTTCTTGATTCTGCTCCAGGACAGTCTGACTATGCCAGAGTCTCTGCTCGTAATGGTTCCTCTTAGACCCGAGCGAACCAGGGTCTAATTTTGACATGTGCTTCCACCATCACCACAGCAAGGGGGAAGGAAGGTGGTGAATTGTGTGCTGGCTTTTACACCCTCCACCCAGAAATGACACTGGTCACTTCCAGGGGCATCACTGGCTTGCCAATCACATAGCTGTGTCCAGCTTCAAAACAGGCAGGGACATTAGCCCACCAAGTGCCTGGAAAGAGAAAAGGAGAGCACAGACATGGCTTAACATTTTGTGACCCTCACAACAACTCTGTAAGTTTGGAGAATCAGAGACAGTTCTTTCCAAGTTAGATGGAGAAACTAACAGAGAGCCCATGTGAAATCGGAAGAAGGAGCCCAGGTGTCCTGTCTCTAAACCCAGCTTTCTTTGCACTATATCATGAACCCTTTACCACCAGAAATGGGATTCCCAGAGAGCCGTCACTTGTGGGCGAGTTAGCAAAGTGACATGAAAATAAGTTTAAAATATATCCTGGGAAGTCTGAGTTATTACAGTTGGCAGAATATCAAAGCTACGTGGGGTAGTGGAGCCCTGCTTGAAAACCGCTGGGTCATCTCCCAGTGTGTGTGAGTCCACTCATCATGCTGTACGCCTTAACCTCACAGTGCCGGGGGTCAATCGCATCTCAGTAAACTGGGGAGAAATCCCTGGACGAGATGATGTCTAAGTGTCTCAGTGAAGCCTTGGAATGTCCTATGGAGAGTCAGAGAGGGAGGAGGGGCCCTCACAGCCAGTCCCCTTGCCAGTCAACTCAGAGGAGCTTTGCTGTAGCAGTTTCATATATTAAGTTTCAGCACAAGATTCATTTAAGGAAAATCATCAACTTAATTATATTTTAAAATGAAAACTGCTGATTCCGGTCCACGTGCTTCATTTTGCAGATAGAGAGTGAGGCTCGAGGAAAGAAGACTTCCCCAGGGAGACGGTGGCAGAGCCGGGACTAATCCCCAGACCCGGCCTGGGTGGAGAATCAGAGCCTCGGATCCACACTCAACATGCCACTCACTGGCTGTGTCACAACAGGCGAGACACGACTTCTCTGAACCTGTTTCCTCATTTGTACAATGAGCATAAAAACGTCTGTCCCGTCAAATATAACTGGAAAGTAAACATGGAAAGATGATCAACTTCATAGTAGTAAGACTGAAAATGAGAATATCAATGAAAAATTGTTTTTCACATATTAAATTAGTAATTTAAAAATTATTGCCTATTTCTGGCAAGCATGTAGAGAATTAGTACTTATGAACCAGTATATTTGCTGCTTGCACAACCCTTTGAAAAACAATTTGGTAATAAAAGTCAATAATGCTATAAATGTTCACGTCCTTTGCCCCAATAATTCTACATCTAGGAATTTAGTCTTAAGGGAAAAAAATCTTAAATATCAAAAATTACGTGAACTGAAATGTTCCTCTCAGTTTTGT
This sequence comes from Equus przewalskii, assembly GCF_037783145.1. NCBI lineage: Eukaryota > Metazoa > Chordata > Mammalia > Perissodactyla > Equidae > Equus > Equus przewalskii. The sequence continues at coordinate 266,994 of NC_091839.1, read as the reverse complement.
TTAGAATAACAAAAAAAATTGAAAATGAATGAAATATAGAGTAAAATATGATAAATCCATTAAAAGTCATGACTATAAAGAATATAGAAAAACACAGGCAAATGCTTGGGTGAAGAGATTCAAACTGATTAAGCAATATAATAAGAAAAGGACACATTTTTAAAGACTAAACAGAAATAATGGAATATTGCCTTATTTTCCCCTCCTTTTCTCTATTTCATAAATTTTGAAGTATGCAAATATATTGCTTTTATAATGAAAAATAAACATACTAAAAATATTCCCAATATCTGTCCTTCTGTAAAGGTTACTGGTAGGAATAAATTATATAATTGGTGTAAAAGTACTTTGTTCTCCTTAAAATATGGTCTGCGGGTAAGAGATCATTATGATCGATGTTAAATTATGTTTGGTTCCAACCCACTCACTTTCAGTTGAACACTGCTGTCTCCTTTTTTCTTATCTGGAATTAAAGTGAAAGCGTAAGAGGGCAAAGTCTCACCCATTCCATATTTAATTAAGCTTTTAGGATACATTCTTCTCTTGTAGATTTGATTAACTGCAATTCACCGGAGGCTTATCCTTCTATAGAACAGAATACAGAAGATGATTCTTTATGCCTCCAACATGTGTGATTAAAAGGATTTGAGTAAGTAACCTTTGTACTCACAGAGCCACGAAGAAGCTCCTCCAAGCATTTCCCTAGTCAGGGCCAGCACATAGATCCATGCTGCGAAGTCACTTCCTGAAGCTCAGAACAAGTCAAAATGCTCAGAATGGCTTCCACACCATGGGAGCAAATAGATGGGGACTGGAAGAGCGAGCCCGTTAAAACCCAGCAGGTGCCAGCCCGGGACTGTCCACCTGTCCCGGGAGACTCTCACTCCAGGCACGCGCTTCACTTTCCCCCGTTACTCACCAGTCACTCTTCCTTTTGCCTCCCAGCATCTGAACAGCTTTATTTATGTTTCTCATAACAGTTTCACTTTCATATAAATAAGGTCTCTCCAAAAATTATCCAAATATTTAGATTTCATCATAAGAGCAGGTAAATCCAGGAATGAGGAAATACATTAACCATCGTCCCCTTAATGTTCCCACCCATGTACAGTTCACACTGTTTCAAACATTTCATACCAAAGAAATTGTCGTACTACTTTTTATACATGCATGTAGGATTTTAGAAACAAATAGCATACCGACAAATGACTTAGCTACTGAGTGAGCAAACACGCTCCAAAGTGCACGTCTGGCACTGTGCTGTGTGCTGTGTGGGCTACAAAAGAAGGGTGCATTGGCTTTACCTGCCAAGAGTGTAGTTCAGCAAAAAGTGAAACATTCACATATAGATGAAAGGAGATAATACACCAGGGTTTTACCCACACAATGTGGCACTGCAGGAAATACCAAAGTGTTAGAAAAGATCAGACTGAGGGAAGAACATTTGAGGCTGAAGGGGTCATGGAAGGCTTTCTGGAAGAGGTGGAAGTGGAGCTGGGCATAGATGGGTGCAGAGGGTTTGGCTGGACAGAGAAGATGAAGAATGGCTGGAACACAAGGACCAGCCTACAGGAACAGGGGTGAGTGGGAGCACCGGGGCTGGGGAAGCTCCCGGGGGAAGTTCAAGAGATTGGACTGAATATGAAACAGAGGCCAAAATACTCCTGAGAATTCTTTTCTTAAGTGAAATCCCTCATCTCAGCTTGCATGTGATGCTAGGAGAAGACTGGCCATCCCAAAGAGTAGTGGGAGGGTAGATGTGGTCCACCTTCCAGGTGAAAGCAACGTGCAAGGGCACCCAAGACAAAGAGAAGCATCGCAGCCACCAGACTGCTGGCAGGTGCAGTGAAAAGCCTGGCCTTCCCCAGAGCTAGCTCTAATTATCTGGAAACGATGAGCAAAGGGAGTGACAACTTTCTGCAGCCTTCATCCTCAGCAGCCTGCCGGACCCCCACCTTCCCGAGAGGAAAGCAAGCTTTCCAGACTCAGGAGCATTAGGGAAGTTTTAGGGAAGTGAGGTCTCTGAACAGAAAGATGCCCTCTATGCTGGAGGCTTTTTCAGATGGAGAGCAAGCAGCATCATACATAAGCTACGGCCAGGGACCTCCTCTTACACAGAAATTCCCGGGAGTACTTTGGCCTGCATTTCCATTAAGCCCAGTCTCCTTAACTTTTTCATTCAAATCTACACAGCCAGACAAATCCATTGATTTCCCTAGTGATAACCAAGGGATGCTGGAGAAGAAAAATGTCTCCTATAGACATTTTAGAGAGAATTTCTGTAACACAGTTTAAGCAGCAGGGTTAAACCTCAGTTGTCTAGACCTCCAGGAAAGCCCATTTCTTCACCTGACCCTGAGTGGAAAAGTGTGAGCCCTTCCTGCCAAGCGTGGTGCTTGCTGCAAGGAGGAACGCGCATAAGCTGCAGAAGCTCAGGGATGAGAGGAGTGCGAGTAATCGTGATAGACAAGAGATAGCTTGACTCCTGTCTTTCTTGTAAGCTACATGGCCAGCAGAAAATAATTCATCATAAATGTCCCCAATGGAAAAATGACTATTTATGGTTAAGAGAAGAAACAAAGGGTGTTGAGGCACCTAGACACTAGAAAGAGCTGGAAGCTGTTCCCAACCCTAGGACTGAAGAGGCAAAGGGGAGACAGTGGTGTCACCTGAGAGCAGGAGTCATGGGGAGAGCTGCCTGGAAGGAGCTGCAGACATGGAGGGACACAGCTGCTGCCAGGTCACAGCAATGAGCCAGGAGGAAGCAGTGCCCTTATATGTCTCCTCTCTCTCTTCTACCCTCTGATTCTTTGCTGGCACCTCCCATTGGCCAAATTTAACCAGAAGCCAAAGGGAAGGGGAATCCCAGATGATGACGTTGGCAGGGCCAGCCTCCCAGGGCACAGAGCAGGGCGGAGAATGGAGGGGAATAGATCTGGGGATGCTAATGGAGAAGAAGCAGATTATTATTAGGAGAGCCCTTTTCAGATCAGACGCTACTGAGAGTATTATCCTTATCACTAAGGAGGAAGCAAGACAAAACTCCTCCCCTTTCCTCCAGAAACAGAAAGCAGAAGACAAGACACAGGCCCAATGTTCTTGACACAAAGCAAGCACATGCAAACATACACACCATTTCAAGTTGGTTTTCCATAATAGAAACAGGAGAAATATGTAAATGTTAACATTCTAAATATTGAGGATCTTGGTGTTCCTTGTTTACTCTGCCCCCAGAAAAGTGGCTACCAAGATTTATTCCTAGAAGCTAAGAAGAACTTTCTCTGGGGCATCTGACTACCCAAGAGAAGCAGCCTGAAGATCCAGACACAGACCCCAAGTGAAACGGTCCAGCCTTAATCGGAGCCTTTCACTAAAGTCCAAATATGAGGGCATCTGCATCTATATAGACTTACAGCTTCCAATCACCATTTTAGTCTTCCCACCATTGAGCATGAGCAGATAGCCAAGGATGACCAGACTTCTAAGGAAACACTCCAGTATTAACGACAGAGGCCAAGAAAAGAAAAAGACAGCTAAGATGAAATAGAGAGTGTGCAAAGAGAAGGAACTTTCAAAAAACTATTATTAACATCATCAGATAAGAGAAGGCAAACACTTAGAGAGCAAAAGAGGTATCTTTGGAAATAGAAAATATGGTAGCAGAAAAAAAGCCCTCAAATGTCAGGAGGGAGGATAAACTTGAGAAGATATCCCGGGAAATAGAACACAATGAGATGGAAAGCAAACAGAAAAGAAAATGAGAAGACTAGTCCAAGAAGTTCAGATAATGGGAATCCTAGAAAGAGAAAAAAGATAATATTATAGGGAAAAAACATAAAGAAAATCTCACAGATCTAAAGGATGCAAGATTCTCATTTGAAAGGGTCCCACCAAGTGCCAAGCACAAGAGATAAAAATAGACTCACATAGTGCACATCATTACAACATTTCAGAACAATGGAGTAAAACAGAAGATGCAGAAATTCTCCAGACGAACTGATGACTCAGCAAGGTAGAGGAGCAAGAGGTCCCTGGTTCTGGTTCCCCTCACCAAGATAGTAACTATCCACAGAGCAGAAGGCCTTTGTGAGAATCTCAGAGCCCAGAGACGAGGCAGAAACACCTGCTTGGAGGACAAATTGAGAAAGTTAATTCAAAGGGTAAGAGGAGTAACTTCACTTTGATGGTGTCCCCTCCCCCAGGCCAGCACAGCAGACACTAAGAGGCCCCTGGGCCTGTGGTGTCCCCAGTGGAGAAAAGAGAGCCCAAGACAAACATCCAGCTCCCCCAGCATTCCAGGGCAATCACTGGGAGGACCACTCTGTCTTGCCTCACAGGGAATACTGGAGGAACTGGCAGGGCTAGATGACCTGGGGTCAGACATATGGAACAAAGAAAGAAAGGAAGGCTCACAGTGACCAGCACATGCAGTGCATGACAGCATCCCTACCTGTGACCTTGTCCAACCAGAGAGCCTAACTGGCAGTTCGGCCTACCCATGGAGCCAAAATGGCAGCCCCATCTGGTCAGGGAACACAGTCAGCAGTTCTGTCCAGCTGGGATCTCCAGCCAGTGGTACAGCTCAGCCACAGAATCTAGCCAGCAACCCTACCCAGCTATGGAGCACAGGCTTCAGCCACACAAAACCAGAAAGAACAGCCAGTGAACCTGCCCAAACATGGCGCCCAGCTGGTAAACCCCCAGGGCAGTTGCAGAGCCCAGCCTGAAGCCCTGACCAACAGAATGGTATAGTCTGTGGCCCCACCTACTCTCAGAGTCCAGCCTGTGATCCCACTCAACTGTATAGCACAGCTTGCAGCCCGCCCATCAGCAGAGCCCAGCCTGTGGCCCTGCCTTAACACAAAGTCCAGCCAGCAACACCACCAGGCCATGGCATACAACCTATGGTTCCACCTGACCAGAGGCAATTGTGGAGCCTAGCCTGTGCCTGCCCCAGTCAGAGTGTCCAGTCAGCAGCACCACTCACCTGCACCCCGACCTGACCAGAGGTGATTGTGAAACCCAGCCAGTGGACCCACTGAACTGCAGAGCCCAGCCTGTGGCCCTACATGTCTAGAGAGCATAGTCAGCAGCCCCATCGGATCATGGAGCACAGCCTGCAGTCCCATCCAATTCCAGAGTCCAATCAGCAACACTATCAAGCAAGGGAGCCCAGCCAGTGGCCCCACCTGACTGTGGAATCCAGCCAATGACCCCACCTGACCATTAAGTCCAGTTAGTAGCCACACCTAAATGCAGAACCCAGATAATGCACCCTTCCAAGAAGTGAGCTTAGCCAGTGGTGCTAGCAGAACTCAGAGCACAGGCATTGGCCCCATCTACTAAGGGACCCTGGCGGCAAGCCCCAGCCATGGATGGATGCTACCAGTTGGGCCATCCAAACCCCCAGAGCTGACTGGTTAAGGATTTCCCTGCAGAAGCAAACCTGTAAAGACTGGAAGAGGTGACCATTTCCACAACTGTACAGACACCATCACAAAGATACAAGGATCATGAAGAATCTGGGAAACACCAAAGGAAACTATCCAAGCTCCAGTAACTGACCCTAAAGAAATCTGTGAATTGGCTGATAAAGAATACAAAGTAATCCTCTTAAAGAAGTTCAGTGAACTACAAGAATACACAAATAGACAACTAAATGAAATTAAGCAAACACGAACAAAATGAGAAGTTCAACAAAGAAAGAGTAACCGATAAAAGAAACACAACAGGGGCTGGCATGATGGTGTAGTGGTTATGTTTGTGGGCTCCGCTATGGCAGCCTGGGGTTCACCTGGTTCGGATCCCAGGTGCAGACCTAGCACTGCTTATGAAGCCATGCTGTGTCAGGTGTCCCACATATAAAGTGGAGGAAGATGGGCACAGATGTTAGCTCAGGGCCAGTCTTCCTCAGCAAAAAGAAGGAGGATTGGCAGTGGATGTTAGCTCAGGGCTAATCTTCCTCAAAAACAAACAAACAAACAACAACCAGAATTCCTAGAGCTGAAGAATACCATGACTAAACTGAAAAATTAAAAACAGAGCTTCAACAGCAGATACAACAAAGCAAGAAAAAAAGAATCAGTGAACTCAAAGACAAGTCATCTGAAAGTATCCATTCTGGGAGAAAACAGAAAGAAGAATGAAAAGGAGTGAAGAAACGCAACAAGACTTAAGAGATATGATCAAAAGAAACAACATACACATTATAGGAATCTCAGAAAGAGAAGAGACAGAGAAAGGGGAATAAAGACTGTTTAAAGAACTAACAGAGGTTCTGGTTCAAGATGGTGACATAAGAGGATCCTGAACTCACCTTCTCTGATGGACACACTGAATCTACAACCACATATGAAACAACTTTCTCTGGGGAAACAAAAAAAAAAACCCTAAGAACTGGCTGAGCAGCTACAATGCATCAAGCAAATAAGAAAAGGTCCACATTGAAGTGAGAAGAGAGGCTGGGATGTGATGTCACCGTAAGCCACCCCCCAGCGCAGCAAACCACAGTCAGAGGGAGCTCAGAACCTGGAGCTTCTCCCTGAGGATGCAGGATTTGAACCTCACATCTGGAACACCCAACTTTTAAGGCCGGTACCTGAGAGATCAGCCCCCAAAACATCTAGCTTTGAAAACCAATGGGGCTCACATCTGGAAGGCCCACAGGGCTTTAGTGATCTGAGAAATGGCTCTCAAGGGCTTGTGTGCTTGGACTCAGCCTCCCCAGGGCCCAGCAAGGAAGCAGCCAATCAAGGGGCACCCAGACTTTGTGTAGAAGAGGCTCATGTGCTTGTCTTGGAGCATCAGCCTGAAGAGCAGGCATCTGATTTGACACACATTTAGGGGCCTGCTGGGTTGTTCTGCGGGGATGAAGACTGGTGGGCACCATCTTTGCACTCTCCTTATGCCTTGCTCTAGCTGGTAGGAGCCATCATTTTTTTAAACTCTAGGCATTTTTTTTCTTCTTTTCTTTCCTGGTGGCCACCATCTCTATGCTCTCCTCCTACCTCATACTCCCTGGTGGACACCATCTTTGTCCTCGCCCTCCACCTTGCTCAAGCTGGCAGATGTCATCATTTTTTCTTTTCTCTCTTATTTATTCAAAATTCTTGCTCCATGGATGCCATTTCCACACCCTGCCTCTGCCTCGCTTGAGGCGTTGGATATCAGTTACATGCTCTCTGCCTTGCTCCAGCTGGCAGTCACCATCTTTTTCTTTTTCCTCTCTCTTTTATTTCTCTTTCACCACTGGCACCATCTCCACACTCTCCCCTTGCCTCCCTCCATCAGGTGGGTGCCATCTTCACACTCTCCTTATGCCATGCTCCAAAGAACTAGTATCTCCAGGAGAGAAGTGTCTTTTTTACCCCAGTTTTATGTTTGGTGCTCTGGTTTTTGTGGTTGTCACTCAGGGGATACCTCTAGATATCCTGGCACTGGTGACCAGCAGGGTACACACTTGCAGTCCCATAGGACTGTATATACTTGCATACTTTAAAAACTATTGCCCTGAGGCCTGGTTTCCAATTAGCCTGAATCCAGGTGCCGACTGAGATCCTCCTCTTTGGGACACTGACGTGTTTTGGCACATGTTCAATTTCTGGAAGCCATAAAAAATAAAATGGGATGTTTGAAAAATCACAAAAGCTTGAGAAACAATCAAGAGCTAGGGCAGGGTTGAGAGATAGGTTTCATGTCCTACGCAAGGCCACTCCTTTAAGACTGGGAGAGGTGGATGTTTTATCTATTACATAGAAACCAACAGAGTCAAGCAAAATGAAGAAACAAAAGAATATCTTCCAAATGAAAGAAAGGATAAAACCACAGAAAAAAACTCTTAATGAAATGAAGATAAGTAATTTACCTGTTGAAATGACCAAAGTAATGATTATAAATATGCTCACCAAACTCAAGAGAAGAATGGATGAACACACTGAGAACTTTAACAAAGAGATAAAAAATATAATAAAGGACCAAATAGAAGTCACAGAGCTGAAGAATACAATAAATGAAGTGAAAAATACACTGGAGGGGTTTAACAGCAGACCAGATGAAACAGAAGGAAGGGTCAGTGAATTCCAAGACAGGGAGTGGAACTGACCCAATCAGAGCAACAAAAAGGAAAAAGAATGAAAAAAAGTGAAGCTAGCTTAAGAACTTATGTGACACCATCAAGCAGACTAACATTCACATTAAAGGGTTCCCAGAAGGAGAAGAGAGAGAGAAAGGAGCAGAAAACTTGCCTGAAGAAATAATGGCTGAAAACTTCTCTAATTTAGGGAAGGAAACAGACATCCACATCCAGGAAGCCCACAGAGTCTCAAATAAGATGAACCCAAAGAGACTCACACCAAGACACATAATTAAATTGTCAATAGTTAAAGACAATGAAAGAATCTTAAAAGTTGCAAAAGAAAAAAAGCCATTACATCAAGGAAAACTCATGAGATAATCAGCAGACTTTTCAGCAAAAAATCTACAGGGTAAAAGGGGATGGCATGATATATTCAAAGTTCTGAAAGAAAAAAACTTTGAACCAATAATACTCTACCCAGCAAGTTATCATTGACAAACAGAAATGGCAAGCAATAGGATATATTGGAGCATGTGAGGAAGCCATTTGGTGTAAACCTAATTCAGCCCGACTTTGTTTTTCCAAAAGGACCTGACATGGCCATTGAGCATGCATTGTACATCTGCTTTAAACATTTCCTATGGCAAGAACAAAGGCCCTTAAGATAAGGGTACAACTTCCCCCCACATTGGCATTTCCTTAAGGATAAGCATCTTTCCTTAGGCTAGGAACTGATTGCTGCAATTGCCTTTGACCACCCAGCTCACCTGTGACCACCCAGCTTGAGACAACAGACCTGCCACCCTGCTGTGTCCACCAAGACAGCGACCTACCTGCTGTGTCCATCAATCGCTGTGCCAACAGAGCAGTGTCCCATCTATTGTAAAAGCAACATTTCATTCCTATGTGAAACGTCCTCTTTGGGGGTATATAACGGCTCTATACACCCCACTTCTTTGGTGCCCCTTCTTCATTTGCAAAGAAGGGCCCTGGGCCATAATCCTCACATTTTAGCTCAGAATAAACTCACCCAAATTTTCATTTATAGATTGGTTATGGATTATTTTTGTCAACACCATTCAGTATTGAGGAAAAGATAAAGGATTTTCTGGACAAGCAAAAGCTAAAGACGTTCATCAGCAATAAACTGGCCTTGCAAGAAATATTAAAGGAACTTCCTCAAGCTGAAAAGTAAAAAGTAAAGATAGTAAATGAATCAGTTATAAAGCTAGTATGAAGGGTAAATGACAAAAGAGGTATAAATAACTATAACTACAATAATTAAGGGATACACAAGATAAAGAGACGTAAAATGTGATATCAAGAACATAAAATGTGGGAGGGGAGGCTAGAAATGTCGAGCTTTAGAATTCATTCAAACTTAAGTTGTTATCAACTTAAAATAGACTGCTACAGATACAAGTTGTTATATGCAACCCTCATGGTAACCACAGAGGAAAAACCTATGGTAGATACACAAAAGACAAAGAGAAAGGAATCTAAGCATACTACTACAGAAAGTCATCAAATCACAAAGGAAGAGAGCAAGAAAAGAAGAAAAGAACAGACATGAACTATAAAACAGACAGAAAACAATTAACAAAATGGCAATAAGTACATACCTATCAATAATTACTTTAAATGTAAATGGATTAAATTCTCCAATCAAAAGACATAAAGTGGCTGAAAAGATAAAAATTAAGACCCATCTGTATGCTATCTACAAGAGTCTCACTTCAGATGTAAGGACACACACAGACTAAAGATGAAGGGATGGGAAAAGATGTGCCAATCAAATGGAAACCAAAAGAAAGCTCAAGAAGCTATACTTAGATCAGTCAAAATAGACCTTACAACAAAGAGCGTAATAAGAGACAAGGAAGGGCATTACATAATAATAAAAGAGTCAACTCAACAAAAAGATATAACATTTGTAAATATTTATGTACCCAACATAGGAGCACCTAAATATATAAAGCAAATATTAATGAACTTAAAGGGAGAAATAGACAATAGTGCAATAACAGTTGGGGATTTTGATACCACACTTACATCAATGGATAGATCATCCGAACAGAAAATCAATAGGGAAACATCAGCCTTAAATGACATGTTAGACCAGATTAACTTAACAGATATATACAGAACATTCCATGCAAAAGCAACAGAATACATCTTCTTCTCAGGTGCACATGAAGTCTTCTCCAAGATAGATATGTTAGGCAAAAATGTCTTAAGAAGTTTAAGAATATTGAAATGATATCAAGCGTTTTTTCCACAGACCACAATGATATGAAACTAGAAATCAATTACAAGAAAAAAAACTGGAGAATTCATAAACACATCGAGATTGAACAACATGCTACTGAACAACAAATGGGTCCAAGAGAAAACAAAAGAGAAATCAAAAAACAGCTTGAGACAAATGAAAATGGAAATAGAATGAACCAAAACTTATGGGTTGCAGCAAAAGCAGTTCTAAGAGGGAAGTACATAGCAAGAAAGAAGCCCAGAAATGAAGGATGGGGCAGGCAGAATTAGAGGAAGGCAATCCAAAGGTACAAACTTCCAATTATAAGATAAATAAGGTTTTAATGTACAACATGATGACTATAGCTAACACTGCTGTATGATATAGAGCAAAGTTGTTAAAAGAGTTAACCCTAGGAGTTCTCATCACAAGGAGAAAACTTTTTTTCCGTTTTTTTTTTTTTTATCTCTTTTTGCGTGTGTGTTTGTGAGGAAGATTGACCCTGAGCTAACATCTGTTGCCAATCTTCCTGTTTTTGCTTGAAGGAGATTGCTGCTGAGCTAACATCTGTGCCAATCTTCTTCTACTTTATGTGAGATGCTGCCACAGTGTGGCTTGATGAGCAGTGCCCAGGATCCAAACCCAAGAACCCTGGCCCACTGAAGTGGAATGTGAGAACTGAACCACTACACCACAAGGCCAGCCCCTCTCTTTTCTTTTTATTGCATCTTTTTATTGCATGAGAAGATGGATGCTGGCTGAACTTATTGTGGTGATTATTTAATGATATATGTAAATCAAATCATCATTCTGTACACCTAAACTTATATACAGTGATATATGCCAATTATTTCTTAGTAAAACTGGGGGGGGGGGGGAGAAACAAGAAAAATCTAAAAGAAACAGCCCAAATTTACACTTCAAGAAACTAGGAAAAGACTAACTAAGGAAGCCCAGAGTTAGTAGAAGGAAAGAAATACAAAGATCAGAACAGAAATAAATGAAATAGAGACTAAAAAGATCAACGAGACCAAGAGCCGGGCCTTTGAAAAGATAAAAAAATTGACAGGCTTCTAGCTAGACTCACAAAGAAAAAAGAGAGAGGACTCAAATAAATAAAATTATAAATGAAAGAGGGGGCAATACAACTGATAACACAGAAATTCAAAGGATTATAAGAGACTACTATGAACAATTATACTCCAACAAATTGTAGAACCTAGAGGAAATGGATAAATACCCAGAAATATACAACCTCCAAAGACTGAATCATAAAGAAATAGAAAATCTGAACTGACTAATAATAAGTAAGGAGATTGAATAAGTAATAGAAGTTTTCCAACAGAGAAAAGCCTAAGACCAGATAGCTTCATGGGTGAATTCTACAAAACATTTAAAGAATTAATGCCAGTCCTTCTCAAGCTCTTCCAAAAAACTGAAGAGGAGGGAACGCTTCCAAACTCATTTTACAAGGCCAGCATTACCCAGATACCAAATCCACACAAGGACACTACTAGAAAAGAAAATTATAAGTCAATATCCGTGATGGACTGAGATGAAAAGTCTTCAACAAAGTACTAGCAAACTAAGTTCAACACCACATTAAAAGGATCATACACCACAATCAAGCGGGATTTATCCCTGGGATGCAGGGATGGTTCAACATATGCCTGGGCATGGGGAAAAGGATAGTTGTTAGTGTAAGGGTACAAACTTTCGGTTATAAGATGAATAAGTTATGAGGATCCACACTTAGTATGATGACTATAGTTAATAATGCTGTATTGTATACTTGAAATTTGCTAAGAGAATAGATCTGAATTGTTCTCAACACACCAAAACAAACGTGAGGCGATAGAAGTGTTAAATAATACAATTGTGGTAATCATTTAATGATGTTTATGTATATCAAATCATTACATTTGCACCTTAAATGTATATAATTTTACTTGTCAATTTTACCTCAATAAAACTGGAGGTAGAAATAAAATAAAAAATATTTTTTCCAGAAAGTGGTAAAATACAGGGGTCATACAAAGATCAATATTTAGAATATTAATGAACTTCTCCAAAGCCACATTGAAAAAAGGAGACAATGGATAAAATGCCTTCAAAATACTGAGTATAAATTGTTCTCAAACTAGAATCCTATATTTAGCGAAATTACTATTCAAGAATAGAACAGGGCTATTTTAATACATGCAAAGTTTCAAAAAGCTTACTTTGATGGGTCCATTCTCAGGACACACTCTGATAAAATGAAGTAAATCCTAAAAAAGATATAAACACACATAAACAGAAGACGCAATGCAAAAGTGAAGAGGGGAAATCCTCCAGATGTCAGATCCATTACAAGAGAGCACTAGCAATAGAGAGCAACCAATGCAGATCAGAGCAGATCAAAAGCCTCAGGAAGATATTTCTTTAAAAAAAAAAAAAAGGAAATGAGAGGCTGGTGCAGTGGTGTAGTGCTTAAGTTTGCATGCCCCACTTCAGCAGCCTGGTGTTCACGTGTTCAGATCCTAAGTGCAGACCTACACACTACTCATTAAGCCATGCTGTGGCAGCATCCCACATACAGAATAGAGGAAGATGGGCACAGATGTTAGCTCAGGGCCAATCTTCCTCACCAATAAATAAATAAAGGAATTGGTAGACTATCTGTTGTGCTTAAATATAACAAGTAGAGATTACACAACTAGGGCGACCTTAGGGATAATTTGGTGATAACTACACAGAAAGCTAAGAAACTGGGAGGGAAAGGAATAAATCCAGAAAATACAAAAAGTTATGTACAAAAAGAAAAATGAGATGCCAAACAGCTCAGCTGTGAATAGTGCTTAATAGTCCTAGTAATGTAAACATTGAATATTGATGCAACCAAAATTATCTCCATATTGACACAATGAAAGATGACATGCATGCAAATCCATGATGATAGCAAGGGGACAGGTAAAAGAGAGCCAAATCTTCATCTTTGATAGTGAGAATTAAACAGATAACAGAAAATCTGGGAAATAAATATATACGTGTTATTTAGAGATATGGAGTTAAATGTTCAAAGAGTCCATGGAAAGAGTTAACAGAGGTCACCTCCAAGGGACAGCAATAAAAATAGGGGTCTGGGGCTGCTTTTTGTCTTCCTAAAAATTCTTTTAGAACTGTTTGACTTTAAACGTTATGTAGGAACATCTTGGATAAAAATTTAATCTAAATTTTTAAAAGATTAAGGAAATAATTAGACGAACCCAAATTAAGGGATAGTTTACAAAAAAATTAGTTTCAACTCTTCAAGAGCATCAATTAATAAAAATCAAATAAAGGCTGAGGAACTGCCCCAGAGTAAAGTAGACTAAAGAGATTTGGCAACTAAATGTATTAAATGACCTGGGACTAGATTCTGGAATAGGAAAAAAGGTGATTTAAAAGACATAATTGAGATAATTCAATTGTAAATTTTGTGAATCTGATAGCTGTATAAGGATTAGGTAAAAGATAGTTCTCTCAAAAAATACACACTAAATTATTTAGAATGAAAAGTAATGCTATGCTATTTGAATTTAGTCTCCAATGGTGCAGCAAAAATATAGGGTATATGTCAGGCACTATATCGTTTATATTCCATCCATTGTCTTATTAAATACTTATAGTAACTGAATCAAAGAAGTTGTACAGCCACTTCTATTTCATGGTTAAAGCAAACGAATCCCAGAGAGGCTCATATATCCAGTAAGTGGCAGAGCCAAGAATTGAATGCAAGTCTGTTCGTTTTCCCACTTTCTCATTTTCTCCATTGTTCATTTTCTTTCTTTAATAGACTTTTAGTTTGAGAACAATTTTAGATTTACAGAAAAACTTGAGAAGATATTGCAGAGAATTTCCATGTACTCTTCACCCATTTTTCTTTATTATTAACATCTTACATCACCATGGTACACATATTACAATCAATGAACCGAGACCTTAAGTAAAGTCCATACTTTATTCACATTCCCTTAGTTTTTACCTAAGGCGCCTTTTCTGGTGCGTGACACGATCCAGGTACCGTATTGCGTTTCGTCATCATGTCTCTTAGTCATCTCTTCACTGCACAGCTTTCAAGGTCTTCCTTGTTTTTGATGACCCTGGCATTTCTGAGGGCTGCTGATGAGACATTTTGTAGGATACCCCTCTGTCTTCTGATGTTCTTCTCATAAATAAACTGGGGTTATGGGGTTGGGGAGGAAGGCCACAGAGATAAAGTGCCATTTTATAAAATTATGTCAAAGTTAGATACTGTCAGCGTGGTTTATCTGTTGATGCTGACTTTAATCACCTGGTTGAGGTAATGTTTGCCAGGTTATACACTATATAGTTATTCTTTTCTCCTTTCCTTTTCATACTGTACTATTTCGAAGGAATATACTATTTGCAATCCATGTTAAGCAATGAGGAGTTATGCTCCCTTACCTTGAGAGTGGAATATCTACATAAACTGTTTGGAATTCTTCACTCTCTTCTTCCACATTTACTTATTCAATCACTCACTCATGTCATTGTAGACTGGTGGATATTTATTTTATATTTTTGGTTATAATCCAATATGATTTTGTTGCTTATGTTGTCCAGTTTTGACCATTGGGAGTTTCACCTACTCAACCCTTCTTTCTCCTTCCAAACACCTGGCAATTTTTTTTACTGTTTCTATAGCTTTGTGCTTTTTACAGAATGTCATATAATCGGAACCATACAATATGTAGTCGTATCAGACTGGCTTCTTTCACCTAGAAATATGCAATTGAGGTTCACCCATGTCTTTTCGTGTTTTGATAGTTAATTTATTTTTGTCACTGAAAAATACTCCACTGTATAGATGTATCATAGTTTGTCTATCCATCTCCTATTGAAGAATAGCTTGGTAGTTTCCAGTTTGGGTGCTCATGAATAAAGCTGCTATAAACACTCATATGTGAGTTTTTGTATGGACATAACTTTTTAACTCATTTGGATAAATACCTATTAGCATGCTTCCTGGATTGCATGGTAAAACTGTTTATTATTGCAAGAAACTATCTTACTGTCTTGCATAGCGGCTGTACCATTTTGCATTCCCACCAGCAATGAATGAAGTTCCTGTTACTCTGCATCTCAGCCAGCATTTAGTATTGTCAGTTTTTTGGATATTAGCCATTCTAATAGGTGTTACTCATATCTCATTGTTGTTTTAATTTGCAATCCCCTAACAACAAATTGTGTTCAGTATATTTTATGTTATTATTTGCAAGTATGCATTTACATATGCAAATTTAAAAATTACTTAGGAGCTTTGGGGAACCCAGGAAGCAATCCTCTTTTATGAGATGTCTTTTTCCCATTTTTTAATTGGCTTGTCTATTATAGTTGAGTTTTAAGATTTCTTTGTATATTTTGGGTAAAAGTCCTTTATCAATAGGTTTCCTCTCTATAATGATACTACTTCTCTTCCAAAAATTGAGAGAAAACAAGTAACAGGTTCCAGTCCAGGCAGCCATAGAATTAGAGTCAACACAAGACTGAGAAGTTAAAAAGCAATTATCAGGATGACATCAGAAAAAGTGATGGATTAGGCACCTCCAGAAAGCCTGTCTCTCCAGAAAAGCAGTGAATAAACTGGTAAAACCTGTGAGAATGAACTTTATCAGAACATTGAAAACAAATCATAATTTTATAGCAAACAGGTAAACACTTAAGGAAAAAACACCTGAATCCCAGTAAGAGAGCTTTGTGCCATTGTAACTCAACCCAGCCCATTCACTGCTCCCTGGTTGGTGGAAGCCTTGGAGACAATAGCCTGCATTCTCAACGTAGATTCCCAGATTCCTAGCAGCAGAGGGAGAAGAATGGACTTCAGTTTCAAAGAATTGTGGTTGTTTCTTGTGACTTGCTTGGTGGTTCCCAGAAAGACCAAATCAAAGAGTTTGCTTTTATTTAATCTACTTCAGACTCTCACAGAGATGAGACAGCTACCCAGGGGCATTTATCAAAAATATTTGAAGGCAAATGTATTAGCTTCCACTGCCAGGGACAAGGGATAACAGTTGAGGAAAACAATAGACAAATCAAAAAGCTTAGAAGGAAAGCCTGGAGCATGAGACACTTTGGAAAATAAGGGCTTTGAAAAGCACTCACTTACTCCTGGGAATTGAGGAGGCCATACACATGCCATGGGCTGGCATATTCTCAGAAAAAACTTGAGAAAGACCTAAGTTCTCCCCTCTGGATGACTTTCAGGCTCTGGAAGGAAGTGAAGGCTATAGTCGAGGTGTAAATGGCCAGGCTCACTGTTAACAGCATCAGCATAACACAAACAGAGCTGTAATAAATGACAAGGGATTTATTTCACCCCGTTTCTAGGGTTTAAGGACATCTCCGTTGAATTGGTAGCTGCCTTCAGTTGCTACACATGACAAAGAATACAGACTTTACAAAATTAGGTCCAAAATTAACTAAACAAACAACAACTACAACAGGGAGCAAAAGCAAACCCTGGGGAGGGGAGATAACCTCATTTTCAGACTTGCCACTTTATAGTATCCACAAGGTCCAGTTTGCAACAAAGTAAGTTATGAGGCATGCAAAGAAACAAGAGATGATTGCCCACACCATGGAAAAAATCAAATTGACAGAAATTATCACTGATGAAGCTAAACTGTTGCTTTTATTACACTAAGACTTCAAATCAACATTTTTAAATATGTTCAAACTGTTAAAGAAAATCAAGTACAAAAAACTAAAGGAAACCATGAGAATTATGTCTCACCAAATAGAGAATATTAAAAAAAAGAAAGTAACTATACAAATGAACCACATCAACAGTCTGGGGTTGAAAATTACAATAATGGAAATGCAAACTTTACTAGATGTGTTCAACAGAATATTCGAGTAGGCATAAGAAAGAACCAGATAGGTCAATTGAAATTACCCAATTTGAGGCACACAATGAAAAAAATGAACAGAGCCCAAGAGAGCTGAAGTCCAACATCAAGCATACCAACTTATGCATAGTGGAAGTTACACAAAGAGAGGAGAGAGAAAAATGGCAGAGATAATATTTGAAGAGATAATTTCTAAGCTTTTTGATTTGTCTATTGTTTTCCTCAACTGTTATCCCTTGTCCCTGGTAGTGGAAGCTAATACATTTGCCTTCAAATATTTTTGATAAATGCCCCTGGGTAGCTGTCTCATCTCTGGGAGAGTCTGAAGTAGATTAAATAAAAGCAAACTCTTTGATTTGGTCTTTCTGGGAACCACCAAGCAAAATTTTCCCAAATTTGATGAAAAACATTAACTCTCATTTCCAAGAAGCTCAGTGAATCCCAGGTAAGACTAACTCAAAGAGATCCACAGCAAAATCTTAAAACTCAAAGACGAAGGGAGAACTGTGAAAGCAGCAGAAGAGATGTGACGTCCACACAAGTGATTCTCAATAAGACTGACTGCCGCTTTCTCATCAGAAACCATAAAGGCCAGAAGGCAGTAGGATGACACATTCAAAGTGCTGAAAGAAAGACTGTCAGCCAAAAATTCTATATCTGGCAAAACTATCATTCAAAAACAAAGAAGAAATTAAGACTTTCCAGTAAACAAAAACAGAGAGTTTGTATGTAGCAGATCTATCCTATAAAAAATGCTAAAAGGAGTCTTCAGGATGAAAAAAAGGACATTAGACAATAACTGAATACGCTGAAATATACATGAAGAAATAAAGAACACTAATAAAGGCAATTATACAGATAATTATAAAAGTCAATATGAATTTTTGTTTTATTTGTAACTTATTTTTTCTATATAATTTAAAAGACAACTAGATAAAACAGTAATTATAAATCCATGTTCATGGGCACATAATGTACAAATGCATAAAGATGAAATTTGTGACAACATAAAGAGGGGAATGAAGCTATATAGCAAAATTTTACATATTATTGAAACTAAGTTGGTATTAATTAGAAGAAGAGTGTTATAAATTAATTGTTACAAATGTTACCTGCAATTCCCAGGGTAACCACTAAGAAAATAATTTAAGAGAAGAGAATCAAAATGGTACACTAAAAATTATCTAACAGAAAAGGCATTAATAGAAGAAATGATGGCCCCCCCCCCAAAAAGAAGATATGAAACATACAGAAAATAAATAGCAAAATAGAAGCAAGTCTTTCTTATAAGTAATTACATTACATGTAAATAGATTAAATCCTCCAGTTAAAAGGCAGACATTGGCAGGATGAATAAACAAAAATGATCCAATTAGATGCTATCTACAAGAAACTCACTTTAGATCCAAAGACACAAGTAACTTGAAAGTGAAAGGATCCAAAAGATATTTCACAAAAACAGTAAACTAAGAAAGCTTGAGTGTCTATATTAATATCAGAAGACAAAAACTTTGTTACAAGAGAAAAAGAAGGACATTATATAATGATAAAAGGGTCAACCATCAGGAAGAAACAATTATGAACATATATGCACCTAACAACAGAGCCCCACATACATGAAGCAGAAAGTGGCAGAATTGAAAGGGGAAATACACAGTTCAACAATAACAATTGAAGATATCAGTTCCCCATTACTTTTAATAATTGACAGAACAATACACAGAAGATCACTAGCATATAGACAACTTGAACAATATATATGCCAACTACATCCAACAGACACTCCATGCAAAAATAGAAGAACACACATTTTTCTCAAGTGCACATGGAATATTCTCCAGGATAGACCATATGTTAGCCTATTTAAAAAGTCTGAAATTTAAAATGATTGAAATCAAACAAAGTATCTTCTCTAACTACAATGGAATAATATTAGAAATAAATAACAGAAGGAAATCTGGAAAATTCACAAATATGTGGAAATTAAACAACATTCTCTTAAACAACAAAGTCGGAAAAACTCACAAGGGAAATTGGAAAATACTTTCAGTCAAATGACAATTAAAATACAACATACCAAAATTTAGGGGATGCAGCAATAGCAGTGCTCAGGGGAACATTTATAACTATAAAAGCCTACATTTAAAGACAAAAGAATCTCAAATAAATAAGCAAACATTCTACCTTAAAGAACTAGAAAAAGAAGATAAAACTAAACTCAAAGCAAATAGAAGAAGGAAATAATAAGGATTATAATGGAGATAAGTGAAAATAGAGAATTAAAAAACAATAGAGAGAAGCAACGAAACCAAAAGTTGATTCACAAAGAACAGTAAAATTAATATACCTTTAGCTAGACTGACAAAGAATAAAAGAGAGAAAACTCAAATTGCTAAAATCGAGTGAAAATGAGGACATTACAACTGACTGACTCTACAGAAATGAAAAGGATTAAAATAGAATTTGATGAACAACTGTAGGCAACAGACAGAAAGGGCAAGTTTCCAGTAATATACAAACTATCCAAATGTACTCAAATAGAAATACAAAATCTAAAGAGACCTATAGAAATAAAGAGATTAAATTAGTAATCAGGAAAACTTTCCACAAAGCCCTGTTTCAGATAGCTGCACTGCTGAATTCTACCAAACACTTAAAGAAATATTAATACAAATTCTTCACAAACCCTCCCAAAAAATAGTAGAGTGGGAAACATTTCCCAACTCATTCTATGAAGCCAGTATTACCCTGAAATCAAAGACAGACAAAGAAATCACAAGAAAATAAAACTACAGAGCAATATGCATTATAAATATAGAAACAAAAATCCCCCCAAAATACTAGCAAACCAAACCCAGCAGCATATTAAAAGGTTAGACACAATGAGCAAGTGAGATTTATCCCAGGAAAGCAAAGGTAGTTGAAAATATGAAAATCTCAATATAATACATTGTATTAATAGGGTGAAAGAACAAAACCACATGATCATTACAACTGATGCATGTCTTCATCTGCTCGGGCTGCCATAACTGAGTACCACAGACTGGGGGGCTTAAACAGCAGAAATTTACTTCCTCACAGTTCTGGAGGCTGGAAGCTCAAGATCAAGGTACCAGTGGAGTTGGGTTCCTCTGAGACCTTTTTCCTGCCTGGTAGATGGTCACCTTCTCACTGTGTCTTCAGATGGCCTTATACCTCTGTGTGCACACTTTTCATGTTGCTTCCTCTTCTTATAAACACGTCAGCACTACTGGATCAGGGCCCCATCCTGAAGACCTCAGTTAAGTTCAATCACCTCCTAAAGGCTTTCTCCAAATACTGTCACATCATGGGTTAGGGCTGCAACATAGGAATTTGGTGGGGACATATTTTAGTCCATAACAGTGCAGACAAATATTTGACAAAATCCAATACTATTCATGATAAAAATATTCAAACTAGAAACAAAAGTGAACTTCTTCAATCCTAAAAAATGTATCTATGCAAAACCCACAATTAACATCATACTTAACGGTGAAAGACTTAAAGATTTCTCCCTTAAGATCAGGAATAAGAACAGGATGTCTGCTCTCATCACTTCTATTCAACATTGTACTGGAAGTTCTAGCCAAGGCAAGCAGGAAAGAAAAAGAAAGGAAAGGTAGCCAAATTGGAAAGAATGAAGTAAACTCTCTCTATCCACAGATTACATGATCTTATATATAGAAAATCCTAAAGAAACCACACAAAAAAATATTAAAGTTAATAAACAAGTTCGTCCATCCATAACAATGCATAAAAGTGGCAAAATACAAAGTCAATATACAAAATTCAGTTGCATTTCCATACACTAGCAATGAATAATCCAAAATTGGAATTAAAAAACAATTCTATTTACAATAGCATCTGAAAGAGTAAAATCTAGGGATAAATTTGACCAAGGAGGTGCAAAACTTGTACAATGAAAAATACAAGACATCATTGAATGAATTAGGATGAATCTTAAACAAAGGAAATCCATGGATTGGAAGACCTAATATTAAGATGGCAATATTACCCAAGGCCATCTACAGATTCAACAACATCTGTATCAAAATTTCAGCTACCTTGTTGCAAAAACGGACAAGCTGATCCTAAAACTCATATGGAATTGCCAGTGATCCTGAATAGCCAAAATAATGTTAGAAAAGGAAGAGCAAAGTTGGAGGAGTCACATTCCCAATTTCAGAACTGACTACAAAGCTACTGTAATCAAAAAGTGTGGTACTGGCCTAAGGATAGACGTGTGGGTCAATAGGACAGAATTGACAGTCCAGAAACAAACCCTTATATCCCCGGCCAAGTGATTTTCAAAACACTGCCAAAGCCATTCAATGGGGAAAGAATAGTCTATTCAACAAATAGTGCTGGCACAACAGGATATCCACATGCAAAAGAATGAAGTCGTATCCCTACCACATACCACACACAAAAATCACCTCAAAACAAATCAAAGACCTAAATGTAGGAGCTAAAGCTA
Organism: Equus przewalskii; assembly: GCF_037783145.1. Classification (NCBI taxonomy): domain Eukaryota; kingdom Metazoa; phylum Chordata; class Mammalia; order Perissodactyla; family Equidae; genus Equus; species Equus przewalskii. Next base: position 245,278 of record NC_091839.1, on the reverse strand, counting down.
TAAAACTTAGAATAAAACATTGCAGTAAATCTTCATGACTTTGGATTGGTTAATGGATTCTTAGATATGATACCAAAAGTAAAAGCAACAAAAGAAAAATAGATAAATTAGACTTCATCAAAATTTAAAACTTTGGTTCATCAAAGGACAACATCAAGATAGGGAAAAGAGTACCTACAGAATTGAATAAAATATTTACAAATCATTTATTTGACAAGTTATTAATATCCAAAGTAGATAAAGAACTCTTACAATTCAACAACTAAGAGGAAAACAACCTTACTTTTTCAATGGGCAATGAGAGTGATGTCAGCATCACAGAAGAGTGAGTTGTTCCCTTTGTTTCTCTCCTCTAAGTTACAACCAATCAGACATCCATTGACCAACAGAAGGTTCCCTACATAGCACAACAGGACACCTAAGAGATCCACGCTTCTATACATCTGAAAGTAAATGGATTGGACCTGCAGGAGGCAGTGGAACTAGAGGAGGAGCTCCCCTCCCTGTCCTCCAACAGCAGAGATCCAGGGTGAAGAGACTTATACTGGTGAACATGCCTGCAAGTGGCCACAGTGGGGGCAGAAAACAAAAAGAGAAAAAGCAGGCAAGGCTTTCTCCCTGCCCATCTCCTAGCAGATCCTGACCCCACTCCTGCAAACAGTTGTGGCGGGGGTGGAGAAAATGGATGCAGCTTGCTCTCTGCCCACATCTCAGTAGATTCAGCCCATGCAACTGTGAGCAGCTGTGGTGGGGGCAGAGAAAGTGGGCATGGCTTGCTCTTGCCCATCTTCCAGTGGATCCAGAAAACATGTCCCCTCAGCCTCCCATAGCAGCGGCCAGGTCTTCCATATGTTGTTCCTCTGAGAATAGGAACAGGACAAGGATTGCCACTCTCACCACTTTTAATCAATATGGTGCTGGAATTTTTAGCTGGAGCGATTAGGCAAGAAAAAGCAATAAAAGGGATTCAAATTGGAAAGGAAGAAGTAAAACTGTTGCTATTTGCAGATGACATGATTCTATACATAGAAAACCCTAAAGAATCCACAAAAATCTGTTAGAAATAATCAATGACTACAGTACATTTGAAGAGTACAAAATAAACATACAAAAATCAGTTGCATTTCTATACACTAACAACAAACTAGCAGAAAGAGAAATCAAGAATACAATCCCATTTACAACTGTAACAAACAAAAAAAACCGAAATACCTAGGAATAAATTTAACCAAGGAGGTGAAAGACCTATACACTGAAAACTATAAGACATTATTGAAAGAAATTGAAGAAGACATAAGGAAATTGAAAGACATTCCATGCTCATGGATTAGAATAAACGTAGTTAAAATGCTCATATTATCTAAAGCAATCTACAGATTCGATGCAATCCCAATCAGAATCCCAATGACATTCTACACAGAAATAGAACAAAGAATCCTGAAATATACATGGAACAACAAAAGACTCTGAATATACAAAACAATCCTGAGGAAAAATGAACAAATGTGGAGGTCACACTCCCTGAATTCAAAATATACTACAAAGTTATAGTCATCAAAACAGTATGGTACTGGCACAAAAACAGACACACAGATCAATGGAACATAATCAAGAGTCCAGAAATAATTCCACACATCTGTGGACAGGTAGTCTTCCAGAAGGGAGACAAGGAACATACAATGAAGAAAGGAAAGTCTCTTCAATAAATGGTGTTGGGAAAACTGGAGAGCCACATGCAAAAAAATGAAAGTAGGCTGTTATCTTACACCATACACAAAAATTAACTCAAAATGGATTAAAGACTTGAATGTAAGACCTGAAACCATAAAACTCCTAGATGAAAATATAGGCAATGCACTCTTTGACATTGGTCTTAGCAGCAACTTTCTGAATACCATATCTACTCAGGCAAGGGAACCAAGAGGAAAAATAAATAAATGAGACTACATCAGACTAGAAAGCTTCTGCAAGGCAAAGAAAACCATCAACAAAATGAAAAAACAATCCACCAACTCTGAGAATATATTTGCAAATCATATATCTGACAAAGGGGGTTGATTTCCAAAATATATAAAGAACCCGTGCAACTCAACAACAAAACAGTGAACAACCTGATCAAAAAAATGGGCAGAGGATATGAACAGACAGTTTTCCAAAGAACATATACAGAGGGCCAAAAGGCACATGAAAAGATGTTCAACATCACTAATTGCTAGGGAAATGCAAATCGAAACTACAATGAGATATCTCACACCCATCAGAATGGCTATAATTAACAAGACAAGAAAAGACAAGTGCTGGAAACGACATGGAGAAAAGGCAACCCTTGTACACTGCTGGTGGGAATGTAAACTGGTGCAGGGGCTATGGAAAACAGTATGGAATTTTCTCAAAAATACGTATGATTCATCTACTCACTACTGGGGGTATTTATCCAAAGAACATGAAATCAATAATCCAAAAAGATATATGCACCACTATGTTCATTGCAGCATTATTCACAATAGCCAAGATGTGGAAGCAACTCAAGTGCCCATCAATGGATGCATGGATAAAGAAGATGTGGAGTATATATATATGATGGAATCCTATGCAGCCATAAAAAGGGACAACATCATGCCATTCGCAACAACATGGATGAACCTTGAGGGTATTATGCTAAGTGAAATGTCAGCCAGAGAAAGACAAATACTGTATGATTTCATTCATATGTGGAAGATAAACAAGCGAACACATAGATAAGGAGAACAGAATAGCAGTTACCAGAGGACAAGGGAGTAGAGGGAGGGTGAAAAGGGGTAAAGGGACAAATATACATGGTGATGGATAAAAACTGGACTCTCGGTGATGCAACAGGGCAATCTATGCAGAAACTGAAATACAATAATGTACACCTGAAATATACACAATGTCATAAGAGAATATGACCTCAATAAAATAATTTTTTTAAATAATAAATAAATTAAATGGGCAATGAACTTAAATATACATTTCTGTAAAAAAGATGTACAAACGGCTGATAAACACCTGAAAAAATACCTAATTTAACGTCGTTAGTTGTTAAGGAATTGCAAATCAAAACCACAATGAGCTACTACTTCACATCCAGTAGGATAACTCTAATCCAAAAAAAAAAAGCAGAAAATAATAATTGTTGGTGCGAATGTGGAGAAACGAGAATCCTCATACACTGATAAGGGCAATGTAGAATGGTGCAGCTACTGTGGGAAACGGTTTGTCAATTTCTCACAAAGTTGAATTTAGAGTTACCACTGGGCTCAACAATTTCACTCTTAGACATATAAAAGAACTGAAAGTGTATGTTTACACAATAACTTGTACACCAAGTTTATGTTAACATTATTCATATTATAAGGAAGAAGCGGAAGCAACCCAAATGACCACTGATTGATGAATGGATAAACAAAATGTGGTATACTTATACAATGGAATATTATTCAGCCATAACACGGAATTAAATTTTGATGCATATTACATCATGAAGGAACCTTGAAAACATTATACTAGGTGAAAGAAGCCAGATATAAAAAGCCACATATTTATGATTCCATATATTTGAAAGACCTAGAATGGGCAAATTCACAGAAACAGAATGAAGAGCAGTGTTCGCCAGGGCACGAGGGAGAGAGAAATGAGGAGGGACTGCTTAATGGGTCTGTGGTTTCTTATTGGAGTGATGAAAATATTGTAGAGTTAGATAGTGGGGATGGGATCACAACATTGTGAGTGTTTTAAAAGGCATTGAACTTTACACTTAAAAATCGTTAAAATGGTGAATGGTTAAAATGGTTATGTGAATTTTAACTATTTTTTTAAACAAGCAATAGTCATACAAGACATTCTCCCTTCCCACACACGTTCACATCTCTTTAATTCTGACACTTACTTTCATGGGACATGACCGTGGGGGAAGAGACTAAGTCTTACGCATTGTGATACATCTCCTTTCCCATCAAGAACTAAATTTCTTTCTTATTACTTGCTAAGAAATCCAGAAGAAGGCATAAACTTGACAGGAAATCACATCTCAGCCTCTTGTCAATATTTAAACAATTTCCTTGCTAATGAAACTAGAGGTCAAGTGTCCACAGGGTCAACAGCAGCCAAAATGAGTGTCTGTGCCTCACTCCCCTACCCTTTCTCATAAATATTTCTTGACTTTTTGTTGTTTGAATAAATGACTACAAGGCAAATGCTCCTGAAAGGTTGCTGATCAAAGTGCGCTTTATTTGTTACAGACATAATTAAGTAATGCTTCGACGCATCCTTTCTTTGGGGAGATGGAGCACAAAAGATACTAGAATCTCAAACGACTTAGTCAGAAAGGCATCCAGTTACTAATACTTTTTAATTATCACGGCTAGCTGCTCTGCAGTCACATCTGCAAGGTTTAGCTGTATTTACAGAAATTAAACCGCAAATCAAGTTGTGAAACTCTCCCCTCTTATGAGTTGTCCAAAGACTATTAAACAAAATAGAATTTAAAAACAGCATGGAGTTATAAATAGCCTGCTGTTTGGTATAGCTTGTCAATCTGTTACCACTTACGCATATTCTCTAACAGCTCTCTAATTAGCACTCACTTTTGATACTACTGCTCCTAAAATGTTTACGTTGGAAGTTACAAATTACTGTCTAATTATACTGGCTACTTTGTTTTGCATAAAGTTTAAAAAAAATCCCATTCGTGCTATAAAAAAACATGTGCTGTCATCACTTTTTGTATAGAATGACTAATAAAGTTTGCCAGTTTTACGCTGGATATCAGCAATGAGCAACTTTAATTAAATTTGGCAGTGTAAGAATTCAAGACTTTACTTCCTTTAGGAGTGAACCCCTTGCAAGCATGAAACGTTTGCATAAATGAAGTCAAAAGATATAATGCCAGTAGAGTGGCAAACTCAGCATTTGACTCGCAAATTCCAGGAAAAACTTTTCTTTCGAAAGTTTCCAGCTTCCCAAAGGTTGCTGTGCTCAAGGAACTTGAAACATTTGTGCTTCTACAAACCCAGTCTGGGAGAATCTTGGAAATCAGTGCTGCGAGGGGTCAAAGCAAGAGAAAAACTACTGTTTTGGCAGAAAAATATCAGGGCGATGATCTTAATAAAACTGAACTTTGCCAGATCCATTTAAGTTCTTCACATTCCGTGAAGTCTCCCTGCTGTGAAACGGGCCAAATCATTCATCAAAACCAATCATCCTGAGGGCTGGCCCCGTGGCAGAGTGGTTAAGTTCGCGCGCTCCACTGCAGGCGGCCCAGTGTTTCGTTGGTTCGAATCCTGGGCGCGGACATGGCACTGCTCATCAAACCACGCTGAGGCAGCATCCCGCATGCCACAACTAGAAGGACCCACAACGAAGAATATACAACTATGTACAGGGGGCTTTCGGGAGAAAAAGGAAAATAAATAAAATCTTTAAAAAAAAACAATCATCCTGTCACTGGGAACTCTTTATCCAGAGTCTCCTGGTGGTTACACTGATGTAAATTGTATCATTTGTTCAAAATATTCCTGCTTCTACTACCAGGGAGAGGGGATTACAGAAGGACTGTAATCTCACTCCACTGACACCAGGGGGCGTTGTGACTTACTTTGACCAATGATGTGCGAGTGATTGCTTCTGAACTTGAGGGCCATCATGTTGTCCATCACAGCTCATGAAGCCAGCATGTATCAGATAAAGGCTGCTCCTTCTGCCTTGGTCCTGGAATGGAGATAATGTGGATGAGCCACAGCCAACCCACGATGGGCATGAACTTACAATGAACTGAACTTGTAGCGGCCATTTGGTACTGCAGCATCACTCAGCCTATGCTGATTGCTACATACACTTAACTGCCATGTACTATTTCAATATTTAGTAAATATCCAATAAATATTGAAAAAAATGAATGAACTAATGGATGGAGGGAATAAAAACTGCAAAAATTGTTATTATTATTATTATTAAGATTAAATCTGAATATTCAAATGCAAGTTGTCTGTGTTAAGAGGAAATTGTGTTACACTGTATTGAGACCAGCTGTATTTTCTAGGCACAAGGCCCACACATCTCCATTTTACCCAAAAAGTCAGACGTGATCAACACACCACATGTTCTCTGATTACCAGGAAGTGTAGACCATGTGAGAGGCCAGCTTTCCTTCAGAACCTGATCAGCAGGGGCAGGCCTTCCCCATCACCGCGTTCCTGCCCATCAACGTATCTCTAACACAACAGCACTGGTCCATCCCTTCAGTGTGTTTCACAAGCTCTTTTATGATGGAGACAGGGTCAAGTGGCAGCTCCAACGCATCTGCACAAGAGACATTTGGATTTGGAAAATAATCAGGGCATGACACAGGGTGAGCTGCCTTCCATATAAGCAATCTCCTGGCTAAGCCTCAACACACAGGATTTTGGATTGGCTTGTACGCTAATTATCAGCTGTTCTTGTCGGTATATAAATGATCAACACTCCCTATAAAGTCCCAGATTGAACTGCCCATAGTGATCCCCATTACGTGTCATACACTGTGGAAATTATTCTTCCTGGTCTGTAAGTGCTGGCCACCATAGCTTTCTGGTAGAGTTCTACTGGAAGATTATCTTCAGAACTGATACTGTTTCACATACTCCAAGTCCTCCACACAGCCATAATGAAGACCCACTTCTTGTGAAACCAAAAGCCCTGAGCAAAGCGAAGCATTTGTGGAAGTGCTTTTCTGGTGGGAACAGTGTCACTTGGCACTCCCTGCTGCACTGGGCCTGGAACATTGTAAAAATGGAATTCCTTCTCGCTGGTGGCAGAACGGACTGAGACTGCTGCTCCCTGCCATTCCCCCCAAACAGCTTTCAATATTTCACAAGCTGAGTTTGAGACGCCCATAAAATATTTGAACAGCCAAATTACCCCTTGGGAAGAAAGGAAACTTCCCCTTCTCCTGTACAATGAGCTCCTGCGATGTTCCAGGCCTATGTCTGCTTTGCTCCTTGCTCAAGCTGGGTAAGAGTTAAGAGGCACATAAAAAACCTTCATACTAGAGTACTCAGTGTGGTGGTAGAGAAATCACAGCGTGCTGTGGGAGTAAAAAGAGCAGCTCTCAGCCTCGTCCATAGGGCGGGGCCAGGAAAGAAAGATCTCCTTGAGGAGGGAATACTAAGCTGAGGCAAAAAAGATGCCAACAAGGCAGCCAGGTAAAGGGTGAGGAGAAAGGAAGCTCCCAGCAGGAGACACGGCAAGTGCAAAGGCCTGCAGGGGAGGGTGAACATGGCGCCAGGAGAAACTGGAAAAGACTGACTGTCGGAGTCCAGAGTCCAGAGAGAGAAACGTGGGAGATGAGGCTGGAGAGCTTCAGTCAGTCAAAAAGATCTTTGACCAAGTGTTTGGAACTTTGGGCTTTATCATGAGTCAATAGGAAATCAGATTTACACGTTAGTAAATGTGCAAATTTGGCTACAGTGTAGTTTAGCAACAGTGGGTATGGGAAGTCCCGTTAGGATGCTGTATTTAGTTATCTACTGCTATGTAACAAATTATTCCAAAACTTAGGGGTTTAAAACAACACTTATTATCTCGCAATTGCTGTGAATCAAGAATCTGGGTACAACTTAACTGGATATTTAGGTTCACAGTTGCTTCCAAAGCTGCAATCAAAATGCCATCCAGGATTGCAGTCATCTCAAGGCTCAGCTGGAAAAGGACTTTCTTCTAAGTTCAGTCATGGTGGTTTGCAGCTGTTAGACTGAGGGCCTCGATATCTCACTGTCTGCTGATCAGAAGCCCACAGGGAGACTCACAACATAGCCGTATGCCTCATCACAGCCAGCAAGTGCGACGAGCCAGAGAGAGAGCAGGCAAGCAAAGCTGAGGTCGCAGTCTTTGATAATCTAGTCTCAGAAGTGGCGTCCCATCACTTTTGCCATATTCCTCTCACTAGAAACAAGTCACTACACCCAAACCCACTCTCAAGGGGAAGATATTACACAGGGTCATGAACACCAGGACACCGGGATCAAAGGGAGCCATCTTAGATTCTACCTGCCACAAAAGCTGTTGCAATGATTCACGTTTGAGATGCTGGTAGACGTAGTAGAAACGAAGAAAAGTAGACAGATGCGATGACTATTTAGACAGTAGAATCAACAGGATTTAGGCATTGCAGTGAGGAAGAGGTAGAAGGCAAGAATGACTCTCAGGTTCTGGCTTCAGCAAAGGGGAGAATGATGATGCTGCTTGCTGAAATGTAAACACTTAAGGAGAAATTAGATTTCTAGGCAGAAATTTTATGAGTTTTGTTTTGTACATGTTGAGCTTGAAGTGCATGTGAAACATCAGAGCAGAGTTGCCCTTCCAGGTCTGATCTGGAACAAGAGATTTTGGGTCTTCCCTCAGAGGCCCAACTTCTGGTGAGTTTTTTATGAACACGTATATTAAATTGGATTCTACCCACCTGTTAATCTGGTTATGCGAAGCCATGGATGGATGGCCCTTCTGGTCCGAATATGGAAAGAAGACCCTAGTAGTCACTACTCTAACTGAATAATTATCCTTCAGGAAAAATATAGACTAGTCCAGCAAAAGCCTTCTCTAGTTGCAGTATATTGAGACTGTACAAATCCTTCTATCTTCACATTGGATATAAAACAGAGTCGTCCAGCTGGTGATCAAGTCAAATTTTAAGTTGTAAAGAATCATCAGGCACCTGAAATGCAAAGGACTTGAAAGACAAAACTTCCATTTTCTGACGTCTCTAGGTAGTGGGAGGGAACAGAGGGGCCTCAGTGGATCAGAGATGCAGAAGCAGAGGCGTCTCCCTGCAGAGATCCACAGACACCCTGTGAGGCAAATCAATTTGGGGGTGAGAAGTCTGATGCTCATTAAGAAAATGCAAGCACATGGTGGGAATCAGTGAACTGTTTTAGTTTCCTTGTTCAATAACATCTCTTTATTATAGCCTTCCCTGAAACACGAGATAGCTCTGAAATTTTATTGTGTGCAGAGACAAAAGATGGCAAAGCTTTTCAGAAAAGTCTCATGAGAAAACAGGTAGAATTATCTTGATCACATAAATTAGACCCAAAAAATCCAGGTCTTACTCAAATTGATGATGAAAAAGGAAGGGGAATACAGTACTGAAAACAAATGTTCCTGTGTATTACTCCACTGGCTTACACATGGACCGAGATCCTGAGGTCCATCAGTGTTCAAGATGGTAACCGGAGAGGCAGGTTCTTTGACCGCACTGCTGCTTTTCAGGAGTGCTAGAAAGCAAGCCACGTCCTTGTATTCCCCTCAGTAATACCAAGTCAACCACTTCCTTTTGTTTTTGCATTTCAAGGATGCTTACAAATCTTTGCTAAGGAGAATTCTGGCAAAACTGCCAACAAAGACACAACAGAAAATTACGATAATTAGTTCAATTAGTTAGTTAGGGAAAATCAGTTAGTAATGATGGAGTAACTACTAACTAACCCAGAATTTTGCTAAGTGCAATTATAAATCACAAGAAGCTATCATATGTGCTGAATGTCTCCTTGAATATATAAGAACCAGGTATTCTATAAATAATAGTACTATATTAATTATCATTAATAATTAGCTGATTTATAATTAATCTAATTAGCCCGCTAGTTATTAATAAATGTTAAATATTTATTGCGTACTTACTATGTGCCAGGCATGGCTCTAAGCAGTTTATGTTGAACCTCACCGCCACCTCGTGAGGTGGCTACTTTGTGCACGAGGAAGCAGATGCACCAAGGGATGAAGCAGCTTTCCCAAGGTCACTCAGCAGGGAGATGGTGAATTTACTATGAGATGCGGAGTCTCTGAATTCAGAGCACTGCATTATGACCTTTAAGTTCATCACAAAACTCAGGCTATACAATTGCCCTAGGAGGCAGGCACTCGAATCAGGCCATTTTATAAATGCGAGACTGATACTCCGAGAGAAGATATAACTTTATACTTTATACTGCATGAAGGCCAAGATATTTGCTCTCCAATAAAAAGATATACATTCTGTATGAGGAGGATTCCACACATTCCACATACCTCAGCAGGACAGAATTAGTGAGACACAGGAAAGCCGAAGTCACTCCACATGAAGAAGAACTCCATCACCACCAAAGCCTCCTAGAAAGGTCACAGCAGTGCGAGGGCCCCTTCACTGATACATCAGGCCAAGGCTGACGGGGCTGATGAAGAGGGGATTTTTGCCTCAGGAAAAGGTTCTACCACTGACTTCTGAGGTCTGCTCCAACCTCAGGATGCTATGATTCACATGACTAGAGCACCGGTTCCTTTCATTCCTGGGAACCTTGTTCTTTGTATTCTGCACTCCTTACCATAAAATCGAGAAACAATGCAGGCTGGCAGCATAAAACTAATTTTGGTTTTTTTACTTTTTTTTCTATTTTTTCTATTTATAGAAACATAATTAGAGATCAGGTTGGTGATCTGAAAAATATAAGAAACTAACTTCGGTGTTTGACTCTCCAAGGAATAAGACCAGTCTTAATATTAGTTGGAGTCATTTTCTAATTCAGCAGGGACATTTCATTTTTCAACTGCCGGTGAGGTGATTGGTGTGGCAGAGACATACAGATCGAGCTGGGAGCAGCATGGATGGATGGTCCAGTGGGGACTGCATATGCTTGCCTTGGGTATTAGGTTTCGTACTTTCTATAGACGCATTCCTTTAAAGAGTTTTGCAAATTTGATGCAAGGTTAGAAACCTGCCTCACTGCTTCTGACAAACAATGCAAACATCCCAAGTGCTGTCAGCCTGTTCAGCCCTATGACACGAGCATACTATTCTTCGAGCATCATGCTTCTTTCTTTGTCAAGAACAAGCTTCTTTTGTCTGCAAAACTCATGGAGAGGATTATTTCCAGCAAAGGACAAAAGCAGAGAATAAGAGTAGTGGCCAATTTGCGTGTGTTCAGCTCAGAGTCTCCCTCTGTTACCCTACACAGGCTGAAATCAATCCTTCCAGATATGTGGGCCCAGGAGAAATAACAGTGGACTCTAGAGAAATATGTAGTTGTCAGAAAAAATAGAAGCCAGTAGATGGAAATTCTCTTATCTTCCATCTACCAAATCTCTAAACTTTGCTGCATCGGTACCTCTCCTCTTTCTCTCCCCTTGCAGTTGAGGAAGAAGTCCTTTCCCACATATGTGGAAGCCTCCTTCCCCTGCTTGTGCTGTGAACCTCAACCCTTCCATCCGTCTAAGGAACCCCACTGACTCTGTTGTTCTCTGCCCCTCCTGTAACTTCATCACCCCCTTATTCTTCAGATACATCCCATAAACATTCAAAAATGTTCTACTCTCTCCCATCTTTAAAAAAGGAAACTATTTACACCCCACATGCCTCTTTAGCATGTCTTATTCCTGTCTTATTCCTCTCCTCCTCGTTATAGTCAGTCTTCAAAAGAATTTGAGTTGTCTGTATACACTGTCCCCACATCTTCTCACTTCCATTCGTTCTCTCTTAGATCCACTCTAAGCTGGCCTCATCATCATGACTCCACCAAAAGTGCCCTCACCAAAGGTACTAGGGGCCTCCATGTTTCTAAATCCAATGGCTACATTTTAATCCCCACTTCACATAGCCTTTTGGGAGCATGTGTCATTTCTCTTGAAATGTCCTCTGGCTTCTGTGACTGCATGCTCTGCTGGCTTTCCTATATCTCTCAATCCCTGTCTCTTGGGTGTACCACCTCCTCCACTCAGTTTCACATATCAAAGTTCCTCAGGGTTTAGCCCTAACTGTTTGCCTCTTCAAATTTCTTCCTAGGGATTTCTCTCATTCTCAAGGCATCAAACACAATCCATCTGCAGAATCATGTCTGTCTTGTTCAGCAGAATTTCTCAATGCCCAGGACAGTACCTCACACATGTAGTCTTTCCATTATCTTTGCTTTATTAATTGACTTGAAGCCAGAAGTTCCAGGTTCATCATGGAGAAAGGCACAGCAAGTGACAGGGAGTTAAACACAAGGGTTAAAAGTGACTTTGAAGTCAGAGCTTGGTTCATAGCCCAGGTCTTCTTCTTACTAGCTTTGTGATTTTGGACAAATTACTTATTCTTTCCCCTTATTTCTAAAATAAGGTTTTAGACTAGATTGGGTATATTCAGGGTGGTCTGGCCGTTAACCATACTCCTTCACTCCTATGTGGAAGATAAACAAACAAACACAGGGTTATAGAGAACAGATTGGTGGTTACCAGAAGGGAAGGGGATGGGGGGAGGGCAAAAGGGGTAAAGGGACACATATGTATGGTGATTGATGGCAACTAGACTTTTGGTGGTGAACACGAGGCAGTCTACACAGAAGTCAAAATATAATGACATACACCTCAAATTTGTATAATGTTATAAACCAATGTGACCTCAATAAAAAAAATTAGCATGCTAAATAAATAAATAATAGAATAAAATAAGGTTAAATATGGTATCTATGTTGGATTTTTCTGAGAATTAAATGTACACTAGAGTTAAAATTTCATAAGGTCAGATATTTTCACCTATTTTGTTCAATGAATAATCCATTTCACCTAGAGTCCAGGTATGCTCAGTAAACTCTTCCTGCACACCAAATGCAGCCCACCACCTGTGTGTACGGCCCAAGAGCTAAGAAGGGTCTTTACATTCTTTAAATATTCGAGGAAAAGGAACAAGAATATGTTATAGAGACAGTATGTGGCTTGCAACGTCTAAATTATTTACTATCTCATTACAGAAAAAATTTTCTGACCCCTAGAATAATGCCTGACACAGATTAGGTGTCCAAAATAAACTTTTATTAAATGACTACATGAATGAGTGAAAGTGTGCACGCATCTAAAGCGCTGAGAGGCTAACACGCACTGACTGCTACGTGAAGCACTGTGCTGCCATCGTCATCACTGTCTTGTGTGTGAAACCTCTCTAACGGAAGGCAATGTCAGGGCTCCCACCACCTGTCAAAATGACCTGCTGAAAAATGAAGCATTCAAAATGCCCCCATTTATCTACCATCACACTCTTCATTTGATGCTGCTTTAAAACTACTTTATTAAATTGAAAAGTTGTTTTAATAATTTTATATCTATTATGAATGATTTATTCCATTGCTAGTGATGCCGGCATTGTGATCCCCTCACCCTTAAGGACAGTGTTTTCTAAGAACTGACAGTCTTCTGATCAGTTTTTCTAGGCAAAAGGCCCATATTTACTGCAAGGAAACATATTGTTTTGATACACAACATCCATACAACAGACAGTCTCCCTTCTTTGGGTAATTCTGCCATTTCCTATAGGAAATCACCCCTCACTACTCTCAGTCCATGAACATCAGGCAGAATTGACATCCCCTTGGCTGAGGAGAGGGCATGGCACACAGGACTGACCAGCCAATGCATCACAGTCCCCTGGCCATGGCAGGTAATTAAACGACAGGTGCATGGCCCAGCCAGAACTCTCTTTTTCACCAGCTTTTAACCCGAAACAATAAGGAGTTTGAACCACTAGCAGCCATCTTGCTCTTGGTAGAGTTTGATCTTGTAGCCAAAACAGAAAAGAACAGCCAAGAAATGGAGGGAAACTGAGCTCAGCGACATCTTTCTGAGCCCCTGTCTCAAGAGCTCACTTGACTAGTCTGTTTGGTCACCACATGGCTTGATAAATCCCCTCTTCCCTACAAGCCGGAGTGAGTTAGAGCTGTTTGGTTTAGAAGGAATGGAAAATCGAACTGACACACTTGTCTAGGTCATTCCTTTTCATTCTATGCTTTAAACTAGCCACCTAAGGAAGTGAAATTGTGCCTTTAGATGAAACACTATCAAGAAGCAGTCATTCACTCCAGAAACACATCATAGAAGCCACTGCATCAGAGATTACGAGCCTGCAAGAGGCCACTATAGGATCTTTAGAGACAGAGTTCCAGAATTTGAAAGACAGATGTGACTTTAGAGAAGACTATATATTAAGGGGGTCACAAATCTAAAAACATACAGAGCCAGGAAGAGAACATAAATGAGTAAAGAGGCAAGGAGTGAGAATAGAAATAGCACAAGGACAATGAAAAGTGGCCAACGGCACTCAGCTGCAGGGACCAGGAGCAGGAAGGAGTGGTGGCCCCCATCTGCACTGGAGGCACCCCCTGCATAAGCAGCCTCCACTTGGCGTCAGTTGACCATTGCATGTGGGAACTAAGGTTCAAGATGCAAGATTTTAGGTGAAATTTTCCTGTCTTTAAATGGTGTCAAATAATTTGCTTTCTTAAAAACTGTGTGGCTCAAATATAATATATATTGAGGCCACACTCAGCCCATAAGTTGCCAGAATATCCATTGTGCAGGTGCGGGGGGTGGTCGCAGGGAGTAAACTAAACCCTGCAATGGGCAATGTCTTACCCAGTGCCACCAACCTGCTGGCAAGAGGCAAAGACCAGACTCAAATTCCGCTCTCCTGATCTGTGCCCCAACGCTGAACAGACCAAAGATCACACTGTAATAGAGTAATCCTTCATACCTGGACAGCAACGCTGATTTGTATAGCATTCTCCCATAAGGTGAGACTTAATCCTTAGAATAACTCCCTGGAATGTAGATACTATTCCTACTTCTACTTTACAGAGAAGCAAACTGACGTTCCTGTTGCTTGAGTAATTTTCCTGAAGTTGAGTACAAAAGGCAGAACTCATGTACTGCCAGGACTTAACTCATCCTCTTTCCTTCTAACCATAACCTCCTTTTCTTCCTTGGTCTCAGATCTCAGCAAAAGGTAGCACCAGTCCCCCTCCCAGCTCTCAAGCCACACACACACATATACTCCACACACACACATATATACATACACACACACACACTCACACACACACATGCACTCACACTCACCTCACACACACACTCACACACACACTCACACACTCTCACTCACACACACATGCACTCACACTCACCTCACACACACACCGCATACACACACTCACACACACACACTCTCTCACTCACACACACACATGCACTCACACTCACCTCACATACCACACATACTCACACACACACACACCACGTACACACACTCACACACACACACACTCACTCACACTCACACCACACACACACACACACACACACACACACACACACAGCTTATTCTGCTCTAAATTTCTCTCTGATCTCTCTTTTTTTCCTCCACCTCCACTGCCGGTTGTCATCACCTCTCACCTGGATCAGGATCCAGCCAAAAAGAGCCAAAGTGAGCTTCCTAAAATGCTATCCCAGCCTTGGCTTGTACTATCTTGCCCTTCTTTCACAGCACTTACACTGTGTTGTAATTGTCTTTTTTTATTGAAGTAACGTTGGTTTATAACATCATGCAGATTTCAGGTGTCCATCATTGTAATTTGACTTCTGTATTCATTACCTCATTTTCACCACCAGAAGTCTTGTTTCCATCCATCATCAAACAACTGTCCCCCTTTATCCATTTTACCCTTCCCCACCCCTCCTCCCCTCTGGTAATTACTAATCAGTTCTCGGTACCTATGCGTTTATTTGTGTGTTGTGCTGTTGTTCTAACAGTTTTTGCACATGGCTCTCTCTCTCCCCCACTCAAGTGAGAAGTCTTACAAAGAAGGGATTTGCCGCTGTATTCCTAGGACCAAGTACCTGGCTCAGAGTAGATGCTCAGCGGATGAGGAGGAAAAGAGAAGGGAGGAAATGTGGAGGAAGAGAAAGAAGAGATAAAGCTTCCAGATTCTTAGGGGAAGTGAGTTCAGAGATCACCTAGTTTCACCCTAATATTTCACAGATGAAGAACCAAGGCCTAAAGAGGAAAGTGCTCTTTTATAGTCTAAACAGGCTGTAACTTGGGGAACCAATATCAAATTAAGGTCTTCTCAAGCCCATTCCATGCACTGTTAAAAAATCATGCATCTGAATGAATGCTTCAACTTTTTAGAAGGTTGGGCATAATTTCCTGCTATTTCCAAAAAAAAGCCATTGCAAATTAAGAGCATCTGATGCTAATTTCAAAGGCCTTAGTACTACCCTGGGTAAAAATGATGTTAGCCTTAAGAGAAAAGTTGGACACTCAGTAAACACTTGCTAATTTGCCTCTGATTTCAAAACAAGTCATACAGTATTAATCCAACTAAGCTGGTATCTGTTCACAGACCAACGGGCATGAATGACCTTGGTCTCTTCAAGCTGCCCTTCCTAGGGGTTAAAACCTCTAATTAACTTTTAGCTGATCATTGTTTATCCAGGAAAAATGCAGAAGTATTCCCTTTATGTCCCTTAAGCCATTCAGTTTAGGGAAACATCTAAAACCAAATCTTTGCTGTCCTGAGATGTCCATGTCCAGAGAGGGATTTATTTTCACTATGAAACATGGCATGCCATTTGGTCCTAATTCTCTGTCACTATAACATTTTAGATGAGCTGTTACCGAATATTTTTGTTGCAAATGGTTATATAATAGCAACATTGGAGCCTGGTGCATAATCAGTCATGAAAAATTGTGTCCAGCTCATGAAATAAAAATCAGCAATCCTTGGAATTGTGGCCAGACACTTTTATTAGCTTCCTTGAAATTTGGAGGCTAGGGATCTGCTCTAAGAGTTAATGAAAAGGCAGGGAGGCAAAAAGGACAATTTCTTCTCTCTTAGAGGTACTCTGGCTCTTCTCCACCTCTTGGAATATGCAGTGGTGCTTTTCCAAAAAATACAACGACAGGAATCCAAGGATGGCAGGCTAGGTTTGCACACAGATGAAGGAAGGCTCTCCTTGGGGTACATCCACATTGTTATTTAATTCTCTCAGACGCAATTAGTTACCTGTTGTTTTCACTCTGCATATTGCCAAAAGAAAATGAGTTTATATGTGGCAAAAGCCTAATGGGAGAAAAAAGTACAAGTTTCCAACTTAGGGCCCTGGCTTCAAGTCTTGGCTCTGCCTCTGACTGGCAAGTTATTCAATCTCATCAGTTTTAAAAGATCCAATAAGGGTTGGCCCATGGCCAAGTGGTTGAGTTCGCACACTCTGCTTTGGCAGCCCAGGGTTTCACCAGTTCAGACCCTGGGTGCAGACATGGCACCGCTTATCAAGCTGTGTTGAGATGGCATCCCACATGCCACAACTAGAAGTACCTACAACTAGAATATACAACTATGTACCGGGGGGCTTTGGAGAGAAGAAGAGTTAAAAAAAAAGATTGGCAACAGATGTTAGCTCAAGGCTAATCTTTGAAAAAAAAGAAGACCCAATAAACTGCATATGTAAAGCTTTTGTTCAAATAAACCTGACCAAGACAAACCTCTGCTAAATGCATCTGTCCTTAAGAAATCTTATCACAGTTGTCATTTTACGGGTTTTTCTGGGTTAATATTTAATTAATCTCTGTATCCATAGGAGATATTTTCAATGCCACACCCATTTCCCTCCAACACTATCATTTTAGGAGGCTCATCCAGTTTCTGTATCTCTGGTCCTGAGAGATTTTCTTGGAACCCTGGAAGGCTATTGTCCAGTGGGCTGAAGTACCAAGGAGTTAACAGCTTGTGGCAGCAGCACTCAAATCATGATCCTCTGGAGTTGGCATAGAAATACCATAACTCCCTTTCCCCTTGGGAGGGACAATTCTGAGGTGTGTATTTTACATGTTTCCTCAGTCTCCCATGGGTTTAAGCTTCAGTGGGTCACTGTGGTATCTGGCATAAGCAGGACACCCTTTGCTGACTGCTTTCCCTTGCCTGTATCACTTTCCCCGTCTCACCTATTTCCTGTACCTCCCAAATAAACTACTGGCACTGGAATCTTTGTCTCAGGATCTGCTTCTGAGGCAGCCCAGACTAAGATAATCTCCTTCCTAAGACTGTAAGCCTATGATGACTATAGATGACTTATTTGCCGCTGCGTCTGGTAATAGATGCTCAGTCAATAAGTGAGGGAAAAAAGAGGAAAACATTTATTATCATTTTGTTGGTGTTGTCATTCTGCATAAAACACACAGCCCACCCTCCACTGAGAAGATTCAGCAACATGTCTGATTCTTGGAACAAAATCAGGTTCTGGGACCCCTGTATTTCACTTCGGGAAAATGAGGAAAGATTTGGGATTTGGGATCTCTGAGGAAAGGCTGCCAGGTGAGAGGTAATGCCTGCCCTGTTCTTCTGTCTGAGTCATGGTTCCAAAGGCAGAGACTACTAGCTCTTCAGTGTGAAAATCTCCAAGACTGTCAGCTCTGTGATGGACATTTAACAAGACTTCAGAAAGTATTGACCTTAGCCAGCACAGTCTCAAGGAGGTAATTCAGCATTAAAGCCAAGTCGACAAGCCACTTGTATAATTGAGGCTGAAAGCGGGAGAAGCGGGAGATAGAGTTTGTGGCATAAAGCACAGGTATGTCACCTCTGGAAAAAATATGAGTCACGTCAGCATGTCACCTCCCACTGCTGGCTACACGGAGATTTTAATGAAACAGTCTTGGGATTAATCTGCACTAAAGGCCTTCCTCACCCAGCTCCTGACAGAGGGTAATTTATAGCTTTAAGAGATTTCATCAGGTTTAATAGGCTTCAAATCTCACCTGAAAATCACTGACTCCTTACAGGGTCCAGTTTTTCAGTACAGCTCTTACATGCCTACCCATTTCACCTCATTCAGGAATGGGAATGGAGAGCAAAAGAGTCAAAACAGCCTCAAGCTTAGGGCCTGGAGAGGACCTTACTAGCCAGGGAATCACAGAGTCAAATGCCTATCGTAGCCAGCAGGGAGCATGAGGGAATCAAGCGGCTGGTCAGGCTCCCTCAGGGAAAGAGAGGACCTGTAGGAGCAATGACTTTTCAATCACAAGTAATTGTTGCCAGGCAGGAATTCTGATCCATTGTGGCCAGATAGGTTTTTCAAGAGAAGATGTATATTGATGTTTATAAGTGAAAATGTCCCTGTTCTTAAATATTGATAATTAATTTAATATTTAAAAAGTAATAAAACCAAATAATAATATTAATAAAATCACTATACAGGTAAGAAAGATAGCCAGCAGGTACTCACCAGCTTTGCTGCAGGGTTTGCGAAATCGTTCTATTTAAATTGTCAAGTAGTCATTATCCCAGGCCCTTCAAATGATCCCCACCATCACCCTGGCAGCCCAGCCTGCCCAGAACCTCTGTCAGACTGCACCATCATCCAGCGACTACAGGGTTAACACCTAACGACAGACCTCAAGGAGCCCGTTTCAGCACCACGGCCAGCGTCTGTGTGGCTTGGTGGGTGCCTGCACTATGCTTGTGAATTATTTTCACTACCATCTCTGTGTACAGTTCAAACAAAACACACGCCAGGAGCATTGACCCTACAGGAAATCAGTTTGAGGCCTCTGATTTGTTCCAAATCCCCTTATTTATTAGTTATAGAAACAGAGGCCGAGACAGAAGAAGGTACTTGATTGAAGTCAAGATACAAGCCACTGACAGATCCCTGATAGGGACCCAGGACCCCAAGCTCATAGGCTGGGACTCTGTACTCTTTGTCAGTAGCTACCAAACCTATGGAGGCTGTGGACTGTTAAAAACACATGCTTCTTTTCTCTACCCACCCCTAGCAAAACTCCACAGTGGGCCCAGGCATGGTATTTTTTCAAAAGCTCCCCAAATAATTCTGATGACCAGCAGATCTGCAAAACATCACCACCAACTGTGCCAACAAGCTTTAGCCTGTGGGAGAAACTCAGAAAGAAGGGAGAAATCTCTGTGAACATATTATTTAAATAATTCTTATCAGAGACTCATGGAGAAGATGTGTGTATATATGTTAGGACCACAAAATGGTTTTTCCCAAGCCCCTTAGATCTGTCTTACTGTCATACTGAAAGGAAGAAAATAAAAGGAGGAAATTTTCAAAGATTGATGGTGATTGAGCAGCAGAGGAATGAGGATAACACAAGCACCAGCATCAGAACAGGACAGACAGATTTCAGCCCTGTTGCTGACTAGTTGTACATCCTCAGACACCACACTTAAGGTTTCTGGGTCTCACATCCTCCGTCTGTCAAATGGGGAGAGCAATACTTACCAGGCAAAGTAATTACAGGTTTCAGAGATAAACCAGTCAATTCTGGATTATCTTGGCAGTGGATTCCTGAGAGACAGTAAGAGCCTCATCCAGAGAGCCAGGTGGATATGCAGCTTCCACCCAGCCCACAGGGGTAGCAGCACAGCCTTATCAGCCCCTGCCCAATATCCAAGCTCAGTCACAAAGGGAAGGAGAGCCAGGCCTCTGTGGTACCTTCACCACCTCTGATGAGCACACTGATGAGTCCAGTTCAGGTGTCAATAATTGACTCTGGAGGTTTGCTAGCAGTGATTTGCAATTACCCATGAACGACTACTGGTACACTCTGCATGTAACTGTAGAACCGCCCTTAGGCACTAGGTACTCTGCCCAGTACCTGCCATATTAGGGCAGCCATTATGACCATGATTGTGATTGTAAGACATGGCATAGTGGCTCAGAATACCACTCTAGAGCCAGACACACCAAGGTGCAGCTATTGACTTTGGACGTTATTTCCAAATGTCTCTAAGTTTGAAATTCATCATCAGTGAAATGAAGGCAATAATGGTATCTCTGCAATGAATTATTGCAAGGATTATATGAACTAGCATAGAAAAGGGTTTAGTATAGTGCCTAGCATGTAATAGATGTCAGTAAATGCTCCTCTTGGTGATAACACCATTAATGTTAGTATTAATTTCACCATTCAACCTTAAGTTTGAGGGAGCCCTGACAACAGCATGTAAGATTTAGAGGTAGGACTAGCAGCCTAACAGGCCACCAGGGCCTAAGCAGGGGCCAGGCCTAAGCCCACAACTTGCCCCATATACAGCAGTGTCCCATCAGGCCCCATGTGGTGCACACAAGTACCAAGGAGTACAGGAACCTCCTTCAAGTCCCTGAGTCCAGCAGTGGGGTGTTGCATCACAGTCTCAGCCCATAACCACCAGCAGGCACCTCCCAGCCTCAAACCCGTCAGAGAAGCTGCTGGAAACTCATCCAACCACAGTGAGCCCTGCTCCTGGGGCTTGACTGAGTGAGGCAAAGGACAAATGCTGAGAGATCTCAAGCTTCTGGTGGCTCAGGAGACTCCAGGAAATGCCATGTGTGGATCCCAGGTCTCCACCCACCTCTTCTGGACAGATCTACACAACAGGTTACCTAGGCAGGCAGGCAGCCAACCCAGGATTCCAAGACAGAAGGCTTTGTGTATTTGATCTACATGCGTAGCCTTCCCCGACTGCTCTGGGATGCAGCACAGGGCCCAGCGACAAGGAGACAGGCTTCCAGAGAGAGATCGCTTGTATTCAGGGCCCAGCTCTATCTCATGCTCAGTGTGTCATTGTAAGGATCAGACAGACGTGATTACATAAAGTGCTATAGATATCAGGATAATTGTTATTAACATTCATTATCATTACACAGTCTATGAATTTTCAGTCACAACACTCAATGTGCAAAAATGTAGTTTGCTATAATTGAACTCAATTTTTGAGTTAAGCTCCCATTTTGCCTGGTAAATAAACTTAATCTAGTTAACCCCAGGTAAAGTCATTCTCTCCAAGCTAAATGCAGAAATGTCAGGCTTCAAAGTCAATGTTTTCTCCTCTCTGCCCTCTTCTCCTAGATAGGAGATCTCAGCTATCCCAAGGCGAAGGTGAGGGACAGGGCGGTATTTTCATTGAATCTTCGTGTGGGAGAGCATTGAGTCCACAGTCACTCCAACATCCACATGTCTCCTTCGGACCCAAAGACTTTCCTGCCCATTTCCAAACTCAGATGCAGAAAACTTTTGGCTTCTTTGCCTCGCCCTTTATGAGGGGCCGTCACAGGCCCTTTGGTATCTACACGCACATTCATTCTTCCCACTGCCAAGTATTACTGCACTGAATTAGGATAGGAATGCTTTGGGGCTCCCCCAGACACACTGGGCAGTGAGTTTAGCACCCCTCTGCAGCAGGTCCCTCCAAACTCATTGAGGGTCTCTACAGCCACTAGCTGTCCTCAGGGCTCATCCAGGGCACAGGGTCACAAACCAAATAGACTTTGTCTCTGCCCTTATGGAATCAGTGACAGAAAACAAACAGCACACAGTGAACAAGTAAATGAATATGAGATTACAAATTGAGAAAGTGCTGTAAGGGAACAAATAGAAGGCAATGGTAGCAGAAAATGGTGGGGGAGGGGCTACTTAGACACAGTGATCAGGATCAGGGAAGGCTGTCTGTGGAGGTGAGGGATAAACTGAGACCTGAAGCAAGGGCAGGAGCCCACCCTGTGAAAGTTAGGGTTAGGGAGAGGGGATGGATGGACATTCCAGGCAGAGAAAATTGCATGTGGGGAAAAGGCCCTTAGGAGAGCCTGACCTTGATGTGTGTTGGAGCACAGGGTCAGGGTGGCTGGAACAGAATCAGAGAGGAGGTGAGCAGAGCCTGCGGGTCATGGTAAAGAGTTGGAATTTATCCTAAGCAAAATGTGAAGTCATAGAAACATTCATTTTCAGTTATTTTGTTTCTATCATTAAAGGATTTTAAACAAGGATGAGATGGATTTCTTGCTCCTAAAATATGTTAACAATAATTCTCAACACAGACAGTACAGCCACCCCCAGGAGACATTTAATAACGTGTAGGAACATTTTTGGTTGTCACAATGATTTGAGTGCACTACTGGCATTTAGGAACGCCCGGGGATGCTAAATACTCTGCGACATACGGGACAGTCCTGTTCAATGAAGAATTGCCCCACCCCAAGCCCTGGTGTTCCTGGTAAGATTCACCAGGGATCTGGCAGCTTGTGGAGGCAAGAGCAAAGGGAAGACAAGAGTAGTCGTGGGGGCGCTGGCTCAGTGGCATAGTGGTTAAGTTCGCACGCTGCACTTCAGCAGCCCGGGGTTTGCAGGTTCAGATCCGGGGCGCGGACCTAGCACCACTCATCAAGCCATGCAGTGGCAGCATCCCACACAAAGGAGAGGAATATTGCCACAGATGTTAGCTCAGTGACAATCTTCCTCCAGCAAAAAGAGGAAGATTGGCAACAGATGTTAGCTCAGGCCCAATCTTCCTCGCAAAAAAACACTTTTAAAAAAGAGTGGTCATGGAGACATCATTTGGATGGCATTGGTGTTGTCCAGGTGGGAAAAGATGATACCAAGAATAAGACTGGGGCCTCAGAGATGGAGAAAAGTGAAAAACTGGGCGGGTATGAGAGGACATTGTAAACTGGCCACTCTGCATTTCTTGTTAAATGAGACACAGTCCCAGAGTCTTTATCCACACCACTCCTGGTGGCCATTAGCAATTGTTTCCAGTAAATGATTGGAGCGAACCTACTTGGAAAATACCAGATTTGGGTAGTCATTCAGAGATAGAGAAAGAGAGCACGAAAGGAAGAAATGGGAAGTAAGTCTGGAAGGGACCCTGTGGGCAGGTTGTGATGGAATGACATCTGCTCTTCCTTCTTTTACAGGCTTCCTCTTGGATGACTGCCACCTCTCTTCCTCACTCCCACCCCTACCAAAGCCTCACAGCTGTAATTTGCATGTTCTCCACAATTCTTTTTTTAAAAAGCCCTAAAGACTTGCCTATCATTCAGAAAATTAGCTGTCATACGTAATTAGGTTAATTTGGCATAACAGTCATCTGAAATGTGAACGGGCTATTAACAACGAAAGCAAACAGATGGAGTGGGTGTCCTTCCTCTGCTGAGCAGGGTGGTTAAGTCACGAGCTCTGCACACAAACTCCCATCATGCCTCTCCCGGAAGAGAAGCCAGCATGCTTGGACAGCCTTCACAGAGCCCAGCATCTCAGGAGAGCCCCACTCAGAAGCACTTATGGTAACTGATAACCCTGCGGAAACAGAGCCAGCATCCACCCCAGGAAGTGACCCAACCTTGGGCAAATTCAGAAACAATCCCATTCAGAATCAGTAACACTTACTGTGTCTCCTGTCTGCCTCTTGATCAACCCCAACCTGTATCCTCTTGTGGACTGACAAAGATTACAGATGGATCCCTAGGATGAGGACAAGTCAAGTTTTCCATTCATGGGGAGAAAGGAAATATACCAGGTGGGAAACAGATGCACGTAAGTGAGTTTCTTGTTAAGAATGCCAGATTCATTAGAATCTTTACCAACTGCAGCTTCTTCACGTCACACAGATGCCTACACATCATCGACCCTTCCTGAAGACTGCCTGCCCTCTTGCTCAGGCAGTGTGGCACTTCGATGCACACTCACAGGTATAAGTGCTCATATGATCACTCAGACATCTAGGAAAGAGTTTAAAACATACCTACCTTAAGCCAAGACATTGAAACTAGACATCAAGATAGGCCACAGTGAGGAAGCAAACCATCTTCCCTCTCTCGGTCCCCTGATTAATTGGCTATGGCTATTAAGTCTACCTGTCACACTAAATCACCTGAGGAGGTGTTTTACCTGGTTTACCATAAACCAGACTTTCTCTTAAGGATGTTCTTATCAAGAAAGCTTGCCTAATTATGTTCAGTCAATCATAACAGAAAGTGGAATGGGGAATCCATGCATTAAAAGGCAGTCTTTCAATGGTGCTTGACTAGTAGGGGCTAAAGAGATGAAGCTGGACACATTTCTGAACCAAAGCCAAGAGGCAGAAGCCCCAGGACTAGAGATGGGCCCAAGGTCCTGCTGGTTACAGATTGGCACCTAACCAAGCGTCCTTTTGACTCCGGAGGTAAAAGCATGGCATAAGAGGGCAAACTGCTCAAGTCCCCACATATTTCTGAGTGGTAACATCACATACCTGGCTAGTATTATGTCTGAAATTGACCTTCACCAATCCATATTATCCATGCCACTATCCAAGACTGGCTTGTGGAGAGTTACATAAATAATTTTCCTATTCTAAATATATCTGGAGACTTGAATCTTTCCAGAATCATTTATAAGGTTATAACAGACACTATTGATGGCTCCAATTCCCTCAGTTCGCTTTAGGTCACCTGAAACTGTGATAGATGGTTCCAAAATGGTGACAGCCTCCTGCCTCAAGCATTTGCACTTCTCTTCTTCACTGCCTGAGGACTTTCTCCAGCAACACCAGAGTTTACTCCCCTAAATGGAAGTGTAAACTGGAACTTCTGGTGGCCAGGGCACCAGGGACAATCCTCAAGAGAGATGGAAGGAAGGAAGTAAATGCCTTAAATTCCCTGCCTTCTGGTGGACAACTCCAGATGTACTCCATACAGTTTCTTATAGGGTCCCTGGACAGATGAATTCCCAGTAACCCACTCATTTACGTACCTTTTACGGACCTGTCTCCCCTCGCTGTCTTACTTTTTCCAATCCCTCACTTGAGCTTCCTGGGTGCATCTCCCAAATAAAACACCAGCAGAAGTCCTAGAATGATAACCTGCTTCTGCAGGAATCCAAACTAAGACAAAGACAAAGGTAGTTTTAATCATTCCCTAACTGATAAGTTTTATAATACGGTATTTTCTTACATGCTCTTGGAAATGTATGCACGCGTATCTTTCTATGCAGATACATACATAAAAGTTTTTAATGAATGAGGTTAAATTATTCAATAAATGCAAAGATACACCACCCAGATCTTTTTGCCCCAGATGCTGGGAGTGCTGTCAAGGTCATCCTCTAGCTGTCAGCCCACTCAAAGAATGCTTACCAGCAGAATGTGCCTAGCCCCTCAGTGAGTCCAACCCCCATATTGGGTCCTTGGCACTTTGGATAGGAGAGATCACAGAGGGGAAGACCAAGTGAAAGCCACTGAAACCATGCCCCCACCACTGGCCAAAATAGAAACTCTACAATGTCACATTTCAGGGAGGTAGGGTAGGTGGGGAGCTGGATATTAGCCACTCTTAGAGATCTTAAGAATGAAGGGAGAATGGTCCCTATCAGCTATTTATTTAATTCACTAATCTAGTCCTTGAAGAAACCAGATGGATCCTGAAGAATGACTGTATTCTCCTGCAGACATAGCCAAGTAGTGAGCCCATTTGTTCTTAGGAGTAAACTCATGAAGAAACGTGTGGACCCTTCATAAAGAAAGAAACAAAATTTTACTAAAGAGCATGAAAGAAGATTTGAATAAATGATGAGCCATATCGTGTTCCTGAAATGGAAGATTTAATATTTCAGAGGTGGCAATTCTTCCCATATTTATCCATATTTTAACAGTCTCAATCAAATACCAAAAGACTTATTTTTAGAATTTGAAGACATTATTCTAAAATTAATTTGAGGAATAAATGAACAAGAATGGTCAAAGATGTATTAAAGAGAAAATTATCAGTGGGGAGAGGAGTGGCAGGATGATTCTATCATGGGATATTTAATTCACTATAAACCAAAATAATTCAAATAGAGACATATCAAGTTTAAAAATAATAAAAATAGAATTCAGAGTGAAGCTACAAAATGTCAGAGTAAGGACCTCCAAAAATTTGCTCCTCCGTAAAAGCAATGAGGACACTGAAAAAAAAAAATCAAAATCTTTTTTCAAAAGATTTTTCAGAACTCTGGAAATTAACCAAAAATTGTCAACATCTTGAGAGCATTTATCAAGAAAAACTGCTGACTCTTGGTAAGAACAGTGAACTTAGTGGTGTTTCAACTTGCCCTGGTCCCCTCCCCTTCCCCTCAGATCCACAGCAGCCTTGAAAACTAGAAGCCTTGAAACCGTGGTAGCTGCTAAAACCAGCAGCCTCAGAAACAATAGGAGATAATTGTTTAACCCCACAGATGTTTGAGGGAGTAATACTTGTTGGGCAATCATGAGGCTCAGCACAAAACTTAAAAAAAAAGAATTGGGGAAAGAGCTATTCATAGGAAGTCTTAAAAGTAGATTCCCACATTCCAGGGAATCTAGTAGGCCATGTGCATGCGCAAGGCCCTGGCATGCCCAGAAAAGACATGAGAGGGCCCTAACTTCTCACCTGCCACTGATCTTGAGGCCCTGACAAGCAGGAAGTGAAGGCTAAGGTAGAGCTGCCAACTTCCTGAGCATTAGAGGACTGCCCCCAACACAGAGAGTGCCCCTTGTAAAAGTGTAGATGACTTATTGGTTCCAGGCATTTAAGGAAATCATTGTCCAATCATGAGCTGACCACTAAACTAAGCAAACTGAGAAGTCAGTGCTCTCACATGACACGTGACACAGGCTTTACAGAATTAGTTCAGAAAAGTCACTAAACAGTGATAAATTCTGAGAAGAGGGAATGTCTGATTTCCAGAGTTGCAAAATTGTATTGTTTTAAATGTCCCATTTTCAGAAAAAAGTTATGAGACATGCAAAGAAACAGGGAAGTATCACACACACACACACACACACACACAAGCAGTCAATAGAAATTGGTTTTAAGGGAATCCGCATGTTGTACTTAGAAGACAAAGACTTTAAATCAGGTTTTATAAATATTTTCAAAGATTTAAAGGACACCAGTTCTAAAGAATCAAAGGAAAGTTGTGAGCATGATGATCACCATATAGAAAATACTAATAAAGAGACATAAAATATTAAAAAGAGCCAAACAGAAACTCTGGATATTGAAAAAAAACAAACAAACTGATTTTTTAAATAAATCACTAGAGAGATTCAACAGCAAATTTTAGTTGAAAGAAGAATCAGCAAGCTTGAAGATAGATCAGTTGAGATTACCCAGTCTGCGGAACAGAAAGAAAAAAGAATGATAAAAATGAACAGAGCTTCAGAAAACCTGTGGGACAATGTCAGATATACAACAACATAGGTATAATGGAAGTCACAAAAGGAGAGCGGAGAGACAGGCAAAAAGAATACTTGAAGAAATAATGACCAAAAACTTCCCAAATTTGATTAAAACCATTTCTCTACATAGGTATGACACTCAATAAATTCCTATAGGATAAGCTCAAAGAAGTTCACACCCAGACATGTTGCAGTCAAGCTGTCAGAAACAGAGTACAGAAATAGTCCTACATAGATCTGGGAACTTAGTGTACAATACAGGTGGCATTTTGATTTACCGAGGAAACCTGGAGAGTTCAGTTAATAAAGCTGGGCCATCAGATTAGTGACTTTGGGAAAAAAAGGTAATCCTGATTCATTCCTTTTTCCAAAATAAACTCGCAACTGATGAAAGATTTGAATACAAACAACTGAAAGCATAAAAGCACTGAGAAGAGGTTCCAGTCCCACACGGTGATGCAGGAGGCTCCTGAACCCCCCTGCCCTGGACACACCAAACGTACAGCTGCCTATGGAGCAATTCCTCTGAAAGAAATCCATAACCCGCCTGAAGGACACCTACCCGAGGGGCCAGGGAGAAAATACCCACATGGAAACAGGTAGGAAAGGCTGAGATACACTCTCACCGTAAGCTCCATTCCTCACGCAGCAACACATGATTGGGAGGGAACCCCCAACTCCAGCTTCCCCTTGAGGAGTTTGAGCCTGACATCCAGCACCCCAACTCTTAAGACCTCTACCTGAGGGAGGGGCCCCCAACATGCCTAGCTCTGAAAGCCAATGTGGCTTGCACCCACAAGACCCATAAGACGGTAGTAAATTTAAAAAATAGTTCTTGAGAGGCTCAGTGGGACTAGCTGTGGCTATCTCTCCAGGGCTCAGCCCAGAAGGAGGCCTGTCTCCCAATCTTTGCCTGAAAGAGCCCTATTTGTGCCCTTCAAAAGCTGCTGCCTGAGGGTCAGGCTTCTAATTTAGCACACTTGTAGAGACTGACTGCAATCCTCGGCAGACACTGGGGATGTCAGTGGGCACCATCTCGGCATCCTCCATCTGGCCCAATTCAGGTCACTGGTGTCTCCCTGGAAGGAGTCTATGCACACATCTGTCACCCAGCTTTTGCAGCTGCCACCCAGAGGATGCAATCCTCGATCACTTGCCTCTGGTGGCCAGCAGAGCTTGCTTTCACCAGTCCCACAGGACTGTAGCAAAGAAAGAAATAGTTCTTAACCAGCTATCCTCCAAGGGCTCTGAGCAGAGGGAGGAGACAGAACACTCATCTTCTGGTCATTCACTGAAAGAGGCCTATTTGCATACTTCAGAGTGCGGGCTGAGGGTCCAGCCTCCAATCAGCCTGCATCTAGTGCTGATGAGACTTTTCTCTTTGGGAGACTGACAGGTCTTGGCACACCCTCAACTACTGGAGGCCACTAAGAACAAAGAGGGTGGCTTGGACGATCCAAAGGTTTGAGAGACAACCAAGAGCTCGGGTGAGGCTGAATGGGAAGGTCACTCTCCTGCAGGAGACCACGCCAGCGAGACCGGGAGTGGCGGCTGTTTTATCAAATGCACAGAAAACAACACAGAGCACCAAAGAAATCAAAGAAATAAAGGATCAGACAACAAAAGCCAAGATAAGCAAGTGGGACTATATCACACTAAAAAGCTTCTGCACAGCAAAGGAAACTATCAACAAAATGAAAAGACAACCAATGGAGAGGGAAAAATATTTGCAAATCATATGTCTGATAAAGAGTTAAAATAAAAAATATATAAAGAACTTGTACATCTCAATAGCAAACAAACAATCCAATTTAAAAGTGGGCAGAGAAACTGAATAGACATTTCCCCAAAGAAGACAGACAAATG
Source organism: Equus przewalskii (assembly GCF_037783145.1). Lineage (NCBI taxonomy): Eukaryota > Metazoa > Chordata > Mammalia > Perissodactyla > Equidae > Equus > Equus przewalskii. Next base: position 215,627 of record NC_091839.1, on the reverse strand, counting down.
GCCAACCAGTATATGAAAAGATGCTCAACATCATTAAAAATCATCAAGGAAATGCAAATCGAAACCACAATGAGATATGACCTCATGCCTGTTAGAATGGCTATCAGAAAAAAGACAAGAATCTAAAGACACCATAAAAGACAGAAAAGACAAGAATAAAGACAAGTGTTGGCGAGAATGTGGAGAAAAGGGAAGTCATGCTGTGTTGGTAGGAATGTAAATTGGTTCAGCCACTATGGAAAATAGTATGGAGGTTCCCCCCCAAAATAATAATAGAGCTTCCATATATCCAGCAATCCCACTTCTGGGTACATAGCTAAAGGAAGTGAATACAGGATATCCCAAAGATATGTGAAACACATAAGACTTAACACACGTGTGTTTACAAATCAGAAAAGAAAGGCATTCACAGAATAAAGAAAAAGCAAAATAGCTAATTAACAACAACTATGGTATATCACTCATATTTAAAGACAAAATTGAAACACAGTCCAATGTAATTTTCACATACCAGATTATATTTTATCTTATGTTCAGAGCAGACAAGGATGTGGTAACTAATTATTGCGATAATCATTTTGCAATATACATGCATATCAAATTATCGCATTTTATACCTTAAACTTACTCAATGTTATATGTCAATTATATCTCAATAAAACTGGAAAATAAAAACTTAGAAAGATATGGTAACTAAGAATAGTCCTGGACAATGTCGGGGATCAAAATTTGCCACCTCAAAATGTGTCTCTTTGGTTTGATTATTTTTAAGGATAAAAGACTTTGAAAGAAACTTCAAACTTTCCCCTAGCTGCCTGAAAGAACTTAAGATAGAAGGCCTGTCCCAGGAAGGAGCTGTCGCCATAGAGAACTCTAGGTGTGGTAGACAGGAAGGCACCTGCCGAGGCCCATGTTTACCCAGCTTAGATGGCCCACCAAACAACAAACATTCGTTTACCAAACATTTGCTTCTCCACCTCCGTGTGAATTGCCTTCTTCTCCTTTGGAGTCCCAAATCACTACCCCCAACATCCTCCTTTTGTCCTTAGCTGAAGGTGGTATTTAAGATAGTGGCTTTTGCCATTTTGGCAAGTTACTCAGTTTTCCTGCGTTTCTCCCATGTATGCATGTTATTAAACGTTGTTTGATTTTCTCCTGTTAATCTGTCTCGTGTCAATTTAATTCGTAGACCAGCCAGAAGGACCTAGAGGGCAGAGAAATAATTCCTCCTCCCCTGCGACAGCAATTTGGTAATATTTACATTAACACTTTTGCTGTTTATATTCTGCCTCAGCATTCCCACACACAGCTATTTTAGCCTGTAGAAACACTTATAGCAAGTGCAAAAAATATATCCAATAGACTGTTTATTACAGTGAAGTAACAGTAAAAAATTGGAAAAGCCTAAATGCCCGTCAACAGATTTTGATCAAATTATCTGTGATTGATGATGATGATATTTAATATGTTACCTACATTTAAAACTATATAAACTTTAAATATGTTAATCACAATGGCTGTCTCATAGACTACAAATATGAAAACATTTCCTCTACTACTTTATTAACTCTATGCCAAGACTTCATCTCTGAAAGACAGAATACACAAGATGCTGCTGAGAGGAAGAGGGATTGGAAAACAAGAATCAGAGAACATCAGAGTTGGGAGAGCAATTAGAGACCATACAGTCCCCTATTTCATTCTTCATTGGGAGAATTACGACCCAAAAAGGTGAAGTAACTTGCCCAAAGTCACACGCTGATAGAGAAGCTGTAAGACCTCAGGGCTTCTGACTGCCAGTTTGTTACCCAACATAAACACAGGTTCATTTACAGCCACACAAGAGGCACCAAAAGAAAAAAAAAAATGAAACTCTAGGCTTGTGGCAAGGAAAGGGGCCTTTATCGTTGAAAGGCAGGCAGACCAGGAGATGGGAGTTAAAACCCAAATCCACCTCCTGGCAGGGAAAAAGGTAGGGTTATTTTTGTTTGTTTGTATTTTGGTGAGGAAGATTCGCCCTGAGCTAACATCTGTGCCAATCTTCCTGTTATTTATTTTTCTTTTGCTTGAGGAAGATTCACCCCGAGCTAAGGTCTGTACCAATCTCCCTCTATTTTGTACCTGGGCTGCTGCCACAGCATGGCTGACAAGTGGTGTAGGTCCGCACGGGGATCGGAACCCAGGCGGCTGAGGCAGCATGCACTGAACTTAACCGCTTTGCCACAGGGAAGGTAGGGGTTTGACCTGGGGCTTTAGGTGGGGGAGAGGGAGCATGGGGCCATGCTGATTGGTGCCTTCCCACCAGCCTGCATCTGGCCTGGTGAGGCTGAATCTTGGTGTCTGGACATGGACTTCCTGGGAAAGAGAGCTCACTCTTACACTCAGGAGGGACAGAAAGACTTGGTTAGTTTTGAACAACCGTTGATTATGCTGAGTACCCGTAGCTGCATTTAGCAAAGCTGATCTCAGAGTCTTTTGTTCTGGGGAAGATTTTTTAACTTCTTTGTTCTCAGCTTAAAGTTTAGTCTTTTGCTCCCCGGAAAAATCGTAAGCCACTTGGGGGCAGCTCTTTTCTCTCTCCCTGGCTTCTCCTCCTCCACGATTTACACAGCAGAGTCGATGCATAGGTTACAGAAGGAAGACCAAATGGTTCAATTTAAATTATTGACTGATTCTCATCCAGGCAAACTTCTTGGGCTGTCGAGACATAGGACTTCCCGTTATGGCCTGTCTGCCCTGGTCATTTTAACAATCAGATCCACTGAACCGCCAGGCATACATCACTTTCAAAGCAGTGACTAGAGTCAAATAGCTAAGTGCCTCCAGGCCAAAGATCTCTCCACATCATAATGGAAATTTCTTAAGGGGTCCTAGGAAGACTTTACATATAATTCACTGAACCTTAAGGCCAACATTTGAACTATTTTCTACCAAGTCCTGTCTGTTACAAGACTGGTATAAAGCATTACCCTGGAATTCAGAAAGTTTATCCCCAATCCTGTGCTTTCTTACTGTAGCAAGACACAGACTGGATGTTCTGTTCCTCTTGATGGCACTTTTCTGTCTGCTTCTTCCAGAAACAAATCCTGAGACAAGATTCAAGAGTAAGACATTTATTTGGAAGGTGATCCCAAGAAACACAGGCAGGGGAGTAGCAAAGTAAGACAGAGCAGGAAGTAACCAATAAAGGGTACGTGACTGAGCTGATGACTGCAGCAGGCAACTGGGGCTCGACCCTTGTGGGGAACTCTTGAGATCCAGCCTAGCAACAAGAGTTATCTCCACAGAGGGTAAGGGAGGAGGCATCCACACACCAACTCAAGCTAGCTGCCCGTTGTAAGCTGTTCGTGGGGGTGTATTATGAGAGAGCTCTCAGGCAGTTGGAAGTCTGCACTACAATGTTAAGACCCAAGGGTGTAGGGTGGGCCACAGGCGTTATCTCCCACAGATATTTTATCAGCAAAGGAACAGCTAAATTTCAACTAATAGGAGGGACTGAGTGAGAAAGAATTTAAATCTTGAGATAGGGCTTTAAGCCCCACCCCAAATCCCCACCCCCAGATTGTACTTATTGCCCAAAAGGCCCACCTACCCATTCACTAACTTCTCCAGGTCCCCCAAGCAAAGAGAGACTTAAAAACCGTTTCAGGTTAATCAGAAGTAAAATATTTTGCCATAATAAGATCACTGTGGATAGTAATTGGAGCTACTCCATGGCAGAGAGTGTGTGCCTGAGCGCAGAGCTGCCATATGCATTTTATTGGTACTGGGAAGAGGTAATTGAAGCAGAGCAGTTTCTCTCTATGGTGGGTAAATGGGCTTTAGCAGCAACAGCAGGAACCTCATTATCACCTGGGGACTCTGGGCATGCTCCATGAAAGAGACCATCTGTGGCCATTTTTGCGGATGTGCCCCCAGCACTGGGCAGGCTCCACAAAGAGGGTCGTAGCACCACTTCTGAGTTCTTCCATCCCTCGCTGACCCCATTGCGCCTTGTGCCAAGAGGTTCTCTCCCTCATCATCATTCAGCCACAGGGCAGTCATGGACAATCCCATTTCTCAAGGTGGGCCCTCTACCTCCAGGGTCTCTTGGTCTGGGAGAGCAATCACAGGAAAATGGGGCCCTGGAGGAAGGGGATGAGTACCTCGTAGTTCCAAGTTAAGAGCAAGGAGAAAATAAAAAATTCATGAACCAAATCATTGGTTCATAACTCACCTTATGATGCCAGCTTTGTTCCAAGTGCAGGAGATGAAAGGAGAGGAATGCTAACAGGGCAGCTGTTACTGCTCCAAATGGGCAGGCAGGCAGTTCTGGCTACAGGGCTGCTGGAGGCAACAGTCTCTGGCTGATTGATTCGCCACTGCCTTCCATTAAGTTGCTGCGCATTGCGAGGCTCCCTTTTGGACACTGGTCATGCACTTTATTTGAAAGGAAATCTTCTTGGTGGGGAGGAGGAGACAGGCATGTGATTTATTGACTGCTCAGGCAGCAGCGGCTCTGTGCTTCAGACTCCCTGCACGTCTTTCCTGCTGTCTGTGCCTCGTGTACCTTATAAGACAGGACTCAGGAGTCGGGGAGCAGGAGAAGGCAGAGTGGGCAGATTCTGCATTTTATGGAACTTCTGAACCCTCCCATACCCACCCAGCGATATTTTCACAAGATGCAGAGGTCATTAGGAGATGAGGGAGGAACTAAAAGAAAAAAAACAAGGAAACATGAAACTTTGCTCTTCAAAGAGTAGAAAAGTCAACTCCATGTGCCACACGCATCCACAACTTCCAGGCACAGTTAGAGGCTTTTGCCCAAGTGCTTTTCAAAGGCAAATTAACCTGCCTTTTCATGGGTCCTGTGTTTTTGTAAAGTCCAGGAGTCCCATGGGGCATAACTCTCCAAAGTGTGCCACCCGCAACTCCGCAATCTGCCCGCAGGGCCCCTCCTTTTCCCACCCCTCCAGGGGCAGCTCTGGGTGCCTGCCCTGAGTGAATCGTGGCCCACCACCTTCACAATGGTCTCTGCTGCTCTCCTTTCCCACCAATGACACTGCGGTCAAGATGCATTCTTTTTAGTCTCGTGAAGTTACCGTGCACGCCCTTGCCGTCTGCTCTAACTGGGCTGGGTATCTCCTGGCTCTCCACTTGCGGAAGAGGAGCTCTTTGACACTCAGCTCGACTGCCTCCTCCCCACAAGGCCATAACAAGCCCTCTTCTTGTGCTCTCCTTGTGCTTGCCGGTCCCTCTGGTGCAGCTGTCAGCGGCCTCTGCTTTGTGTCCTACCTAGTGGTGCACACACAGGTCTCCTCTACCAGGATCTGCAGATCCCAGATGCAAGGATCACACTGGTCACCCGTGTGTGTGTGTGTGTTTATCATGTATAGGTGTATGCACATGCACACATATACATATATACAGTAGGCACTCAACAAATTCTTGTTGAATGAATAGATAAATGAATAAATATTTGCCTGAGCTTTCTATGATGTAACATTCTTACCTTCACTAAGATTTGAAACATCAAGGGTGAATGGCACTGGCTGAGCAACTATTTTCCAGACACTGCTATTGTAATCTACACATACCTTTCCTCATTCTGATACTTAATCACATTGTGGTCAGCGTGAGGTATAATCCCGATGTCATCTGGGTGTACCAGTCTGTGAATAAGAAGGCAAGTACCAGTAACATTTAAGTTTGAACCACCTGCTGAGTGAGGAACATGGTTTTCCAGGAACATGGGGCCTCCCAATATCACCTCCGGGTATTTCTAAGAGTTCCCCTGAGGATAGTCTCAGGAGCCACAAACCTGGCCCAGCTACGTCTTCACTGGCCCAGCACTGGACTGACTCCCAGCCTGCCCGTGGCCAGACGCCCATCAATGTGTTTGCAAAGTGCACACTGCTTCCCAACATCCCAAAGCCACCAGACACACTGGGGCCCGTGCTGGACGAGGAGAATCCTGCCTCCAGCCACGGCACTCTTCATGGTCTGTGGACATGAGCAGAGTGGCTTCGGGGCCCAGTTCATAAGACTTTTGTCACACCACTTCTCTGGCTTCTGGTCCCAACTCACACCTGACCCGGAGGCTGAGCAAGACATCCAAGGTGCAGCCCCTCATTATCCTTATCAGCCTGTTCCAACACCAACAGCAATCTCCTCCCAGCCTCCCAGTCATGAAACAAAATCCCCTATACATTCAACCCATGTGGTGGAAAGCAGAGGTACAGAGCAGGGGCACGTGGGCAACCCCAGCAGCCTGAGCCCTGGCCCGTTTGCCGACATGCTCTGCCAAGTAACTGTCTCTAATAGGTGCAATTACACTTGCCAAGCTCTGGGCTCCGTGCTCTACATTCGTTATCTCATGTTAACTCTTGCCTCAATTCTGTGAAGATACCTATTATTTCCTCCCATTTCCAGATGAGAAAAGCAACAAGCAGGAGTTAAATAAGTTGCCTGAATTCTCAAAACTAGCATCAGGGTTGGAATCTGAATCCAAGCCCATCTTACTCCAAAGCTGTACTTTTAACAATAGGATCCACTACTTCTCATGTTAGCCTTTTCCCTCTAATTAACCTGTAAGTTTCTCCCAAGCTGTTCGGATAGTTGCAGTTCTGTTGTTCATGGGGCAGATCCTTGTCCTGAGCAGGAAGTTGCTGAAGTTACAATCCCGAGGTCATTCTAAATTGCAAAGGGAAGTTCCCCTCCCCAGAAGCCCATTACTTCTCTTGGGAGCTCCCTATCTCCTTCCTTTAAGCAGGAAATATACATCAAACAAGACCTTTAATTAGCCCTCACTGTTCGCTCCTACATCCTCTAATAATTATCGTTGGCGATGTCATCCTGAGTCCCCTGGGTAGCATGGATATTATGGACTATTAGAGGCTGTTCTGAAAGCTGACCGGCAGTCTGATTCATATTAGGCCAATTGCTTTAACTGAAATTAAAATCTGTCAAGGATAGTTGGACGATGGGTCTTGGCAGCTGACAGGAACCCTCACCGAGCCGAGCAGAACTCCCTCAGGGAGCGCAGCCATCTCGTCTCAAGGTGAAGCCTGGCTATTAGTGAGAGACCAGACTTCGAAGGGACACATTCTCTGGATTTGTAGCCCTGGACAGACCCCCTGGCTCTGGTAACTACCACCACTGGAATACACCCGGGCAGTAAGTGTTCCGTTCTTTTGTACAGCCTTTGGGGGTCCTCAATGACGACCGACGTTGAAAACACGGAGCCAGTGGTCATGGATTTTACAGTTTAGTTGTTATAACAAGTCTATTAGTTGCCTGCCTAACATCTATTTCCCTCATTTTAACAAAACGCTGGGTTTGTGGGAGCAGCGATATGATCTGCTAAAAAGAATCTTTCACCCAGTCTCGTTTTAGCGAAAGCCAGTCGGGTGACACAGTTATGGGGAATGAGATCAAAAGGAAGTCTGCTTCAAGATTTCTGGGAAAACTCTTTTCTAACAGAAGGAAATGGATATGGTTATGCTTCCTTCGTCTCCGCCTCCTGCTTGGAGGAAGCCTGCATCTCTGGAAGCGCCCAGTTACCTCGCAAACATGAGGAAACGAGCGCAAGGGTGGAATCGGACCTGCTGCAAATGGCAGAACAGCACCGTCCAAAGCGCACAGCTCCTTGAGGGCACAATCTCTCAGCTGGCCACTTCTAAATTAAGTGACAGTAGTGAAGGGTTTCTGTAACTTGCTGCTGAAAGCGTTCCCAACAGGGACAGTTGGAGAGACAAGCGGAGAAGGACACAGGATGAAGCCTGTGGAGCAGGCAAATGACATAGTGTGGTTGGTGGTCCTATCTGAGGACCATGGAAGGCTGTGGCTGAGGGTGGAAAGCAGACGAGATCAGTGTGGGCTGTGAATCCCCCTCTGCACGGACCTTCATAGCAATATTCACTCATTATTCATTCTCACGTATGGAGCACCTGCTATGCTAATGAGCTAGACATTGGCCGTGGGATGCTACAGGTGCAATACAATTGTTCTGTAGTTGTTTAAAAACATGCATATTTGTAGCTTCAACATTTCCAAAGCATACAGTGTTCCACTCCAGCCACCGGAACCACACGAGCCCCTGAGAAGATTCTTCTCTGCTGCGTGGGACTCACCCATGGCGTGTGCTCATCATCGTATGGAGTACCAAAGCAGAACATTCTAGAATAGAGGAGCTTGCCAAGACTGCCCCTGAGGTCATCGTGTCCTGAAGCATGAGGGCCGCGGTTTGCACCCTATGTTGCTTGGCCTCATCTTCACTTTCTTTGGTTGACTTTTATGCAATAAATATGTTTCTGAAAATTTATGTTAAACTGATTCACATTTTATGCGTACTATGAGGGTCTACTCTTTTTACTATTAAAATCAATTTCTAGGTCTGAACTTTTTTGAAAAGGGAATACCTTTTCCCTTAATCTTTCTGATTTTTGAAACTAGATAATTGGGTATCAAATTTTTATGTAAAAAAAATCAAGATAATGTCAATAAAGTATTATGCAGACTTCACCTGTGATGGAAAGAAAGACAAAAAAGGGTGTATTACAGTCAGGTTACCCTTGTGGGCAACTGGGGCTTATCCCATGGGGGACCCAGATGGCTCTGTAACTGGGGCTAGTGCCACTGGGGACCCTGGTGACTCTGTAGAATATACCTCATATATCTCAGAATTGTTCCCCAAAGAGGTGAAGAAGCCAAAGTATTTATCTGTCATCCGTCTTTGGTTAACTCTTTGGCATTTCTGGGCTTCCTTTTATGGGAGCAGCACAAACTCCAGTGGCCAGAGACATTCTGGGGCAGAGAGACCTAGGGAGCCACCAGCATGAACTGGAAGTGTTTGTAAACATCCTCCTGGTCAGGCTGAGAGGATACAAGTGCGGCACCCACAGGATTTGTTACAGGCTCCTTCTCTGGCTGCTCTTCTTCCAATTATCCCTTCAACATGGGGCCTGGACAGAACTCTACTCTTGTCTTATGACCTCCCTGGTACACGTCGCTTGTGGAGGCTCTAGACTTGCTCATCTGTAAAACGAGGTGATGATAGTTTCTTATAGGAGAGATCTATTGATTTGTCTGTCCATTTCTTTATTTTTTCTTGGAACTGTCCCATCTCCATCCCTTAATCTGGGAAACATTGTTTTATCTTCCTTCTAATCACATGATTTCTCTGCGTGTCCTTGCCCCCTGGCTACAGGTGATTGGCTCAGAGATGGGTACCACCCAAAGCTGGGCCAATCAGATCACTCCCTGGGAATTTGTACTTTGGATTGAGAAAGAGTGCTGACACATATCAAGCTTGGGAGCTGTCGGTGGCCATGTTCCATTTAATGAGCTGAGGCCCAGGGCAAGCTGCTCTGCCGCTATGGAGAAGTGTGAGCTGACCTTTAGAGAGGAGGACAGACCAGACACGGGAAACAGTCCTTCCTCATCTCACTCTCCAACTCCCTCATCCTGCTTCCTTGGAAACTACCTGAACACGAATCATTGTGTCACGGTCTGCATGTGAGGGAACTCAAAGACAAAGACTGTGAGCGAGTTTCAAGGACCGTGCAGACAGAGAGCCCAGATTAGAACTCAGCAGAGAGGGCCGAGAACAGGAGACCAGAGGCCAAGACCTTCTGCCTCCAGGGGATGCCCACTCCTCAGAGTGGGCCCCAAGGCAGGACCCTAGGCATCTTGGACCAAGGGCCCTGAGGCATCTTGGCAGCCACCCTCCACAGCCATCCCCTGCCTCAGCAATGCTCCAACAGGCAACCTGAAGGGAGTCTTTTCATTATTCTCCAGATCCGTCGATGGATCAAATGCACAAACAAGCAGCTCACTCCTTCCTTGTCATCGCTGCCTCGGCTCTACTCCAGCCTGTGATCCCTGGCCCACATCCAGGGCTTTGCTTTGTTTGGAAAACAGCAGAAGAAACAACATGATTTTTCCGTTGCCAAAATAGTAAAGGTCCTCTACAAAGCTATTTTTTATTTCCTGGCTGGCAGTCCTTTCATAAACTCCAGTGGGTAGGAAATTAATTGGGGGCTTGAAAATACAATTTTCCGTAGGTGATTATTATAAACCATCGGGTACCTGGCAGAGAGGGGACTGGTTCCAATCTCAGGCTAGGAAAATTCAGTGCATTTGTGCATTGTCTCCAAAACATCATTTGCCAATTACCTTTGAAATGCTTCACTGGCAGCTCTCCAGAACAACCCCCTCCTTGCTCACAGGGTGCATGGGGGAGTTCTAGCCACATCACTTAGACAGCTTTCTGTGCACAATCTCCCCCAACACAAGCAATCCCTGAAGGATTGGAGAGCAGCTAACAATTCCCCAATATCACAGGTGAATAATTACCAGCTCTTCTTCTCTGAAGAAGGAAAGATAGAAGTGGAAGGGCAGAAGGACCTGGAAGAAGAAAGAGAGGAGACAGGACATTTCCATTCCATTCAGAGAGCAGTAGGTTACAAACTCTCTGTCTCATTCTATCTCTATCTCTCTCAGATAACGTTCCCAGTTTCTCACCGCTGTGACAATAAGTTGGCTGGGCTCACAGAGTTTACAGGAAAAGCACGCATGTAAGCCTTGCCAAATATGGCTGGGAGTCCAGATTCACACAGAGACAGTGATTAGAGCAGAGACAGCAGAAGGAGCAGGAACTGTCTCAGGAAAGGAAGAGATGGAGGAGGGGGAGGACGATGAGCACCCTGGAGACTCCCACACCCCACGCAGGTTGTGACAGCTTGCTGTACCCTGCCCGTGCAGGTCTTTGTTTGGTGATGCTCACTCCTAAAAAGCTCCTCTATGTTGGGCTGAAGACTGGCTCCAGACAGCTCTGATCATCCTTCCCTCTGAAGCCTCAGGAGTGCTAAGTTCATTTCTTCTTCCCTAAGATGTGAGAAGGAGTTATGGACTAGTTACCCTGAGGAACTCAAGGATGGGCTTGCATATTTTAACTGGTTTTCCAAATTGCTCTTTTCCCTTTTGTTATGTTAAACAGATGCAATGACCAACCTCCCTGAACCAGACCAAGCCTCACCAGGAGAGCAATGCCTGTGACCTTTGCCTTATTCTTAATGCCGAGATCTCTCCAGGAGGAGCTTAGGCCTTGTCACCATCAGCTGCAGTGTATGTGGAAGCGTATTTTCCAACTGAACCTGTGCAAGCAAATACCCGCCTCTCCCTTTTGAATATTCATTCCTCATCCGAAATAAATATCCCTGCTTCCTGTCATTCGGGGATGCCGTGACTCTGGAAATGATTCCTCATGGTCTCCTGTTTGCCACAAATACACTTTACTTTGTGAGACAACTACTTCTCGTGGAGAGTCTGATTTAACTCGCCAGGAGGGAACCCACTTTGGTTTCCGAAACAGAGGTGGTCCCCAGGAACTCACAAGTATTTTCTTACTTATGTCAAATTCCCTAACACTAAAGAAAGATTTTGTTTAAACAAACAAATTAATCTCACTCTACATCCAACTTTTTAAAAGATGTTTTCAAATTAGAGAAGTCAGACATATTTTAGGATTAAAGCTTGACAAAACCAAGCCCAGCTCAAAAGAGTTGAAACCAGAGATTTGAATATATATTTGTATACTAACGTTCCCAGCAGCATTATTCACAATATCCAAGAGGTGGAAACAACCCAAACACCCATCGGTGAGTGAATGTATAAACAGAAGGTGGTACTTACACACATATATATTCTATATACATATTATATATAATGGAATATTATTCAGCCTTAAAAAGGAAGGAAATGTTGACACATGCTACACCATGGATGACCCTTGAAGACATTATGCTAAGTGAAATATTGTCATACAAAAGGGCAAATATTAAATGATTCCACTTATATAAGGTCCCTAGAGCAGTCAAATTCATAGATACAGGAAGTAGAACGGTGGGTGCCAGGAGCTGGGGGAGCGGAGACGGGGACAGAGGTTCAGTCTGGGGTGATGAAAAAGTTATAGAAATGGATGGGTGGTGGTGACGGTTACACAACAATGTGGAGGTATTTACTGTGACAGAACCGTATGCTTAAAACTGGAAAAATGATTAAAATGGTAAATTTTTTGTTACTCATTTTTTACCACAATAAAAAAAAAAAGACAAAACCTGAGCAAAACTCACTGAAATCCTCTTGACCCTCCCAATCTGGTTTTCTGAGTTGATTGTGGTCTGCTCAGATCACACCGGACAAAGAAGGCTTGAAGTTCCCCTTGAGCCCTTGCTGAAGCAAACACCCGGAATGCTCACCTCACAGCTGCCCCTGGAGACCTGTGGCCAAGTAGTACAGTCTCATGAGTCCTGTCCGCTACGGCAACACTCTCCTTTGGCCCACGTTCTTGACCTGGCATCTCAGACACTGTGGCCTGGGCCAGAGCTGGCAGCCTATGGGGGAGGGGCTAGAGAGCCGAGAACCAGTGTCTACATGATGGTGATGGAGGAACTGGATGGCAGAGTGGGACTGAAATTAGAGTGTTACACACAAAGCCAGAGAGAGGAAGGGGTTTGCCCAGTGTCGCAGGAGAATGCAGATTATTTTAATTAGCACTCAGGAGTGTGTTGATTCTGACATCACCCTTGATGACATTCCTGGCCCCAACCTCCCCATCTGGTGCAGCTCAGACTGAGTGCAGAGGGCATATGCTCCTGAGTGTTTGTTGTCTGACTCCATGTGGTTACAAGATTCCAAATGGAAACAACTGATCTATTCTTCAATAACCTGACCACTTTTAAAACAGGTCCAACTAGAAGCTCACATCCACAGATCAGCCACACCAGTCAAGGACTTCTTGTAGAAGCTCCTGGATTATTAGATGTGGCAGGTGCCTGCCAACACAACACAAATGCAATGCAAATCAATTGCCAGATGAAATTGAGAAATTCTGCATCTTCTGCAAGATTTGCAAAGTGAATGAAAGTGACAATGGCAACTGGCTTGAATCCCACTTAAATCACTGACAAGTGACGGTAAGGCAGAGCAGGGGCAGTTAATGTAAAGGAAAGGCCTACAGAGTGGCGATTTGACCAGATGTATGCTTCGGAGGAGAAAACTGCCTTCAGAAGCTCTTATGAAAATTGAAACTTCTTCCCACTTTTCAGCAGAGCAGATCTTAGGATGTTTACCAGAGTGAGTGAGTTAGGTTTTCAGCAAAGTTAATTTGTTCTTTTGTGCATGATTGCAACTAACATAAATATAAGATATATATAAATATAAGATAATATAAACTGGCTTTCAATTTTTAATTTTATTTCTCAAGGTAAAGTTTCAATTAAACCTTTTTGTTACATTTAGTGTGGAATGTTGGTCTCACGTTAAGTGGCTTCACTTTTAGAGGAACTTTCCCAGTGCCACCAGCCTGAGAGCATGAGCCTGCTGAGCCTGGACTCAGCAGAGACCCTGCCTCCCAGAACACACCATCCGACAGGCGCCGAGATTACCAGCTCCATGTTGAACAAATTGGTAAATGGAGACTTTGTCCACACCATGTCATTTCTCAGCCACCATCCCAGAATAGTCTTTTCGCTATGATTCCAGGAATGGGGAGTATGTTTGCAAGGAGCACCTTCCCTCCGCCGGGCCTCTCGTGATGGTCATGCTCTACATTTGAACCTTCGCTTTCAGCTTTGTGAAAGGGCTTTCACATGGTGTCTGTCTTGAACTGCACAGCCAGCTTGTGAGAGTTTGGAGTAGGAGTTCTCGGGTCCATCGCACAGGCTGAGCAGGCCCTGATTCCCACCTGGGGCTCCTCCCCAGACCAGGCAGCAGACCCCGGCCCGTAGCCCTGCTCTGACTCCCTCTGAGGGCAGCTTGCGCCCCCTGTCTCCTCGTCTCCATAGCCCAGCCCCATAGTGTGATACTCAGCATCCAACACCCCCAGGAAAGGGGCAAAGAGAGCCCAGACACATGAGAACTCTGCCTCCAATGAACAAGAGGACATTGGGTTTCAGCACTGAACCAGAAGCCGGAAACCAGGGGTTGGAATTCCAGCCTTCTCCACACTAGCTGCTTGACTCCCAAGGGCAGGTTATTGAACCATCTGAACTGCAGTTGTGTTTAAATTGAAAATAACGGTTTTTTTGAAATGTATAATCTTACTCAGTTCCAGAAAGGGCCTAAGGGGTCAAATGTCTGCCCTGCCCTGAACCATACGGGAGTGTCTGAGGGGCAAATCAGCTCATGGAAACCTTCTAAACTATGACATACAAAAAATGGCATTATGGATCATTATTATCCCACATGACCCTCAATACCTCATTTAGGCCAAAATAACCAACATTTCTTTAAGCAAAAGTATATTTAAAACCCAATCATTTTAATAGCAATAATGAAAAGAAAATCTCCATCGTCCCACCAACCCAACAAATCTATTTTTTCTTTTTCATGTGTGCTCTACTTCAGGCCCTGTCCATAAGCTAATCTGTCTTAATATAATTGTAATTGCAGTATATCCTATATTGTAATTTCTACGTTTATCCACGTTGCTATATCATCCACCACCAAAAATTTAAAAAGTAAAAATACGTAATCAGTCATTTCTGCTTTTTCACATTCTGTGCCCCACTCTCTCCATAGGCAAACAAGAGTAAAATACCCTTGGAGTTGATGTCATATAAGATGAAGATAGGGAGAAAGGCCTGTGTCACTCACCAAAACCTCTAATGCTTTCTTTTTTTTCTTTTGCAGAGGAAGATTTGCCCTAAGCTAACATCTGTTGCCAATCTTCCTCCTTTTTTCCTTCTTCATTTGTCCCCCCCAAAAGCCCCAGTATGTGGGTGTGTATAGTTGCAACTTCTTCCGATTCTTCTATGTGACCCGCTGCCACAGCCTGGCTACTGAGAGATGAGCTACGGTCGGCACCCAGGAACTGAACCTCAGGCCAAAGTGGAGTGACCTGGACCTTAACCACTAGGCCATCAAGGCTGGCTTAAAATTTCTAATGCTTTCCAATAATACGTTCTGAAATTACAGAAGTGCTCTGTATCTGTACTGACCAATGTGGTAGCAACTTACCATCTGCAGCTCTACAGCACTCAAAATGTGGCAAATGCATCTGGGGAATCAAACTTTAATTTTATTTTCTTTTAATTAATTTAAATTTAAATAGCCACATGTGGCTAGTGACTACCGTATGTGGACAGCACAGGAATGCTTAGGCTGAGCAGAGAGCTGGCTGAATTTCAATAAGAAATCCTAGCAAGGACCAGGCTCCCATTCAGTGCCAAGGCCCCTGAGGAGCAGGAGTCTGTCCCTAACCAGCCGTATTGGTCCTTTGTCACTTTTTGGCTGCCTAGTGTCCATTCTCCCTCCTAAAAGCATCCTGATTCCTTTGGTGACCTACTCTTACACATAGTCTCCATGAGGCAGTAAACCCAGGATCTTGTCTCCCATCAGAGAAAGTAAAAGGGCACAGCTAGGAAAAGGGCGTGTGGCCCAAGCCCACCTAGTCAGATGCCTCCTCCTAAGACTTGGAATATGCAGAATCCAGAATGACTCCAGTTATCTATTGCAGTGGCTCATCAGATGTTGCTGGCTGCATGGCAAGGACCACAATATCTATCCTTTGGACTCTCAAATTCCACCAGTCCTGCTCATTCCCAAACTTGGTTCTTCAAGCCCTATCAGACTTCCCATAAACTCCTTTTTGCATAAATTATTCAGACACCACTGTCTGCAAAGTAGGACTCCTGCTGGGTCACAAGATGAGGTAGCAGTGGGGCTGAGAGTCCTCCCTGTGTAAGGCGAACCCATGCTGTGGTCCATGTACTCCTTCAGTTCCATTCTCCCCTTAGTACAGTCCAGCCACGCAGAAACTAACATCATGACTATGTATGTTTGCAGCCTGTAGCGTATCAAAGGCAAACAGTGCTACAGATTTTGCTCCCTTTCTATGAAGTAGGGGTGTCAACTTCTAATCTTCACATACCCAAGGTCAGTCAAGGGCCTGCTACTCACGATGGATGTGTTCATTCAGAACCAGTCAAAGAAACCCACTTTGACCTCCAAAATGCTCATCTAGAGCCCCAGTACTGGCCCAAAAAAATCTTTTCTTTTTCTTTTTTTTTTTGAGGAAGATTAGCCCTGAGGTAACATCTGCTGCCAATCCTCCTCTTTTTGCTGAGGAAGGTTGGCCCTGAGCTAACATCCGTGCTCATCTGCCTCTACTTTATATGTGGGACGCCTACCACAGCATGGCTTGCCAAGCAGTGCCATGTCCGCACCTGGGATCCGAACCGGCAAACCCCAGGCCAGTGAAGCGGAACGTGAACACTTAACTGGGGCACTGGGCCCCAAAAACGTCTTAGCTAGGCAAAGAAATTCTATATCGGGGGTTGGAGGGAGCTCTTAAAAAGCTTTTATGTCCACTCAAATGCTCAAAGGATCAGCCAGAACCAAAGTACTAGCCTCAAAGTACCCCTTCAAAGGACTTGAGCGATAATAGCGGCACAGCATTTCCAGTACTCCACTTAACTCATTTCATTAGTGTGACAGAACCCAGCAAAGCAGGTAGCTTTGCTTTCGAAATTCTGACACTTGGAAGACAAGTGCTGATTACCAACAGCACAACCATGAAATGGCACCGTGGGGAACACTTTTTAACATATTTTCCTAATTAGCCGTTATAAAGTGTAATGTGATTTCTTGCCTTATCCTGCCATTAGTTTTATGAGAATCTTTAAGAAATGATAGATTCAAAGGGAAAAGGAACAGGCCGATGCTGCCCGACTCCACGTGCTTCCCAATGGCCACACCGTCCTGGAATTGAACAAGCTGCACATGAAGCGCCCCAGAGCTCGGCACAGGGCTCGACTGCCATACCGGAACACTGGGAGAGGCTCCCTCCAACAGTTCACATGCTCCTGAAGATGAGGTATAGACCCTAATCACTGCATATTCCATTCCAAAATAGCTTTGGAGAGATGAGCACTGATGGATCTGTAAGGAAAATTCAGTTCCGATCTCAGCTGTGCCTTTGACTAGTGAAATGAGCCACCACCTCACTCTACCACTTACCCGCTGGAGCTTCAGAGGAGTCCTCAGCTGTACGGTGGGAATAACAGTAACCACCAGAGTGGGCCGCCAGCATTGGGACCAGCTCACGAGGTAATGGATATGAAAGTGTTTATTACAGTCGTTGCTAATACATATTGAGTGTTTACCACATGCAAGACATTTGGGACAATTTCTCAACAGCACAATTAAAATGGTCAGAAACTTCTAGTCATTCTGGTTTCAATTTCAGAGACAACTTCTTAAAATCAACATTCTCAGAGAGGTCTTCCCTGATCCCCCCCAAAATGGGTGTCTTCTGCTTCTTTCTCATAGCATTTGTTCTTTCTCTTCTTAGCCCTCAAAACACTTAGATTCATAGCTTGTGTTAAGGATTTGACTTGTTTAATCCCCGTCTCTCCCATAATGCTATAAATTCCTTGAGGGTAGAGACTATGTCTGTTTGCTCACCCAATTCCTTAACATAAAGCATGCCACAGGGGGGCTGGCCCGGTGGCGCAGTGGTTAAGTCCACACATCCCGCTTTGACAGCTTGGGGTTTGCCGGTTCAGATCCCGGGTGTGGACCTATGCAACGCTTGTCAAGCCATGCCGTGGTAGGCATCCCACACATAAAGTACAGGAAGATGGGCATGGATGTTAGCTCAGGGCCAGTCTTCCTCAGCAAAAAGAGGAGGATTGGCAGCAGATGTTAGCTCAGGGCTAACCATCCCCCCAAAAGAAGCCTGCTACATAGACAGTGCTCGATAAACCCTGGCATGGCTGCTGCCTGCTTTTCGGGAGAGGGTACTTTCAGAGGGCCTGTGCTGCTGCAGACGGATCCACTATTTAAGAACAGAGCTGCAAAGTTAGAGACGGCCTAAATACTGCCTCTCATCCCGAAGATTCCACACAGCGAGGACAGAGCCCCTGGGCCAGTCTACCAACTGAGGACTACACTAGTGGGAGGATAAACTCCTGTTTTTAGACTGTTACTCACATTATTTACTACTACCCCATCTCACTGCTATTGCAACCTTTCATATTAGGCATTTTAGAGTCGACACTGGGTATGTACAGGCCAGCACTGTCCTCCTTTCGTTCCCTCAACACGGATCCATCAAGTACCTCAGATGTAGCAGGCACCGAGCGCTCCCTGAATAATGTTTACAGAAAGAATGACTAACTGTATTCTTAGAGTTTTGGACAATAATCTGAGTGCCAATATTATACATCTCATACCATCCACCGCCCACCCCCCCCCCACCCCGCATTTTCACTTTCGAGGGCCTGACAAGAGCAACGAGTTTGACGTCACTCTGTAGCCGGGTTACCGTGAAACCAGGAAAGCAGGAAATCTTTTATTTTTCTATTATAATGATAATAATAATTATTAGCATTTTAATCCTCTTCCTCCTCCCCTCAGGTAGCCAGTGTTAACAGCCTGTTGGGGTGCAGCTGCTGTGCCTCGTCTTGCCCGTCTGTTGGTGGATCAGACTTTCCGTTACGACAGGTGCCTTGCAGTAAGCTGGCAACACTGAGAGTAGGGCACAGAGGGAGGGCCATAGACGGTAGAGCTGGAAGAGTGTTAAAAAGCAGCTCTGCTCTGCTCTGCATGGGGGCTGGTGGGCTGGGGTTGGACCTGCTTCCAACACTGGCTCCCTGAGTGACTTACCTGCTCGAGTCCATTCTCTTCTCCTGGCCTCAAATTGCTCAGCCAACAATAAAGAACTGGGACCAGACTTTTTCTAACACTCTTCCAGCTCTAGCGTCTATGGCCCTCCCTCTGTGCCCTACGCTCAGTGTTGCCAGCTTGCTGCAAGGCACCTGTCGTAACGGAAAGTCTGATCCACCAACAGACGGGCAAGACGAGGCACAGCATCTGCACCGCAACAGGCTGTTAACACTGGCTACCTGAGGGGAGGAGGAAGAGGATTAAAATGCTAATAATTATTATTATCATTATAATAGAAAAATAAAAGATTATGCCAAACTGAAAAACACACAGAGGATAAATATTAAAGTGTAGAATATAAAATTATAGGGGCCGGCCTGGTGGCGTAGCAGTTAAGTTTGTGTGCTCTGCTTCAACGGCCCAGATTTCACCAGTTTGGATCCCAGGTTCGGACCAAAGTACCACTCTTCAAGCCATGTTGTGGCGGCGTCCCACATATAAAGCAGAGGAAGATGGGCACAGATGTTAGCACAGGGCCAGTCTTCCTCAGCAAAAAGAAAAGAGGAGGCTTGGTGGCAGATCTTAGCACGGGGCCAATCTTCCTCAAAAAAAAGATAATTAATTTAAAAAAGAATATAAAATCATATCAATTCCATACTACAAAATAGTGAAAATTATGAATAGGTATATCAGTCAGGGATGCCATTGTTGCAAGCAGCAGGAACCAGGCTAATTTAAACAGGAAAACAGCTTAATAAGAGAATACTGGGAAATTCACTTAAACGTTCAGGGGCTTGGAGAACTAAGATTGGAGGCAGACTAAATGTTGTCCAAATCACACCACAGAATGGCTTGCTCTGCCCACTGATCCTGGACCTCGGACACTGGACATCATTGCAATCCCTGCTGCCATGGTGGCCCCAGGGCCCTCCCTGCACAGGAAGGGTGCCCTGACCCGCCTTGCGTAGGGTGGGAGGTCGGAGGGACGGCGCAAGGGAGGGAGGAGAGGCAGGGTCTGCCTTGTCTCACGGGTGGGGGAGCCCGGGCGGGAAGGGAGCCCAGACACCAGGCGGCCAGCGAGAGCCCCCAGTGTGGACTGCCCAGGCTTGTGGACAAGGCTGGGGGTCACAGGGACAAAGAGCAGCTTTCGTTTGATTAGTTGATGGGAATAGGGGAAACTTTTGCTTTATATTCCTATCGTTATTGTAATATTGTTTTTGCAAAACCACCTTTTAAAATAAGGGCTTAAAATTAGAGAAAAAGAAGAAAAAAATACCCTCTCCAAAGAAAACGAGCTGCGTGTCGCCTGCCCCTGAGGCCAGCGGCCAGCGCCAGAGTGCCCTGAGCAAGGCGCTGGCACCGCGCGGGGACCCCGGGCCATGGGCTCACGCAGGCGCTGCAGCGCTGGGGTCAGAGCCAGGCCGCAAGGCAGGGGGAACTGCAACCAGGAGCCCCGGCACACAGGGAGATGGGGAAACACGGCAAATCTGTTTTCCATGCTCTCAAATACCAGAAACTTCACTAAAATGGATCACTTTCTCTACTTCCTCATGAAAACCGCAGGGAATGAGCCCCCGAGGGTGTGGCAGCTCCCTCGTGTGTTTGTAGCGGCCTTTCCTGGAGCTGGCTGGGCCTCAGGCCACCAGCGCCGGCTCCGCCTCCGGCCCGCGTTCTTGGGCCCGAACTCCATTAACTCTCTGGGCCCCGCGTGGCCAAACAGAACTTCCGGTCACCTCCTCTGACTTCCAGCAAGCTCAAGGCCTAGGCGGCCTGGGAGACAGCACTGCCTCTTCCAGCAGCTTCCCGGTTGGGAAATGCTCCTTAGAATCATGTGAAGGAAACTGCTTTATTAAGCACGTGCACAGCGAGAGTCCCTGAGACTCAGTCCCAAACTCAGCTGGAAGGTGCATTTGCAGAAATGTTTGTTCTTCGGAGCACAGGGATAACGGGAGCAGCTACCTAGTCTCAGGCCCTTTTGTCGACACAGGACAGTAAGCCATGAACTAGATAGACTGGGGACTTGGGAGGCGGGGCTCCACCTGCTACTCAGATCAGTGCAGATGTGATGGGGGAGCTGAGGAAGAAGCCTGCTGGGCAGCTTGACCATTCTTCCTCCTGCCAGCAGCAGAGAAGGGAGAGGCAGCACAGAATTGCAAGGACAGAATGGTCTTCCTCAGGTCCTCTGACTGCCTGAGTGGCTTTCCTAAAGAAGCCCAGGCCTCTTTCTGCAGGGGGGGTGTCATGCCCTCCTCCCCATGTTGCGCAGGCTAGGGCGGCACACCAATTCCAGCCACAGCGGCGGCCACGAGTCCCCACTTGGGTTTCTGGGAACAGCTCAGAAGAGCAGAGGTGAGATTCTACAGGGCCTTGGGGATTTGCAGGCCCGTCATCCATCTCCCAGCCGCTGCAGAGCCTGCAAGCCTGAGTACAGTTGGTGTTTCGTTACCGCAGATGCTTCGTGCCTCCCTAACGATTCTGTACACCCGGAGGGCCTCAGGTGAAACCACAGAATGCATCAGGACAGAGCCAGCGGCTCCAGCCCGCCTAGGCCTGGGTGAGCGCCCGTGTGGGAGGGACTTAAAGCTCTGGGTGCCAGCTGAGGCTTCTTCTCTCTTAACCACGACCCCTGAAACTCGACTGTTGCATTCCCTTTGTGTCCGGTGTCTCTAAGCCTTCCCCACTGAGGTACAGGTATCATTGGAGGGGCACACTGTGGAGTCATTGTGAGCACAGCCTCACAGCTGGGAGATAATGGAAAGAGGATTGGCCTGCAGGCCCAAGACCTGGGCTCCACTCTCCGTGTTCTCACCAGCTAAGTGTGGGGCCTGGCCCTCTTTGGACCCTCATTTCCTCGTTTATAAATGAAGGAAAGGGTGACCACAATGGTCTGCAAAAGTCAGTGCCTCCTGGCCAGGCCCTGTGCTGTAAGTGGTGACGCTGACATTCTAGCTGGCTAACTGGAGTTAGCTGCACCTGAAGGCGCCTGAATTCTACTTTCAGTTTGCACAGGCAAATAAAATGTTTCTGTGGTGAAATTCAGCTGGCAGCCATGAGTTTATAATCCCTGGACTAAGAAGCTTTCCTCTTCTGACCACCTTTTCAATGGGAACCTTCCTCAAACAACAGCAATTTCAACGCTGACTTGATCTTTGCTGCCACAGACAGGGAGGGGCCTCCCACCACGTGATGGGAAGTCCCATGTAGGAGGAGGGGTGTATACACAGCAGGCTGAGTGTTCTAGAGTTCATGGGACCTGGCTTTTTGGCAAATAAACTGTAAACAGACCCCAGGATTGCCAAAGCAATGTTTCCGTCTTGTAGTACCCAAAGAGAAGTTGGGGACCCAATTAGGGAACTCAAAGAGGGAGCTTGGGGTAAAGAGAAAGGACAAATACACGTGGGATGTTCCTTTCCAAGGCCCTCCTCTGAAAGGTCCTCACCTGAATAACACAAGGAAATGCCTTAGGTCACGTCAGGGCTCCTGCTTCTCCAGCCGAGCATTTATTCTGAGATGGCCTGATCCTTCCTTTATATTCCTCTGCCACCAGAATAGAAGATTCTCTGTTTGGTCTGGGGCAGACTATCCAGGCAAAAAGACTGAAGAAGACATTAAGAGTTCTCAATCACTTTGTGGGGGCTCCTGCAGAGACAGGAATGGGGGCCAACACTCTACCCTCAGCCTCCCACATTGTATTACTAAGTGAAACCCCCCATGGCTATCAGGAAGACCTGCGGGGGCACACGCAGGCACGCACACACGCAGGCACCACCAGCGAAGAGATAAGAGGGAGGGAATTTTCTAGTTACCGTGTGGGTTATCAGGAGACACCCTGAAACAGGAAAGGAGGGGCTGTGCACTGTGAGTGAAGAGAGCGGTGCTGGTCCCCTAAAAGAGGGCATGCTGGGGAGGGCAGAGGGAAACTGACTGACAAAAGTCTCCCAGAGTGTGGAAGACTGAGACCTCACAAGCACATCACAAACACCTTGGGACTTTTCAGGGATTTGGCCTGAGTTTGAAGGAACAGCTGATCCAGTTGATGAGGATTATTTTGGGCTGGCTACTTTTAAAAACTGCAGATGGGAAGGAAACTCTGAAGGGTGGAATTTGCTTGCCCTTTATGGAGAGATATTTGCATTTGTGAAGGAAGTCTCCCTCTGTGGGGGTGTCTCCCTCTCTGCACCAGGAGGAAGGGGGGACGACCTTATCTCTAGAAACTCATAATGGGGATGGCAAGGACTTAAGTCTTGTTTACCGTACTTGTGTGGTAACCTCATGTAACTGACTCCCCCCACCACCAACATCCTCCTTTGTCTTTAGCTGAAGATAATATCTAAGGTGGTGGCTTCAGCCATTTACTTAATCTGATCTGATTCTTATCTAAAGTTATAGGAACACCCAATAACCAGACCCCACCTGCACTGATATCATTTTAATGACTTCTTTTACATATTCTACCTTTTGTCTTGAAAAGAGATAACTCACATACCTATACCTTAAATTTAGCCCCACCCTCAACCTATGTTTGCAGGTCTTCTTGCCCGTGGGTCCTGTCCCCATGCCTGCAGCTCTTCAGTGCCCATGGGTCCTGTCCCCATGCCTGCAGCTCTTCACTGCCCATGGGCCCTGTCCCCATGCCTGGAGCTCTTCCTGCCCATGGGTCCTGTCCCTATGCCTGCAGCTCTTCCTGCCCATGGGTCCTGTCCCCGTGTCTACAGCCCTTCACTGCCCATGGGTCCTGTCCCCATGTCTACAGCCCTTCACTGCCCATGGGTCCTGTCCCCATGCCTGCAGCTCTTTGCCAATGGGTCCTGTCCCCATGCTATTCCATATTATTCTCTGAATAAAAGAGCACTACTGCCAGACCTTGAGAGTCCAAGAAATCTTTCTTTCAACTCCTCAACTTACTGAGCCTGCATCACAGTCACTCACCTCTCCAGCCTCTCTCTCCTTAAGTTTCACTGAGCAAGTGACAGAAGTCTGCTAATAGGATCCCTTTACATATTCCCCTCATTCCTGTGCTCTCAAGCTGAGGATGACCATCACTGGGGCCATCCCCCAGGTACACCCAACCTGTGACTCAAACCCCAGGACAAATGACGCCACCTCACTTCCACTCAAATACAGAGCACCAGGTTCCTGGGCTAACACAAAAGAAAGCAAGCAGGATAGGAAGCTCGCACCCTGGTTCCCGTGGGCTCAGCCTCTCAGGCAACCAAGTCAGGGCAAAGGGCAACTCCACCATTTCCCCAGGGCATTTGATGATTTTTCACCAGCCAGCAGTCATTTGCCTTTCTTCCTGGAGGAAGAAATTTGCTAGGCTGGCTGCCTCTCCACCACACTCCATCCATTCAGAAGGCTCCACCTGGAGTTCCGAAGAGGAGCTGGCCATCTGTGAATGAATCCCCCATAGCTCTAGGGCTGGCCCAGGGAAGGGGTGGGACCTGACAATCCAGCCAGCCAATCCCAGGAATTGTGAATAGCAACCAGTGGCAAGAGAGGGTCTTCCTTTTTCCTTCTGAGGCTGGGAGCAAAATGGTGGTGCTAAGACTAGAACCTATGTTTTCTAGCTGCCAGGATTCCCTTCTTCTCACCCTGCAAACTGGATAACTACCTGGGATTCCAGAACTCAACATCCAAAAGACAAAGACCAAGGTGGGTGTGTAGGTTCTTGAGTGACTTCGGTGAGTGATCTCTCAGCTTTCAGATCTAGACAGGAGAATGAGAATGGGAGTAACATTCATTACACACACACACACACACACACACACACACACAACCCTACCATAGCTCCAATCCTGGGAAACTGAAATTTCACATTTTATTTACAAATATAAGCTTCCCCCCCTCCAAAAAAAAGAAACACGAATACTGTACCACTGAGAACTTAAAGTAGCACATGGTGGTTTCTAGTGTCAGGAGAAAGAACCATTAATCTGATGGGGAGAGACAGGAAATGAAAAGAACAGATTAATAGCACCTTAAAAATTAGTTCTCACCCTGAAAGGCGAACGGAAGTGTGAACTCTGCGCTGTCTGCATGGGGGACAGGAAAGCGTTCGTCTCGGGTGGCCTCCTGCAGTTGTTTGGCTGTGGCTGCTGTCCTGTTGTCCCTCCCCCATTACAGTCAGGTCGCACAATGTTTTCCAGGGGTGCAGACTTGGAGTGTTGCCATTAACACACTGTCTCAGCCCTTCGCTGTTCCCTAACATCCCATTTCCTTTCACAGGGAGAGATAACAAAGCTGAGGTTCTGCAGCTGGTGACTGATGACGGTAATAAAGAGAGCGGAGGGAGAAGAACGGGGTACAGGGACTGACGGGGGCTCCCTTGCTCTGAAATCTGCTTCTCTAGAAATCTGGATCCTGAAAGAATAATGGGATGACTAGGGAGATGACTACTGTCATGAGTTGAATTCTGTCCCCCCACAAAAGGTATGTTGAAGTCTTAACTATACCTCAGACTGTGACCTTATTTGGAAATAAGGTCATTGCAGATGTAATTTGTTAAGGTGAGGTTGTACTGGAATAGGGTTGGCCCCCCCATGCAGGATGCTTGGTGTTCTTGTCAGAAGATGACCATGTAAAATCAGAGACATGGGGAGAAATGCCCTGTGATGACAAAGACAGAGATTGGAGTTATGCAGCTAAGCCAAGAAATTCCAAAGATTGCAGCCAACCACCAGAAGCTAGGAAGAGATGAGGAAAGATCCCTGCAGGTCTCAGAGGAGCCTGGCCCTGCAAACACCTGGATTTCAGACTGCCGGCGTCAAGACTGTGAGACAGTGTGTCTCTGATGTTTGAAGTCTGTGGTGCTTTGGGATGGAGCCCCAGCAAACTAACAGAACACAGTTATCTTTTCACCTCTGACAAACCCTCTGTCCACCCCCCAGGCCTGCTCACACTCACACCCCACTCGCCACCCATGGAAATGCTGGTCTCAGGGAAGTGAGGAATGGTACAAGAGAGTGAGGTGAAGTCCAGCTGACCCTTGCCTCCCGTGAGGGCTCTCAGGGAGGACGCTGTGGTGGGCCTGGCGAGAGCGCCACCTCCAACCCAGCCGGGTGGTGTGGGCAGAGGAGGGCAGGCTCAAAGCTGTCCTACCTGCGGTGGCCCGTGAACCAGAGCACTGCTCTGAAAGGCTGGCAGAGCCTGGGACACAGGAACTGGAGGCCTGCGCTTGGCTTTGAACCAGAATGGACCACCCCAGTGGCACAGGGCCCTTCACCATGTGCCCAGCTTGAAAGGAACAGATCACGGAGGCCACTCAAGCACTGAAAGGACTGGGGGGTCATGAGGGGTCATGAGGGGTCATGAGGGGTCCTGGGGCAGTGAACCCCAGCGGGAGAGTCCTGCAATGGTATGAGGGCTGCACAAGTGGATGCCAAGGGCCCATCCTTCTCTGAGATTCCTCATTTCTACCAGGTGACAGCCTCCCATGCCTTCACGTTCCTATGAAAGCACTGAAATGCTGGTGTCGCCTGCGGTGAAGACAGTTGTAAACCACACCCACAACCCTGGGAGGTCAGAACTCAGTTCCACGTGGCTTATCAACCCGTCACCTGTCATCACCATCTGTCCCACGGTCTGGGCTGCTCCAGAGATAACCGGTTCATACACTCACACTCAGGGAACAAACACAAACCCCGACACTCGTGCTGTCCACCAAACGTGACACGCAGCCATACCCTCACAACAACCAGATACACTCAGCATCAGCATCACAAATATCCGTACACATGCTGACACTCACACTCCAATCAGAGCCTCTCACCGTCACAGAGACACACGGGCAGTCACAGGCACCCAGCACAAATTCACAGAGAAACAGCCACGAACACGTGCTCTCCACAATCCAGAAACACGTGTTCTCTCTCACACACGCACACATACACACACAGAGTACTCAGGAAATCCCACAGGCCTTTACAACAGAGCCAGGAGCTTTTCTCAGTCAAGGTCCTCAGTCTCCAAACGCCCAATTCATGCCACAAATAAAATGGTTACGAACATATCTATTCAGTGTGGAGCTTTACTCAGTGCTGATTTTCTGAGAGAAGGGAGCTATGGTTCACCCTCCTCAGGTGCCTCCTCCGGAGAAGGCCTTGGGCAGGGCCTGCTCCAGGGCCAAGCAGGACCTGCCTGCGTCCTCTGACTCCTGTCGCATTGGTGTCTGCTTCATTCATGAGGAGCTTAAAGGTGGAGCAGAAATCCAGGCCCAGCCTCAAGGAATGCCAAAGCAAGATGGAGAGGGGCCAAGGGGAAGTGGGCAGGAGGGAGACCAGAGGAGAACGCACCGGGACCCAGAGCCAGGATGGAGGGTCGGACGGCAGAGGCAGGACAAGAGGGAGGCCAGGGCCCCCCACCATGACAGCCAGGCTGGAGGAAGCGCACAGAGTCCCGACACGCAGTCACCCACTGCAGGGAAACAGGCCCTCGGACACACACTCACAGGCCACACTGGAGTGCAGAACAGAGGAACAGACCTAGGGTCTGCCACCAGGCAGGTGAGAAGAAAAGGGACTTGGATGTCCCTCCTCCAGCCCCAAAGTGTTGTTTTCTTGAGGCCATGCTGCCCTCTCGTGAACGCGCTTGGTCAAGGAACCGGAGCGCATGGCCTGAGCCCCCCAGAGCCTGCACCCTGACGCAGACATGAGGACTGACAATGACTGCTTCTCCGCTAAAACCACGTTTCAAGGCGCTGAAACAGATGGAGTATACGAACGTGCCTGTCAAATTAAGTGAGGAAGATTGAGATGGGCTCTTGGTAGATGTGATATTTTATTTCTTGGAGAAGAGGAAAGAGAACAGAGAGCAGAGACCAACCTGTGGACAGAATGTTGGGTGCACGTGGATATGCTACACTTTATTATATTCTATTACATTCTATTCTATTCTATTCTATTCTATTCTATTCTATTCTATTCATCTGTCTGTCTTTGTAATATTTTGTAATTAAAGATAAAAATTACAATGTAAAAGGGGGAGAGAACTCTGTGGTTAATCCCAATTAGAAAAAATTACTTTAAAAAAATGAATGCCCATCACTTTCGCCCCTTCAGTGATGGACTGTGTTGCTCTTGATCCTGTATCTTTCCTGCATTCAAGGAACATGGAGACTTTTCAGTTCTTCCCACTGGAAGCATAATGCACTTCCTTTCCCTTTGACTTTGGGCTTGCCCAATGACTTGCCAATGGGGTATCAGCAGGTGTGACAGGAGCAGGGACTTGAAACGTGTTGCATGGTTGGGCTTGTGCGCTTATAATTCTTTTTTCACCATGGGAAGAACATTCTCCAGCTAGCTCACTGGTTCAAGGAAGATGAGAGACCCATGGAACAGGCCTGGACCTGACATGACACCAACTGGATCAGCCAATTCACAGTCAACCTGCAGAGGAGTCAGAATAAATTATTGTTGTTTAAAGTCACTGGGTTTTGGGGTGGTTGTCACACAGCATTGTTGTGGCAATAGCTAATTGATACTCCACCTTTCTTCCTTCCCATTATCACCACCTAATCCATCCCTAGTCTTCCTGATTCTTGTCTCTCCTTCTCACATCCAGCCCACTCGCTGCTAAATTCATCTCCTTAAACACCAACCCCCACTGTGCCACTTTTCTGCTAAAAATTCCTTAGAAATCCACTCTTCTCCTGACCCCCTAGGGCTTTGCATGCCCTGGATCCAACCAGTTGACCGAGCTGCCAATGACGTCTCACCAACATGCCACCCTAGCCAGACCATTCTCCTTTCTGTGATCCAAATACATCACTCACATCCCCATGTCACATCTTTGGTCATTCTAGACCCCTGGCCTGAAATGCCTTCTCCGTTCTAGATGAATCCTAGACATCCTCCAAGACACTCCTCAAGTCCCACCCTTCTCAGGAAGCTTCCCTCTAAAGTGCACAGCTCTTATTTTCCTTCACCCAGCACCATTCCCTCTCTTTCTTGTTCAGCATCTGATTTTTCTTGGGGACCCATTTTTCCTCCAGCTTCCATCCCTGCAGTCTGGGTGTGGCTCAGTCCACCTTCTTGGCTCCAAGGGTAGGCTATGATGAAAGGTTGGCCTGTCTGGGAGGGAGTTGTACCTCCCTGGCCAGCAGTCGGTTCATGTCTGGGCATACGACCAGATCAGAGCCAATGAGAGCCTGGGACTTCTGCTGGAACTGTTGGGAAAGAAAAGTCCTCTTGTCAGAAAAACAAAGTCTGGAGCTGCTGGTGGCCATGTGTGCCACCCCGTAGGGAGGTTTGTCTGAAAATGAAGCCAACACCCAGGAAAGCAGACCCAAGACGAGAAAAGGCAGATTCCTAATGGGAACTTGGAGGCCCACATCTAACCTTGCCTGAAGCAAACCCTCCCTCTGGTCTTTCCAGTTCACGAGCCGATTAACACCCGTTTATCACTGGGTCTCTGTCACAGCAAACACAGGCCGGTCCGATGCCTCCTGAGGGAGGCATCTCTCAACTCTCAGCCTTGAGCACCTCAGCGTCCAAACTGCCGAGTCTGTACAGCCTGGAAAGGAAAGTCGCTTCAGAGAGGACTGTTCACCGTCTCCCAAGGAGTGTGTCTGTCACCCCCCAGCCAGGGCACTGCAGGAGCCTGCCCCCTCCATCGTCTCTGTGACCGTCCCCGCCTCACCAGCCTGAGAGAGAGCCTCGCACAGGACATGTGCTCAAAACATGATTTGCTAATTGGCTGGGTTTCCTAGGACAGGTCTGTTTTGTTTTCTTTTGTTTTTGTAAATGAGGCAGATTATGCTGCTTTTCAAAATATTTGGAGGTGACCCTGATGCTGTATAAGTCCCCCAGCAGATCTGCACTGCTACTTACGTCTCCCTTTGCTGCCGCAGACCGTGCTTCCTACACACACACCCGCGCACACACACACTGGCTTTTTTCCAAGGATCTCTTTTTCATCTGTGTCAACAGCAACTGAGAGGTTGCACAGGAATTCCTACCCAAGGAGAAGAAGGAAAGGAAATAACCAGCTGGTAATTATAACCCTCTCTGCTCCCTTTCCAAGACGTTATTTAAATGATTTAGTTGTTTTCTTCCAACACAGTTACTGCTGGTGTCACATGGCTCCACTTTGGCATAGGGAATTATTGCAGGTGTAGCTGTTTTTAACTGCCTCCCAGCAGGGACTACCTCATTCCCTCTTCCCTGACACCGTGGGGCAGTGCAGGCCTGGCTGTGTTGGGCAAGCTGCTGACCACTAGGATTTGGGCTTGTCATGGCTCCTGAGGGGTGAGGAAGAACCAGAGGCCTCTGCCCCGATCCTTTCTGCCCTGAGGACCCCCGCCAGGTGGCTCGAGGCAGCGGAGCTGAGGAAAAGGCTCATGAAGAATGCGAGCTTCCCTCAGGTACTGCATCCAATCTGTCCTTGTCCTTCAGCTCGAGGAATCAAGAAACTAATGGCCTGCTCTGCCTTCCTCCCAGGAACAGTGAAGGAAGCCACTGCTCAGTTTCCACTGGACTCCAGTTCTGTCTTTGAACTGAGCAAGGCGCAAATGACTGGCTCTTCTTCTGGAATGTTGGGTTTCGTTAGCACCCCAGCCTTCGCTGGCTTCTGTTCCAAGGTCTGCAGCAGTTCTGCTCCAAGCGCTTCAGACCTGTGACTGCATCCTAAAACTGAGACAGACGAGCGAAGACCAGCCAAGGGCTGGCTTCTGAGACAGGGGCGCATGCTGAGTGCCCCAGGCTACATGGCTGGGCAAACTCAGGGAGAAACCCTCCCAGGGAAGGCATGTGGCCAGGGTGATGCGCAAGAATGTCCTCAAACACAAGAAAGAGGGAGAAAGAAGAAAGGGAGAAGGGGAAGGAAGAGGAAATACAGGGGGTAAAAAACGAAACTTGAATTGCCAGTGAATAGTCCTTGAATAATTTACATTTCCAACTAAATCGTATGTTCTTGACACAGTGTCTGAAAAATACTTTTTATATAAAAAGAAAAGGGCCCCTAAGCGCGTATTTCTACCATAGGTTTCAGGAGCGATGTGAGATGCATTTCAGAGCTGGGCAGCCCTGGGAAGCGTTTGAGTCCTCTCAGTTTTGCACCAGGAATGATGAGTGGAATTAGAAGTCGTCTATCGGGCTTCGCCTTATTTCCAACCCATTTATTCAACCCCAACAAACAAACCAAAATTTACTTTAAGGTCATTTAGCTATCTTCTATCAAAGAGGAGCCTTTTTTGGCCAGAATCCACTGGGCCTCCTTGATGAGAGAGTCTGTGCCCTAGAGAGTTCTGCTCCCAAGGCCACCGCTCATGCAGATGTCTTACTTACAGGACTGGGGACGAGGACAAGTAAGACATTTGGCAGAAAACAAGACCCCACAGAGTTCTGAGTGGGAATAACAATAACTCACCACACCATGGCTTGACGAGTGGTGTAGGTCTGCGCCCAGGAACCGAACCTGGGCCACCGGAGTGCCCTGAACTGAACCGCTAGGTCCCAGGGCTAGCCCCTGAAACTCCACATTTTGTCTGGGAAACAACCCCCATAGCCCATGACAGGAAATGGTTAACTAAACACAGACACTTAGCCTCAAAGGAATAGTGGATGGTGACTAAAGAACAGAAAAATGTGATGAAAGTACACCTGTGATCAAAGTAAAACCCAATGCTCTGGACTCCACATGCAGTGCTCTTTCTGCCTCAGCATCAAAGGCAGGTCGCGGGCTGAGGGCAGACGTCCTCGGTGTCAGGGCTGCCTGGAGCTGGGTCCCCGGGTATGGCCCTCCCCCGGCCTACAGACAGCATTATAGAACCTGAGGCTTTCCAGGCATCCTGTCTATACAGGAGGCATCCCCTATGGAACGATTTTTGTCCTGCATACTATACTGACTTTGTCGAGATGCCCTAAATGTCTGCATTCAGCTTTCCTTTTT
The DNA here is from genome assembly GCF_037783145.1 of Equus przewalskii. NCBI lineage: Eukaryota > Metazoa > Chordata > Mammalia > Perissodactyla > Equidae > Equus > Equus przewalskii. The sequence goes on along the minus strand of NC_091839.1, from coordinate 184,091 downwards.
CAACAAATCACAAAAATTCAGCAATGAGAGCTATTTTTCAAATTTACTTGGGCATCCTATGTTTTTATTTGCTAAGTCTGGCAATAATTGCACACTATTTATCCCATTTAATCTATCATTTAATCCATCCCATTTAATCTTCACAACAGTTCTATAAGACAGTTGCAACTATTCTCATGTTACCAGTGAGAAAACCAGGCATAGAGAGAGTCAAGAGCTTGCACAAGACCGTACAGCAGAGTACCGAGGTCAGCCACACAGCCACACAGCCAGGGGGCAGAGCCCTGCCTAGGAGGTCACACCGCCTCCCATGGGTGGGTGCTTAATCCAGGGCAAGGAACAAATGAGGAGAAATTTTGAAATGATAAAAAGGCAGGACCATCTCTCCTGGCTTTGCCTTAATCCTTTTGCAGACCCTGGAGCATCTGGAGCCACTCTTAGGGTGTTGGTGAAGGGGTGCTGGCCAGGCGATGTGGCGGGAATGGGGTCAGGTGTGAAACCCGCTGGAGATGGGGGGCAAGGGCAGGAAAAGGAGCGAGAAGGGGTAAACCAACACAGTTGGAGCACAGATGAGCACTGGGGGCAGGAGGAAGAGAACCGCAGGCTGGAGGGACCTGGGTTGTGTGCAGCTCTCCCCTGTAGGCTGCCTCTCCATAGGCATGGCGGGCACACTGCCTAGGGCCCAGGGGGCTTTCTCAGGCCTACAAGATTATTTTAATTTTCTTTTAAAATCAGAATGAAGGGGCCGGCCCAGTGGTGCAGTGGTTAAATTCGCACGTTCTGCTTCTCAGCAGCCCGGGGTTCGCTGGTTTGGATCCCAGGTGAGGACATGGCACTGCTTGGCACGCCATGCTGTGGTAGGCATCCCATGTATAAAGTAGAGGAAGATGGGCACGATGTTAGCTCAGGGCCAGGCTTCCTCAGCAAAAAGAGGAGGACTGGCAGTAGTTAGGGCTAATCTTCCTAAAAAAAAAAAAAATCAGAATGAAAAAATGTAGTAATAATGAATACATAATAATGAATCCAGCCTAGATTATATTCATCTTTATTCAAACTCTCTCGTAAAGTATAATTTGTAATATTTTTTATGGAAGGGCCCTAAGAAGGTGAAAGTGTGTCAGGCTCATAGAAGTCATCATGCAGCCCTGCCCCGGGGTTCTCGAACACAGCAACAGGGGGCAGACTACCTTCCTTAGTGCCATCTTCTGCACGTGGTGAGGAGCATTCTCGCGCTCCCCAGAGCTCCCCAGAGCGCCCCAGGTCTTCACCCAGCCCTTCTCTAAAAGCTGAGAATTGCACCAGCCTTCTCCGAGCTCACCTCTGTGGCGCGCTGCTGCAGTAGGAAGTGGCCAAAGCTGAGGAAGAGGAGGGGAGAAGAAGCATGTGCTGGCAGAGGGCCAAAGGTGCGCTGACGTGTAGGATCTCTGCCGGATGGATGTCTCATCCCAATCAGCAACCCACACCTGGCCTGGCCCCACCCCTTCCCCCAAACTCCTGGGGTTACTGATGGGCTGGAGGGAAAGGAAAGTCAGCTCAGGAAGAATAAACACACACACACATGTACACACGCACACCCCCCCCCCCCACATTCACACAGGCACACACACTTGCACACATACATACATCACACATATACCCACAGACTGACACACACACATCCACACACATAAATACACACAGAGAAAAGGATGGAAAATAATTATACATAGAAATCAGCGAACATTTAAGAGAAGAACTCTCCACTGGGGCGAGGCCATTTTTATAGGTTCCTTAGACTAACAGTTAGCGAAATCAATCACAGCACGTCAGAGCACAAAGGCATCACAGAGCTCATCGAGTCTGCCTTCCTCATTTGACAGACAAGTAAATGAGACTGGGAAGGGAGAAGGGGTTAGCCCAAGGTCACCCACTGTCAGTGGAAGGGAGGGCATTCAATGGGGAAACTGCTGGCACTGGTCATCAGAGAAGAGACGTTTTCTCAAAGACAATGAACACAGAATATTTGTGTCTATTCCCCCAGGCAGGGTGAAGAGCCTGTCCCAGATCACTCAAGCGTGTGAGGGTCCCTCCCCACCCCCACGGGCCCCAGTGCACTGTTACTTATAAAGTATACACCCAAGATGTGAGGCAGGAACCTTCCCAAGAATGCAAGGGACATCCGAAAGGAGACCAGTTGCCCTCGCCCAAGGCTCTGAGCGAAAGATAACAATTCTATTTCAAATTCACTGACTCCTGCAGGGAGGCAACTGCAGCATTCAGAAAAGGCTTGGAGACGTGCCCAGGGACCTCCACCTGCTTCCCTGTGGGTGGGCAGGATGCCCCCTTCCTGATACAATTTGAGGGACACCAACAGGACCCCCACGTTCCCCAAAGGTACCTGAGCACCCACCGTCAGCGTGGCTCGTTCAGATTACTTTTCACTCCTAGAAACAACCCTTCCAGAGATCCTCCCGAAACTAAGCGTTTCTAAGGGGAGAAACCCTGCAGTGCCGGGAGGCACCTTGCGGAGGGCGTGCAGGTTCACACTGGGGACCAGGGTGCGGAGGGGGCCAAGCCGCGGCTCTGCATCTTGGGAATGATTGACAGAGCTCGGGATGCCGACCCTGCGGGGGAGAAGCCTCACAGCGAACAGAACCTACAGCAGCATTTCTCAACCAAGAAAACGACCCCCTCTGCAGAAAGGGGTCGTGTACCTCACTCAGAGAAGAACCCCCAGCTAAAGGGACAACTTGTGATTAATGGGCCAGACTTCTAGTAGTTACCAGAGGCAGGTTTCAGGTCAGGGTAAGCAAGAACTCATTAACAGCTCATGGGTAGAGTTGACCAGAAGAGAAACACGCTGTATCAGAGAAGCAGAGGGATTTGCCTACATTCTGGATTTAGAATATAAAGTACTCCTCAGAGGGCTGGTGGAGACTTCATTCGGTGGTGATGTGGGCTTGGGAATGGTCCATGTATAGATATCAGAAGTGGAACCTTCCAAGTTTCCAAGAATGTTTGGGAGTCCCTTTGTGGTGATCGTGCTCAGGGGAGGGGAGGTGCGCAGGAGGCACCTGCAGAGAGTCTGCAGTCTTGCCACCTCAAGAACATAACTGAACTTCAAGCAAGGGGACCAGAGGATAAGTAATCAACTACAACGGGCTACTCTCCTGGCTTTTCCACGCTAATGCTAATGACGTAATAATGAAGAACACCAGTTCCAACTGAAGTCAACAGTCATCAGGGCAGCGTAACACATGGTCCTGAGAAGCCCAGCCTGGAGCAAGGATTTGAGTGGGGTCTGGGAGATGGGAGGGCAAAAAGAGTAAGATCACCTGGAAGGTCTTGGGAGGCAGTGAGAGGGGTATAGGAGTCCCTTTGCTCAAGTGCAAGGGTTTGTGAAGCCATGTTTCCTCCTGTGTCCCCACCGAAGCATGGAACCAGGGGAATGGACAAGATCAAGCTCTGTGAAGAATAGACTTCAAAGTCAGCCATGGTCAGATAATCCTATGGTGAGCATGTTGACCAGAGAAGATACTAGTTATAACTAACAATTATTGAGCACTTATTATGTGCCAAGCACTATTCTAAACACTTTGCGTCAAGCCTATAAGGGGAAACTTCGTGATGCTATGCTACAGATGAGGGTGTCCCAGGGCTCTAGCTAGTAAGCAGTGGAGTCAGGAGGTGACCCCAGGAAGTCTGACCCAGAGCCTGGATCCCTTTCCACTCTACCTTTTAATCGAGCACTCATGTGGGGCCTGCATGGTCCTCAGCATTTTACAGGGACAAGCATTTTGACACAGTCTGAGCCAGAGTTGAGACTCTGACAGGCCGGGGAGACTACACAGGCCCTATGGGGCCCACTGTGAGCTGTGGGCTGAGCAACTAGCAACATTCCCGGGATGTTCCCAGGCTTGTTCCCTGATTCACTAGGACCCAGGAGCCTGTGGGAATGACCTAAACCAAGTCATGATTGGCTTTCATAAATATGCAGACATAACTGACAGACCAGGGCTCCCCAAAGCAGGCCAGTTTAAGGACAGACAATGGAACCCCTCCGGGAAGAAGGCATTTCTCCACTTGGCCCGATGGAGCGGTGGGCCCAGGCAAAGGTAAAGAATGTGCCCGGCTGTCTCTAACTCTGTCCTCATTGCCTGCCCCAGATGCTTCGAATAGAGACAGCTATTGTACAAAGGTCTGTCCATCGGCAGGTGTCCACTGCAGAGCTAAGGGGACTGTGTCCCTTAGAGACAATGTGAGAATCAAGACAATTGGAGGAGGTGCTCAGAGGAGTGGGCAGTAGCCTGTGGCAGGGGTCATGGTGGTCTGGGAGGGGGCGGGCAGTTGCCAGACAGCCACCCATCCTGGGCAGCAGAGTCATGAGGATGAGTGAGGCTGCAAGAGGGGGATCTCAGGACAGCCATGATTAGGTATGTGGCCACTGCCTGCTCCAGGCTTCCTGTTGGGCATCGCTGGGGAGGGGTCCTGGGCTGCCAGCTGGTAAGGGAAGGGGTGGCTCACAGCCAGGCTCTTATAAGTTGTTCATACTTGCATTCATCATTGGTGAGCTGAGACCACTGGCTACACTTCCCAAACCCTGTAAGCAGATGCGATTATTAGGCCCAAATTATGAAAGAGGAACCTGAGACACACAGAGGGCAAGTAAATGTTTCCAGATCGCACAGCCACTAAGTGGCGGGACCAGGAACCAGCCCCGGCCAGGTCTCACTCTCCACGTCATGTTCTTCTTGAGAAGTTCAGTGGGATGATCTCTCAGGGCCCTTCCAGCCTGAGTACACATCCTAGAAGTCATTAAGACCGTACTATAAGGATAACAGTAACAGAAAATACTTATGGGTGCTTCACAGTAAGTACATAAAGTACTTCCTATTATTAATATTCCTGTTTCATAGATAAAAATGAGTATGGTAAGCATTATTAAGATTCACTAATATCCAACTCTCCTCTACTTCATGGTCCTTGAAGAATTGCAATTCCCAGCCCCTTGAGTTTAGGCACTGCCGCTGGCTGGTTGCGACCAGTGAAAGACGAGCAAAGGTGACTCATGCCACATCCAGGCCAAAGCACCTACATGCTGGTGCCGGGCCACCACCCCTCTCCCTCTGCCCCCGTGATGCTGCCACAAACCCCAGCACCTCGTGCTGAGATGACAGCAGCTTCTGTCAATCTGGGCCCCTTCATGACCGACAACTTATAGAGCAGTCCCACACCCCCAGCAGCCCCACCCCGGACTTGCAGCAAGCTTGGGAAAGAAATCTAGGCTGTTTTAAATGGAGATTTGGGGTTGTTTATTGTCTAGTCTGTCCCTGACTGATAACAGTGAGACCCAGAAGGTTAAGCAACTTTCTCAAGCCCACCCAGCTATCAAGAGGGGGAGTGGGATTGGAACTCTCAGAATCAAGAGTTTCATCAGGGTCTTGCCTCCTGATGCAGCAGGATGAGGCTGATAGAAGCATCAGGTGTGAAAGCAAAGGGGAAGGATTCCCAAGGGAGAGGATCAGGCGTGTCCATGAGCTCCAGACTGCTGGGGACAGGAGTCACAGTGAGAAACGGGGTGGCATTGGCTGTGCACCAGGAGACAGGGCTTACTGCAGTGGCAACGTCCCTGCCCAGGATGCTCCAGTGGGAGAGTGACGCCAACACGGGCTCACCTGGAACACGAGTCAGGTAACCAGAGATGGGGAGGTGAGTGAGGGGACCTTCAGTAATGAGGCAGGAACCATGCCAAAGCTGGAGCACTGACTCCAGCCACTTCTGCTGCTGGGTGGCCCAACAATGAGCCTGGGACAAGCTGTCCTCCCCAGACAGAGCACACAGGGCTGCCTCCAAAGATCACAGCACATGGTGCACATGGAGGGCTGGGCACAGCCCAGAGATGAAGGAAAAGTTTTCCCAGGAGACCAGGATGGCCAGCTCCTCGCTGCCTGCTCCGTTGTCCTCATTAGCCATGTCCTTTGAAAGGCACCATCTCTCAGCCCACACCAAAGGCCAGAGCCCAGCTGCCGGGCACAGGGAGGCCAAGAAGCTCTGGGAGGACACGGGGGGAAACAGCAGGCGGACATCAGCAGCAGGGCTCCATCTTGGGCTCCTCGCTTTCGTAGGAAGCCATCTCTGGCACATCCTTGTAATGGCAGCACATGAGTCCTGACGCCAGTGTCACGCAGGCATCATCACCATCTCACATCCACAACACCTTACAAAGCTGTTCGAAGGGTCTCCTGTTGACATCTCCCAGTAACTCGGTGACACTGGCCAGCTGGACAACGGTGTATCCCCACTTACAGATGAGATAGGGCTGGCTATCGTTGTTAACAACAGCCACAGCCAGTGCTGGATTCGTGCACTGACCCCCGCACCTGCCCCTCAGCCCAGCAGTCAGTTTTCTTGACCCTCAGAAGCAGCCGGGCAGAGGCGACCTGCAAGGAAAATCTCAGGCTGGGCTCAAGCCAGTCACGACTGCTGCTGCTCCTGTCATTCCTGGTGTAGGACAACCAGTCCCTTCATTCCTGAGCCAGGCATGAGGCTTAGAGCTCACAGTCCCATGGGCGAAGGAGTAGGGACACTTCAAGGCAACTCCTCGGGGAAGGGAGATCCCCGTCCCTCGCGCAGATGGGCGTGCAGTGGCGAGCTGCCATCCGTGGCCTCCTCTGCAGGTCTGAGGCTCAGCAGCCACGGGTCTACGTGGGGCAGGGGAGACACGCAGGAAGCTCTGCACACTCACACCTGGCTGGCCTGAGGGCCTCGGTAAGGAAGCCTGAGGCAGAAAACAGCCCCCACTGTGACCCTCGATGGGCACCATCGAGGCCTTCAGAGAGCCCTGCAGAACAGGTGGAGGCACCCGCTCCTTAGACCCAGGTCTTCCTGTCCTTGCTGCTTCGGGAGCCCCAGAGCTGAGGCTTTCCCAAGGGACTTCCGGGCCCCTGGCTGGAGCAGCGCATTTGTAAACAGGCCACAGCTGGCCCAGAGGGAACCCGCATTCAGGTAGACTGAGGCGAGGAGCCCTCTGAGCAGGAAAGAGGCCTTGCAACGGCCCACCCTCTGCTTCAAGTCCTGTCGCCTCCAGAGACTTCCTGGGTTTTCCAGCCGAGGGCTCCCCTGGGCCTCCTCCTGGAAGCCCTTGTTTTCTGGCCGAGACGTCTGGCATGCTGGATGCTCCTTCCACCCATGCTTGGTTCCATGTAACTGGGGATGTTCCCTGTTTCACATGGTGGTTGGAGTCAGGGCCTGTGGCCTGGGCACCCAGCAGGCACAAATAAACACCCAGCTCGTTGAAATAAGTGTCATTTGATAAATGGACCCAGTGTATCATGTGCCATGCCAGCCTGTTTTCTGGGATTCCTTTCCTAAATTTCTGCACCCCTTAAGGCACAGCCACATGTGACTAGAAAGCGAGGATTCCAAACTCTGATCAGCCCTCCCCAAAGGGCCATCAGTGCCTGCTCTTGCCTGGCTATGTACGAACAGCAGGCCAGTCTCAGCCTCTATTTCCTTACAGATAGATGCACTCTCTCAATTTTCTTGAAATAACAGGACCCATTATGATCTGTATGTTATTTTTCTGATTCTTATAGGGATACATACTAGAAATCATATCATTTGTTTCCTAATAGTAAAATAAACAAAAACACACAAGCATAATGATATTTGGCACTTGATACTCAGTGTCAGTGAGTGAGGGGCAAAGGGGAGCGGTGGAGAGTGTGGCGAACTCCAGAGCACGCGGCCCGTTAAAGGGGCAGCCACTCCTCAGCTCTCATTGTCCAGGAAGACAGGCCCAGGGATGTCAGACCTTCAGACATTTTTCAGATGCTATAAATCCAGATTGCTATGTGAAACCTCCCTTTAAATGTTAGCCAATAATTACTTCATCTAAAAAACTAGTGTGTGAGCTAACTGTGTGCATTCAAACAAAACCCCATCAGAACGCCAGATATGGTCTCCTATAAATGCCAGTGTACAATGGCTGCAACAAAACCGTGGGTCCCCCGTGCCCTCCATCAGCCTCTGCGAAAGGGATACTTAGTTCAAGAAACCCCAGCTCGGGTCCTGGGTGCCAACTGTGAAACTGCAGGGTGAGAGCTCGCATCTGACAGGCGCTGAGTTTCCAGCTGCAAATGGCAACACTTTGTCAAAGCCCGCCTGGTACTTCTCCATCCCACCATCAGTCTCTTTAATGACAAAAATAATTAACACATTCATATAAAAGCACAGAACGAAAGAGAGCTTTAATTTGCCCATCTATTTCAGGGTCATCCCTGTTATCAATATATGACAAGCTAATGGGTCTTAATTAAAGCAGCAGCAGTAAAGCCATTTAGGAAACTAAGGGATTATTCTGAGTCCCAGCGGTGACAGTGCGCTCTGTGCACCGGGGAAGATGACAGATTTGCTTTCCGCAGTGTCTCAGATGTATCATCCTGAAACCACCTGCTCTTGGTGGTAGAGAGACGTGTTCTTGTCTTTGCAGAAAGTGCTTTGGTCTGGTGGCTGCTCCAGAATGGCAGCAACAATGAATTATGGGAACTAGGTAAGGGCATGAGAACCAGGCAGGATAAGAGGGTATTAGCAGGCCAGATTGCAGGCCAATGATCACGACCCCAAAGCATTCATGAGCCAAAGGTCAAGACAGTACTGTACCTCAGAGTCATTCTCATCCTGTCGCTCTTTGCCATTCTCCAAACCCAATAAGTTTCTGAGCACTGTGGACTCTATTTCAGGAATCTCTCTCAAATCCGGGCCCTCGCTGTCACCATCTTTTCCCTGGAACCCTGCAGAGCCCACTTCACCGCCAGTCTCCCTCAGGGCCGAGGCTGTGACCCTTAGGTAACGTCCTCCTTCCTAAAGCACTCAATGGCTTTGATTTCCAGAGCAGAAATTAAAAATTGACCATCTGACAAACAAAACAAACTTTGGCTCACTGAGTATTTATAACATTGAATTCATTTTATGTGTAATTGGGAGGTTTTGCATAAAAATATGGATTTCTTGCAAGACTGGGCCCACATTCCTGGGTGGCAACACTGGGATGGAGCGATCTCATTGAGGCTCACCAGGTGGCCATCCTCCCACCACACCCTATTCCCACTTACAGCCTCGGTGCTCACTCACATTACTGCCCGGGCCTGCGGGTATCGGAGTTTGCAGGCCATGACACATAGAGGCAGAAAACAGAAACCCAGGACACAGAAGGGTTCTAACAAAATGTTCAGATGTCTCTTGCTAGGAAGGAAAATAATCTCTGGACATGAGCGGTTCAGCACGCACCAGTGAGCAGAGGTGCATGGTGTAGCCAGAGAGAAGGGCAAAGGTTATGGGAAAAAGACACAGGCCCACAGACCTCAGTGCTCTGCATTTTGTCACAAGCAATCACACCTTCTTACAAAAGAAAGAAGAACAGCAAGTCCCTCAAGACTAGGACATCTTTAACCTTGACCCAGATGGCATCAGCTCAGGGTGGCCCCTTGGAGATCCATGAAAGCCAAAAAAGAGGGACACGGAGAAGCCGGCATGCCTCGCTGGCCCTGCTGGGCTTTGAGTGTTGAACGTCTGGCGAGGAGCCCTTTGTCTGAATTAGAGAGTGAATTTACAAACCAAGTTTCTACCTCATCCTTAAATACTTTCAGCCCGACTCTTATTTTGAGATTCAGGGACACACGTAACAGAATAAATTCTCGGGCCAGGAGCCGTGTGTCCCCTGCTGATGGGAAACCTCAGTGGTATCTCCCAGGCCTGACTCTAAGGACTCTGCTGCTCAGCTGAGCTGGCCTCTGAAACACAAGAATTTGCTGTCCCAGCCAGGAGCCTCACACCCTGTCCGCTGTCCTGCCTCGTCGGGCCCCAAACTGTCTGCCGACAGACCGTGGCCCATCTAGCCTTCTGTAGAGCACATTTTTGGCTCCGTGTAAAACAGAAGGAGGGTAAGACTGGGGCCCACATAATACACAGCTCCGTGGGATAGTAGCCAAGAAGTGCCCTGAGCTCCTTGAGGGGTTTCTCACCCTCATTTGCCTCTCAGGACTCAGGTGTGCCCAGGCCCGGAAGCCAGAGCCCAGGAGTCCCTATTCCACGGAACAGCTGTGGAGCTGGCCTTCGTCCAAGTGAGAAGACCTTTAGGCATGATTCCCTGAGGTCAGCCCCTCCCCCAGTGCCCCTGTCCTCCCAGAATCCCTCAGCCAGCTCGTAAAGCACCAGAGCAAGAGGAAACAGAGATTTGCCCAGAATCAAAAGCCATTTTGTACAAAAGCAAGACACATCTTGGGTAGAAATCACAGCTACAAAAACTACATCCTCTCTCCAGCCTTAACCTTGGTACAACTGTGGCCACAAATGTTGTCTGTCTAAATTCAGATTCTGTTCCATTTTAGATCAATGGTTTACTCAAAAACTTCACGCTTACGTGGCATGGTCTGTGCAGGTGGCTTAAACTTGTCTTCCAGCATCAGCAATAACCGTCTTCTACGTTTTCCTTTCCAGTCACTAATTTGATACCTTCACGAAAAGAAATGTCAATAATTTGAGGGTTTTCAGAATAAAGTGCTGTGAGCTCCTCCAGATAGTGAGGAAGTGAGTGTCACAGTTATTATCCTGAGCTGAGAGGAAACACACTCGTGTCCCAGAGGCCTGGGCCCCGTCACTGCCTGCCTGAGGCTCAGGAAGAGCAGGTGTTGGTTATAATTGCATCCAGACTTCCTGCCATGGTCAGCTGAAAGTCAAACCTGTGAATGCCGCCTGACTACAATAAAGTCGGAGCACACAGACGTTTTTGCATCACTGCCTGGTGCAAATATCCTGACTGGGGTGGAATGAAGTGCTGTGAATGCATAACGGGGAGACACTGCTGGAATAGCAACCAACAAACCGTCAGCTGCTGCTGCATTTTCTTATCTTCCTTTTTTTTTTCCAGGACCGAAAGCGATGACAGCTCTGTAAGGAAGGGGATTTGTCCATTTCCAGAGCAGGTTTTTCTTTGATCCTTCTGAGAGCAAGTCCATAGAAGCCCTTTTTTTAACCGAGGTCTTCACTGAGGATGCTTCCTGAGCTTTCCCATGGCAGTTCCATGCTTTCAAGTCTCCTTGGGCATCCAGACAGGGATCCCTAAGACACAGCCACCCCTCAAATCCCGGAGAGGGACTTGAACTCAGGGAGGTTCTCTTTGTCCCCAGGGCCCAGAATGTAGGCTCACACAGCTTACATTCTGGCCCCAGGGCTCAAACAGTCTCAGTCCTTACTTACAGATCCTACCAGAGTCCCGAGGAGGCCACAATGCAGGATGGCTGCCCTGTTGCAACCACAGCCTGATCCTGGGTAGAAGAGGGTAATAATAATCAGAGGTGAGAGTGACTGAGTGCTGACAACGTGCCAGGCACGGTCCTAAGTGGTTTTTAAACAATAATTCATGTCTTCCTCTCAACAAACTTGATGGATTCTATCTCAGCCTCATTTCACAGATGAGAAATATGGCACAGGAAGATAAGGTAACTAGCCTGAGGTCACACAACAGGGAAGCAGACAGGCAGGGATTCGAACAAGGGCAACCTTGCTGCCGAGCTCGACTCTTGGCCGTGGTGCTGCACTGCCTCCAGCCTCCAGGTAGGACACAAAGTGTGAGCAGGTCCGGTGTGAAACAGCAGAGAGCGCGGGGACTGGTGTAAATTGGCATGGACATGCTCTTACTTGAAGAAAGCAGTTCCTACTCAGATCCAGAGTGGAATACAGGCCTAGTATTACCAACTTGTTTTTCCAAGACACATTGGAAATCTAGATGCTATACGAGACCCTAACTTATAAAAGTTGGCAGCTAATTTAAAATCTTCCAAATGATGCAGGAGCCAAACCAAGCCAAGCTCAGGTGGGGCTGCTCTGAGAGCCACTACTTCATTACCAATGCATTGGGGAAAGCCTGGCTGCCGGACATTCCCCAGAAGGCTTCCTATGACCCCCCTACCCACAGGTGTACATCCAAGACCACATTCACAGGTGAGTCCTGAACACTGATGTGGCCCCAAGGGTGGCCCTCCTACTGAGCTCTAACCATGTTACCCAGCGCCTGGCACACAGTACTGCTTTGAGGAGTGAAAGAAGAAGATAAAAATGAGCTTAGTGCCCTTGGTGCTATAGCTTAAGGAAACCTAATGTTAGGAATTTAAGTACATACATAAATAGAAACAGGACTGTGGCAATAGCCATGGTTTGAGATTTGGGAGACATGGGCCTCTCAATCCAGACACAAATTTGGGTGCGACCTTGAGCACACTCTCAAGGTCCTTCCCCATCCCATTTGTGGGCTTGAGTCTGACAATGTCCAGATTGTCCTTAATCGTCCAGATGAAGAATGGATTTTTATCTTTCCAAAGGGCTCACCGCAGGTTCCTTTAAAGAGTGAGCGCGCCCATGTTTGTTTCCCAGCTGGAGCAGTGAAGCCGAGGCACTGAAGTGCTGTGTCCGCAGCCTCTCACATCCATCCTGTGAGCCCAGGAGAGTGAAGTATGCCCATTCCTCAGGAGGCGCTGAGGCGGACAGGGCTGGGCCAAGGGAGGGAGGGCAGGACCAGGGGCCGGAAATGCTCACAGAGGGGAAACACCACCGCCACCACGGCCCCTGCTCTCTGAGAGAGCCGCTCGGAGATAGGACTTCAGGCTCAACAGGCTCTAAGCAAAAGCTGAGGGAGGCTCAGGGTGGGCGCACATCTTTTGGATTCCTTTTTTTTTCCTAATCTTATTTATTTATTTTTAATTGCAGTAACATTGGATTATAACATTGTATAGCTTTCAGATGTACATCGCAATATATTTTGAATTCTGTGTACATTACATCATGTTCATCACCCAAAAACTAACTATAGTCCATGCCCTCACATGTGCACTTGCCCTCTTCCCCCATGGTAACCACCAATGCAATCTCTGTTGCTACGTGTTTGTTTGTTGTTGTTTTTATATTCTACTTACAAGTGAGATCATACAGTACTTGACTTTCTCCCTCTGACTTACTTCACTCAGCATAATACCCTCAAGGACCATCCATGTTGTCACAAATGGCCGGATTTCATCATTTCTTATGGCTGAGTAGTAGTCCATCGTGTATAAATACCACATCTTCTTTATCCATTTGTCCCTTGATGGGCACCTAGGTTGCTTCCAAGTCTTGGCTATTGTGTATAATGCTGCAATGAACATTGGGGTGCAGATATCTTTACGCCTTTGCATTTTCAAGTTCTTTTGATAAATACCCAGCGCTGGGATAGCTGGATCATATGGTATATCTATTCTTAATTTTCTGAGGATACTCCATACTGCTTTCCATAGTGGCTGCACCAGTTTGCACTCCCAACAGCAGTGTACAAGGGTTTCCTTCTCTCCACATCCTCTCCAACACTTGTTGTTTCTGGTCTTGTTAATTATAGCCATTCTGACTGGAGTTAGGTGATAACCTCATCATAGTTTTGATTTGCACTTCCCTGATAGCTAATGATGTTGAGCATCTTTTCATATACCTGTGGGCATCCATATATCTTCTTTGGAGAAATCTCTGTTCCCATCTTGTGCCCATTTTTTAATTGGGTTGTTGGGTTTTTTGTTGTTGATCTGTATGAGTTCTTTGTATATTTTGGATATTAACCCCTTATCTGATATATGGTTTGCAAATATCTACTCCCAATTGTTAGGTTGTCTTTTCGTTTTGTTGATGGTTTCCTTTGCTGTGCAGAAGCTTTTTAGTTTGATGTAGTCCCATTTGTTCATTTTTTCTTTTGTTTCCTTTGCCTGGTCAAACATGGTACTTGAAAATATGCTGCTAAGACCAATGTGAAAGAGCGTACTGCCTATGTTTTCTTCTAGAATTTTCATGGTTTCAGGTCTTACATTCAAGTCTTTAATCCATTTTGAGTTGATTTTTGTGCATGGCGTAAGGTAATGGTCTACTTTCATTCTTTTGCATGTGGCTGTCCAGTTTTCCCAACACCATTTATTGAAGAGACTCTCCTTTCTCCATCATATGCTCTTGGCTCCCTTGTTGAATATTAGCTGTCCATAAATGTGTGCGTTTACTTGTGGGCTCTCAATTTTGTTCCATTGATCTGTGTGTCTGTTTTTGTGCCAGTACCATGCTGATTTGGTTACTATGGCTTTGTAGTATATTTGGAAATCAGGGAGTGTGATACCTCCAGCTTTGTTCTTCTTTCTCAGGAATCCTTTGGCTATTCAGGGTCTTTTGTTTTTCCATATAAATTTTAGGATTCTTTGTTCTATTTCTGTGAAAAATGTTGTTGGAACTTTGATAGGATTGCGTTGAATCTATAGGTTGCTTTAGGAAGTATGGGCATTTTAATGATGTTAATTATTCCAATCCAAGAGCATGGAATATCTTTCTTTCCATTTCTTTGTGTTTTCTTCGATTTCTTTCAACAATCTTTTATAGTTTTCGGTGTACAGATCTTTCACCGTTTGATTAAGTTTACTCCTAGGTATTTTATTCTTTTTGTTGCAATTGTAAATGTGATTGTATTCTTAATTTCTCTTTCTGCTACTTCATTGTTAGTGTATAGAAACGCAACTGATTTTTGTCTGTTGATTTTGTATCCTGCAATTTCACTGTATTCCTTTCTTGTTTCTAAAAGTTTTTTAGTGGAATATTTAGGGTTTTCTAGATATAAAATCATGTCGTCTGCAAAGAGTGACAGTTTCACTTCTTCTTTTCCAGTGTGGATCCCTTTTATTTCTTTTTCTTGCCTGATTGCTCTGGCTAGGACTTCCAATACTATGTTAAATAAGAGTGGTGAAGGTGGGCATCCTTGTCTGGTTTCTGTTCTTAGAGGGATAGCTTTCAGTTTTTCTCCATTGAAAAGGATATTTGCTGTGGGTTTGTCATATATGGCCTTAATTATGTTGAAGTACTTTCCTTCTATACCCATTTTATTTAGAGTTTTTATCATAAATGGATGCTGTATCTTGTCAAATGCTTTCTCTGCATCTATGGAGATGATCATGTGATTTTTATTCTTCATTTTGTTAATGTGGTGTATCACGTAATAGATTTGTGGATGTTGAACCATCCCTGCATCCCTGGAATGACACTCACTTGATCGTGATGTATGATCTTTTTAATGTATTGTTGTATTCAATTTGCTAGTATTTTGTTGAGAATTTTTGCATTGCTGTCATCAGTGATATTGGCCTGTAATTTTCTTTTTATGTGTTGTCCTTGTCTGGTTTTGGTATCAGGATAATGTTGGCTTTGTAGAATGAGTTAGGAAGCCTCCCCTCCTCTTCAATTTTCTGGAAGAGTTTGAGAAGGATAGGTATTAAGTCTTCTTTGAATGTTTGGTAGAATTCACCAGGGGAGCCATCTGGTCCAGGACTTTTATTTTTTGGGTTTTTGATTGCTGTTTCAATCTCCTTACTAGTGATCAGTCTATTCAAATCTCCTACTTCTTCTTGGTCCAGTTTTGGAAGGTTGTATGTTTCTAGGAATTTATCCATTTCTTCTAGATTATCCAATTTGTTGCCCTGTAGCTTTTCATAGTATTCTCTTATTATCTTTTGTATTTCTGGGGTGTCTGTTGTAATCTCTCATCTTTCATTTCTGATTTCATCTATTTATTTATTTTTAAAGATTTTGTTTTTTTTCCTTTTTCTCCCCAAAGCCCCCCGGTACACAGTTGTATATTCTTAGTTGTGGGTCCTTCTAGTTGCAGCATGTGGGATGCTGCCTCAGCGTGGCTAGATGAGTAGTGCCATGTCCTCACCCAGGATTCGAACCAATGTAACACTGGGCCATCCGCAGTGGAGCACGTGAACTTAACCACCTGGCCACAGGGCAGGCCCCTGATTTTTATTTATTTGAGCCTTCTCTCTTTTTTTCTTGGTGAGTATAGCTAAGGGTTTGTCAATTTTGTTTATCTTTTCAAAGAACCAGCTCTTGGTTTGATTAATTTTTTCTATTGTCTTTTTCATTTATTTCTGCTCTGATTTTTATTATTTCCTTTCTTCTGCTGATTTGGGGATTTGTTTGTTGTTCTTTTTCCAGGACCTTTAGATGCACTTTTAGATTGTCTATTTGGGATTTTTCTTCTTTGTTAAGGTAGGCCTGAATTGCTATAAACTTCCCTCATAGAACCGCTTTTGCTGTTTCCTACAGATTTTGGCATGTTGCATTTTCATTTTCATTTGTCTCCAGGAATGTTTTTATTTCTTCATTGACCCAATCGTTGTTCAGTAGCATTTTGTTTAATCTCCACATTTTTGTGGCTTTTCTGGTTTTCTTCCTGTTGTTGATTTCTAGTTTCATACCTTTGTGGTCAGAAAAGATGTATGGTATTATTTCGATCTTCTTAAATTTATTGAGACTTGTTTTGTGGCCTAATATGTGATCAACCCTGGAGAATGTTCCATGTGCATTTGAAAAGAATGTGCATTCTGTGGTGATTGGATGGAATGTTGTGTATATATCTACTAGGTCCATATGGTCTAATGTGTCCTTTAAGGCCAGTGTTTCCTTATTGATCTTCTGTTTGGATGATCTATCCATTGGTGTAAGTGGGGTGTTAAAGTCCCCTACTATTATTGTGTTACTGTCTATTTCTCCTCTTATGTCTGTTAATAATTGCTTTATATATTTAGCTACTCATATGTTGGGTGCATAGATATTTACAAGGGTTATATTTTCTTGTTGGATTGTTCCCTTTATCATTATGTAGTGCCCATCTTCGTCTCTTGTTACAGTTTTTGTTTTGCAGTCTATTTTGTCTGATATAAGTATTGCTACCCCTGCTTTCTTTTCTTTGCCATTTGCATGGAATATCCTTTTCCATCCCTTCACTTTCAGTTTGTGAGTGTCTTTAGGTCTGAAGTGTGTCTCTTGTATGCAGTATATACATGGGTCTTCTTTTCTTATCTAATTGGCCACCCTATGGCATTTGATTGCAGCATTTAGTCCATTGACATTTAAAGTCCGTATTTATAAATATGTATTTATTGCCATTTTGTTACTTTTTTTTCTGGGTGTTTTAGTTCTTCTCTGTTCCTTTCTTTTTCTCTTGCTCTCTTTACTTGTGGTTTGATGGCTATCTTTAGTAATATGTTTGATTTCTTTTGTCTTACTTTTTTGCTTGCTTATTATAAGTTTATGATTTGTGATTACCATGAGGATCCTATTTAATATTCATGTATATAACAGTCTATATCGAGTTGATAGACTCTTTAGCTTGACCTCTTTCTAAAAGCTCCACTCTTTCACTCCCCTCCTCCCACATTTTATGTTTTTCAAATCATATATAGTCTCTTGTTTAGTGTGTGTCCATCCATTACCCTCGTATCATTGAAAAAAAGTGATTTTGGTACATTAGTCTTTTAACCTTCATATTATCTTCACAGGTAGTTAATCTGATACCTTTACTATATTTTTACCTTACAAGTGATTTTATTGCCTGTTTTTCTTGTTGTTGTTGTTTTGTTTTTTGATAAGAAGTTTTTTTATCCCTATTTGTGGTCATTCCTTTCCCACTTAAATAATTCCCTTCAGCATTTCTTGTAGAACTGGTTTCTTGGTGGTAAACTCCTTTAATTTTTGCTTGTCTGGGAAGCTCTTTATCTCTCCTTCCATTCTGAATGACAACCTTGATGGATAGAGTATTCTCGGCTGTAGGAATTTTCCTTTTAGCACTTTAAATAGGTCATGACATTCTCTTCTGACCTGTAGGGTTTCAGCTGAGAAGTCTCCTGATAGCTTGATGGGCTTCCCTTTATATGTCACTTGTGGCCTTTCTCTTGCTGCTTTTAGGATTCTCTCTTTATCTTTAATTTTGGACATTTTAATTATAATATGTCTTGGTGTAGGCCTCTTTGGGCTTATCTTCTTTGGACCTCTCTGTGTTTCCTGAACTTGGATGTCTGTTTCCTTCCTCAGATTAGGAAAATTTTCATCTATTATTTCTTCAAATAAATTTTCTGCCCCTTTGTCTCTCTCTTCTCCTTCTGGGACCCCTATAATACGAATGTTAGCACACTTGATATTGTCCCAGAGTTCCCTTACACTGTTCTCATTCTGTCCAATTCTTTTTTCTTTTTTCTGTTCTGGTTGGATGATTTCCTCTAGTTTTTCGTTAGCTCGCTGATCCATTCTGCATCCTCTACTCTGCTATTGAGTCCCTCTAGTGAATCTCTCATTTCCAGCATTGTATTCTTCATTTCTGATTGTTTTTTTTTTTTTTATATCTTCCAGTTCTTTGCTGATGTGCTCACTGTGTTCATCCATTCTTCTCCCAATATCTTTGAACATCCTCATGATATTTTGTTTGAACTCTTTGTTGAGCAGGTCGCTTGTTTCTGTTTCATTTAGTCCTTTTTCTAGGGTTTTGTCCTGTTCCCTTGCTTGGAAAGTCTTCCTTTGTCTCCTCATTATGCCTCTTTCTCTGTGCTTATTTCTATGTATTAGGTGAGTCGGTTATGTCTCCTGATCTTGGAGAAGTGGCCTTACATATGAGATGCTTTATGAGGCCCAGCAGTGTGCTTCCCTCTCATCACCAGTCCAGAAGATCCATGAGTGACCCCTTTGTGGGCTACTTGTGTCTTTCTGCTGTGGCAGGGATGCTCCCACTGCAAGTACCCAGATAGGCTAGTCTTTCCTTCCCTGGCCAGCTGTTTATAAATCCGGTTTGGAGGGGCCTCAGCAACACTGGCTACAAAGTCTATCAGCACACTCCTATTGCAGTTTTCCTCTTAATTGGGTTGGTGCCCAGTGTAGCTGGTTGCTAGGTTCAGGGGCTTACAGTTGTGATAGGCCTCAGGCCTACAAGGCTGTTTTCAGTTCTCTTAGGAGTTCAGCTGAGTGGGGCTGGCCCTAGGCACAGGGAGCACTCAGTTGTTTCAGGCTTTGGAAGGTGGGGCTGATCCTTTTTATGGCTATTTGTGAAGCACAGGTCTTCTGCCGCTGATAAGCCTCATGCCCCTCACAGGACCACACACACCATCAACACAGTCCTGGTCTGTGCACACTTCTCAACCCCCTGGAGCATACCCCGATGCCATCCTGCAAAGGCTCTCACCTCTCCACCAATGCCCCCCACAGTTCACCTGGTCCTCACCCAGGCCCTGCCCCACAGAGGTGGACACACTCACCTGCCTGTAGAGGATCAAGGCACCCAGTCACTGCAGGCTGAAAAGTAGCCTGAGGGCTTGCTGTTAGGTGGGGCCAGTCCCTAGGGTGGATTGCCTGCCCTGGCTGATGTGGATTAAATCTGTGCTCTAGTGAGCATGGCAGACCCCTGGGCTAACAGGCCAAGGGATGAACCTCATTGGTGCCCAATGGGGTCTGTGTCAGCACACCTGGACCAGGTCAGAACAATGGCCCCCACCAATGTCTCAGTCTCTGGAGAGGTCCCTCCTCTCACCAAGATGCCCCCAGAGCCCACCAGGTGAGTCTCTTTTCACGAAAGGACTCTCAGCCTTCTCTCTGGTGATTTTAGCTTGCTGCAATGAGTGGGTTTGTGCGTGGGCTCTTTAAGACCCAGGTCTTTTCGGCTTTTGGTCAATAGCTTTTCTGGGGGTAGCCTCGCTGCAGATAATAGCCAGCAAAGCCAGACAGTAAGACCCCTGTCTCAGTCATGCTGAGTCTGACGGATGCTTATAGCAGTATCACCCCGGCTCCAGACCCCTCACTCCTCCAGCGAGGGCTGCGTACCTTAGGGTGGCTCCCGCCTGGGCAGCTGAGAAGCTCCACTGCTCTCAAAGGTGGCTTTTTTCCTCTCCAGCAGGAATTTCTGCCTCTCCCACCTTAGTCAGGACTATCCCTTGTTGTGAGGGTTCTTTTTATCCAGTTTTCAGTTTTCTCTCCAGGGTAATTTTTCTAAAAATAGTTGTACCCTGGTTGTGTTCCTGGGAGGAGATGAGTTCAGAGTCTGCTTCCACCACCATCTTGATGAGATCTCTACCTTTTGGATTTCTGCATCAGCAAAGCTCACAGGCCCCCAGCGGCTCCTGGCTCAGAGCAGGAGATCCTTTCAGTGGCCTCTGCCTGGCGCCCCAACCCCCTGACAAATAGAAATGGCAAGCAATAGGATATATTGGAGCATATGAGGAAGCCATTGGGTGTAAACCTAATTCGGCCTGACCTTGTTTTTCCAAAAGGGCCTGACCATGGCCGTTGAGCATGCATTGTATATCTGCTTTAGAGATTCCCTATGGCAAGAACAAAGGCCCTTGAGATAAAGATGGCACTTCCCTCCCCCTCCCAACGTTGGCATTTCCTTAAGGATTAAGCATCTTTCCTTAGCTTAGGAACTGATTGCTATGCTCACTTGTGACCGCCCAGCTCGAGACAACAGACTTGCTTCCTGCTGTGCCCGCCGTGATAGCAGACCCACTACCTGCTGTGTCCATCAAGTGCTGTGCCGACAGGGCAATCTTGTGACTATTGTGGGAGGGGCAGTTCAATCACACGTAAAGCATCCCGTTTAGGGGTATATAACCACTCTGTATACCTCATGTCTTTGGTGCCCTTTCTTCCTTCGGGAAGAAAGGCCCCAGGCCATGGTCCTCACATTTTAGCTCAGAACAAACTCTCCCAAATTTTCAGTTATAGATTGGTTATGGATTATTTTCATCGACACCCTGCAACCCTCAGACCCAGCCCCACAGATCTCATGCCCTCCAGCACACCTTCCCCCACCAGCCTGGTCCCAAACGCCCCCTGCCTCTAGACACCATGGTGCTGGGAGCCTCGCCCACACTTGACGACTCTCTTCTTCAGGTGGATCCTGCTTGTTGAAGATTCGCCTAGAGAGCAGCCTCAACAAATGAATTAAGTGTATGAATCAGGGAGAGTGGGGAAGGGGCCCCTCTGCTCACGGCCTCCCTCTGAACCTGGGGCCTGTCTGAGATCGAGGTCCCCCAAAGCAAGATCTGTGTAGAAGGACTTTGTTACGGAAGTGCTCCCAGGAGACCCAGGAGGGGACGGGGGGAAGGAGGACAGAGTGGGGAGAAACCAGTAAAAGCAGGACTTCAGGATCAGTGCCGCTCTCTGCCAGACCCCGCCCGACAACCCTGGACTTTGACTGAGAGTTTCTCTGGACTTGAATTGAAGCATCTGAAGTTTCGTGCCCCGATCAATACAAGTGACATTGCGATAGACAAAGGGTGCGGGGCCGGGGACTCCCAGGAAGGTCACTGCCAGCAGCAGGTACTGTAAGCCAAGCCCAAAGGTGGGTCACTGAGGAGAGACCTGGGCGCGGCCGTTAGAAGTGGAAGAAGGAGATGCTGAGGAGGATGCAGGCCCCAGAAGGACGTGGGAGAGGCTCCCAACCTCCGCACCACCACCACCACAGGGCCTGCCTCCCGCCAGCTCACTAGATGCTCCAAGTAGCCGGAAACCAGGTCTTTTATTCTCTTTCTGACTCCACCAGGTACTAAGAGAACCAGGAATAGAGAGGCCCTCGTTGCATTTTTTAATAAACACTTACGTAGCACTTACCATATGCCAGGTATTGTTCTCAGCATTTTACAAAGATTAATTCACTTAACCTCTCCGTTTCTCAATTTCTTCATAAGTAAAAACAAGCTAATAATAGAGACTTCATGGGGGGGTGGGGGGTGCAAAGCTAACTAGCAGGTTGCAGAGCTGACGTGCCAGGGTTTGAGCCCAGGCACTTTGGCTTCTGACTCCACGCCCTTAAACACGCCCCTGTTAAAGTGGTCGAGGGTCTGCAGATCCAGCCAGATGCAGGCCCGAGTCCCAGGTTACGTCAATAACACTGCATATCTCCTCTGAGCCTTTGTGTTCCTATCTTTAAAATGGCGATTAAAAAACCCCCAAGAGATGAATACCCACGTCTATATAAGACGTGCCCAGCAGGTGCCAAGGACGTGGTAGGTACTCCATAACTGTCAGCTACCCTTATAAAAATGCTCAGCAAAATGGGCTGCCTGACAATCTTTGAAACACCCATTGTCTACCTCCAGTAACACTCAGAGGCAGATTTGTATAAAAATAAAACTCCAGGTTGCCCAGTGCATTGGCGCGGCACTGTCTAGAGCAGAGGCGGCTCCCGGGGCACTGGGCAATGTCTGCAGACATGTTTGTTGTCACTGTGGGAGGAGGGGGCGCTACTGGCGTCTGGTGTGTAGAGGCCAGGGAGGCTGCTTAACAGCCTACCGTGAACAGCACGGCCCCTCAGCCAAGCATTGCCCAGGCCAGAAACAGCACTAGTCCAGCCCTGACCTGACAGATGTGCAAACCGAGGCACGGAGGAGAAAGTGACTCACTGTGGTCACATGCTCCAGCTGCAAGTGCAGCCCTCCACACAAAGCACTCCTGACAGCCACAGACCTGGCGCAGCTGCCTGGAGCCCGCTGGGTCTGTATGAGGGTCCTGCGTGCAAGGCGCTCGCAGGAAAGCCCTTTCCCAACAGCGCGTGCTTCACAAATGCGAGCGTTGCCTCTCTAGGCTCTTTTAAATGGGTAGATAGGTAGGTCTGTGTTCCGTCACCCCGTTCCCAGCAACAGCCTCTGAGGCTTCAGGCTGGGCCGGGCGCCCTGAGGAAGCCCTCGCGGCGGAAGAGCAGGGCTGGGAACCCTCCGCTGACCGCGCCACCTACACGGGCCCACGCGTCCCCCTCCCGCCGGCCGTCAGCCCGCCTGCACCCCGCCCTGTGCGCCCGCGGAGCCGCAGAGTCTAGCGAGCAAGAAAAGGCGTCCCTGCCCAACTCCCCGCGACACGGCAAACACCCCGCCCGCCCGGTTTGCACGCTCCTGCCGCCTGGCCCGGGGCTGCCATGCGCTTTGCCTCCAGGCCCTGCAAGCCGCGTGCCGGCAGCGCAGCACAGCGTGAGGCTGCGGTCCAGGACCATCCTTCCGCGCGGCCCCCGCCGGTCCAGGCCGAGCCCCCACCAGACGGCCAACCCACACGGCCCACTCCCCGCAAGGACTAGAAATGAGATCTGAGCAGCTTCTTCTCGAGGGGTAGATCTCGGCTTGCTGCCTCCCAGAGTGCCAAGGCACGTGCAGCTGACAAGGAAGGAGCCCTTTCCTGTCCCCTGATCCCCAGCTTGCCTCGCACCAGCTGGAGGCCTTTCCCCTTAGTACAATGACGGAGGTGCCTGCTGTCCCTCTAGCCATACCGGCCGGGTCATCTAAACAGGAGGCAGATGACCCGATCTTACCGGCCGCCCCCTCCCTTCCCCCCGGGACTCCTGGACAGATAATCACTGCCTCTTACTCCAGCAGCAGCCTTCAGAGCCACGGAGAAAGACCGGCTCCTCCCCGCCACGGCCAGGCTCTGCAGAGCGTCCTTTGTGTGTACGCGCATGCACACGCGCACACACGCAGAGCGGGGGACTTCTCACACTTTTGTCTTCAATATTACAAATCCGAGTGTGAAGGACTAATGACAAATGAATGGGGGCGGGCACCTTTTACTTCATTTTTCTCGTAACAACCAACTATAAACCATCTATACTCTTTTTATCTTCCTTTCCAAAATAATAATAATGATAAAAGCAGCTGTCACTTCCTCCATGTTTAGGGCACAGGTCTGAGTCTATTATAAAGATGATGTGTAAAGGGCATCTCTCTGAGGAGGGCTCGCTTATCAGCTCCCTTTAACAGTTAGAGAGCGGAGATGCAAAGAGGTTGAGTTACATGGCCAAGATCATGCAGCAAAAATAGGGGAGACCAGATTTGAACCCATGTCACTCAGACCCAGGGCTGGCACTCTTCACCATCACACTTTGTTTACTGAATTCTTATAAGTTTGGTTACTAACAACAGGGCAGAATAATTAAAAAGGATGTAACATAGTTTTAGCACTATTTTACTTTCAAAAGGAATCATTTGGTTCTGGAACGCTCTATGTCTGTATTAATGATAGCAATATATTAAATTATGAGCTAAGCCTCGCAAAAAATTTAAAATAACTTATGAAAATAAACTGTAATTTTTCTCCTAGTTGCTAACAGCTGAAGTCTGACTCCCTGTAAGTCTCTCCACTGGAAGGAAGGTTGAAAGGACGCATATTCACATAGGACTTGGACCAAACACATGTGGATTCAAAGAGAACGCAAATATATTGTGTTCTGCTCCCCAGAGGGGAAGTCAAACAGTTTTTCTGTTCCTCTCTGCAAAGGGTATTGAACAGAATTGTTTAGACGTGAAAAGAAAGTCGTCTGGGAGAGAATTCGTTGGAAGGGGCCTTTGGTTGGAACAAGTGCCCATGTGGCCTCTCCAGGATGGGCGGTGTCGGGGGTAGTGCAACCCAGGGCCCGGCACCCCATCGCAGTTCTCTCGCCTCTGAACTCTGGTGGCCTTGAGGGCAGTGACGGGAGGCAACGACAAAGCCACCAGCACCTCTTGCTGCAAATGCACACGCCACAGCTAAGGGGTGTTGCTCATGCCAGAGCAGGCCGCCTATCCAAGGCAGGGGCGCCATGAATGTCTTCCCTTAAAAGAAACACAGGGTGGGCTGATGCTCCTGGAAGTAGCCGTCTGGACTCTCCGCAGGAATCATTAAGTGGATATTTTGCTTGACTGTGTAGGCCCAGTGACCCTTCAGTAAGAGCAATGCTTTCTTCACAAGAAGACTACAAAGCGTCATCCAAAAGGACTTTGGGCTCTGTCAGTTCCTCTCAGCACCCTTATGATGAGATTGTCAGTCAGGATAGCCTCAGCATTCTGAGGTAACACATTAACCCTGAAATCTCAGTGGCTTAAAAATCTAGAAGTGGATTTCCTGGTGGTGCAAATGGTGATGCTGACCAGACAGCCCTGCAGGATCAGGTCCTCCAGTCAGTGACTCAGCCATCCAGGCTCCTTCACACTGGGGGCGCCACCATTTGGAACCCTGGCTTCCAGGTCACCACAGCAGGGGAGTGGAGAGCTGGGAGTGTACGTCAGCTCTTAAATGCTTTGGTATTTCTGCTGATAGCCTGCTGGTCAGAACCAGTCGCACCCCTCCCGCCATTGCCAGGAGGCTGGGTATTGAGAGAGCACAGAGAGGCGTCTGCAGCTGTGGCCTGCGCCGAAGGTCCCTTCCTTCCAACCCAAACTTAAATGCAGAAACTAGTGCTAATTATGAGAGAATTTTAGATAATGCTTAATTTGGTATGTTATACGTTAATGAAACTATACTTCTCCCAACCACATTATGTCATTTTCTATAATCTTGTTACCCCAACATCAAATTTAAGAAATATATTTAAGCCCCATATCCATGAGCAATGATTATTAAATCTCTTTGGACATTATTACTTAAAAAAAGAAAAAATATATCTGTCCAATTATTTTCAGCAGCGAAAATTGACCAGAGCTTACAGCCTAGCTTTTAATTGCTTTTTTTTTCTTTTTTACATCGGTGAATCATTTTCAGCTTATGATAATTTCAAAATAAATATTTTCCAAAGCCTCAGGGTATTCATTGTATAATGATCATTTGAAAGATTTCTTGGTTATAGAGTTCTCAAAATAATAAAAAGGCTATCTGCTGGCACTGGTTATTTCTATATTAAAAAGAGGAAATTGCTCATTAAGTAGTAAGAGTCAGTTTCTTTCATCAGCGTAACTGCCCATTTTAGCAAAGATTCAATCTGTGAATTAAGCAAATGGCTATACTCTATTTCCTTTAACATGAACATCTTACACATCTAGAAAAGTTGTCAGCCTCTTTACTGTGCCTTTTCCTGAAGAGACTGAAGATGGAATTTTGTTGTTGTGTAGTTTGCTATATATAGCAATATATATATTTGCAATATATTTGTGTGTTTTAGCTAGGGTCCTGCTAGTCATGACATGCTCATTTTTGAAAGAGCCAGATATTTTTGAAAACTGTATCTTTAAAAGTATTTTGATACTGAGTAGTCCATTTAACAACAAAATATAAAGTGCTCATATTTCTGTTTGTCTATTTGTAATTTCCCTAAGGAGAATTATTTCTTTCTGTAATAAAACCCAAAGTCCGGTGTAATGAGCCATGTCTGGTCTATGGGGGTTTGTGGCCAATCTGAGGCTGGAAAAGCCCAAGGACTTTCCTCCGATTTCCTTTTTCCAACCAACCTCTTGGAGCTGGAGGCTGGAAGGAAGGGAAGACTGGAGGGGGTGCGGAGCGGGCCGCACGGGGTGACCTTGCAGATCATTTCAAATTCTATAATGAATGCAAAAATTCATCATCAGTGAGATAGCCGGAGATTCTATTCTTTAGAGAGAGACTCAAATTCATTTGTCCCTTAAAGGCACCAAAGAAAAAAGCCACTATTAATTTAGGCAATTAGA
Organism: Equus przewalskii; assembly: GCF_037783145.1. Classification (NCBI taxonomy): domain Eukaryota; kingdom Metazoa; phylum Chordata; class Mammalia; order Perissodactyla; family Equidae; genus Equus; species Equus przewalskii. Next base: position 157,842 of record NC_091839.1, on the reverse strand, counting down.
GAACTTTGAAAGCAACATCCAGTACATTTAAAAAGAAAAAAAAAAAAAAAAAACCTGTCCCAAGGGTGCAGCCCACAGCCCAGGAAAACTTAATTTTTATAGCATTTAGAATGAAGAAAGGTCATTTCCTAGATGTGCTCGACAGAAGATTGTAATTTTAAACTGGTAATTTTAATGAGAAATGGAGTTTTCATAAAAAGGGAGTAAACGCTTGAGTGAGTTTGAAATGAAATTAGAGGTACATGTCCTGCCCATGATGGCATTTCCAAGTGAAATGTGTGCCCCATACTGCTTCCGGCTCTGCCAGACTCCCATTGGAAAATTCCAGTGTCTACATCTGCTTCTCCTGCTTTCTCAACGACATTAAAACAGAAATTTTACCTGTTTCCTATAAGGCAGGCCTCAGCTGCCTGCGATGTCTGGTCCGTGGGCTGTTTCTCTTCTCTGGCTGATAACAGAGAAAGCATCACAAGGAGACCCTTGCCCAAATTAGGGCAGAGATAGACAGCGAGCTGAGGAAGGGTCCTCATGCAGATCCCACTGTGTGGAGTCATGGGGTGCTTGTGATGAATCTTGCCCCATCTGCATTCCACATGGACAGGTCCAAGAAGTCACGTGAGTTTTGTGAGGAGCTTTGGAACATCTGTACCATGATGTCCAGGGGGTAGTTCTCAGCCTTATCTGAACATTGGAATGACCAGAGAGCTTTTGAAAAGATGTCTGAGTCCCATTCCCATAGAGTCTGATTTCATTGGCCTAGGGTGCAACTTGGGTTTTGGGGTTTTTTAAGCTTCCCGGATGATTCTAACGCTCAGCCAGGGCTGAGAACCACGGTGTGACTTTCTGAGAGGGAACTTCAGCAGAGACATACAGGAAAGGCCCTCAGCGGGAGGCTGGTGCATAGAGGGGTGCAGAAGCACGCGGTGAGCCTGGAGGATGGGCAGAGTGAGGACCTGCAGAAGCTGTCAACTGTGTGGGGTAAACACCACATCCTTGAGAGCCATGGGAAGACAAAGGAGGGTGTAAGCAGAGAGCAATTGCCCAGCTCTTTGTTGCCACATTGCCGGTGCTAAAGTAAGTTTCCTGCACACGTGCATTTAGGCAGGAACATCAGAGGTTCAGGAGAAAACCTAACGTCACGTGGAAAGTAAGACTTCTCTGGCCAAACTTACTGAGTCTCCCTTCAGGTAACGGAGGAGTCAGGTGCCGCTCCTCTCTGTTTGGGGAGCTGTCACTCGCTTTCGCTCGTAGCCATTGCTGCACGTGCGCTTCCTCCCCGGGCGCCCTCCCTCCCGCCACGGTGAGTCTTCCCAGACTGCCATGGTTCACCCAAAAACACACGCCGTCTGTCTCCATCCTGGCACACCGTCAGCTTGGTTAGCATTATAACACACATCCCCTGTTTCCCTAAACGATCTAACATGGGCATAGCACAAAGGGGTCGGATCTGGGCAGATGAGAAGCAGCCTGCTGTCAGCATGGCCCTGATACATTTGATTTGTTGTCAGTAGTTACTACGTGTGTGTGCTCTCTCTCTTTTTGCTCGTGGGAAATAAAACAGAAAAAGACTGCAAACTTTCCATGGAGGAGAACAGATTAAGGGGCACAGCAAATTAGATGGCAGCTCACAGGAGGAACAGGAGGAAAACCCCTAAGGCAGGGTGTGGCCGATCACGACTTCAGGCACCCACCCACTCGCAAAGGAAAAGCTTCAGCAGGTTGGACCAGAAGAGGTTCCCGCTGCTCTCACTAGGTCCACGATTCCTGTGTGTCCCACGCAGACCAAGGATGCTCACAAAAAGCTTTCTAAGTCCTGGGGTCATTTCCTTACAGGGGTGGCATTCTCTGAGGTTGAAAGGGAGACATCAAAGGGAGCCCAAGCAGCCTTTTGCACAACGTGCATCCGGGCACTCAGCCCTTTGTTCCAAGAGGGGCTCAGCTGAAGCCACGGCCCAGGCTTTCAGGGAACGACGTAATGCACATGGTCACTGTGCGACCACGGGATCCAGAGAGACTCAGACTCCCAACACCACCTGGAGCACAGACCTGTTTGAATCTATTCACTCCTTTGTTCACTGGGTCCATCCTTCAACAGGAATTTACTCAGCCATCGCTGCTCACTGGGCACGGAGTAAGACCAACACATAGGACCAGCATTTGGGCTTAGGAACTGCCAGTTGAACAGTAGAGGATTGTGCAACGGGCATGGGAGCACAGAGGTGCTGAAAGGGGCCCTGGGGATGTTTCCCAGAGATGAAAGATGGGACTTGGAGCTGCACACATCTTTTCTAGAGAGCCCCCAAGGCCCCCAGACCCTTGGCCAAGCTTATATCTGCAGACCTTGAGTAAGAAGGAAGAAGCAAGCAAAGCTACTGTGCCATGGGCTCCACGCCTGACTCCGGCCGCCACGGGGGTCCAGGCTTGGCCAGGACCCTAGTTCTGAGAATCACTAGAAGAGAGCTCAGGAAGAGCAGGGCACTCAAGCTGCTGGTCCTGTCTAATGCCTCTTCCTGGCTCTAGGTCCATTCATTCATTCATTCCTGTGAACACCGTTCACCACAATGCCTCAAATTTCTTTATGGGCCTGGGGCCCCTTGATGCTCACTGAACACATAATGATTTTTCCCAGTCTCTCAGGAAAAAAGATGAGCATAAAGATTGTCACTGTTAACTATTATCCCCATGTCCCACATTCTCAGAAAGATAAATTTTACATTACAATCACAAATGGGACGCACAATGCTTGCAACATTCTAATGAGAAGCTTGTCCTGAAATGGTGCTGGCTCTCTGCTACATGTCACCACTCTTGGATGGAGAAGGAACTGGAAGATATGCAGGAACAGACCCAGGCAGATGCCACTGTCCAGGATGATCAGAGGGGTAGGTGGGGTCTGAGGAAAAACCACTCACTCTTCACGCCCCACTCTTCTCCTCCCTTTCCTAATATTGAATCTCGTTCAGGAGTAGTAAGAGGCCCAGAGGAATAAAAGTGGGATAATGAATGTGGACCACAAGTCCCTAGCCCCAAAACTAGAAAGAGTTGACAATACAAGGTAGTGATCTCCTTGTCCCTAGAGGCATGCAGGCAGATGATAGACAATAAACAATTAATCAAACTACAGAAGAAATTTAAGAAAGAGAAGGACTTTAAGGGAGAGAAGGAAAATCATATTGCCAAGGCATCAGTTTCGTGCCAAGCCCTCTGCTTGGCCTTTATCCAACGTCCCACAACAATGCTGAGGAAAATAGTGTTGCCTGCATCTTGCCTGTTGAGCAGCTATGGCTCAGACAGGAAAGAGTATATTCCAAAGCAACAAACTGGCCAGCGGGTGTGACTCCAAAGCCCGTTCTCTTCCCATCACAACATGTTGCCTCCCTAGAGGGTCAGGACAGCGGATGGGGTCCATCTGTTCACTTGACAGATATTTGTTGAGTGCAGCCTACTGTGCTAGTGCTGGGGATACAAGGATGAATAAAAGCCTGGATCAGTGTGTGCATTCCAAGATTCTGGAAGGCGGCCCCAGTGACTATTGAACTGACTACATGGGTATGGGACCCACGGCCAACTCTCCCTCCTCCTGCTCCCGGCCACTCCCCAGCCTGCTGCCTCCGTGGCTCGCCTCCATCAGCACAGGGGCACCCGAAGGGCAGGCCCTGGCTGGTGTTCCCCAAAGCACAGCTCTCGGGATGGCAGGGCCGCAGGCTGTTCCTTGGATGAAGGGGGCTCTTGGGTCCAGGCATCCAGGAAACCTGCAGGAGGCACTCACCGACGGAAGGTCGCAGCGCACGTGGAGCACAGAAGTGGGCTCTGCTCCTGCTGAGGCTGAGCCGCATGGCTCACGTAGGGATTGGGAGGGCTTTGCTGCTCTCTTTAGTACAAGGGCTTTCAAATTCTCTAGAGCATGGCCCAGAGTAAGAGATACATTTTAAATTGCAACTCTATACAAATACCACACACACACACAAACAAACACAACCAAAGCCGAAGTTTAGTAAAACAATACTCACCTTTACTACGTGGGATGCACTCTCTTTCTCTTCTATTTTCTCTTAATTCTAGGTCATGACCCTCTAAATCAGTTTCATGACTCCAGTTTGAAAAACACCAGTCTAGAATAAAAGAAGCCACTCCAGCTGATTGCTGGATAAGCTAGGCTCCCTCTGAATCGGAGGGTCAGAGAGGAATTCGTGAGACGGGAATCAGGAGGCTGAGGCTCCCATCCCAGCTTCCCTGCTTCCTGGCTCTGTGGCCTGGGCCAGTGGCTTCTCCCCCTGAGCTAACGTGAAGGCTTGATTGTGTTGGTCCTTACTGAGACCAAGGAGAAACAGGAAACAGCTGGCACGCAAATGGAATTCTCAGGAGAATTTAACCAATGGGTTGTTTGCAGGGATAGTGCAGGGTTAAGGCAAGGGCAAGGAGAAGGAATGTCCGCTAGAACCTGGAGAGAGAGCTGTGAGGGGCCACGCCTCAGGACACAACCACTGCCAGCTGTGGCCAGGCTTGGACAATAAATTCCCCAACCCCTCCTGTTCCCTCCTCCAGTCTCCTACTGGTGCTTCCCATTGGCCAAAACCAACCAAAAGCCAGAGCACAGGAAACCCCTTTTGTGAAATCTTTCCAGGTCAACTTCCTGGGACCCCAGCAGAAAGAGGAGCAGAAAGTGGATCAGTTGCAAGAGGCAAACAGAGACGATAGATTAGCCCCATCCATGTCAAGATGGGAAGGGGCAATAATGGTTCACTGTGTCACTCGTCCCAGGTGCCATATGCAATTCAAGGGGTGGTGAGACTCTCACTCCTTCAGCCCTTAAAGCTTTCCCACCCATTTTCTAATTCAATGCCCACTGCTGTCTGCTTCTGCAGAGGAAGAGCCTCAGGCTTGGCACTGCAAAGGGACGGACATGGATCAGGCTGACCTCTGGCCTCAGGGAGCTCATGGAATCAGGTGAATAAAAAAGCCACGGCATAGGGGCTGGCCTGGTGGTCCAGCAGTTAAGTGCACACGTTCCGCTTTGGAGGCCCGGGTTTCGCTGGTTCGGATCCCGGGTGCGGACACGGCACTGCTTGGCATGCCATGCTGTGGTAGGCGTCCCACATATAAAGTAGAGGAAGATGGGCATGAATGTCAGCTCAGGGCCAGGCTTCCTCAGCAAAAAGAGGAGGATTGGCAGCAGTTAGCTCAGTGCTAATCTTCCTCAAAAAAAAAAAAAAAAAAACCCTGCTAGAACTAATAAATTCAGCAAAAAAGAAAAAAAGCCATGGCATAGAAGACTGTGGCATAAAACACGAGGTGAAGGGTGCAAAAGGAAAGAGTTGGCTGAGTGCTCTGGGGGAAACGAGAAAGAAACAAAGCAGATCCTGGCATCTGAGAACTGGTCTGTCATTCATAGCTAGACCACGTTAGTCTCCTGTTGGATGTGAACAATCTCACAGGACACCAGCATCAGACAAGGTCACTCTGAGATGATAAAATTAGACAAAAACAGGGTCGATGTGCAGCCCACACAACACCTAACACGCCCCTCTCTTGGCTGAGACGAGTGACTGCTAAGAAGTAGCAGTCACTCACAAAGCGAGCGTTGCCCCAGCTCCAGTCTGCCCTCCCTATCAATAAGAATTATTAAGATGCCCGATCCTAAAAGTGTTCCTGCTTTCTGACAGCACCCAATCCAGAACATCCACTTCCTTATGTCCTTCCCCAAAACTGCCCAACCAAAGGCCGGACTCTAATATGCTCTTACTGTGACACCCCTTTTCCATGGTGGGCATTGTTCCTCACTGAATCAAGTAAGAAACCCAGCTTGTCAGACACACGTGTGTTCCCCCGTGGCTTCTGACTGGAGAACATGCCGCTAAGGAGGGGAAACATATTCCGTAGCGAGGATCTGGGGCAGGTTCCTGGAAGGCTGGGGCCCGGGGCTGAGCGGAAGTGAAGGCCCTCCACTTCTGGACAGTGGGGGAGCCAAGCAAAGCCCCTGAGGGCGAAGGTCTCTGGCCTGTTTCTACACAGGAAGCAGAGGCTTGGCCAGAGCACCAGAGAGAAGAGGACGGGGACTTTGGAGAGTGAGACTTTACTCCTGGAAGAGAAAAAACAAAAGCGCACTTAAAAAATACCCATCTAGTAGGTCTAGGTAGGATGAATCGAAGGGAGAGAAATACTGGAACCAGGAAGCCCAGTGAGGAGGAGGCTGTGATAAAGCGGTGCACTGGCCGCCCAGGGGCCACTCCAGGCCCCCACTGAGAGCTCAGAGCCCCTCCTCTGTCTCGCTTCTCTGTACTCAACACATTCTGCGGCAGCAAAGGTGAAAACTGGGAGCAAGAAAGTGCTCAGACCTGTCGGTGAGCCGGAGTGGGATCTGCAGACCTCCTCGCCTGCAGCCAAAGGCACTTGAAGGAAAGCATTTGGAAGCAGGTGAGAGAGCTCCTCTAAAGAAGCATTACACACAGATGTCTGAAGAGGAAATTAATCCAGAGTTTGTGGATTAAATTCTCCTTGAGTCATACGAGACGTATTTAATTAATGGAAAAGACTTGGGTAGAATGCATTTGGTTTCACAAGGGGAAAACGTTTGAGGGGGGGACTTGTTCAAACGTATTTTCTTGGTGTTTCCTCCAAAGGACCTGGAATACAAAGGGGAGCGTAAATGCCAGCCCAATGCGAGTGGCAACCAGTTTCTGGTTCGTAGTGCTTTATTTAACAATATCCAGTTCATTTCATTTGGGAGAAAAACTTTTAATTCCAATAGGTACCTAATCAGCCCTCCACAGTCCCTCTGAATAACCTAATTAGCACTTAGAAAAGGGGCTCAAACTAGAGCTACAATAAGCTAAATACTAATTTGGGTATTTGCATTACTTCAAAGTAAAGCCCTTCCCTGTCCCTGGCTGGTGAGGGCGTCTGCTGGTCTCTGGAGTGCTGCACGCCACGCGTGACTGTCAGAGCGTCACAGCTCACCGGACCCGCACCCGATGAAGAACGGGCTGTGTCTGCCACATCTTCATGTGGAATTATTCAGCAGCTAGACTTTATTTCACTTCTGTTGGGCCCGTAAACATACATATTTATCAAAACCCTTTGCAATTCTGACACCATATACTTTAAGACACTATCCTATTCGTGGGTAATCAGCATTTCATGAATATTAGATTTCTGCCTTAATTTCACTGGCATGTCTTTTTTCTTAGCAGGGAAAGGTCAGGACTCAATCATATGCATGCTGCTAAGAAGAAGACAAACTCCCGCCCTAGTCAAGAAGACACTGTGACGGAGACGGAGCACTGGGCCTGCATGCCCACTCCTCTCCCTGGCTCTCTTCTGGGTTCTCTCCCCCTGCTGTCACCACTCCACCCAGCCTCCCTGTCTCATTGCCCAGAGATAGCTAGCTGACTCAGTCACTGAGCAGCAGCAAGGAATTGTCAGAGGCAATGTGAATCAAAAGAACTCAGAAATAAACCATGAGCAGGTCGCCAGGGGATGGCTGAGTCCGGCACTGAGATCCCGAGTGGAGACAGAGCTCGCTGCTCCAGCAGACTCAGCCTCACATCACAGTCCGGCCCCAGCTCCTCAAGAAACCAAACCTCGCAAGAGATGGGTCTAACAGTGAGACAGCCCACGGGATGGTTTTGACGGTGATGGGCAGAGTGCTCAAAACTCTTCCCCGAGACCAGCCACTTTGAAACCAGAAAGAGGGAGACAGAATCAAAAATAAAGGAATATCAAGTAAGTTAAACATCTGGAGCCTGGGAGGCAGTGTCCTCGCTTGGGGGCTGGGCTGGGCCCCGACACATCTGTGAGGCCTCACCGCCAGCCCCCCAACCTTCTACCCGGCCAGCTAGCCTTTAATTCATTCAGCTATCACTGAATGCATACGTACCAGGTGCCAGGCGTGGGGCCAAGCACCGAAGGTACAGAAACAAACGAGGCAGCATCCCAGCCCTTCATTCATTCGCTCACTCATTCATCCCTTCTCCAGCTGTTGACTGGTCTCTCGCTAGGTCACACATATTGCCAGTGCTGGGTTTATATCAAAGAGCAAACCAGATGTGGTCACTATCCCATGGAGCTTAGGGTCTTCATGGACAGTATAAGTTTATTTGTGTGTTTGTTGGTTTGATGATCAACTGTAAGTTGTGATAAGTACTAGAGAAGCAAGGCACTAAGTTCTGTAGCAAGAAAAACAGGAAAGATCAAATCCAGCCTGGGACGTTAGGGAAGGCTGCTCTGAGGAAGCGAAGTGAGATGTGGGAGGAGCGACGAGGCCAAGGGCTGCAGGGGTCTTCTGGGCAGCAGGGGCAGCAAGTGTGGGGATCCTGGCTTAGGAAGAGTTTGACGGAGTCAAAGAGGCACTGCCAGAGGCCAGGAGCCTGGGGCACAGTGAGCCGGGGAGAGGGCAGCAAGTGATGGGGTGGGAAGGCAGGGAGGCGGACCGGGAGCTTAACTTGGGGAACAAAGACCCCCACCAAGGGGTCCATGGGTAGAATCCAGTGAGTTTGTGAACAAGGGTGAGGAAAGGACTCTTTTGTGTTCACTAACCTCTAACTGAAATTTAGGATTTCCTTAATAGTAGAGACTGCAACTTGGTCATCCACACACACCCCAGAGGGTTCCACATCCCCTCACGGAGTGGTGGACATCAGGCTGTGTCATTGACACCGAGCACTACTTTGAAACTGTGATTCCTGTCAGACCCACTGCTACAGCCTGTTCTTTAAGACAGTAACAGAGAAGCATATCTGTTACCTTGCATTTTACTATGTTGATAATGATATTTCAAAGTAATTTATTTTCTTTGTACATCCTGTGTGTATTACTTCGTGCATTTAAAAGAGTCGTTCATGGGCTGGCCCCGTGGCCGAGTGGTTAAGTTCGCGCGCTCCGCTGCAGGCGGCCCAGTGTTTCCTTGGTTCGAATCCTGGGCGCGGTCATGGCACTGCTCATCAAACCATGCTGAGGCAGCGTCCCACATGCCACAACTAGAAGGGTGCACAGCAAAGAATATACAACTATGTACTGGGGGGCTTTGGGGAGAAAAAGGAAAAAGAAAATCTTTAAAAAAAAAGTCAATTAAAACAAAAGAACTCATTTAAAAAAAAAAAAAGAGTCGTTCAGAGAAGGGGTCCACTAACTTCACGCAAAGAGGTCCATGGTACAACAGAGTTAAGGACCCCTGGTCTGGCTAAATCTCCCTCAAGGACTTTGCACTCCAGAGAGGAAGGCAGCAGGAGCCAGAAGGAACTGGATGATGAAAGCGCTAGTCCCAGGAGCTCTGGGAAGACAGAAGCAGCAAATCATTCATTTTTGCTTCCCCTCTCTCTATTGTGCATCTGCTCTCTCTCTCTCTCTCTGATTGTTCTCACTGTCTCTCCCCTTCTGTCCCTCTCTCTTGGCCCCTCCTTCTTCCTCCCATCTCAGTTCATGTCTGCATTATTCCTCTTCACTTACTCTATCATCTTTGACTTCAAGCCTGTCCAAGAGCCCGGAACGTCAGGACCCAAATGGGAGCACACAAGCCTGCTAGTTGAGTCTTCTCTCTCCCCTGTTTGATGGTGGATAAGCAGAGGCTCAGCGGGCGCGGATGCTACACACAGAATCTCAAGATGCACCAAGCGCAACCCTATTGCTAGCCTGGCACTTCTGCCCCGTGCCCCCGAGGGGCTCTTAGGTACCAGACACTGATGAGAAGGTCTCACAACACAGCCAAGGCCTCAGAGGTGGAGCTCGGAGGGCCTTTCCTCCCACCAGTGGCCTTGCCTTCAGCAGTGTCCACGGGAGGGTTGAACATCGTCTTCCTCATCAGACACCCCACATTGCACACAGAGGAGCTGTTTTCTAAGCAGACTCCCCACATTGCACACAGAGGAGCTGTTTTCTAAGCAGAAAGGCCAAGAGGCTCCAACAGCAGCCGACCTCCCGAAGGATGAGACACAGTTTCTCCTCAAACAATGAAAATGAGTATTTCTCCCCGCTTCACTTACCTCCACCACGGGCTCCAGAAAATGGAACCCCAGCATCAGGGGATGACAAAGCAGGAAAAGTGGAGCCCAACGCCAGCCTGCTGTGCGTGGCAGAGACCTCACAGCCTCTCTTCCAGAAAACACAGTGACAGGAGGGAGGGAGGGAGATGAGGTGACACTAACTCCTGTTGAGTCTCCCAGAGATGGGGAGGGCCAAGGCAATGGGGTAGCTTCCCAGGACAGGACGAAGCTGACAAGCTGACGCCTCCACAGCCCCCGGCCTTCCTCCCTCCTCCGTGCTTCCGGAGCGCTTGGCACACACCAGTGTTGTTAGTGTTACAGCGCTGTCTGTAACTTTCAGTTACTTCACTGTGACTTGCTGGGCATGAAACCTGGTAAGGAGGAGGCACTTGGTGAAATTTACTTGAGGTTAAGCAAAACTGAGTGAGTTTTAACACAATTTCAACCTGTTGTTTAAAGATTTCTGAGGTTAGAGAGTGAAGGGGAAAAGTGGCATACCTCGTATGACATACCGAATCAAATCTCTAAGCTGCTTTCTTCGCCTCCCCAAAACTGGAGAGGAGGAAGACACGGAAGGATCTGAAATGTCTAGGCATCTCGTCGTTCTTGGCTACCACAAGGTGGGCTGAAAGGATGGGCCAGTCTTCAGGAGACCATATAAACCATACGATAATATAATGATTGATGATAAAACAGTCATATAAATGAGTCTCTGGCAGGCAGAGGAGTGGGGGACAGAGAGCCCTCTGAATGAAATGAGTCAGAGACCTGGAGGGAGCCCAAAGCGAAGGGGCCTGAAAACGGAGATGCAAGGAGTAATGGGGGACCAAGGGTGGCTGGGCAGATCGTGGGGCAGCCACAGGTGTCTCCTAGCACCCCTGACAACAGAACCCCGTCTCTGCAAAGCCTTCAGAAAGGGGTGCATGTCTGAGGGGGGGGTACTGCCCATGTGAAGCAGGAGAAGCCCATAAAAGAGTCTGTCTGGGCTGTGGCTGGAGTCTGGCGAGGCTGAGAGGTTGTGAGGTGGGCACAAGAGGTGACCAACAACCAGAGAGTGCGTGAATGCTAAGTCAGAACGACCAGGACACTGCCCGGCTCTCCACTCCTCACGGATGGAGTGAGATGCAGGGCCCAGAGAAGCCGGAGTCTTCAGGCCCAGGAGTGGCTGAGGGAAGGGGCACACAGCGGGCTGCTCTGACGTCTGTCCGTCTCAGCCCGGGCCTCCTGGCAGAGGCAGATGCAGCCTGGGTCAAGGCTGGATGAGGATCTGGGGATCAGGACTCTGGGCACCCCTTTCTACCAGCACCCCTGTCTGATGTCTGCATCCACGCTCAGAGCCCCTCCCAGACACGTTCCAGAACACGCACCCAGGCAGGCCAGCACCACGGCTGCCTTGCAGCAGACTTGGCAAATACCTTGTTTCCTTTGCAAATAAGTCTCACTGCCCCACAGAGGGCTTCCCTCGGCCACTCCGCACAGTTTCCTGGAGGCGTCCCTGTCAGAAGGTGAGATTTCCTGACCAGGTCCCCAGTTTTTGGGGCTCCAAGGCATGGAGCAACTGGCTAGAGCCATCTGAAATGCCAAAACCTGGCTCTGGCCTCTTCTCCCAACCTCAGGCGGAGGCAGGAGGCAGGCAACAGGCTTGCAGGAAGCTGCTGCTGCGAGCGCCAGCGCCTGAGGCAGCCGCCAGTTCCCGGGGCCTCAGCCTACTTGTCTGAAGAAATGGGCATGTTTAGTGGATAGTCTGACAAAAAGTATGTCAAAGAGCTTGGCAAAGGTCAAAAGGACAAACACAGGTGAGGAGGAGATGGTAGGACGAGGATGAGGAAGACGACAATGGCGATGGCTTGTTACTCACAACTTCCTGCTTCTTAGGAAAATCGGCCCTGAGGAGGAGCCTTCACTCTCCTGAGCACAGTGGAGAGTGCTGGTTACTTTGCTGGGGCTGCCATAACACGCCACCGCAGACTGAACACACGGACATTTATTCCTCACAGTCTTGGAGGCTGGAAGTCTGAGATCAAGGTGTCGGCAGGGTGGGTCTCTTCTGAGGCCTCCCTCCTTGGCTGGCAAGTGGCCGTCTTCTCCCTCTGTCTTCACAGGGTCCTCCCTCTGTGCTTGTCTGTGTCCTAATCTCCTCTTCTTATAAGGACACAGTCCCATTGGATTAGGGCCCATCCCCATGACCTCATTTGACCTTAGTCATCTCTTTAAAGGCCCTATCTCCAAATACAGTCACATTGTCAGGGCCTGGGGTTAAGACCTCAACATGGAAGTTTTGCGGGTCACAATTCAGCCCACAACAGTGGGGCTATAAGGTGTGAAAGCTGATGGGAGGTGGTGTGATGGTCCCATGCCAAGGGCAGATGCCTACAGAGGCCAGGAGACAGAAACCCGAGTGGAGCAGGCAGGGTGGGGAACGTGCTCCCTGCGGAGCTCATGCCCACTTAGGGGAAAGACAGTCACTCTCAGCCTAGCAGGGTCTATCATGGGAAAATCAGACCTGGTATGGCCAGTTTTTCTGATTTTTAAAGAGAAACCAGAAGTCTGTTTTCTCATGTGAAATCTCCTGATTTTTAAATATTGGTAATGAATTCAAATTTTTTTAAAGCAGTGCACAAAATGTGTGTTAACACCTGAGGACTGGATCTGGTACAGGGCCCCAGAGTACCACCTCTGAGACAGCCGCAGGGCTCTGCAGGGGACCCAGCGGTGGCACTAGGGGCTCAGACACACAGATGCAGCCCCTTCTTGGGAAAGGGCTGCTCAAGTTCAGACGTGTTTTTAAAAGCCGATTGTTAATGAGCTGGAAAAGAAAGAAATAAACACCATTACGATCACTCTAAGAAAGCATTTCCAATGCATGGGTCATTTACTATTGATTATCGGAGCAAATGCTATTGTGCGTGCCTGGTGGCTGGTTTTAAAGCCTCTGTATCTTTGGAGTTTTCAATTTATTTGGAAGCACTGTAATGAGCAGCACATGACAATTACTTCCTTCAGTACTCCCTGTAATCAAGATAAACTATCTTGCTATTGATGCAAATGGAATATGAAAATCTATAGAGTTCTCCTGAGGAGTGTAAACTCCACACCATGCTCACCGGACTTGAATTTTGAAGCAAAATCATTTCGGGGTCAATCAAAACTACATTTCCCGAAAAGTTTTATTGCCACTAAGCCTGAGTCACCTCCAGAAGTGAGGAGCAAACAGCACCGGTGAGGCGCTGCGGAGCCTGGTGTGGGCCGTGCTGCTGTCCTCAGCTACGCCTTACAGAGCGCTTCACGCCCTCAGAACTGTGGGGTCGTTTGACACTCACAGGTGTCTTGTTATAAATGTATTTACATATTGTACATATTTATTTACAATTCCTTTTCCCCACTGCCAAACAACCTCTTATGAAAATTCAAAGTACAATGAATCATAGGAGTTTTTCGTAAACACAATCAACTCAGTTTGCATTATTTCCCTTTCTCCCGTGTCTCCTCCTTCTTTTCCGTCAAGTGCTTGTCCTCTGAGCCAGGGTTTCTCTCGTACTTTCTCTTCTGCCAGAAAAGGTGCTGCCCTGAGCACCTTTGTGTCATAGCCTTTGACCTTCTGTCCCCGAGCCCCGAGCTTTCTTCCTTTCTTCAGTTGGTGGGGACTACACAGCCTTCCTTCTGGGAACCCCCTCCAGGACAGGGTGCTTCTGCCAATCTTGGGATTCTTTTGTGCATCTAATCTCTCTTTCCCATCGTGCTATTTAATTGATTGCTCTTTGATTTAGCATCTTCATTACAAAAGCTTCTTTGTTACAGCAAGACAAGTATTAAGCGCTCTCTCAGCCATACCTTTTCAAGTCATTTCTTCCCAGCTGGAGTTCTTCTGTCCATCCTGCTTAAATGACAGAGACAGAAGGCGGGGGGGAGGGCCGAGGAGGAGAAGCCTCCAACACTCTAGCATTTTCACAGTGGCTGTCACCGGATGGAGGATTGCGGGTGAGTTATTTTATTGTCTTCTTAACGTTTTCCAGGATTTTACAAGTTGCCTGAGATATACACTTTATTCCATCTTCCCTAGAAAGCAGAGCCTGTGGCAAAGCTTAAATGCTAAAGCTTTGTTGGAGGTGTGATCGCAGGGAGGAAAGGATGAGGACAGCGAGGCAGGGACAAGGAGAAACAAAAGCCAGCGCTGCAGCCGCGAGCTGTGACAGCTCCACAGCAGACACAGCTGATTGCGCAGTCACTCAGCGCCTTCCTGAGAGGCCGCGTGGAGCCGCGGCTCAGCACAACCCACGGGACAGGCACCTCAAGGTCTGCTGACTCCATCTGCCTCTGCAGGTCAAAGTCAGCTCCGACTGCCCACACTGGCAGATCACAGGTCACGTTACCATTAGCCAGCTCCTCCTGCAGCCACTGGAAAAGCCAGGGTCTCCGTGGGCCTAGCCCAGCCGGTGTGCAGCTTTGGCTGTTTCTCCTGTCGCTTGATGCCATATGTGGGGGGTTCCTGGTCTGCAGAGCTGGTGGTGGCAGCAGCCAGGGTCTCGTGACACAGCCTCCCGTGCAATTGCTAGGGCTGCTCTGGCAGGGAATCGAGACAAGTGGCCAAGGCCTGGTGATTGAATTTTCTTCCATCTAAGAAAATAACAAGGAAAGTTTCTTTTAAAATCTTCAATTAAATTTAAGAGTCTCTATCCTTTCAGCCTTTGCCTGCTCAAGCCTTCTCCCACGGTCTTCACGTCCCAAATGCAAACTGGACACGGGGCTTTGAGACAGAAGTCATAAGCTGTGAAGCCTGCAGAGGCCAGGCTAGCCACATCAGCAGGAAAAGCCGCCCAGTGGAGCCCAGGAAAGGGTTCGGGCTGCGGCCACAGACAGGACACATGCGGAAGTCATACGTGCTCAGCTCCAGCCCAGGGCTGTCACTCCTGCTAATTTTTTTCCAAAAAAATTTAAAAGTTGAAAATCAGAACTTCTCTGCAAAATCTTCTCATTTTTCATTGTTGAAAGCAAATATACCTTTTCGTTTTCCAAACACTTTGGGCCAAACAAAACATGCCAGCTGGCCACAGACATTCATCTAGTTATCCTCCAACTTGTGACATCTCTTCTCAAAGACTATGTCAAGCATAAAAACCCTTCATTTTCTCAACCTTTGCCTTGCCTCCTAATGATGACACCTCCCACTTCCTGAGCACTGCCACGTGAACGCTGCTGCTGAGTGTTGTGTGTGGGTTTCCTCATTTAGCCCAAGGAGCTTCAGAGAGGTTCCGGGTGTCAGAGGGAGACCAGGCAGAGCTGGACCCCCTTGCTGGCCTTGCAGAAAGTCCCCCGGACACAACTTGACCCTTCTTCCCCACTTTCCCTGGGCTTTTATTGAAGACTGGACTGGTCTTCGGACAGACCCCAAAGGAGGCCCCATCTGGCCAGAGTGACTTCTTCATCGACCTTCACTCCCCACCTCCCCCCTCACCACCGGCAGCCTTCTCCTCTGGAAACTGAACTCACTGAAGGCAGGGGCTGTGTTTTAGGTAGCAGTGTGTCCCCAGGGCTAATGTCACTCAATAAAGGAAGAGATCCTAAAACCCTCAATGTGCAACGTTTCTTTGCTCTTGAGACACTTTGAAAGGCTGATGAAAATTATTGGTCCTTTCCCTCAAAATATGTACCTGTTAAAGCAGATGCCTCACCCGATTGCAGGGAGTGCCTATGCTGCCTGAAGCCTATCTATGAGCCTGGGTTAAGAACTCCTGACCCAATGACATGTTCCTTCTTTAGAGATTAGAAATCTCTGTCCACAGGCTTGTTTCAGATCACATCACGAGTTGTGACAAACCCAGCACTCCTGATTCCTGGTGTTTGATTTATGATCTATGGTTTGCATAGAATAAAAACCAACTCAAGCCGGCCTCAGAAAAGGGGAAGAGGTAGAAAATTTCGATTTGGGATGATGAAAAGTTCTGGAGATGGATGGTGTTGATGGTTGTACCACAATGTGAATGTACTTAATGTCACTAAATTGAATACTTAACAATGGTTAAAATGAGAAGTTTTTATGTTATGTACATTTTATCACAATAAAAAAGGCAAATTTTTCAAATAAAAAAAGGGAAGAATACCTTTTTTTTTCCCCCTGGGAAAGATTTGCTCTGAGCTAAAATCTGTTGCCAATCTTCCTCTTTCTTTTCTTTCATGTGAGCGGCTGCCACAGCATGACTACTGACAGACATGCAGTGTGGTTCCATGCCAAGGAACCAAACCTGGGCCTCCAAAGCGGAGCACTCTGAGGTTTAACCACCAGGCCATTGGGGCTGGTGTGGAAGGGTACATTTTAAGGGCATGAGAGTACATCCAGGAACCCACTGGCAGCCAAGCTGCAGGAGGAAACAGAACTTTCTATTTGTCTCTCATCTCTGCTCCTCTCTTTGTGGCTTCTCCCTTGCTCTGTTCTTCCAGCTTGTGCTCATTCCACAGCTTCTAAGTTTGTATTTCCTCTGAAGAGAGACAACTCCAGGCTGAGGGGCCACATGTCAGACTCAGACACAAATTCCTTAGAGGAAGAATCTGATTGTCCCAAATTGGAACTAAGAACAATCTCTGGCTGGAAGGGCAGGGTCGCAATATGATTATGGCAGCAGAGATGGGGCCTGTCGTTGGGAAGCGGAGAAGAAGCACGTGCAGGAACGTCAGGGAGATGAAGCAATTAGGAGCCACAGACCGATGCACATAGAGGAGCACAGATAGAGCTCATGTTACCGAGACGGGAAAGGAAGAAACAGAATGAGACCTAGATCAGAGCTTCCCCAGCATGAATGTCCTGTGAAGCTGCAGTGTCTGCCTCCGCAGGTGTGGGGAGGCCCAAGGGGCCGGGTTTCTGACGACCCCCAGGGGATGTGCTGGTCCAGGACCACACTTTGAGCAGCCGGGCTCTGGAGAACCAGCTCAACTGTGTAAACTAAAAACACATGCAGAGGGCTGCAGCGGCTCCACAAGGACACTCATCCTCCAGAAGACATCTCACACTCAAGAGGACACCTGGGCAGTGAGAGGGGCGGGGCAAGAAGAGGACACAGGGAGCCCAGGTGCCCAAGGTGAGAGGGCCGTGCTCAAACACAGAGGGACGCACTGAAGACTGAGGGGGATTACCTCAGCCCTCTGCACCTACAGTCCAGAGAGGGAGGAGGAGGGGGAGCGGAAGTCGTGAAGTGGCAGCAGCAGCAACGAGGTTATTGGGCGCCTCCCCCACACGGGGGTCTCAGAGAAGGGGGCTGCCAAGAGCTGAGCAGACACCCAAGAGTCTCCCACCCTCAGTCTGCCCCACTCGCCTTGCAACATCCTGGCTTTCTGCTCAATGACCTGTAAAGGCCATTTGACATGATGGCCTGGTTTTTGCCTCTAAAAAGGTAGCTTGGTGAGGGTGGTAAGATTGAAACCCACTGCCCCTGCACTGCCCACATGACTGGGTTCAACATGTTCCCTGGACATAGAAAACCCTCTGCTTAGATTTATTCCAACAATTTGATTCACATGCACAATGTAAAAAAATTACATCAATGTCAGTAATCAAGAAGGCTAGTAAGCAAGTACAGCAACCCCTCTTCCCGAGGATTTTCTAATAAAGGAAAGGCTGAGGGCCAGCAGCCAGTGGCACTGACGGAACGACAACCAGGCCACAGCAAGGGGAGGAGCAGAGCATCCCAAGGCGCATCTCAGGAGGCCACGGGCATGTCGCTGAAGGGCAACATTGTGATCAGTTTCTCCTGCCCCAGTCTCATTCTTTCCAATATATTAAAGAGACTGAAACACAAGTGCATCTCCAAAACAGGAAGAATTGGAGACCTGAAATACCCCACACACAGCACGAGGCCAGATGCCTGTCCCCTGCTCTGCTTGCCTCAAAACTCCATTACATCCTGAGCTTTCTTCACCTTCACCTGATTACCTGGCGAGTGGGTAAAAATGGTATTTCGGACAATCCAAGAAGCGATTTTTCAGCTCTTGGAGTGTCTCTGAAATTGAAGCATGACCCTGGATTTTGAATTGCTCACAACCCACTCATTAATTCGGGAGTGAAATGATCCATCGTATTGTTACCAAGCTCAGTGACCTAGATTCTGTGTTAATCACCAGATAGGCACTTACTGAGCACCTGCTGTATGCTTAGCAGTGTACTAGGCACTGTGGATGAGAAAAAAGAAGCAGTGGGTTTGGAATTTGTCTATTAGTGCCCACTGTCTATCTGGAGAGATAGGACCAACACACACAAAATAAATTAGAGCAATATATTATATTCTTATACATCCGGTGGGTCCACTTCATGCTTCATGCTTCAGACATGACTGATCTGCAGATGCAAACAGTGTCACCAAGACACTACGGCTCCACAGAGAAAATCTTCCTGAGCGTGGAGCTCTCAAGGAAGGGGGCAGGAAGGGGAAATGGAAGGAGAAGCAGAAAGAAGCACTGGCCGGGATATGCTCTTCCACGATGTCGTAATACTGGAGGATAGAAAGAGCCATCTACCACTGCCATCCACGTCAATGCCCAGACGAATCCTGGTCCACTGTCTCTGGGCCGCCTGCCTTTCTCCCCACAGGAATCACTGAGCTGGGCTGTGGGACACTCTGACTGGTCATTCTGAATGCCGGACCCACCCCAGAAAGGGCAACCTGACCAAAACCACATAGAGTGGCGGAGTGTGAGGGTCACTAAAGAAAAGTCTGCTGGGCAGACAAATAAACAGCATGATGTGGTTGAGACCACATGACATGAATACTGGAGACATCACTGTGTGTTGAAATAAATTAGGGTAAGAGTGGAGAGTTTCTAAAACAGGTAAAATTAAACACAACAATAAATGTCATTTTGGGTCTACCATGTGGCAGGCACGTACTAGGCCTTTTATTATACCTTATGGAAAGTCAAAATTCAAGACTTAAAGGCTGCATGATGCAACCCTGCCCATGTCCTCACCTTTGTCTCTTGCCACCTGTCCCTTCCTCCCACCACTGGGTTTATTTCTATTTATATTATTTCTCATACTTGCCTCAGGGCCCTTGCTCTTGGTTTTCCTCCTGCTAGGAATTCCCTTCCCAGCTTGTCTTATGGCTAACTCTACTCATCCTTCAGCTTCTATCACAAATGCCATGTCCTTGGGGAGGCCTTCCTCTCCCTGATGAAGCAGGTTGCCCACCATCTCTCTCTCACGTGTTGCTGAACTCCCCGGGCAGGAAATTTGTCTGAATTGGTCTCCATTGTGCCCCCATTGCACAGTCTAATGCACAGCAGGAATGGGATAAATAGCTCATTCATTCATTTAACAAATGTTTGCTGAGCACCAACTGTGCCAGGCACTGTGACAAGTGTTTAAAGTACTTTCATGACCAAAACAGATCAGATGCTCTGCTCTCAAGAAGCCTAAGTATTTTTCAAACCAACAAATGAGGACACTGAGCAGAGACTTGGGAGCTGGATAGCTAGAAAGAAGCTGGGAGAGCATTTTAGGAGGAGGGAAGAGCAAGAGAGGTGGCAGAGAAGGCATGATGAGAGTCAGCAAGTCCTCTCCAGGTGACCCTGTCGTGAGCCCAGCCTTGGTGTCCACAAGGCCGCAAAGGGCACCTCAGCTCCCTCACGGCACAGCTCAGCCTGCAAGTCTGGACAGGGTGCAGCCCCCACCCACCCCGCTGAGAGCACAAGGAGCGGACCAGGAACCCCGGCAAACAGCACTCTGGAAAAGTCAAGTGCCATTTGCCTGCTGAATCACACTTGACTTTTCGCTAAAATCAAGACAATTACAAGATCGTTCCTGATCCTCTTAGGTCTCACTTGATGGCTCTTGAACCAAATTAAACATACGATGGGTCTGGGAAGGGGAAAGGTGAGTTAAGCTCCTCTGAGTTCACTCTTCTCAGGAGGCAGTGCTGGAGCCCTCACCCCTCCCAGGCTGCACCATTTCTTTCTTGAGTAGCGTGGCTTCACAGGTGCTCACTTGTTTTTCAAGGGAACCACAATTCATCATCGTTTAGATACCTAAAACATTCATTTTTAAAGTAATAGCACACAGTTAAGGTACCCTTTCCCTACCCATCCCCAAGTCCCCTCTCTCCATTTCAGAAATAACTGCCGTTACCAATTTGGTATCTATTCCTTCCAGATCTTTTTCTATGCATTTACACATGTATGTTATTTTATTTCTTCATTTTGTTTTATGTAAATCATTTCATATCACGCTTTCATTTCTACAACTTTGTTTTCTCTACACATCTTAGAAGTCTTTCCATATTAGTACACATAAATTTTATTGTTAACTTGTGTGTAGTATTTCACAGTAATATCATGCCAATATTATTCAGTATTAGTAATTAACAGCATAATAATTCCATTGTTAAGAAATATTTAACTTGTTTAAAATTTTTCACTATTACAAACAATGAACAGCTTTGTTCATGCTTCCTGCCCAAGGTACCAGGGAGTGCTTTTCTAGAATGGACATCTACAAGTGGAATTGCTGGGTTCCAGGACTTACCCATTCATTTAAATAGAAACTACCGAATTTTCTTCCAAAGTGGCTGAATTTACCCTCCCACAGCAGTGCTGAGCAGGCTCATCTCGTCTGTCAATGTCGATGGGGCCATCTTCTTTCTCCAAGCTTATTTGACTTTGTTCCCTAAATCTCATCAGGCCTTACATGACCAACAGTACAAGTGGGTCACTGAGACAGACCTGAATAAGGAGAACTGATGGCCACACAGACGGAGTGCCTGCATGAGCGCTGTAATGACTCTGCAGCAGGCCAGGCTTTCTCTCGAGGATCCACACGATGCTCAGAGCCTGTCCAGGGGAGACACTCCATATAGGACAGAAAGCCCTGGAGTAAAAGGAACAATCCTGGGACCCTAGTAACAGGGCACATGACCTTGAGCACTGTTCTCCAATGCTATGCATCCTTATCTCTCACCCCTAAAATGACCCCTACCGCACCCAGTTACCACGACTCAAAATAGAAGGAGAAAATAGCAGAGAACCAGCACCGAGCTTCCACAGAGGCTGCTGACCGTATGAAACAAGAAGGCTCTTGGTGCCCAAGTTTCCGCCTACCATAACCCAAACATAATTTGGGAGTGACAGTTCCCACCAAAAAGGGCTGAACAAATCCTTCTCCCTGCCTTCAAATCAACAAAGGATAGCACGCAGAGACACCTGAGCAAGAAGCACTTGGTCACAGAGCAGAGATGAGTGACAGCTGCCCCCAAGGACAACCAGACCCTGCCATCCCTCGTGGCAGTGACCGGCTGACAGCTCTTTGCATGCCCTAACGGAGGGCAGTGAGGCCTATGGTGAGGCGACCGTGGAACACTGGTCCCGTACGTTGTCTGCACACTGCAATTGCCTGGGGAGCTTTATAGACAAAGGAGCCCCGGGTCCCACCACCAGAGATCCAGATTTAATTGGTCTTTTTTTTCTTTCTTCTTCTCCCCAAAGCCCCCCAGTACATAGTTGTGTATTCTAGTTGTAGGTCCTTCTGGTTGTGGCGTGTGGGACGCCTCCTCAGCATGGCCTGATGAGCGGTGCCATGTCTGTGCCCAGGATCTGAACCAGCGACACCCTGGGCCATCAAAGTGGAGCACGTGAACTTAACCACTTGGCCACGGGGCCGGTCCCTATGAAAAATTTTATAGAAAGAACAGCACTAACATAAAAGGAGACACTCAGAATTGAGAGCATGTACAATAAGAAAATGAAGGACACAGAGGAACAGCAGCAAAGCTTGAACAAAACAGCGTTAGACAAAGGTGAGCCGCGCCAGGCTGAGGGTCTTGACGATGCCCGCAGTGAGAAGGAACTACACACTGACACTAGAGCCCGCTGAATGACTTCTGTAGTTTCCAGTGCATAACTGCACACAACGGTTTTGAAGCAGGTTTAATAATTCTCCATGTTTTCCTTCTGCTCTCTCCAGAGCTCAAATTCAAGGGTGCAGAAGCTTTGGAATTTCTGGTTCCTCTGCAGGGCAGAGAACCAGAAAGGAGAAAACTACACAAGAAAGAATTCCAAAGCCCCACACAGAGCTGGGTGCTCTCCCGTCTGCTGCTAGACACTAAAGTTCTTTTGCTCCGGAAGAAAGCCCACGAGGTGGGAACAGGGTGACCAGGGAGCTGTAAGCTTAACAATTCCCTAATCACACTCTGGCTGGGGGCCCCTGCACTCCACCAGGAGGAGGGGGAGATTCTGTTCAACATCCAGGGCCTTCAGCTGGAGCCCAGAAGGGGCACGCAAGAGCAGTAGGAGAAAACCAGCCTGGGGAGGTGCTCTAAGCGCAGCCTAACAAAGCAGCACAGTCCCAAAGGGGTCAGAGTAACCCCAGGTGACCTAAGGACAGGAACTTCCCTGCCAGGACGATGCCGGGCACTCTCTGAAAGAAGACAACAAAATCCAGCAGTCAGCAATATGAAACTCACAACGTCCAGCATCTAATTTAAAAAATACTAAACATAGGTATGTGATAAAGCAAATACAGTAAAATGTGACCTATAGAATCTAGGTGGTGGATATATGTTTAAATTTTTTCATAATAAACTTTTGGACGACAGACAGACAAAGCAAAAAGAAAATATGACAAGAATAAAAATCACTCAACAAAAACAGATTCAGAAATGACACAGCAAATGGAGACAAGGACTTTAAAATCGCTCCTCCCTCTCGCCCCACCCCCTCTCTCTCTAAATATATGTGTATGTAAATGTTGATAAGCAAGGTTAAGCAGAACTTTTCAAAGTAAAAAGTTACCTTTTAAAGAGTCGCTACAAAACAGAAAGAAATACACAAACACTCCCAATTTGGGGGGGGGGGGGTGGCAAAGGACGAAAATAATTCACAAAAGAGAAGAAAATGAAAATGAAAAACACGTGGAAAAAGATCAGCAGCTCTAATATAAATAAACAAAAAGCAAAATAATATCAAATTAGCAAAGATTTTTAAAAGCTCACTTTCCGGACTGAAGATGGTGCATGAAAACAGGCACGTGGCTTCCTGCCCGTGGGAAGGTCACTTCTGGGGTCCTGTTTTCTGGAAGGTGAACTCTGCTTCTCTCGCCCGAGGGTCACAGGCGGGAGTGCCGTTGACTGCCTGGCTGTGTCTCACACCCATGGCGCAGAGGCCAGGAGGGAACGGGCTCCCGAAGCCGCCGGCCCGCCCCTCCTCGTGCCCCGTGCTGCTCACAGAGGGAGGGGACGTGGGCATCCTCAGGGACGAGAACAGGAGGCACAGGCCTTCCAGGTAGAGCACCCAGAGGGAGAGCCGAGCTGCATCCCACGAACGGAATGGTGGCTTCGAAATGGTGGAGCACGGACGTGTGGCAGCCACAGTGCTCCCGCGGGCTGTGTCTGCAGGGGCTGGGGTCTGCAGGCCTGGACACAGCGCCTCACTGCCTCCTGCTCCATCCTGTCAAACCTGAAAGGGGGCCCTGGGAGGGCAGGTGGGGGCTGAGCACAGCTGAGACCCCCCCGGGGGCCTGCTGCTTGGCAGGAAATCAATATCAGAGAGTCCTGGGTGTTTCCAAATGTGACAACTGAGACAGAGAAGTTAAATACTTTGCCCAAGGTCACACAGCTAACGACTAACACACATCAGGCTTGGCAGGCTCCCAAGCCTGGGGCTTCCCCAACTTCAGCCGCTGCAAACTGCCTTCCCAGTTTCCTCCATATCTTTGTTTCCCCTGTGCTGTTATTTATCTAAAAAATCTTTTTAACTGACTTTTAATCAAACCGCTTTTTTAAGATCTGGCTTAACTCAAAAATTATAGGTTTTATGAAAGAAGTCAAAGTTTTATGAAACATATGAAAAAGGCATATATTTAATGACTTCTTACATAGTCATAGGTTTTATATGTTTTTAATTCACCTTACAGTAAATCACAACTATTAAAACTGCACAAAATTGTCTGTCTGTCCTAAAAACCACCTCCCAAGTGACAGCAGTTGTTCCCGACACGCTCGGTCAGGTGGGCCCTCCACGGCAGAATGGTCCCGTGTGGAAGTTGCACTGTTTGTTCAGTGTGTGATGTGCGGTTTCTGCAGCTGGTTCCCAAGAACCCAGAGAGCAGGTCAGACAGTTCATGCATGGTCAGCTTCGTAGGGAAGAGGGCAGCCTCTGGTGCCCAGACAGACAGGGCCAGCCCCCCACCTGGGGCTCAGGGCTCCCGCAGGCCTCGGCACCAGGAACGCTCTGTCTGGACCAGGGCTCCCGGCCCTGCGTGGGCTACGCTGCTCTGTGACGACTCTCCTCCAGCCCTTGACTCCCAAGCTGGGCCAAGGACCCTGGCCCCCACTTGCTGTTCTCTGTTTTTCAGAGTAAGAGTTCTGCCTCCGGCTGTGAAGTCTGATTACCTAGCCAGTGGCATCTTGCATCCCACTGGCTTCCCAAACACCACTTCAGTCCTATCTCTTCCTTTTCAAGTTGGAAAATAAAAAGCTGTTCAAAGAAGCCGTTTCCTGTGTCCCTCTCTCTCTGTCCCTGTCTCTCTCTGTCTCTGTCCCTGTCTCTCTCCGTCTCTCTCTGTCCCTGCCTCTGTCTGTCTCTCTCTGTCCCTGCCTCTCTGTCTCTGTCCATGTCTCTCTCTGTCTCTGCCTCTCTCTGTCCCTGTCTCTCTCTGTCCTTGCCTCTCTGTCCATGTCTCTCTCTGTCTCTCTCTGTCCATGTCTCTGCCTCTCTCTGTCCCTGCTTCTCTGTCTCTGTCTCCCTCTGTCCCTGTCTCTGCCTCTCTCTGTCCCTGTCTCTCTCTGTCCCTGCCTCTCTCTGTCTCTTTCCCTGTCTCTCTCTGTCCCTGCCTCTCTCTGTCTCTTTCCCTGTCTCTGTCTCTGTCTCTGGAGTATCTCAGACCTCTTCCCAGATGGAGTTGCCTGTGACACAGTTTCGGATGTCAGGCCCCTCCTCTCAGGGCTTTCTACATCATTCCTTATTCTGCTCTCACCATGTTTGTAAGGACACGTCTGACCGCAGGAAGGATGGCACCTCTCCTGTTAGCAGCTTTTTCTGTCTGCCCAGACTGCTATTTGGAAAATCCCAAAATCTACGCTCCTGGAGGAGCACCGCCCCCCGTTTGCTGGGGGTCCCTCGCTCTGCAGTCTCTGACGCTCAGGACTCGGGAGTCGAAGGTGCCAGGTGAGCCCTACAGGAGCTCGCATCGCCCGCTCTCTGAAGACTCAGGGACCAGCGAGCTTCCGCAGGGGCGAGCTTTTCCTGCCTGAGCTTACTCTCAGTCCTCACTGTCTGCCCTGGGCGACCCAAGATGCTTGGATACAAGGGATGCCGGGCCGTAAACTCGTTCAGCTGCAGGCAGGCTGTGTGGACGCAGCTCCACGGCGAGTCCCTCACAGCAGTTCAACAGGACAAACTCAGCGCATTTCCCGCAGGTGGTCTGGACGGTGCCGGCCAGGGTGCAGGTCACGCTCAGGGGGCTGTGGAAACGCTGCAGACGCCACCCTTCCCATAGCTTCGCGAGGCACACTGAGCCAGCTGGGTTTAAGGAATTCGTTGGGGTCTTTTCTGCGAGACTTTTCAGAGCCAAATACATGTGGCCACGCCCTTCATTCACACACCCTTTAACATCCCGTGAACTTGCGTCCTTCAGACACGCTCTTGGAAGTGCAGCTCGCGGCTTCTTAACAGCGCTTTGTGCCAAGACCTAAGCCTGTAGTAACACGAACCCGGAAAGTACCCCAGTGCCCATTAGGAAAAGGCGCGCTGCTCAAGACACCTCTCGCCTCTGTCTGTTGGAAGGTTGTAGGAACAATGCGGATTTTGTCAGAACAGGCTCCTTTCACACGTTAGACGGAGCTTGGTTGCCCTCTTGTGGGCCATTGCTCCTATAACTGCAGTCTGCGCGGAAGGCAGCTCTGGGGTCCCGCCTGGCCTGGGAGAAACCCTGCGTGCGCGCCGCCCGTTCCTCCTGGAGTAGCCCCGACCCAGCAGGTCTGGGGGACCCAGGATGCGCGTTCTCAAGGAGCTCCATAGGAGATTCTGATGTACAGCTCGGTTAAGAGAAACTTCATCAGTGCCATTTGCACCCAAAGCAGGACGTGCAGAAAGCTAGAGGACGTGGAGGCCGTTCTTATGCTTCAGGCACATGACACCTGGCAATGAAAGAAGGAGCTTCCAGCATCCGTTATCCTGGAGGAAAAAAAGTCTTTAAAAATAGATTTTTTAAAAGTTTGGACAAACATATGGGTATTTTGTCGGGGAAAGTGTTATGGTTTTGGGGGTCCCATTGCTAAGCTCTGAGAGACATTAAAAGAAAGGCAGCCAGGCCCACAGTCCTACTGATCCCACGGAGCAGAGTGACCGGGGAGCACCATGGTTCTGGGCCCGTGTCACTCTCTTCAGTAATGCAGCCCCACACTCTCGACCCGGGGGCAGGCCGGAAGAAGCCTCAGTTCTACACCTGCTAGTCAGGGTAAAGGGCATAGTCTCTTTTAGTCCCAGTCTCCTCTTTTGTGAAATGGAGAGAGAGTTCCTGCCCTGCCCACCTCAAAGAAGGACAAACACCTGGTGAAGGTGAGAGCGGACTGTAAACGCTGAAATACCACGGAGGGAAGGCTAATTTTACTGCTCAAAGATGCACATAAGTCTGGCTGATTGAAGATGACAAGGTCACCTGGTGTACGACCCTGTAAATGTCCTTCGCTTGGCGGCAGGTTGATTCAGTGAGCTTTGTTTCCTAGATCACAGAGAGAAAACCCCTTTCTTCCTCCTGCCAGAGCCATCTGTCTAAAACCTAAATCTGACCTTGTGCCTCCAGCTCCTTCTCACCTATGGGATCTCAGGTAAATGCCAGCTCCTCAGAGAGCCCCTCCCCACCCTCCTGCTCGGGCTGCCTCTCCCGCCATCACCTCCTTGGTCACTTTCTAGACGCCAGCCAGGTGCCTTCTGTCCCTGACGCTCTGCCTATGTCGGATTGCCCTGTGGTTTCTGTCTTCGTGTCTCCACTCGAGAGAATGCAGCCTCCCTGAAGGGAGCCGAGAATGAGGTCATCTCATTGACGGCTCTGTGGCAGGGCTTGGTCAACGCCGGGCCGCTCACTGCAGCTCAAAATGCTCCACCGAGTGAGCCAATGTCTGTCCTCCCTGGGAGCCTACCTTCCCATCAGTGTCCCCTTTCTGTTCTCCCCCACCCCCCACAGGGCTGGGTCCCCGGGAGCCACGTCTGAATGAAACTGGACGAGAGGGCAGAGCCACTCAGCACTGGCTCTTGGGGGTTTTGAGCAGTCGCCCTGGTCTGTGACTTGAACAGAGAAGAGGAGAGACCCTGCTTCTGTCCATGTGCCTGCCTGATGGAGAAAGCCAGTCTGCCCAGGAGCGAGGGACTAGGAAGCCAGGAGGGCTCAAGAGACAGGGTCCAGGGGCCGCCCTATGGCCGAGTAGGTAAGTTCACGGGCTCCCCTTCGGTGGCCCAGGGTTTTGCTGGTTTGGATCCTGGGTGTGGACACGGCACTGCTTGTCAGGCCACTCTGAGGCAGCATCCCACATGCCACAACTAGAAGGACCCACAATTAAAATATACAAGTATGTACTGGGGGGCTTTGGGGAGAAAAAGCAGGAAAAAAAACAAGATTGGCAACAGTTGTTAGTTCAGGTGCCAATCTTTAAAAAAAAAAAAGAGAGAGAGAGACAACATGCTGATTTTGCAGGCCCTGACTCCAGGTTCCCATGAGGCATGGCTGCCCACGGATTCCACGAGAGCCACAGTTTTGCTGGTTCCTTCCACTGAATTCTCCTTTCTGCTTAAGACGCATGAAAACGCAGTGCTGTTACTCAACCACGTGCACCTTGACGAGGCTGTGCCTTCCACTGCAGGAGAGGCCTCGGCCTGGGTGACTGCTCCACACTCACTTCTGAATCCCGGGGCTGGCGTAGCGACGAGCACGGAGTAGACACACGGCAAACATCTGTGAATGAACGGAGTGGGTCTCTTCACTACACAAAAGTCAACCATTCATTCTTCACTTCGCTGTTCAACAGTATTCCCCCTAACTTTGTAGATTAGAGGTCACAAACTGGTCATCCAAGTGTTCAGTCAGCCCACAGACTTGTTTTGTTTTATTTTGTTTTAATTCTGTTTTGCCCTGTACAGTTTTGAAAAGAAGGAAGGGAGCCAACACATGAAAATGGAGAGATTTCACATAAAAATCCAAATTTCCAGCTTCTCTTAAAAAAAGTCAGGATATTGACAACACTAAACTCTAAAAGCCCTTTCTACCACATCTTTCTGACGGTCCAGGGAAAAACAATCTGTTCTCTCATCTAGGGCAGATGACAAAATCCAGGACCCAACAGACCCACAGGGAAATGAGTAAGAACAGAAAGCCTCTTTCACTGTTTCTCATTTTTTGTCTCTCAACAAGAAAAGCCTGCTCCCTCCCAGAGCCAGCCGCCACAGGATTACAAGCCAGAGGCTCAGCCGCGGGCCTGGCAGCACCCACCAGCAATGTGTCTGAGTCCGCAGCATCTGCCTCCCCGCGTCACCTGAAGCTGACCTGCATACGCCTTTTGGCCTTGCTCACTCAAGAAACCTGCTAAGAAACAAGATGGCTTCAAAAGCAAGCTCGTCACACTTCTACACTGCCCTGCGGCACGACCCTCATCTCCTCGGGGGGACTTGTGCCTCTCAGAGACTTCGTCCTGGCGCCCCAGGGACAGCAGAAAAGCCCATTGACATGCGGGGACAAGGTGGGCTTCACAAGGGGAAGGGACATCAGTCCACCCGCAGGCGCACTTCCTGCTCTGTTGTCTTAGCAGGAAGTAAACCCTGAGACAGGCGAGGATGGGGTGACACCAGGAGTGTGGAAGTGAGACATGGGAGAGAAGGCAGCTACAAGAGAGCATGTTATCACACTGGTCACCGCTGTAGGCCACTGGGGTCTAATCCCCCCGGAAAATTCTGGGGCACTGTGTGGAACATGGCTCAGCCACGTCCCCCGTCCCCAGGGATGAGGAAGCTGGGGCGTTTAACCTCAAAGCCCAGCCCCCAGGGATGGGGAAGCTGGGGCTTCTCAAACCCCAGGCACCAGGGGCTCGGGCGGCTCAGGGGCTGCTCATGCCCAGCGCCTCTGGCCCGCCCGAGTTCAGAAGCCCCTGGGGGCAGAGCCGCATGCACCTGCAGAAGCACTGCTGACTGGACCCTGAGCAGTGCTGACAGCAGCCCTGTCTCCCGGGCCCCACCGCAGAGTCACAGAGCAGCTCCCACAGTCAGGGAGGGAGTTGTGGGGAGCAAATGTGACCATTAAGCGTCACACCGTGGAAACTGAGCAAATGCACAACAGTTTGCCTGGTACAATTCTTTTCTTTTTATTCCTGTCAGAATGAAGCCAATTCCTTCTCTGGATTTTAAAAATCACCAAAAAAAACGCTGATCCAGTGAGCTTCTCTCTTGCTGCCTCCTCAGGCCCCAAAGACGTTTGGGCTGGATTGATTCTCCTCAAGAAATGTGTTGAAAACAGGAGAAGTAGACCTTTGATTCCGAGCCTGCTGTTCTCATCTTCGCCTGGGTCCCCTTGGGACCTGACATGTTGAGATGCTGCAGTTTCCAAGATGAATGGCTCTGTCCCCCGAAAGCCTTTCCAATTTACCTGTGCACACAATTCTTCCTGTGTGGCAGGAAGGCCAAGCCTTACGGTGGGGTTAATTTTGATCCTTTGGAAGCATTCTTCATTCATGTGCTAAGTTTTCCATCTCACCGTCACTTCACAGAAGTTCCCCCAACGTTCTGGATGAGTATTTGCTACTTTCTTTACAGATACACCCGGTTCTCCCAGTGGCTGGAAGGTCTCCCGCTACCTCAACATTCCAGCCTTAACACAGTTCTCCACCTTTTCACAGCCACCGACATCCCATCAGAGAGTCAGTCACTCAGCTCTCATCAGAGCGAGAGAACAGCCCTGGGGCTGCCACACAAAGGGTCCTTGATTACTGGGTCCAGCTCACAGGCCCACATTCCAAATCCCAAGCATTCAGTTCAGTTCAGCAGCCATGTTAAGCCCCTGTTTGTGCCCAGTGCTGAGTGAAGAGCTTAGGACAGAAAGCCAGGAGGGCTCTATCTCCACCCACAAGAAATTCAAAGAAAGGCGGAAAAGGACAGGAATGATGCAACGCAGGGCACTGTGTGCGTGCACAACAGCTCTCTGTTCAGGGGGAATCAATAGGATTTGGTTACCAGTTAGATGTGGAGGATGAGGAAGACTCCCAGACTTCTGGCTTGGATGAAGAGGAAGGTGATAGACAACAACAGAGACAGGGAATAAAAGGCAGGAAGCCCGCTGGGGCAAGAAGGGACAGGAGGGTGGCAGGGAAGATCAGCTCAGTGGGCCCATTCATTCTTTCATTCATCCGATGCTCTCCACGTGCCAGACCCTGTGCTGGGAATACAGCGGGGAACCACACAAAACACTTGCTTTATGGAGCGGACATTCTATTAGAAGAAGACAGAAAATAAACAAGGATACTAACAAATAAACAGGATATTTTCACGGACTACTAACTACCTTGGTTCACTTGTCTTTGTGGCTGTGAGAGTTGGGAAAGCTATAGAAGCAGCATAGGGCAAGATTTCTCAACCTGGCCTTCGTATTAGAATCCTCTGGGAAGGTTTTTTAAAATATGCTAATGTATAGTTATTTGTTAGATACAACACTAGACACACAAGTGATAAACGAAAAACTTGATAAATTGGCCTTAATCAAAATTAAAATTGTTTGCTTTTCAAAAAATTGAAACAAGAAAATGAAAAGATAACTCACAGAATGGGAGAATATATTCACAAGTCGTATATCTGATAAGGGACTTGCAGCCAGAATATACAAAGAACTCTTACAGCTCAAGACAAATTTTAAAAAAGGCAAAGCATCTGAACAGACGTTTCTCCAAAGAAGATATACAAATGGCTGATAAGCACATGAAAAGATGCCCAACGTCATTAGTTATTAGAGAAATGTGTGCCACAATATCAAACCATTTCACACCCACTAGAATTGCTATGATCAAAAAGGCAGACAATATCAAGTGTTGGCAAGAATGTGCAGACATTGGAACCCTCACACATTGCTGGTAAGAATGTAAAATAGTGCAACTGCTTTGGAAAACAGTTTGGCAATTCCTCAAAATGTTAAACATAGACTTACCAAATGACCCAGAAATTCTCTTCCTGGCTATCTGCCCAAGAGAAATGAAATTACATGTCCACACACAGACTTGTACATGAATTTTCATGGCAGCATTATTCACAAAAGCCACAAAATAGAAATAACCCCAAAGTCCATCGGTTGATGGGCAAAGTGCAGCACATCCATATGCTAGAATATTATTCAGTCATGTAAAGGAATGATGTACTGATTCATGCTACAACCTGGATGAACCTAGAAAACATGCTAAGTGAAAGAAGTCAGTCCCAAAGGACCACATAATGAATGATTCCATTTCTATGAAATGTGAAGAGCATGCAAATCTATAAACACAGAAGGTAGATCAGTGTTTGCCTTGGGCTAGAATGGGGGCAGGGGGATATGGGGAGTTAGTTGTTAAGATATTTAGTTTTTAGATGATGAAAATATTCTAAAATTAGATTGTGGTGATGCTTGTACAACTCTGTAAAGATACTAAAAATCATTGAAGTATCTGCTTTAAATGAGTGAATTTTATGGCATATAAATTATATCCCTGATGTAGCAGTAGAAGATGGGAGGATGGAACAACAACAAAAAAACCCGGCAGGGTTCCAGTCTACACAGGGTGCCAGGAGTCAGGATCGACTTGATGGCACTAACAACAGCAAATTATATGTCAATAAAGCTGTTAAAGAATTAAAACATAGGGGACAGCCTGGTGGAGTAGCAGTTAAGTTCACACGCTCCACTTTGGCAGCCTAGGGTTCATGGGTTCGGATCCTGCCCATGGACCTACATACTGCTCATCAAGCCATGCTGTTCCAGTGGCCTACGTATAAAACAGATGAACACTGGCACAGATGTTAGCTCAGCAACAATCTTCCTCAAGCAAAAGAGGAAGATTGGCAACAGATGTTAACTCAGGGCCAATCTTCCTCACCAAAAAAAGAATTAAAAAATAAAATGTGGTAAGCTGAAATATACGTATGCATGCATATATGCATCACTGCCTAGGCCAGTGGTGCCCAAGCTTGGCTGCACGTTAGAATTGCCTGGGAATGCCCAAGTCATATGCCGTGCTGATCGAATCAGAATGTCTGCTGGGGGTGGGAGTCCCCAAGGACTTCTAACGTGCAGCCAAGTTTGGGAACCATGGGCCCACACCCACGCCCACAAAGGTTCCTACTTAACTGGTTAGAGAGGAGCTAGGGAGCTGATCGTTTTAAGGCTCCCAGGTGATTCTAGGGGACAGTGCCTGAGAACCACTGATGAGGGCGTGTTGAAGCTGATGCCACCATGTCCATTCCCCCTCTTCCCCACAGGGCAGCATCAGTGCAGTGTGGGAAACTGAAGTCAGCTCAAGGGATGGGCCTGATTGTTTGAAAGGTCATCCCATCCCCTGGACAGTGATTGGCTCAGGAGCGAACGTGTGTCACACTAGGAGAGTACTGCCAAAGATTTGGGGCCAAGTTGTTTTCTTGCTCTCAGGAGAGTACAAGAAGCCAGTGAGGGGGAATAGAATTGGCCGCCCCAAGATATGTCTCTTTGGCATGAGGATTATTTTGGGCTGGTTGCTTAAAAAAACTGCAGACAGGGAAGCAACTCTGAAAAGCAGAGTTTATGTACCATTTGTTAAGAAACATTTACATTGTAAAGGAAATCTCCCTCTGTAAAGGTATCTCCCTCTCTGCACCGGGAAGGAGGGGGATGACCTTACCTCTAGAAACTCTTAATTAATGCCAGAGGCAAGGACTTAAATCTGCATCTTGTTTACTGCACTTGTGTGGTAATCTCCCACGATCGACTCCCCCTCCACCCCCAACATCCTCCTTTGTCTTTAGCTGAGGATGGTATTTAAGGTGGTGGCTTCTGCCATTTTGGCGAGTTGCTTAGATTGCCTGAGCCTCTCCCATATATACGTGTTATAAAGCTTTGTTTCATTTTGTCCTGTTATTCTGTCTCATGTGAATTTAATTCATTCTCTGGCCAGAAGAACCCAGAGAGGGTAGAGGAAATGTCTTCCTCCCTACACCAGGTTCTCTCCTAGTAAATGTAACTGAAAGAGCATGTAGCACAGCTGACATTGATGGGGGAGCTAAATCCTGAGGTGATGCCAACACCACAAATGCAGAGAATTGGGGAAAATCTGGGTCCTTGATGCCGTGATCAAACTGCTGGTTCAACCAGTCCTGAAGCCCTCACTGCCTCTGAGCTGCCTGCTGTGTGAGCCAATAGATTTCCTTCCCATTTAAGCCAGTATAAGTTAAGTTTTCCATTACTGCCCTAAACTGACCCAGGCAGTCATGGACAGTAGCTGTGAGGCAGTGAAATACAAGAACCAGTTGAGACCAAAGGGTGCAAGGGATTCAGCCCTGTGAACATCTGATAGAAGAGATCTGAGCACAGCAAGCACATGAACAATGCCCTGGAACAAGAATAGTTTTGATGGGTTCAAAGAAGAGGAAAGAAAGGCCAGAGCTGATCCACCAAGAGTTGATCCAGCACAGCATAAAAGCTGAGATATTTGACATATTGAAGGCGGAAAGGTAGCCTGGAAGAGTCCACAAGTTTGCTGTAAAGCACTCTATTTGGTGCCAAGAAAGCAAGAGAAGTCCGGACAGCACTGCTTTCTTGGGATGCAAATAAGCCCAGTGGAAGGAAGAGCAATGTCTTACATTGTTCTGTCACAAGGCAGCTTCCCAGCTGCAATGCCCTGTGATCCTCCGTGCACCGAGGTGTGATGCTCCGACTTTTAATTGAAGAATACGCAGGTTGACGGATGTGTGTGTGAAGAAACAGTAGGTGATTTTGCTAAACCAAAGACAGCAAGGAAGAATCCAGAATTCTTGTAGACCCTAAAGAACATTAAGCATGTAGCACAGCTGACATTGAAAGTCTTTATTTTCTGAGTGCATTCATAAGCTGCAAACATAAAGCCCCTGCATGCATTCCTAGGTGTTTTCCCTTCATCTAAAAAGCATCAAGAAGAGATGGTCTTTAAAAATAAAAATTAAAAAAAAAGTTGAAAAGGTCATTTCTCAAAATAGCCTGGAATATTTCCTAGCTTTAAAGTTGGAGAGCAACCTCAAAGGCAAGCTGAGTGCCCTCTGCACCTTGTCTGAGCTTTCAGCTCCGGCTTCTCTGCGGTGACTTCACTACACAAGCAGCAGACAAGCCAGGCCACTGGGCAGCTGAGAGGCTCTTGCCTCTTTGAGGAGGTTGCATGTGCTCACAGCATGCTGAGTTAGAGGTGCAGGGATGCTTCCTGAGCAGTCCCCAGAGTGCTGGAGTCAGAAGGGCCATACCTGGCCAGCCTGCTGTGTCCCCAGGAGATGAGAATGGGATCTGAAGCCAGGCATTCAATGTCTCTGAGGTCAGCTTCCTTGTCATTACAGTTGAGCTGACTCCGTCTCCAGCTCCCTCCAGGGGCACAAAGAAATTGCTGGCTCGGAGGGCACTGAAACTGCTGAGAGCTGCAGTGATGGCAGGGGCTGTGCTTACAAAGGGCAGACAGAGTTGCAAGAGAGACCTGTTCCCCAAGAGAATGGTTCTCTCCAAATGCTAAGAGGCTCAGCAATAGTCTTAGTCCACCCATCTCGTGTATGGAAACCCTTCAACATCAACGAGATGATTTCTAGGAGTAACAATTAGGACGATTACTGAGAGACTCAGTATTAGGCAAGGCTCATCAGCAGTTCTGATTGTTTTAACCTGAGTCAGTAGCCATCATCTCATTTTATAAGATAATGCTCTGTCCTTGTGACTGATGTGCCCGACTCTCACTAATGCCCTAGCCAAGTGAGCTGGGCCCCAGGGTCATCAGCACCTCAAGTATCTGCAAGTTCCTCCAATGCTTCCTTGTAACTCTTGCTGAAAATAACAGAGAATTTTAATAACCTCCACAGCCGCTGTTGTCTTCTCTCTTTGGAATGCTCGCTGAAGGCCCTGGCAGGAAAGGGAAATTGCTGGAAGCCTCTCTCTTTTGGCTCTGGCAGGGTGGGGCCTCCAGGCTGTGCCTGTGGAAGTTCAGTGTTGATCAGGAAGCAACCTTCTTGACTGACGTTATCTCCTCCTGGGCAGAAACCAATTTCGGTGAGAACTTTGTAATTCGGAACTCAGGATATAAGATACGTTCAGGGAATCATTTTCCCTCTACAAATTACAGGCTTGTTATTTAAGAGGTTTAATATCACTGAAAGGACCTGCTTTTTTTTTTCTTTTTCATTCGAAAAACTGCCATATTGATGCCTTCAGAACAGAGGCTTAGAAATGAGAATAATGGCCTCTACTTCAGACAAACAAACCCATTGTTCTCTCCATAGGGGCAGAAGAATTATACCAGACAGCAAATATTTATTTCTTCAGCAAGCTCTTGAATGTTGAGGCAGAGCGGCAGACATCAATGTCTGGCACACTGTAGGTGTTCAATAAATATGTGAAGGAGGGAAGGGGGGATGGAGGGAGGGGGTGAAGGAAAGGATGAACAAAAAGGCAAAGACTCTATAGTAGAAATTCCAAAACTTTGAAGAGTATCTCTTCCAAACACCAGAGCACCTGTTGACGAAAATAATCCATAACCAATCTATAAATGAAAATTTGGGAGAGTTTATTCTGAGCTAAAATGTTAGGACCATGGCCTGGGGCCTTTCTTCCCGAAGGAAGAAATGGCACCAAAGAAGTGAGGGATACAGAGTAGTTATATACCCCCAAAGAGGGTGTTTCACATAGGATTGAAATGTCCCTCCCACAATAGTCACAAGATTGCCCTGTAGGCACGGTGCTTGATGGACACAGCAGGTAGTGCATCTGCTATCTCAGCAGGCACAGCAGGAGACAAGTCTATTGTCTTGAGCTGGGTGGTCACAGGTGAGCGCAGCAATCTGTTCCTTGCCTAAGGAAAGATGCTTAATCCTTAAGGAAATGCCAACTTTGGGAGGGGGTGGGAAGTTGCACCTTTATCTCATGGGCCTTTGTTCTTGCCATAGGGAACATCTAAAGCAGATATACAATGCATGCTCAATGGCCTCCCTCAGGCCCTTTTGGAAAGACAAGGTCAGGCCCTTTTGGAAAAACAAGGTCAGGGCGAATTATGTTTACACCAAATGGCTTCCTCATATACTCCAATATATCCTATTGCTTGCCATTTCTATTTGTCACACCTAACACACAGTATTTAAGTGGAAATTTTCCTGTGATGCACTGGGGGCAGCAGCAATAATCTGGGAGGACAGGGACAGAGTCAGCAGATGTCTAGAATGAGAAGAACTGATTTAGAAGCCAGGCTCTTTAGTCAGACAGAGTCACAGTGAATCCTGCTTATTCCCTTGCCAATTATGTGACAATAAGAAAATACTTCATTTCCCTGAGCCTCAGTTTCCTCATTTCAAAAACAGGGATTATCCTCTTTGGGAAGATACTGTAAGTTAGTTTACTCAAGACCCATTCCTAACCCCCTTCTCCCATGTCTTTCTTGTCTTTAAAGAGTAGAAAACTCAACATTTCATTCCCTAGCCTCCTTGCCCTTTAGAGGCAAGCTGTGGCCTGAGGGAGAGTTGCTGTGGGTCTCAGGGAAAGCTGGTGCCCTCCTGATAAAGGGAAGGTGCTGGTTTGGCCTCTCTAAAAGTGAGCCTCCTGAGGGCAGAGGTTGCACCTTCTCACCTCAGGCGGTCCCCTGAGACCCAGCGTGCCAAGCACAGGGTTGGGAGTTGGCTGCCCTTCTTGGATGTCTCAACTTGAAATCAAGCACAGCCTGAGCTGCATTGGGTGGCACAGTTTTCAGTTACCTTTAAATACAAGGCCCCAAAGTAAGTCTACACAGTGGGCTTAGGAGAGATTGTCAGGAGAGCTATAAGAAAGTGATCGGTGACAAAGTGGAAGATAATGAGAGTGAAGGGAATTTGATGAACAAGATTGCAAAGAGGAGAAATATAACAAATTGTCCAGCATGCCATCACAGCATAGCAATGTGTTCAAAAAAAAAGAGGAAAACCTGGTTGGATCTATTTGTTAGGTTTTTGTTTTTAATTTCAAATTCAATCACTCTCTCAAGGACCTGTGGGCATGTGCTCATGATCAAAAATACATTACAGTGTCCTTAGCTGCCATAAACATCACAAGAGCAGTGACTCCCTCTGAAACAGAGCTGGCTCCCTTGGCTCTGCACTTGGCAAGCTCTCGCAGGAATGATGGAAACACAAGTGTAGCCCATTTCTCCTCTGGATCTCCTGCCGGGATCAAGGTTACTCCCCCATCTGGACTAGTGTCCTCTCTCCAAGCCAGCATTTCTTTCCCTGGAACCTTCATACGCAGATCCCCAATCTCCACCATGAGTGACTCACATCTTGGGCTGAACTGTGAGCTAAGATTTAGAGCCCGAGGAGTGAGGGTGAGCACTTCACAGTTTATAAAGCATGTTTGACAAATATTGTCTCACTTAATTGCAAGTGCAATACAACTGTGAAGTTTTTTTTTTTTTCAATTGGCGTTGAGTGTTCATTCTGGTCCCCAAAGACTAGCAAATGCTTAAATATTAACCAACAGTATAACATTCTCCCAGAGTAGCATTTACAACTGAACAGGTTCACGTTAGTCCCAAACGCTCGTCGTTAAGAAGGGTTAACATACAAGGAGAGCGCTGTGTGCACACTCTTCTCTTCACGTTCTTGATAAATATGCACTGTTGTTTCAGTAAAAATGTCCACGTGTAGGGCAAATGCTTTAAGCTGAGAGCAGATGGGCCCACCTCTGACACCTCTGGTTCCCACAAACTTTTCCAACACCTATGCTTTGAAGTTGTGTCACTGCACTGAGACACACATTGTGGTTCTGCACGATCCAGTTGTACCATGTTGTGGAGCTTCTGTAGCAACCCATTTATCGAACTATTTTTTAGAAAGTTCAAGTAGTGTAGATCAAACCAATTGAGGAGCTCCATGACATTTTTAAGCCCCAATGTCATCACTGCCCAAATACAAGCTGGGTTATCAAGCACTTCTCAAGAAGGCTTTAATGCCTTGCTCTTGTAAACTCTGATGATCTGACGATTAAGATTAAAATGAGCCATTTGTTTGTAAGAATTACATTTGGGCCTAAAAGAGACCCTTCCAGCAAGCAATCCTATCAAGGATCCAACCAGGAGTCAGGGTGGGAACAGGACATTGTGCCAGCTGGGCTCCAGGAGCCCACCGTTGCACCCTGTCTGCAGTAGACACCTATGGGGACCCTGCTCTGAGCCCCATGGCATGTCAGACGGCAACTGGTGTAGCTGATGGATACATAGCCCAGTTCCCTCACGCATCTGGCAAGACAGTTCTGAGATACAAGTTCCAAGCACGATGAAGCTCCAGCTGCCCACAGTGGAAACTCAGTCCTGACCCTTGTTGACTGTCTTTCCTTCCCCAAGTCACTTCCCTATCAGCGCTTCCACCTCCCAAACAAGCTGTTTGCATGCAAATCCTTGCCTTGGGGTCTGCTTCTGGGGGAACTCAGACTAAGACGTCCCCATCCTTAGCAAGGATTTGAATGCAGTGCACATCTTCCAGGCTGGAGAGGGAACACCCACTGCCATCTGCTTCCACAGAGGCTCTGATCCAGCTGAGGTCTTCAGGATGTATAATCTGATCTGAGATGTGAAAGCAGAGGCTACATGATGCCCTCACACCACACAGCATCGTCACCCCATCCGGTTCCCAGGTGTGTGCTCCAGGCACAGGGCGGTCTGAACGGGAGGGGGAGGTGGCATGTTTTCCAGCCTTCTGTCTCTTTCTACAGACAACGTCCCTCCAGCTGTTGTCGTTTCTCTTGTCATTCTGTGTAGGTTTAGCGAGAAAATCAAGAGGCAAGGAAGGCTCTCGCAATCACAGAGCTGTGACCTGTGGCAGGATCCTAAGCCTCCCCTGAGCCCCGCATGTGAGACTCTAGGAAACTCGCCTCTTTGATGGAGGCAGGAGTGGCAGTGCCTTCAGCAGAGGCTTCCCCAGTGAACCAGCGTCCATAATACTCTTATTGTGAGAAGATAAATAGCATTCTTATTTGATGAATTTAAATCCATCGTTTTGTATTTGAGAATGCTGCATCAATATCAATCTAATGAACATTCATGACTTGTGGTTATACAGCCTGCCCGTGCAGAGGCTGGGGACCCAGAATAAATGTGACATAGGCCCTGACCTTGCAGCAGCATGCAGGAGACAGACACGTAAGGAGATAAGATGGCATGAAATGACATGCACTGGAGTGATAAAACAGTGCACCCAGGCACTGGGGGCTACCGATCCAGCCAGCAAGATTAGGGCGGTGGGGGGGCTTCCAGAAGTAAGTGAGAACAAAACTGAGTCTCGAGGATGGACAGAGTTCACAGGCCGGGGGACATGACAAGAGAGCATTCGTGGCAGGATAAAAAGCATGAAGAACACACAGACTCAAGAGAAAGAAGTGTAGGTTTAAAGAGCATAACTTTATACTAAATAGTTGGAGGAATGTTGCTGTTTTAATACAAGCATAAATGATGCTCTGTTTAATATAAGGACATTAAAATTTAACAACAATGCTTTTTTAAATTAATAAATAGAGTACAATTCTCAACAGACAACGTCGACATTCTATCCTTGAGCTTCCAGTGAGCCTCCTTCAGGGCTGAGAGATGCCAGGGACATACAGCCTGGTGGTGGAGGGGTGGATCGGGATAACGTGAAGATGGAAGAGGCAAGGGTGGAGAGAGGCAAGGGGTTTGAGGAGGATGGGGCCGGGAGGATAGCCACAGAACATGCTATTCACTTTTCCTCATGAACTGCTTTGGTTTGGGGACCATCATAAGCTGTGCCTGACTCATTAAGAACCCTGCTGAAAAGACCTGACCAGTTGCCCAGAGCCCTCAGCGGCCTGTGCTGTGAGGGTTGGGAGGCCTTGCACTTGCTCTCTCCCTCTCTCTCCCCTACTTCTTGTAACATGAAGACAGTCAGACAGACATTTATCGCATGGAGCTGTGTCCCTGGATGAGCCACAAAGTGGACTCTCTAGGGCTTCTCATTAAGTTCCCTCTGCTGCCTCTCCATTGCCGCAGAATTCTAACCCAGTGCGGGAAGCTCCCTGACCTGCTTTCCTTGGATCTTGATATGGGGATGTTGACTTAGAGTTGATGGCAAATGAAGTAAAAGAGGGCTTTGAGATGTTTCTGAAGGAAGAAGTAAGAAAATGAAAACTGAATAAAATTAATTAGCTCCAAATCAGTATAATTTCCTACCAAGAATAATAAAGAAGCCTGCTAAAGAAAATAATCACTAAGGACTCTCCTTGCACCAACAGCTCTCCCTGCCTTCTGCAGGAGCCACCTGACCCTCTCCTCTTGCCCAAAGCTCCAGACATCTCAGGCAGCCTCTCCAGAGGTGCTGAGCTCCACCCCCACCGTGGAGAGATCCCGCTGTGAAGTGGCTGACTGCCAAAGGCCCGAAGTATTAGGAGGCCTGTGAGAAACGTCTATTGGCTTTTCATGGCTTGTTTTACAGAAGATAGAGACGTTAGCAAATATACCGTTTTTTTAAGTGACAGTAATTTTGGTGGCCTTGTCTCTTAGCAACACACGAAAATGAATGAATGATGTAAATATTGAAAACATAAACATCAGTATTTAAATAGGGAGAGTTAATCAACAAGCTGAGTAGTGAATAGAGGAATTTTGTTTTTGTTTTTTTAAGTGAAAAAGATTGTCCCCAGACTCAAAATTCTTCCAACATTTGTGGAGATGGGTTATCACAGGAAACAGCACAAAATCTCGCATTGCATTGTGGGCAGTGGATGGAAGTCCAGGAGCGGGCTGTGGGGATGGGGGGAGAAGAATGGTGGGCTCCGGCCTGTCCACCCGGATGAACTAGGCATTTATACCAAGAGCACTTTACAGGTTACAAACGACTTCCATTTTCCATGATCACATTTAACGCCCCCAAGGAGCGGGCATCGGGCCTTCTCTTCGTATCCTCACCTTACAGAGAGAACACACAGCTGGGTGAGGCCCAAAGCTGGTCGGCAGAAGTAACACTTCTGGAACTCGAAAGCACAGGCTTCTAGTCCAGCACTTGAGCTCTTTCCCCAGAAGCTATTGATGAGGATTTTTAGG
Source organism: Equus przewalskii (assembly GCF_037783145.1). Taxonomy (NCBI): domain Eukaryota; kingdom Metazoa; phylum Chordata; class Mammalia; order Perissodactyla; family Equidae; genus Equus; species Equus przewalskii. Next base: position 116,624 of record NC_091839.1, on the reverse strand, counting down.
CTGCTTAATTTTAAAACGGTTTATGACGAGGATTTTTAGGCTGGTTACTTTTAAAACTGCAGATGAGAATCAGGCTCCGAGGAGTGGAATTTGCTTGCCCTTTGATCAGAGACAATTGCATTTGTGAAGGAAATCTCCATGCCTCCCTCTCTGCGCCAGGAGGAAGGGGGGATGGCCTTATCTCTGGAAACTCTTAATGGGGAAGGCAAGAACTTAAGTTGTTTACTGTCTGGCAGCCTCATGTAACTGACCCCCCACCCCAAAATCCTCCTTTGTCTTTAGTTGAAGATAATATTTGAGTGGTGACTTCTGCCATTTACTCAATCCGGTTTGATTCTTATCTAAAAGTTGTGGGACAGCCCAATGGCCGGACCCTACCGGCACTGGTACCATTTTAACTTTTTTTTTCCCTTTGTCTTGTAAAGAGATGACTCACATACCCATGCCTTAAATTTAGCCCTAACCCTCAACTCAGGGCAGCAGCAGGAGCTCTGACTGCCCCTGGGTCCTGTCCCCATGCCAGCGGGGGCAGCAGAAGCAGCGGCAGCAGAAGCTCTGACTGCCCATGGGTCCTGTCCCCATGCTATTCTATACTATTCTCTAAATAAAAGAGCACTACTGCCAGATCTTAAGAGTCTAAGAAATCTTTCTTTCAACTCCTCGGCTCACCGACCCCGCATCACTATGAAACGCAGCCTCGAGGGTAACATTGGACCCCATGCATGTGATGCTGCCTGCTCCTTTTGCTTTTCCTAAAAACACTGGCACCTGAGCTAACAACTGTTGCCAATCTTCTTTTGTTTTCCTGCTTTTTCACCCCAAAGCCCCCCAGTACATAGTTGTATATTTTTAGTTATGGGTCCTTCTAGTTGTGGTATGTGGGACGCCGCCTCAGCGTGGCCTGATGAGCGCTGCCACGTCCGTGCCTAGGATTCGAACAGGTGAAACCCTGGGCCATAGAAGCAGAGCTCGTGAACTTAACCACTGGGCCACAGGCCGCCCCCTGCCTGCTCCTTTTTAAAAGATTGGAGAGATGCACAAGAGCACAAATGAGTGAATCCTGACCCACTGGCCCTGAGACCCGCCCTTCCCTCACCCCCAAGATGCCAATTTCTCACTCTCCAATGGCCCGGACAACAGAGCAAGCTTCTTTGAGAACTGCTAAGTGCTGCAGAGAAAATCTTTCTCTCCCAGCAGGAAACACAGTTTTCAGGGCCTGAGTCTGAAATCCACTTCGTGAAAATTCAGAATTGAAATGCTTGTTTCATTTGCATCTTTTGAAAAGGTCTGTGAACACACATTTGGCCTAAGCTTATACTGAAAATTCCTTTAGACTTTAATATTTACGATATAAAATGATTCAGTTTTTCTTTGACGGAACTTGAGTCGTTTCAGCCATCTGAACCCAGCTCAGCACTTCCATTTTGTTCCCTTCCTTTACACACAAACGCAGGCATGCATGCACACGAATGCACATGCACGCGCGCACACACACGAGTGCTTGCACACGTACATGCATGCACACACATGCGAATGCACACACTCATATACACAAAGTGACATTCACACGCATGCAAACATACACACGTGCATACACACCAGCACACACATCAGCATGCACACAAACACGTGTGCTCACACTTCATGCACTTTTCATGCACAGACTGACCCAGTCAATGCAGAGAGTGGAAGGAATAAGCATTAGGCTGTGCCATCTGCTGTGCTTGAATCTTCACTATTTAATTCTAGCTCTTCATCTACCTCCCCCTTACATTCTCCTGACCTTGTGCTTTTGGAAACTCCACTCTGATGCATTATTTTACAACAAAATTCTGGGATAGAGGGCAGCTTAAGGTCCCCCAAAGCAAGCATGAATCCTCTCCCATAGTAGCCAGGCCAAAAAGTTCAGACTTTCTTGAATGCCTCCAGTAACAGGGAACTCACCCCCTTCTGAAGTAGTCTTATTCTTTTTCTCACATCTCCTGACTTCAAGCTAGTTAGGCTGCTGGAGTTCTGGTCCTGGCTCTGCTCTTCCCCCTGGGTGAACTTTGACACATCATTTCCTGTCCTGGGCCTCACATTTGTCAGGAGGGAATTGGAGCAATCTTCCCAATGGAGATGTTTTGATAATTCAGAAACTATTAAAATGTTCTTTCTTATTTTGAGCCAAAAATCTCCTTCCCGGGGCTGGCCCCATGACCGACTGGTAAAGCTCTTGTGCTCTGCTTCAGCAGCCCAGGATTTAGCCAGTTTGGATCCCGGACACGGACATGGCACCGCTAATCAGGTCACACTGAGGCGCCGTCCCACATGCCACAACTAGAAGGACCCACAGCTAAAATATACAACTAGGTACTGGGGGGATTGGGGGAGAAAAAGCAGAAGAAAATAAAAGATTGGCAACAGTTGTTAGCTCAGGTGCCAATCTTTAAAGAAAAAAGAAATCTCCTTCCCTAGAGAGCCCAGCCCTGGTCCAGGATCTGCCCTCTGGAGTCACAGCTTCGTCCTGACAAATATAAATGGCAGCAATAGGATATATTGGAGTACATGAGGAAGCCATTTGGTGTAAACCTAATTTGGCCTGACCTTGTTTTTTCCAAAAGGGCCTGACTGTGGCCATTGAGCACACACTGTATATCTGCTTTAAACATTTCCTATGGCAAGAACAAATGGCCTTAAGATAAAGGTGTGACTTCCCCCCACATTGGCATTTACTTAAGGATAAGCATCTTTCCTTAGGCTAGGAACTGATTGCTGTGCTCACCTGTGACCACCCAACTCACCTGTGACCACTCAGCTGCAGACGGCAGACCTGCCACCCTGCTGTGTCCACCGAGACAGCAGACCTGCCTGCTGCGTCCATCAATTGCTGTGCTGACACAGCAGTCTCGAGACTATTGTAAAAGGGACATTTCAATCCTATGTGAAACATCCTCTTTGGGGTCTATAACCACTCTGTACACCCCACTTCTTTGGTGCCCTTTCTTCCTTCGGGAAGAAAGGCCCCGGGCTGTCGTCCTCACATTTTAGCTCAGAATAAACTCATCCCAAATTTTCATTTTTAGATTGGCTATGGATTATTTTCATCGACAGTCCTCATGCTAGAGAGCGATGGTTCACCTCTTCCACGCTAGACTCTCCCTCTCTCTGCGGGGCTCTGGGCACCTCTCGTGCCCACCTCACATCCAGTGGCCCAACTTTTACTCCAACTACTACCGTGGGAACCAGCTTTGGGAAGGTGAGGCCTGGCAGCTCATTATCAGCTGCACTGCGTTCCGCACATTTTCTGCCCTGGATGTAGTTCATGTTCTGGGTCCTGCAGGAACCAACACATGTCATTTTGGACCCGGATAACAGACCATTTGTTTTTTCTAGAATTGAGGGTTCTCCCAGGATGCAGGGCTTTCAGCTTGAAAATTGGAACGGTCCCAGGCAAATTGGGACAGGTCAGTCACCTTAGCCTGGACTTAAGAGGTCCTTACAACCCAAGGACAACCATCAACCATGGGAACTGCCCTCTTACAGCCCTGGACACACCTTCTGTGCATCCTACATGCACAGTTCCTCGGAAGGTCCTGGAAGAATTAAGCTCCAGTTGCCCATCTTGGTGATCAATTTGGGAATCCCCCGATTTGAGAAGGCTTTCCTTCTTCCCTGTCTTGCTCCTCCTCATTCCCTCTTGCTTCGTCCTCACACTCCTGTCTCTTGGGATCGCTCCCCATAGCAAATGACTCACACAGAAGACCTCAGCTCGGCTCTGCTTCAGGAGGAGATCCCAGGCTGAGGCAGGCACCTGGGAATTTGATTAATGAACACGTCACCACATTGGCCTCTTCAGATGCTGGGGTCTGACTCTCAGGTGCAGAGAGCATCAGGGTTCTGGATCTCTTGAGCTGCGTGGAGCTCTGGTCTGCACGCTGACCCGGCCTGCCGGCAGCAGCAAGTCCCTGTCATAGCTGCTGCTTCATTTCCTCAAAATATGAGACGTGGGGCCCACGTCTGAGAACCACACGGGGATCTTGTCTCTAATCAAAGTCACATCCAAACACCTCCTGTGGGGGCAGAGCAGGCGTTTTATTTCCTGACAATATTTGTCCCATCAGAATTCAATTTTAATAAACAAAATTCAAGTAGATACAGATACAAGAACCGAGAACCAAGAGTAACCTGACTTTCAGTTCCTCAATAAAAAAAAATTAAGACAAAAACATATTATCAATAGAAAAGTGGGAGGACACGCATTCTGAATCAAATCAAGCTTTTCCGGTGGCGGGATAGGAAACAAGGTGAGGAGTGTTTCTCAGTTGCTGGTCGCTGTCGCTTCTGCAGCGCCTTACACGTGTCACCTCACTGATTCCTTAAAACATCCCATGGGGTCACACTTGCCCTCATTACCCCATTGTGTCGTGAGAAACTGAGGCCCAGAAAGGTCAGATCCCTCCACCAAAGTCACATACCTGGCAATTTGCAGGGCTGCGGCGGCGCTCACCCGGGCAGTCCAGCTCCACAGCCATCTTACGAAGCCTCTCACATCACCCCTTTCTGGAGTCCCTCCAGCACCCTCACCGCAAGGCCCACCTCAGTGCCAACACTTAGGCCCCCTGCCAGGACGCCCTCCCCCGCTGCCGCCTCCAGCTCAGCAGGCCTCCAGGCCAGGTCATCTCTCCCTCCTCAAGCCTCCCGCCGGCAAGTGCTGCACCCCTGGCCGTTCCCACACTGCTTTCCTTTCCTTACAGCCCGTGTCAGTGCGGACGCCCAAGGCGCGCGAGGAGCGCTTGCTGCCCACCAGGCCCTGCGCTGAGCACTTGACAGACATCATCTCCTCCTCAACTCCATCTCAAGTTACTACTATTTCTCCTATTTCGTAAGCACAAAGACGTTAAATAAGATGGGGCTGCGCTCTGACTCGCTGCCCCATGGATTGCATGCAAGAGAAAGGAGTTCCTGACAGCATGGGATGAGCCCATGAGGCTGGCGGGGGGTGGGGGGGGGGGGAGGGCGGGGAGCTGGGCCGGTCAGCTTTCAGACCAGCCCTGTTCCCCAAGCTGCTCTGGCCACTGGGCGCTGCGGACTTTCTCTCCCGGGTCTTCACCCAACAGGCGAGTGCTGAGTCCCGCTCCCCTCCAGGCGCTGTTTCAGGGGTCCAGAAGCACACCTGCTGGGACGCAACCTGGGAGCCAGGTAAGAAAGCACATACAGAGATAACAAGCCATATTACTAGCCGATGTTTTCTTTTTGTTTATGAAAAATTATCTAGACCTTAATAAGAGGCATCTCACTCTATTTCCACAGCTGAATAGGACACATACATTTCACAATTTCTTAGAAGTGTTAAGGTACAATAAATGATTTTCTCCCCAGTAGAGATAATAACCCTAAAGTTTAGTTTTTTACTGACATTAACCAGTTTTAATCTAATTTAACAATCTTATTTTAGCATTTCTTTTTTCCCCACTGAACTGACTATAAAATCCCATTTTTTCACATTCTTCTTTTGAACCAGCCTTGTCGCTCATGAGTTAAATAAAGTGATGACACAGGCATATTATCTATGTAAGAATTATGTTTTTAGCATTTTTAGGATTATACATTGACAATCATAGTCAGAGGATTAAAATAGTAGAGGTGATCATGGGGGAATGAGCAGCTCCTCCAGAATGAGTGATCAAGGAGGGCCCCTCAGAGGAGGTGAGCACATGAGCTATAGGACTAAAAGGAGCTGGCATGTAAAAATGAGGGGGAGTCCTTCCAGGTGAGGAAACAGCTGAGCAAAGGACCTAAGGACAAAAAGAGTCTGGCTTGTTCAGTGGGGGGTGTGCTGGTCAATGTGGATGGCTGGCTGGAGGGGGTGGGGGTGTGCTGGTCAATGTGGACGGCTGGCTGGAGGGGGTGGTGGGTGTGCTGGTCAATGTGGACAGTGCTGGAGGGGGTGGTGGGTGTGCTGGTCAATGTGGGCGGCCAGCTGGAGGGGGTGGGGGTGTGCTGGTCAATGTGGACGGCTGTAGGAGGCGGTGGTGGTTGTGCGGTCAATGTGGCGCGCGGAGGGTGGTGGTTGTGCTGGTCAATGTGGACGGTGCTAGAGGGAGTGGGGGGTGTGCTGGTCAATGTGGATGGCCCGCTGGACAGGGTGGGGCTGGGCCAGGGGAGGGAGGAAGGTGGGATGCCTGATTTGGAGTCTTAGCCATTCTCTGCAGTGTAAATATTCCCACCATCTTGAGTTACCAATGAACGCACTGAACACGTAGTCAGGAAAGATGCACAGGAACCGTGTGAGCTGTTCCAGCACACCACTGTGCCGTTTTGCAAAAAGAAAGAAAGCCAGAATAGCAGGGCAGACAAAGGTGACAGTTTTAGGAGATGAGGTCAAAGAGGCAGGCAGGGAGCAGATCTGGGAAGGAGTCTAGATTCTACAGCCACGTGCCACGTAGCAATGTTCCCATCGAGGCTGGGCAGCATGTACGACAAAGGTCCCATAAGGTCAGCACCACGTGCCTGGGTGTGTGGTAGGCTGGACCATCTGAGTTTGCATAAGTGCCCTCTGTGACGTAAACACAATGACGAAGCCGCCTGATGACGCATTTCTCAGAACGTATTTCTGTCGTTAGGCGGTGCATGAATGTATTCCAATTATGATGGGAAGCCATTGGAGGACTTTTAAACATGGGACCGACACTCCCTCTTCCTTTCTTCCTTCTTGATGTTTCTCTAGAGAGGAAGGAGGAACATAAATTCCTCTCCTAATTTCATGCATTAGTGATAAACACGCCCTGGAGTCTCACCCCCTAACTCCTGAGGCTTGTCAGCAAATACTGTGCTGTATGATCGTCTCCAGTTTCTCTCAGGAGCAAGGGCTCAATTTTTTTGAAAGAAGGTAAGTAAATTCAGTCCTTTAAGATCATACAGAGAAGGAATGGTTAAGTAAAATTGTTTAAAAATGTGTTGTGCTGTTTCAAACTGTTAAAAATGGTTCCAGAGGTCGTTTAATACCTGTTAAAGGATGATTGCTATCAGCAACAGCTGGTTGACTGCCTGGTCACTGGAGCTGCTGCAAGAGAAAGACAGCTGCCTTTACGATAATTGACCTGCTGCTGGAAAAGGTGACTCAGCAGATGTGAGACCCAGCGCTGGAGGCACGCAGTGGGCCAGGGAGACCCATTGCAACAGCTGTGGGGGAGCCGTTGGCCAGAGGGCTTCATCCCATTTGGCCTGGTGGGTTGTTGGCTCAGAGACTGGGATGCCTAGGAGCAGCCATGTCTTTCCTTTTGAGTTTCGCTTTAAATTGGGATCTAGAGCTGCAGCCCTGGAAAGTTCCCTTTTCCAGGCTGCTTTACACTTCCTTCCTTGGACTATGAGGTCCTCGTGGGCAGGAACCACATATTATTCATTTCTGTATTTTTCATGGTGCCCACTGAATGCTGGTAAATAATAAGTGGTGTTCACTAGCAGTAAATTTTACTAGATAGTCCATATGTGCCCAGCACCATGGACTGCCAGGGACTGAGAGATAAACAGGATGCAACACCATACCAGATGAACAGAAAGAGAGCAATAGCAAGAGTGAGAGAAACAGAGACAGAGAGACAGAGATAAAGGGAAGAATTATACCCTGAGAGTTCTTCAAAAGATTGGCATCGGGGCCGGCTCTGTGGCCGCGTGGTTAAGTTCGCGCACTCCGCTGTGGCGGCCCAGGGTTGGGATCCTGGGCGCGGACATAGCACCACTCGTCAGGCCACGTTGAGGCAGCGTCCCATATGCCACAACTAGAAGGACCCGTGACTAGGATATACAAGTGTGTACCGGGGGGATTTGGGGAGATAAAGCAGGGAAAAAAAAAAAAAAAGATTGGCCACAGTTGTTAGCTCAGTTGCCAATCTTAAAAAAAAAAAAAAGAGGAATGGAAAAAAAAAAGAAAAAAGATTGGCTTGGTTAACGGTCTCACAAAAAGACAAACAATCAGAGAAAGGGCACCAAAGACAGATATATAGAAAGACTGAGTAATAAAATATGAGTTAATTAAAAGGCCATGGCCATGTTAAGGGAATAGTAATGACTATTCTGAAATTTTTCCAGGATAACATCGTCTTAGCTCTGCTTAATAGTTTAGAAACTCAACAGCCTAAATCATGTGTCGGAGCGAGCCCAGAATGACTTTCTGATGAGCTTCTCGGCTGCTCACACAGCTTGTCCAGCTTCACCCTGGACAGAATCTGAGGACCTGAAATGCCATCATGCCCCAATGTGATACAGAGCAGGGGCGTATGGGATGAGGAACTAAATGCAGTCCTGGTCAAGTCCATCTCACAGTGGGTCCACGTGGTGGTCACTGCCCCTCTTCCTGAATTTATCACTGGAATGGCTGCAGAACCAGTGGATGCACACTGCACAAACAGTGTCTGCACACTGCACAAACAGTGGCTGCAGAGCCCTCGAATCAACTCCCTGACTTATGGCATAAAAGCTAGTCTAGTAGGAAAGACCAAGAATCCACTGAAATTGCCCCTTGTCTCCCCACTCTTGACCGAAAAAATAAATCAAAACCAATATATAACATCCTGAAGAGAAGGGTGCAGATTAGTGCCACTCTCAAAGATTTAAAGGATGCAGGAGTAGTAGTCTCCATTTAACTCACTAGTCTGGCTCCTGCAAAAACAGGATGAGTCATAGCAGACAATAGCAAACCCCTACAAATTTAACAAGTAGTCGCCCTGGTTAAAGCTATGTTGGATGTGTTATCTTTACTAGAGCATGTCAACACATAGCATATGTGCAAGGCAGCTGTTGACTTGGCAAATGCATTGTCTCAACACCCATCATGAAAGAGGCTCAGAGTTAGCATTCATATGGGGTGGACACCAGTATGCATTCAGTCTTACCCTGGGTAGGGGTATGCTAATCCTGCTCTCTGTTACCATGTGGTCTGGAGGGACATTCCACAGTCATCACATTGGCCCACTATATTGATGATATCATGTTAATTGGACCTAATGAGTAAGAAGAGCAAATATTCTGCATACCTCATTAAGATACATGATCTATAAAGTAGGAGACAAAACCCACAAAAATTCAAGGGTCTGCTATTTGTTGAAGCTGTTTTGGTCCAGTGGTCATGGGAATTCTGGAATATCACCTCAAAAGCAAAGGATAAGTTATTGAACCTTGAACCTGAACCACCAAGAGCAAAGCACAATAACTGGAGATCTCTTCAAGTTTCAGAATAACGTAAACCATGCTTGTGAATACTACTTTGGCTCATTTATTGGGTAACATGGAAGTATACTAGTTTTGAGTGGCCCAATGCAAGAAAGGGATCTGCAGAACGGTTAGACTATGGTAATAAGCAGCCCTGCTTAGAACACATTGCCTGGCAGAATCCTTGGTGCTAAAGATGTGTCCTAGGAATGGATGTCGTGTGCAGTAGAAGAGCTGAGGTGCAGACCCTGTGGCTCCGGAGCGAGGCCACGCCATCCACAGCAGAGAACCAGAGACCACTTAAAAAGAGCTCTGGGGGGGCTGGCCCCGTGGCCGAGTGGTTAAGTTCGCGCGCTCCGCTGCAGGCGGCCCAGTGTTTCCTTGGTTCGAATCCTGGGCGCGGACATGGCACTGCTCATCGAACCACGCTGAGGCAGCGTCCCACATGCCACAACTGGAAGGACCCACAACGAAGAATACACAACTATGTACCGGAGGGCTTTGGGGAGAAAAAGGAAAAAATAAAATCTTTAAAAAAAATAAAAAAAAATAAATAAATAAAAAAATAAAAAAAAAAAATAAAAAAAAAAAAATAAAAAAAAAAGAGCTCTGGGCATGCTACTGGGCCCTGGTAGAGACTCAGCATCTGACCACGGGACACCAAGTGACCTTACAACCAGAATTTCCCATCATCTGCTGGATTATCAGGCTCACCAAGTCATAAGTCAGGCTGGCCCAGCATCAATTTACCATGAGATCCTAGTTAATTAATTGCTCGGAAGAAGAAAGATTGGAAAAGCAGGGCTAAAGAGCTCGAAAGAGATACATAGATAGACATAGGAGAGTGGGCACAGACTCTGAGGATCTTAGCATTGTTAGCTAACACCCACCAGAAAGCATCCACTGCAGAAGAGACCCCAAAGAGTCAAGTGGACAGGATGATTCAGCCAGTAGATGTCAGCCAGCCTCTGGCCATGCCCCGAGTGTGTGCTTGTGCAATGGGTGCATGAGTGGAGGAGCAGTGGAATAGCCATGACAGCAGAAATGGAGGCTACACGAGACCAACTGCATGGGCTCCCTCTCCCCAAGGCTGATCTAGCTGCAACCACTGATGGATATCCAACTGCCAGTTCTAGAAACTAACACTAACCAGTCACTTGGAAGCAAGTCGATTACATTGAACCTCTTCTACCAGGGAAGGAACAGTGATTCACCTTGACTGGAAATGGCATTTATTACGGATATTGGTTTGCCTTTCCTGCCCACAGGGCCTCAGCCAGTACTGCCATGCCAGGCTCCTAGAACATCTGATCTACTGACATGGGATTCCACATAACATCACCTCAGACCACAGGATCCACTGTACAGCAAAGATGGTGCAGCGGCGGGCACATGACCAGGGCATACACTGGTTCTGCCACTTGCCACACTACCCAGAAGCTGCTGGGTGAAAGAGCAATGGAACAGCTTCTTAAAGGCATAGCTGAGGAACCAGCTCAGCAATGACACTCTGCAAAGAGAATGTCATCCTTTAAAATGTTGCATACTCTTTAAACCAGTGGCCATTCTGTGATGTTATGTCCCCAAGGGATAGGATACATGGTTCACGAAAAATGGAAGTAGGAGTGACACTGTTCAACATCCTTGGCATGTTTGTGCATCTGTCTATGTAACTTTAGGCTCTGTGGGTTTAGAGGTTCTGTTTCCTGTGGGGTAAATGCTTCCACCAAGGGGACACAGTCAGAGTCCCACTAAACTTAAAGCTCCTGCTGCCACCTGGTTACTTTGGACTCCTCTTGCCAAGAGACCAGACGTCACAGAAGCAGTTACTATGATGGCAGGGGTGATTGGCCCTGCCCATCATGAGGCAGAAGGACTCCTGCAGTATAATCCTGGTAGGGAGGAATAACTTTGGCAACCACGTGATACACTGGTGGCATCTCTTGTTACTCTCACACCCAGTTTTAACTGTAAATCTGCAAGTATAGCAACCACAGCCTGCTAAAGGCACAGGAACCACATCTCAGACCCCCGGAATGAAGTTCTACATTACCTCCCTCCCAGCTCCCATCACGCAAGCCACCTCAACCAGCAGAACTGCTAGCCTCCCCAAGAGAGGGGAATCTGAAAGTGTGGTGGGAGAGGTGGATTATGAGTATCAGTCATGGCCTGAGCAGCCCCAGCAGGGGAAACTATAGTTTGTCCCACTGGTCCCCTCTTGCGAGTCTCCTCAGAAATGATGACCAAACAGAATCCTGGAGAAGCTGTGCCCCAAGGGAGAGAAGTTAAAAAGATACACATTCAGGTGATTCTGATCTCAAAGTATTAAGATAAAAATCCCCAAAACTTTCATAAATATAAAAATATAGGTTGCCTTAAAAGGAATAAAAATCTGACTACTATCAAACTGCTTATTAGCAATATGGGATGCTGGAAACCATGATACCGTGCCCTCAAAGTTTTTAGGGGAAATTATTTAAGCCTAGAATTCTATATCCAATATCAAGTGTAAGGTTAAAAATCGAACATATTAAAACTCATCATCAATGAACCATCTTTGAAAAATTATAACTTGAGGGTGTGCTTATAATAAAATTAATCAAGAAATATGAACCCTTGGGATACAAGAAACAGTGGTGTTCCAGCTACTCTTGCTTCATAACAAGGTGCCCCAAATGTAGACATGTAAAGCCACTGTTTTCTTATGCTCGAGGATTCTGTGGTCAGGAATTTGCATAGGGCACAGCAAAGATTGCTTATCTCTGCTCCTCAATGTCTGGGGCCTCAGCAGAAGACGCAAATGCCGAGGGTGACTCAACAAGTGAGGGCTGGAATCATCTGGAGACGTCTTCCCACAGATGTCTGCTGGTTGATGATAGTCATGGACTGGGACCTCAGTAGGGCCATCAGCCAAATCACCTACTTTTGGACTCTCCATGTGTCCACAGGAGCTAGTTTGGTTCCAAGAGTGAACCTCTCAAGACAAAGTGGCAGAACAGACAATATAGCCTTTTCACGCTCTGGGCTTGAAAGCCACACAGCATCATTTCCACGGCACTCCAGTGGTCAAGGCAGCACAAAGGTAAACCCAGCTCAGGGAGAGGACGTGGGTCTAACTGTAAGAAGAGCACGGCGGATGGGAGACTATTGTGGGCATCTGGAAAATACAATCTGCCACAGCTGTGAGCAAGGAAACTGATAACATCCACAGACAAGTCTAAGGAACTGTCAGTGATGTGACTGTGTGGCATAATGCAATTGAGAAGAGAGGAAATCTTTAAGGCATGAGGTAGAAAAAAAGTGAATAAAATATAAAACTAAAATTCCAGTTGATTTCAAGATAGTGTGGGCATTATGGATGGAGGTGGAAGAGAGAGTATAACAGTGTGCTAAAGGCCTTGTTCATCTGAAGTGTCAGAAATACAGATTAATTCTGGACATTAACGTAAGACAACCCATACGTGTTAGTTAAATGTATAAAACTCTTACATAATTAAGCACTCTGTCATTAAAAAGCACATTTAAGGCAGGCCATCAGAAGATCAGAAATAAGATGTGATTTAAACCACAAGATGAATAAAAGAAACAAAAAACAATAAAACAAATAACAAGAAGATATTTGAAGTTGGAAACATAAAATAAGATAGCAAAAATTAGTCCAAATACATTATTAATCACAAGACTTTAATCTCCCTTTTAAAGAGAGAGATTTCTGAATTGGAATATTTTGAACCATTTATATGTTATTTACAAAAAAAGCATGCCTAAATTTTAAAAACAGAGAGAGGGAAAAGTTGAAACTTCAAGGGTGACTAGAGCTATACTTGGCAAACTCTAACGAGAAGAAAGCAGGAATAGAATAGTCATGACAGTCAAAGCAGAATTCGAGGCAAAAAGCGTCAAATGGGAAGGAGACAGATATTTTATATTATAAAAATTACAGTCCCCAAGGAAAATAGAACAGTGGTAGACCTCTACGACCACAGAAGCATAAACATTGATATTTATAAAGCCTAATACTCGTGGAAATATGAGACAAATTGATTAACCACAATGTTGGTGAGATTTAAAAGTGTCTCTAAGAAACTAAGATATCAAGTAGGTAAAAAAAATTAGGCTATGGAGGATTTAAATATGACACTTTTAAATATCTCTCTTGTTCTTTTCATATGAATTGTCTGTGTCTAATTCAATTAACTATACAGTTGTATTGCTCATATAAATTGCACTCAGAAAGAGACTGCACATTATTTTTACGTACCTGTGGAACTTTTTTTAACTCACCTTTTATGAGGCCAAAGAAAATAAATTGCCAATTTCCAAGGAGCAAAATCATACAGGCCATGTTCACTGAAATGATTCAAAAAAAGATATCACAAACACCTTGTTTGGAAATTAAAACCCTGCTAAATAAATCTTGGTTAAAAGTGAGGATCCAAACTGACATTACACGCTAATTAGAAATAAATGGCAGTGAGAGCACTGAAGACAGAAAGCTATAGGATCTGGACAAAGCCACACTCCATGGCAGTTTTGGTTGTAATTGCATTTATTTGCACACAAGAAAGACCAAAAATAGAGTAAGGATTCAGCTCAAGAAGGTACAAGCAAGTAAATAAATCAACGTAAGGAAGACAAAGTTGTGAATGGATAAAAATAAATTAATGAAGTAGAAATTATAAGACTATTTTGAAAGAGTGATAATTCACAACCAAGTGTGTTTTATCCTAGCAATGCAAGAATACGGCAACATTAGGAAACTTTTCAATGCAATACACTACACTAAAAAAAGGGTGCATCAAGAGGTCACCTCAAGAGACAAAAGGCATTCCAATTCCTTTTGTTAAAAATCGTACCATCTAGGAAAATATGTGAACATCCTTGCTCTGATTAACAGTAGCTTGCAAAGCCCGCATTGAACAGCATACTCGGGGTGGGAGCCCTGGAAACAGGCCCGCCAAGCCAGAGGCAAGGCAGCCACTATCATCACCTCTCACAAGTGGGCCAGCGACCCTGGAAAACACACGAAAGAGAAGGTAGGAGAGGAGCTGATATTTGAAAGGAAGAGATGAAGCATTTTAATTTGTTGATGACATGATTGCCTATATAAAAAACCCAGAAGAATTAGCTAAGAACTATTAGAATCTATGAGTTCAGCAAAGTGGCCAAATAAAAGGATGTTACAAAACCAATAGGTCTCCTGCACACCACCACCAACAAAACAGAAAAAGGTGAGTTCTGTAGTTTGTGGTTTTCAAGGAATTGATCCATTTCTTCTAAGTTGAAGTTATAAATTTAAAATTATTTGATGACCGAAGGGTTTGTAGAGATATCTCGTGTTTCATTCCTGATATTGGTGATTTGTGTCTTGTCTCTTTTTATCTTTATCAGTCGTGCTAGAGGTTGGTCAATGTTATTGATTTTTTTTAAGAATCAGCTTTTTGTTTCATTGATTTTCTCTACTGTTTGGCTGTTTTCAGTTTCATTAGTTTCTGCTCTTATCTTTATGATTTCTTTCTGCTTGCTTTGGGTTTATTTTGCTCTTTTCCAGATTCTTCAGCTAGGAACTTGGATGCCTGTGCAACATCTAATTGCAGCTCCCACGCAGGTGAGTGGACATGTCCTAGGTGTGACTGCCTGGGAACAGAGGTCTGTCTGCTCCCGCTCCAGCGTGGAGTCCGCCAACGTGCGCGACACTGAAAGCTGTGTGGTTAGACGGGATGATGAGCTGCAATTGTGTTGACAGGGCTCAGGACAAAGCTGCCATATTTTGAGGTCTGGAGAAGTAGAAGGTCCAGCAAAGGAGACCGAGAAGGATGGCCGGGGTGGGAGGAGAGGCAGCCGAGGGTAGTGTCTAGGGAGCTGCACTTTCCAAGAAAGAAGAAGTAGCCCCTGCTGAATGCCACCAAGAGATCCATAAGATGAAGCCCGGAATGTGTGCGCTGGAGGCAGCAGCGTGGAAATAATCAGGGACCCTGACACACGTGGTGTTGCAGAGAGAAGCCGGATTGAATGGTGGGGGGTGGGGGTGGGAAAGTGGCGCTCAGCAGGGACGCTGTTACAGTTTCAAAGAAGAAAGATCCCTCTCATTTGAATGAGATGGTGCATTTGAAGTGTTTAGAGGTGTCTGGCTCATGAGAGGGGCTCGCTAACACTTCCCTTTCACTCACTTCCTCTCCTTACATTCACTGACTAAAAAGGTTGTTCTGGCTGTTTCTCTTTCTAAAGTGGGCCCGGGACCCCAGCTTCTTTACCATTATTCCTGTTAGAAAAGCAGGTATGACTTATGCCAATTGAAGGGAACTCTTTTTCTAGAAAGATAGATAGGCAGCCAACATGGTGATTAAGTCAGAGTTTCTAAGTCAAATTGTCATAATTTAACTCCGAGGTCCACCCGCTCTGAGCTAGGTGGCCCTGGGAATTTTGCGTAAACTCTCGAGCCTCAGTTTCCTCATTGTTAATCGTTAATTAGAATAGTACCTGCCTCATCGATGCACTTAATAAGCTCCTGGCACCTACATTTACCACCACTTATGTTTAAGAATTTCCCCATGTCGTTTTTGCAGAGGCAGTTCCTTCTATAATAAAATAAGAGAGCTCACACCCCCCTGGCAGAATGCGGATGCTCTCAGTATGTGGATGCAGGGGCTGAGAGCTTGAATGCGAGGTCAGTCCTGGGGACGGACAATGCCAGGCCTGCTGTGCCTGCAAAGCACCAGAGACACTTCAGGGGATGGCTCCCCAGCTGCCTGAGCAGAAGCATCTTCCCCTCTGAGCTCTGACTTTTTAGGTTCTTTTATCTTTCATCTCCCCTACCCCCAGCAATGGTAAGAAAAAAAAAAAAGAAGCATAACAATGCTTCTTAGATGAGTGACCTCGCCAGGGAGAGCGCTGGGCACCTAAGCCCTTTGCTGCCTGCCGCCCGGTGTCATCATGACCCACACAGCAATCCCTGGCCCGGACCAGGCCTCTGCCACCAGACACCCTGACTGGGTGACTTATAGCTTTATAGTTTTAAGTTGGCCTTTCCAGTACTGTCTGATAAATCAACTCACAAGGCATTAAATGGTTCATTATGCCAGTAATATAATTCATTCTTTGTGCCAAGAAATGCAAGACACGTCAGGAAACTTAGAAACATCCGATCTGAAGACATGAATGCCCATCTGCATAACAGATTAAGTGGGGGAGAGGCAGCAGCTGGAAGCAGAGGTCAAAGAGAAGGCTCAGCAGGGGGCAGTCTTCCCTCCAGCAGTCCTTGACCTACAGCTGGAAAGCCTACCTCAGAGTCTCACTAGGCAGGCTCCCGCCTCGCATAGTTCTCTCCCTCACGTGCTCAGAAGGTAGTTGGGCTGATGTAGGAGTCTGGTACAGAATTAGCAACCAAACACGCTCAGCCAGGTCACTCCTGTAGGAAAAGTATCCCGTCCAGGTGTTGTAGTGGAAGGAGTGGTCCCAGTCCTGCCATCAGTACCGTGCTCCGGAAACACAGCTGAAGTCACGACACTTTGGTGTCATCACCTGTCATACAAGAAAGTGATCCTCCATGCATTCCAACTTCTTTCTGGCTCTAAGATTCTATGATTCTAGTGTGTGGGAGGAGGAGAAAGGAAGGGAGGTTTCAGAGCTTGGTTAGAGCTGAGCCTCAAATACATCTGGTATATGGAAGTAGACAAAAGACTCCCCCGACCCGAAATCTATGTCCATGATTTTGCATGAAGGCCAGGGCCTCCCCTCCCTAGTTTGAGATGATTGCATCAGTGATGACCCTTTTCAGGGAATGAAATAAAAAATACAAATAAAACTGGCTTAAGCAATAAGGACATTTATCTGTTCGTGCATTGCGCAACTTCTGAATGTCTGTTTTGGCTCCGTAGTAACACCAAGAACTAAAACAAAGACTCTACATTCATAGAACTTAATTCTAGTTGGAGAAATAGACAATAAACAAAAGAATATGTAAATATATAATACAATGTCAGGAAATGATAAGTGCAGTGAAGACAAACACAACAGGGTGAGTGGACAGAGAGATGCTCTTTTAGGCAGGATGATAACAGAAGATCTCTTAAAGGGAGTTAACAGCTGAGATCATTTCAGTAAATAAGAGCATAAAGGAAAGATTATAGGACCATCAGAGAAGATAACCTCTCAGGAAGCCGCACTACAAACGGGGTGGCAGTGTGGTCCATAAGACTGAACAGATCTGAGTTAGGCTTCTGTAAAGGATGGAAGGTCTTAGCATGGCCTGCCCTGTGAAGAAACCCAAGGGGTAGCTGAGTTGGCTGGAAAGCTTGGGCAGGCTGCCATGATAGGGTGAAATGTCTCTCTAGCCAAGAGCCCAGAATCTGCCACACTCACAGTGAATCTCCACGCAGACTTCTTTGGCCCCCATCTGCTCAGCTCCCTCGTCCCCGGTAAGTTCTCTCACTTCAGTTCCCAGCCACTCCAATAGTCCAGAACTCTAATGCCTGCATCTTCAGCCATGTGAGATCACTTCTTTGACTCGGGTTGTAGCTGCTGCGCTGCAATCAGAAAGTGCCTTCAGAGGGAAAGCTGGGGATCATCTTGTATGTTTGCCTTCTCTCAGTGATCCCAATTCTGCACTGCTGTTCAGAGCCTGAAAACAGTGGCTCCATATATTTTGTCCAATTTTATAGTAGTTTTTGGTGAGAACGCAAGTCTAGTACCATTTTTACTCTGCCATGGCCAGAAGTGGAGGTCCCTTGGGTGCCTTAGCCCTTGACCCTTATTGGCAGCTGGCTATGCTAATTAGATGTCCAGCAATATGAAGAGCAGCCCAGTGTCATGTCTTCTAACCAACCTTAGGGAAAGGATCATGTCTGATTTGAATTTCATATTAAAAGTTTATAGTTTAAAACTCCAATAAAAACAAAACTAATGAAAACTGTAAAAAATATAATTGTAAAACCCTCTGAACTAAAATATTTAATACATTGGAGACCACCAATGTGATACTTGGTGTGTTAGCCAATGTCCTCTAGAGAAACAGAACCAATAGAAAATATATATATATATATATATATATATATGAACAGATTTATTATAAGAAACTGATTCACACAATTATGGAGGCTGAGAAGTCCCATGATCTGCCACCTGCAAGCTAGAGATCCAGACCCAAGAAAGACGATGGTGAATGTAATTAATTCAATCTGAGTCTGGAGGCATGAGAATCAGGGGAGCCAATGATGTAGACTCCAGTTCAGGTCTGAAGGCCTGAGAACCTGGAGCACGGAGGGCAGGAGAAGATGGATGTACCAGCTCAAGCAATCAGGCAGGAGGCACCAAATTCTTCCTTCCTCTGCCTTTTTGTTCCACTTAGACCCTCAGCAGGTTGGATGATGCCCACCTACATTGGAAAGCAAAAGCCACTTTAGTAAGTCCACCAATTCAAATGCTAATTTCATCTGGGAACACTCTCACAGACACACTCAGAATAATGTTTAGCCAAATATCTGGGCACTCTGTGAACCAGTCATGTTGACACATAAAATTAACCATCACATTTGGTTAATTCATTTTATGTAAAATTTGGAATAAAGTTTGTCATCTTAATTTAAGACCATCTTTATTCTAGGAATACTAGGGGTCTCAAATCAGAAAATCTATTGATATAAGTCATCACATTAACAAATGAGAAAATTATACGGTTATCTCAATAGATGAAAAAAAATTTAGTAGAATCAGCCTATACACATGATAAAACATCTTTTACCAATGAGCAAACTAGGAATCAGAGGCTTAATTAAAAGTATTTGCTTTAAAAGCTACAGCAAACATCATACTTAATGGTGAAAGTTTTCAAACATTCTTACTAAAGTCATGTTTGACACAAAGATGTCAAGTGTCTCTTCTTTTATTCAATATTTTATTCCCCAATTTTTTCCCCTCTGGAGTCTCCTGGCCCAATCTCATGGCAACCTGCAATCCAGAGGTAGAAATCAGCATGGATAGAAAGAGCACCAAGAGAAGCCCTCTAGTTCAGGCTCAAGGAGAGGGAAAGGGGTCTCCTGGCATGAGAGTGGTGGCAGCCAGGACTCACAGGCGCTTGAAACTCAGAAAGAGAAGAACCTTCCTATCCAATCAGAAGAAGTGTAGTCCCAAGAAGGTGGGGCAAATCCTTCTTCCTTTTTTTCTCACTGATTGACCTGGGTCATGGACATAGTTTCAGAAAGTGAGTGTGAAAACCAGGTAAATCAAACTCCAGATTTCTGGCTGGAGGAGTAAACGGAGAGCCCCGGGAAACCATAAGTGCCATGGAGATGCAGAACTGTAGGAGCTTGCAAAACAATGCTGTTAATTTATTTTTAAACTCCTGGGATCACCCTCAAGCTGTGCATGCAGGATTCTGATCCAAAACTGGTTACTAGGACTTTGATAACTAAACTCATAGACAGACCACTGCCCATATTCCAGACTGCCACTGCGTGGTGCTCATGTGGGACAAATCCAAATAGGACTGCAAAGCCTTTTAAAATGGAACTAATATTGACACTGCATCCCATAGACGGCTGCGTAGAATTCACAGCCTTAGCCCAGTTGGGTCAATTGCCTACTAAAACAAAAATGTCACTATTCTCCATAAGGTATAAACAAGACCTACTGTTACATAACTCAATATTCAAAATGTCCAGGATATAATCCAAAACTCCATGGCATATGAAGAACCAGGGAAATCTCAAATCACACGGGAAAAGACAATGTACAGATGCCAACAGTGAGATGTTGGAACTCACTCAACACTGAAATGTTTCAAGACAGATGTTGAATTTATCTGACAAAGACTTTGCTAATGATCCTGTTAGTAAGGGCCAATACTCCTAAAAAGAAATCGAAGATAGAAAGGCTCAGCCAATGAGTTTTGCATTTTTATGTATTATATATCTTAGCTCTAAAAGTTCTATTTGGTTCTTTTTAGAACTAAGATATACAATAGATGAAATTGCAAAACTCATCGAATATGCTCAAAAGCATAATGGAGGTGACAGAGGAAGGAATCAGTGAAAGTGAAGATAGAGAAACAGAATCTAATTTGAACAACAGAGAAAAAAATATTGATTTAAAAATTTCATGGCGTCTAAGGAGCCTGTGGGGCAAAAATAAAAGGTCTAGCATTTGTGTTATGTAAGTCCTAGAAGGAGAAGCTATAGTGTACAATGCAGAAAAAAATTTAAAGAAATAATGGATAGAAATTCTCCAAATTGGCAAAAAATAAAAAAGCCATAAATGTACAGATTTAGGAAGCTTAGAGGTTCCCAAAACAGCGAAAACTCAAATCAATGCACAGGCATATCATAATCAAACTTTGAAAACTAAAAACAAAGAAAAAAATCTTGAAAGCAGCCAGAGAAAAATGAGAACTTCACTTAAAGTAGGAAAATAATACAAATGATGTGAATTTCTCATCCCAAACCATAAAGGCTGAAATAAAAGAACTGTCAACTGAGAATTCTATATGCAAGAAAAATATCCTTCAGAAATTAAGATGAACATGAAAAAGATGCTCAACATTGTTAGTCGTTTAGGAAAATGCAAATCAAACCCACAACAAGGTACCATTTCACACCCACTAGGACAACTATAATCAGAAAGGCGATAACAAATGTTGGCAGATGTGAAGAAATTGGAACCCCTATGCATTACTTGTAGGAATGTAAAATGTTACAGCCACTTTGGAAAACAGTTTGGCAGGTCCGAATGTTAAACACAGAGTTGTCATATGACCCAGTGATTCCACTCCTAGGTATATACCCAAGAGAATTGAAAACGTGTTCACATAAACACTTGTACACGAATATTCTTAACAGCATTATTCATAATAGCCAAAAAGTGGAAACAACCCAACTGTCCATCAATTGATGAATAAATAAAATGTGTTATATCTATGCAATGAAATATTACTCAGCCATACAAGGAATTAAGTACTGATGCATGCTACAGTGTGGAGGAAACTTTAGGTCTTTAGACATTTTGCAAAGTGAATGATTATGCAAAGTGAAAGAAGCCAGACAGGAAAGGTCACATATTCTATAATTTCATTTATACAAAATGTTCAGAATATGGACATTTATAGAGACAGAAAGTAGATTATTGGTTGCCAAGGGCTGAGGAGAAGAAAGGAATGGGGAGTTACTGCTAATGTGTTCAGGGCTTCCTTTTGGAGCAATAAAATTGATCTAGAATCAGACAGTGGTGATGGTTGCACAACTTTGTAAATATACTAAAAACCACCAAATTGTACACTTTTGAAGGGTGTATTTTATGGTATGTGAATTATTTCACAAAAAAACAATGAAGAGGAAATAAAGACATTCTCAGTTGAAGGAAAACTAAGAGAATTCCTTGCCAGTAGACCCAACCTAAGAGAAGTGCAAAAGTAAGTTCACCAGATATAAGGTGCTACCAGAAATAAACTTCAAAGAGCATAAATGAAAGGAAAGCAACAGGAATTGAAAATATCTGAAAAAATGGAGTAGACTATCTTTCTCCTATTAAGTTCTCTAAAATATGTTTTATGGTGGAAAATAAAACATAATATTTTATAATGGAATTTTCAAAGTATAAAGATGCAATATATAAGAAAGTAAGACAACTACTATATAAAGGAGGTGTAAGAAGCCTATATGGTGGGTAAGATTTCTGTATTCCACACGAAGTGACAAAATTCGATCTATGTAGATTATGGAAAGTTAAATATGTATATTGTAATCCCTAGACCTACCACATAAAAAAATATATGAGATATAGTCAAAAACACAGAATAAAATAAAAATTGTTTATATGACCCAAAAGAAAATGGGAAAAAGGAAGCACAGGGATGATAAAGAGAGGGAACAAACAGAAAACAAAGAATAAATGGTAAACCTGAATTCAAAAACATCAACAGTTATGTTAAAGGTACATGATCTAAACACACCAAATAAAAAACAGAGAAGATCTGAATGCATTTTTTAAAATTATATGTTCCAAGACATTTCTCCAAAGAAGACATACAGATGGCCAATACACACATGAAAAGATGCTCATCATCACTAATCATCAGGGAAATGCAAATCAAAACTACACTAAGATATCACCTTACACCTGTTAGAATGGGAAAAATATCCAAAACCAAGAGTGACAAATGTTGGAAAGGCTGTGGAGAAAAAGGAACCCTCATACACTGTTGGTGGGAAAGCAAACTGGTGCAGCCACTATGGAAAACAGTATGGAGATTCCTCAAAAAGTTAAAAATAGAAATACCTTATGACCCAGCCATCCCACTACTGGGTATCTATCCTAAGAACCTGAAATCAGCAATTCCAAAAGTCCCATGCACTCCTATGTTCATGGCAGCATTATTCACAATAGCCAAACCATGGAACCAACCTAAGTGCCCAGCAACTGATGATTGGATAAAGAAGATATGGTATATATATACAATGGAATACTACTCAGCCATAAAAAAGGACAAAGTCGTCCCATTCACAACAACATGGATGGACCTTGAGGCTATTATGTTGAGAGAAATAAGCCAGACAGAGAAAGACAAACTCTATATGACTCCACTCATAGGTGGAAGTTAACCTATAGACAAAGAGAACTGATCAGTGGTTACCAGGGGAAAGGGGGGTGGGGGGAGGGCACAAAGGGTGAAGTGGTGTACCTACAACATGACTAACAATAATGTACAACTGTCATTTCACAAGGTTGTTAACTATCATAATCTTAATAAAAAAAAATGTAAAGACAACCAAAACAAAAATTATATGTTCCAATTACATGCTGTCAAAAGGGTCTTGCTTTGGGGCAGCCCCAGTGGCACAGCAGTTAAGTTCGAGTGCTCTGCTTTGGCAGCCCAGGGTTTACCAGTTTGAATCCTGGGTGCAGACATGGCACCCCTCATCAAGCCATGCTGTGGCAGTGCCCCACATAGAAGAACTAGAAAGACTTACAACTAGGATATACTGTGTACTGTGGCTTTGGGGAGAAAAAAAAAAGGAGGAAGATTGGCAACAGATGTTAGTTCAGGGCCAATCTTTCTGACCAAAAAAAGCATGAAAAAGAAGAAGAATCTTGCTTCAAACCTAATGATATCAGTAGGCTAAATGTCAAATGATGGGAAAAGATGTACAATGCAAATGCTGCTCAAAAGAAAACTGGAGTGTGTGTACTGATACCAGACAAAGTAGACTTCAGAGGAAAGAAGGCTACCAAGGCATTATATAATGATAAAAGGGTCAGTTTATCAAAAGACGTAACAATCCTAAATGTGTATGAACGTAACAACAGAGCTTCAAAATACATGAAATGAGAAAGAATCTTTTGACAGCTTGAACTTCAAAATTAAAAAAGGTTTAACTCTGAAAAAGACACTGTTAAGAGAATGAAAAGAAAGGGGGAAAATATTTGCAAGTTCCATATCCAACAAAGGACTTGCATCCAAAATACACAAAGAAAGCTCAAAATTCAGCAGTAAGAAAATAATTCAATTTAAAAATACAACAAAAGACTTGAACAGCCACTCCACCAAAGAGGATTTAAGAAAGACAAACAAGCATGTGAAAAGATGCTCAACAGCATTCGCAGTTAGGGAAATGCATGTCAAAACCGCAACCTATTAGAATAGTTAAATAAAAAGTAATGACACCACCAAGTGACGGCAAAGATTCAGAGCCACTGGTCCCTTG
Organism: Equus przewalskii; assembly: GCF_037783145.1. NCBI lineage: Eukaryota > Metazoa > Chordata > Mammalia > Perissodactyla > Equidae > Equus > Equus przewalskii. Next base: position 92,742 of record NC_091839.1, on the reverse strand, counting down.
AAACATTGCTCGTGGGAATGGAAATTGTGCAGCCACTCTGGAAAACAGCTTGTCAGTTTGTTATAAGTTAAACATAAATTTATCACATGACCCATTAATCCTGCTACTAGGTATTTACTCTAGAAAAATGGAATTTTTTTCTTTACTCTAGAAACTGATTTTAATCTAGAAAAATGGGAAACTGTATAGAAATGTATATAGAAGCTCAATTCATAATTGCCAACTAGAAACAAACCAAACGCTGTTAGATGGATAAACTGTTACATAAATGAGCAAAAGATGGACTCTATGTTTGTCCCCTAGATTGCTTTTTTTACTGCAGGTTGAGATCAGTGAGCCCAAAAGCCCATCCACACCAAACTCAAATTTTCACATATCCAATTATTTTAAAAATAGCCCGAACAAGCAATCTTTCAGCCATTTAGAGCTTCCCTGCTTTGCATACTCTGCAAAACCTTACCCAGTCTGTTACCTATTGATAAGATAGGGCCCTTCACAAGATTCCAAACCAATGCTGCCCTTCAGGGATCTCTGACCCAGAGACTCTCTGCCGTGCTGCTGGGTGGCATCACCTAGACACATAGGGCCCCTCTCCAACCACCCAACCCCCAGTAGTTCTCTTGCTCTCCTCCCTTTCAGGATGGTGGCCCTCTAGCCATGAGGCTCTGGATATGTCATGCTGTGGGACTGTCTCGTGCAACTCTGTCCAAGCACCACTCCACAAAGTTCATTGTGTGTTACTGCCTCTCATGGTCAGATCTTTTTCTAGCTCAGCCCCTGGATCCCTGGAACCCTCTACATGCATGAGTATGCAAACTACAACACGTTCACATAACGGAATACTACCTAGCAATAAAAGGTAACAAACTATTGATCCATGAAACAATTTGGATGCTGAGTGAAAGAAGCCAGTATCCAAACGTTACATACTGTAGATTCCACATACCTGATGGTCCTCTAAAGACAAAACTTTATGGAGAACAGAGCAGTAGTTGCCACGGGTTAGGGATGCTGGAGGGTGTGACTACAAATGACCAGTTTAAGGAAGGTTTGTGGAGTGGGGGAACTATTCTGAATCCTGGCCGTGGTGGTGGTAACACAAATCTGCACATGCGTCAACATTCATAGATCTCTACATCAACAGAAGTATCAATTCTACTGTGTACTAATTTTTAAAATAAAATTTTAGAAAAATTTGACTGCTTCCGGCAGAAAGAATAACACTATATTATATCATTTCTTATGTGCATAGATGCAAAATATATGCCACAATAGCACAAAGAGCAATGAGAGAGGAATAGAATTTTTCTGTTGGAACGTTCTTATATTTGATAAGCTGCGGTTCAACATTTGCTCTAAGTAGACTGTAATAGGTTATGTATATTGTAATATCCAGAACAATCTATGCAATGAGGGTTAGCTAAATATCAACAGATAAAATGAAACAAAAACATTTGATAAATCCACATAAAGTCAAGAAAGAAACAACAAAGGAACAGCAAACAAACAAAAAAGCCAACTGGGATAACTAGAAAAACAAATAGCAGGATGATATACCTAAACTCAACCATATCGATAAATATATTTAACATAAATGTAAGGACACTCTAATTAAAATGTAGTAATAGTTACACAAGATATGAAAATACCCAACTGTATGTTGTCTACAAGTGACATACTTTATGTACAAAAAACACAGACTGTTTGAAAATAAAAAGATGTAAACAGATATTCCACACAAACAGTAAACCTGAGAAAACTGGTGTGACAATATTAATATCAAAGTAGACCTCAAAACAAGGAATATTACCAAAGATAAAGAAGGATATTTCATAATGACTAACAGGTCCATGCATCAGGAAGACACAACAATCCTAAATACCTATGCATTTAACAATAGAACTTCAAAATATATGGATAAAAAAACCTAGAAGAATGAAAGGGAGAAGCAGACCAATTCACGATCATAGTTGGAGAATTTAACGCTTCTTTCTTGGTAATTGGTAAAACACCGGTAAAGACATAGAAGATTTAAACAACACTATCGGCCACTCTCACCTTTTGAGCAATGAATACTGCAACCGCAAAGTGCAAATATATGTCTTGTTCATGGGCACCTGTAACACTTGCTTGGAAACAATATGCTAGGATATCAAATAAGTTTCAATGAACTTGAAAAGGATTGAAATCTCACATAGTATATTCTCTGACCACAACTGAATTAAATTAAAAGTCAATATAACAATAAAATATCCAGAAATGTACCAAATATTTGGAAATTAGATGACTACTTCTAACTAACGCATGAGTCAAAGAAAAAGGTCCCAATGGAAATTGTCAAGACCTGTAAGGAGTCTGAGGTTTTATCCTGCCTGCTTGCAAGCTAATGAGTTAGGCTGCACCGTGTCATGCATGTGACAGAAGGCACAGGCTCCTGGAACAGAGACAAAGGAATAACAAGCAGCATGAGCTTCATGTTCAACTCTGTTCTCCTCACCCCTCCAGTCCCACGGGAGAGCTGTGAAGCAGCCTACTGGATGCCATACACAGTGGTTTTGTGTCACAGTTGAGGAAACCTGAACTCAGGAAAGCATGCCTTTGCCCCAGAGGGAGACATTATTTTTACTATATTAGACAACCAACAAACCTTCCTTCTGTTCCAGAAATGCTATGTCTATTTTCTAAGGCTATTTGCTCTTCAGACATCCTTGAAATGCAGCCTAGAACAAAGCTGCCAGTGCCTCTATTTGCAAGATGAGCAAATATATGAGAGAACAATGGACAATTGCATCCAAATAGAAATTATAAAATATTTTGAACCAAATACTAATGGAAATCAGGCATATGAAAATTTGTGAGATGCAGCTAAGGCAGTTCCTTGAGAGGCAGGTATAGCTTTAAATGCTCACATTAGCAGAGAAAACGGGCTTAGAAACAGTTATCTAAGCTTCCGGCTTAAAAGGCTAGAAAAAGAAAAGCAAATTAAACCCAAAATAAGTGGAAAATTCTTGTTTTACATGAAGTGATACATTTATAAGAGGTAGCAAATAGAAGGAAGGAGATAATGAAAATAGGAGAAATCGATAAAACAGAAAACAAACAATAAAGAAAATTAATATAGTTAAAAGTTGGATCTTTTTAAAGATTAAAATTAATAAACCCCCAAGCAAGACTAATAGAGAAAAAAATGAGAGAGAAAAAATAAATTACCAATATTTTAAATGAAATAACAGGATATTATTGCAGACTCTTCAGATATTAAAAGCATATGGTGATGTCACAAACATCTTTAGGCCGACAAATTTGACAAGTGAAATGAAATGAAAAAATTTTTTGAAAAACACAACTTTTCAAAACTAAAACGAAAAGAAATAGAAAATCTAAATACCCCTATATTTATTAAAGAAGTTGAATTCATTGTAAAAAAGAAAAAAACCCATAAAGAAAATTCCAGGCCCAGATGGTTTCATTAGTGAACTCTATCAAACATTTAAAGAAGAAATAATGTTAATTTTACCCAAACACTTGACAAATAAAAATGGCAAGTAAGAGGATATATTGGAATATATGAGGAAGCCATTTTGTGTAAACCTAATTCGGCTTGACCTTGTCTTTCCAAAAGGGCCTGAGGAGACCCTTGAGCATGCATTGTATATCTGCTTTAGAGATTCCCTATGGCAAGAGCAAAGGCCCTTGAGATAAAAGTGCAACTTCTCTCCCCCTCCCAATGTTGGCATCTCCTTAAAGATTAAGCATCTTTCTTTAGGCTGGGAACCCATTGCAGCGCTCATCTGTGACCGCCCAGCCCCAGGCAACACACCTGCCACCTGCCGTGTTCACTGAGACAGCAGGCATATCTGCTGTTTCCATCAGTCCCTGTGCTGACAGAGCAGCCTCGTGACTATTATAAAAGGGACATTTCAATCATATGTGAAACATCCTCTTTGAGGGTATATAACCACCCTTATACCCCCACTTCTTTGGAGTGCTCTGTTCCTTTGTGGAAAGACTCTCCCGGGTTATAATCCTCAGATTTAAGCTCAGAATAAACTCACCCAAATTTTCATGTATAGATTGGTTATGGATTATTTTCATCGACACAGTTTATAAAATAGTGAAGGCGGAGTTATGTTATATTGGCCAGCATAATTCTGATATAAAACTGACAAAGCTCTTACAAGAAAAGAAAACTACAGCCCAGTTGTCTCTCATAACCATAGTAACAAAAATCCTAAACAAGATATTAGGGAATAATGACCAACAATATATATATATATGTAACTGAAAGTTCGGTCTCTGAACCCGATGCCAATCCAGATAACAAGAACAGAATCTTGAGTGGAAGAGGAAAGTCTTTACTATGCCAGGCACAGGGAGCAAAGCAAGGGCTCATGCCTCAAAGATTGCTAGCTCCCTGATGAGGAACAGGTAGGGAGTTTTATTTGGGGTTTTGGGTAGGGAAGGGGAATATGCAGCTTGTGCAGGTCGGTGCTTTCCCACCAGCCTGCATTTGGCCTTGAAAGGTGCAGGGGGGTGGGGGGGGGATGGTGAGATAGGAGGGTGGCAGGTGGGCGAATCGCCCTTGTCCCATCTTCCTGTTTGAGGTGGTTCCAGCACCTGGAGTCAAGGAGTTGAGGTCTGGGAAGCCTCCGCTCCCTAACATTCTTGAGACAGCAGCTTTCCTGGCAAACTTCAAGAACACATGATTTGCTAAACTTCAGTGTGCCTCCAACTCCAGGCCCCCTGGGCTTTTAACAATTTGTAACTCCCATTTAGTTGTAAAGCTCAAGGAGGCCAAGTTTAAAGAAACAGGTATTTACATATGAGTGGAGCTAGAGAAGCAGGAAGCGGGTGGTGGGTTTTAGTTTTAACCCCATATATGCTGGGTTCAATGTGGGGGAACTGATATCAGGGCTGATGTTAAGAGCCTGTAACATATATATATTTTTAAAAGATAATATATGATGATCAACTAGGGTTTATCCTGGAAATACAAAGTTGGTTTAATATTCAAAAATCAATGTCAAAATTCAACATACATTCATGCAAAAGGCTCTCAGAGAATTGGGGATAAAACATAAATTCTTCAGTCTGATGAAGGATATCTATGAGAAATCTTAGTGAAGTCGTTCTTAATAGCGAGACATTAAATGCCTTAAGAAAGGAGACAAGGCACAGATGGTCAATCTCGCCACGGACACCTCTTATTCAACATTGTCCTGAAGTTTCCATCCAGTTCAATAAGGCGAAGAAAAGAAACAAGAAGCATAAAAATTGAAAAAGAATAAGTCAAACTATCTTTAGTCATAGACAATATGATTGTTTCCTTAGAAAATCTAAGTAATCTACAAAAAATAGCAAATTCACAGGATACAAGGTCGACGTACAAAAACAAATGGTATTTCTAAGCACTAGTGTCAAACAACTGAAAAATAATTTTTAAAAAATCCATTTGTAGTAATATCAGAAAATTTAAATATGTAGGAGTAAATATAACAAAAGACATGCAAGAACTCTGAAAACTAAGAATATTGCTGGGGTAAGTTAAAGGAATTGTAAATAAATGGAGAGATATGAAATAGTCATTGATTGGAAGACTCGATATTGTTAATATGTCAATTCTCTATAAATTGATCTACAGAGTTGATGCAATACGAATCAAAATCTCAATAGAAACTTGTAAAGAATTAACAGATTGATCCTAAAATTTACATGGAAATGTAAAGAACCTAGAATAACCAAAACAATCTTGTATGAGGAAAACAAATTTTGAGGACTCTCAAGAACCGACATCAAGACTTACCATAAAATATATAGTAAAAAAAAGATATGTAATATCGGCATAAGGACAGACAAATAGATCAATTAAAAAGAGCAGGAAATACAGAAAGAGATATCCATATATTTGATTAGCTTGGTTTTCAATAAAGTACCAAGGCAATTCAACAGGGAAAGGAAAGTCTTTCATAAATAAGGCTGGAAAACTAGATAAACATATAGAAAAAATGAACTTTGATCCTGTCGATTTTAAAATAAAATAGCCAGTTACTTTAGCAGCAAAATGAGTTTATTCAGCAATTGCATTCTGGGAAATGCAACCCATGGGGGACCAGAGGCAAATCCAGAGAACAAAGCAGAGGAAGTTTCTTCTATAGAGAAAAAGGGAGAATTGGGAGGAGCTGTTCTTAACCAAAGTACATTGGAGGAGCATAAGAGTTTGGGTGGCGACCATTCTTCATTGGCTGAGGGGCCACATTTTCCATTGGCTAGGCTTGCGAGCAACAAGAAATTCTCCCTTCCTCTTGCTGGGGTGTAAAGTAGTGGCCAGCTTCTTGCTGGGGACACAAGGTCCCTGTCTTCCTGCGTGGGGTGATCCACAATGAGTAAGTAGGGCGTGAGAACTCCCTCTACAGGCCTTCCTGACTTCAGTTTTAAGTGAGGTTTCCTTTATTAATTTTCATAATCCCTATCTCAAAATAAAGGTTTTTTGAGCACAAAAGTTAATTCATGATGTAACAATAAGCCTAAGCATAAAGTTAAAACTATAAACCTTCTAGAAGACACACAGGATAATATCTTCAAGACAAAGATTTACTCGAGAGAACAAAAAATGCATGCACCTTAATGAAAAACACTGATTAGTTGGACTTGACCAAAATTAAAAACATCCCTTCTTAAAAAGACACCACTAAGAAAATGAAAAGGTGGGGGCTGGCCCGGTAGTGTCGTGGTTAAGTTCCCACACTCTGTTTTGTTGGCCTGGGACTCCCTAGTTCAGATCCTGGACACAGACCTACACACTGCTCATCGAGCCATACTGTGGTGGCATCCCATATAGAAGAACTAGAAGGGTTTACAACCAGGATATACAGCTATGGGCTTTGGGGGAGAAAAACAAAAAAGAGGAAGATAGGCAACAGATATTGGCTCAGGGCCAATTTTCCTCACCAAAAAAGCATACCTTGAAAAATAAAAAAGAAAATGAAAAGGCTAGCCATAGACTGAGAGAAAATATCCACAATACCTATATCAAACAAAGGACTCATATCCAAATTAAAGAACTCCCAATAATCAATAATCAACAGAAAAACAATCCCATTTTAAAACGAGCAAAGACGTGAACAGACTTCACAAAAGAAGATATGTCAATAGCAAATAGACACTTGAAAAAGTGCTTAACATCCTTAACGATCAAGGATATTCACATCAAGCAATGAGGTACCACAACATCCCACAACACCGTGCTGGAATGGCTGTATTTAAATACTTGACTAGAATGCAGCGAAACTGAGACATTTTACACTCCCACATTGCTGGTAGGAAAGGAAATGAAAACCTATGTTCACAGAAAGGCTTGTACAAGGACTATTCATAATAAAAACTAGAAACAACCCAAATATCCACGTTTAGGAGAATGGATTAACAAACTGTGGTATATTCACACTATGGAATGCTTCTTCAGTAATAAAAATTAAAAATCAACTGTTGATACACGCAACAATCTGGGTAATCTCAAAAACATTATGCTGAATGAAAGAAGCCAGACACAGAAGGGTACACACCATGTAATTCCATCATGTGAAACCCGAGACCAGGCAGAAGTAATCTATGGTCATAGAAATCAGAACAGTGGTTTCTAACAAGGGTGCAGACTGGCCCAAGGGGACACGGGGAGACTTCAGGGGGTGACATAGATGTTCTATGGTCAATTGAATGTTAGTTCCATGTGTATATTCATTTGTCACAAATTATATGTCTAAGATCTATTTCATTATATAAAAAATTACCTCAATTTTACAAATAAATAAACTAAAGAATAGAGAAAAAGACATCCAAGTCTTAGAACCTAACCTACCGATGTTACTACTGTCACCTAAGAGCCCAATGTAAGAGATTATTCTTTCAATGTCTTTTTCCCAGGGACAAAATGCCAAGTCTCTTGACAGAGATGACATTTGATGCCATTATAGGTCATTATATCTTAGTATGAATTGTTTCCTTCCAGGAGGAGCCCAAGGCTCTCTACAAAGGCCCCATATGTCCCTCACTCTGTCCCCCTGGGAGACAGAGTGGAGATTTAGACGTCAAGTCCAAAAACTTCATTATATTAAGTAATTGTTTTAAATGTTAAGAAATGAAGTTTTCCACGTGATGGTGGGAAAGGGATCAAGTTCTAAATCCTTGCTTTAGTTATGTATTACTGCATAACAATCCACTCCAAAATTTTGTGGCTTAAAACAGCAGCAGTTTATTATTTCTCATGATCCTGTAATCTAAGGCGGGCTCAGCTGGGTGGTTCTTCTGTCCCATGTGGCAATGCTGGGCTGGAATGTCCAACACGCATTCTTCACTCACTCACACATCTAGTGCCCGGGATGGGATGGCAAGAACTATAGGCTGGCCTGGCGGCTCTCTTTCTCTTTCCACGTGGCCACTCAACATAGCCAGTCTGTGCTTCCTCCCAGTGTGACGGTTTCAGGGCTGCTTACATGACAGCTAGCTTCCAAGAGAGGAAGCAAAAGCTACTGGTCCTTCTAAAGGCTGGGCCCAGAATCGGCACAACGTCACTTCTGCCACATTCTACTGGGCAAAGCAAGTCACAAGGCTGGCTCAGTTTCAAGGAGAGGAAACAGACTCTACTTCCTGACGTGAGGAGTGCTGTGTCTGTCCAGGGAGGGAAGGAGTTGACGGCAGTCATCCTGGGAGATCATCTGCCACAGCGCTGACTGGAAGGGAGTCAAGAGGGTGCGCTCCGGTGCAGGGTCTGGTTCACAGACCTCTGGAGCTGCCTCCACTTGGATGAAATGGGAGGATTAGACCAGTTCAAACCTCAGGGAGAAAAGTTCTCTCTGTCTTGCCTGCTTCTCTCACTTTACTTTTCTCTGCAACCATATGTCTTCACCTCTGAATGCTTAATGGGCCTGGGCCCAGAAAGAGGGAAAAAGACAGACTAGGGCTACACTTGGTAAAAAGAAGCCTTCCTAACCATCCCATTTAGATCACAAGGGGACAACTTCATGATTGGAGCCAAAATCTCATCTGAAGAGCTCACATTTGGCGTGTCCTCTTAGCTCTCAGGGACCCATGGAGCAGGAGCTTTGCCGGAACAAGACTCCAGTGTTTGGAGATTCTGAGTCTCAGCCAAATGCTACTATGATCTCCACACAACGGGACTTCTGTGAATGGATGTTTGTGTGGATGAGTCTCTGTTCCTTGAGGCGGTTTGGATGGGGTGATAAAGAGCATGGTAACACTAGGTGGGAGGAGAGAGTGATGGGGAGCTTTCCCCCTTCCGACCCAGAGCAAAGGTTGAGTGTTCAAACACTGTGTTCAGAGCAGTGTCCTTGGATCTTAACTGGGGCAATTTTGCTCCCCAGGGGACCTTTGGCAATGGCTACAGACTTTTTTGCTTGTCACAACTGGGAGGATGCCGCTGCGTCTAGTGAGTAGAGGCCAAGGATGCTGCTAAACATCCTAGAGGGCACAGGAAAGCCCCACAACACACAATATCTAGTCCAAACTGCAGCAGTGCCATGGCTGAGAAGCTCTGCCCTGGACTACCTCAACTTCCCCTTTTGCCCTAACATAGCTGTGAGGGGGTATTTAGAAAAGGGGGAAAGGACCACAAATTAGAAGTGTATTTATGCATTTAGCCAAATAACCAGAAGGGCCTGTAAAGGCAGCTTGGTCACTGCTCCATCTGTTTGGCTGGTCTCTTCTGTTTGTTTCCATTTTCCAGGGCCTTTGGTCTGTGACCATCATCCCTGCTCTGCTATGACAAGGGGCAAACGATTGCAATAGCTTTGGATCTTTGTTCACCACCATGTCCCCTACCCCTCACCATCTTCCCTCCCCCATTAAAAAATCTGGTTCACTGTGAAAATCACAAGCGAGGCCAAGGCAGCATTAATAACAGATTGTTTAGTTCTCTCTCAGCAACCAATGGTGTTTGACATTGAGGAGCAGCTTTTCAGACTAAGTCACGCTGTCCTTCCAGCACCATTTTGAGTTGCAAAGATCTTTGGTGGGTGATTTCTTTTTCCTTTTATTGCGCTGTTATTAGCACAGCAATAACAATGAGAACATTTCCATCCTTTCAGACCTCTTCCTGGGGATGACATCCGTGAAAAGGACTTGAGCTTCTGCTGATGACATGCTGAGCTCCGCAACAGTAGCAGCCCCTGCTGCTCATTAACATGCCCCCGTAACGAGGTTTCCCTGACACTTCTCGGGGCTTGATTTGTCAGAGGGCAGCAAACTGTGGCCTGGAGGCTGTGAGCCAAGCCCTGTCCTTCCCCTGATGTGACAATACTGGCATTTTCATGGCCGAGGGGCGTATTGCTTTCTCCCCAAGGCTGCACTGAATTCTCATCAGTCGTCTGCATTATTCCAAATCATGCCAAGCACTGGTTAAATAAATTAGGTTACGTTCATTTTTCAGAATACTATACAGACATTAAATAAGATACAGTATATCTGCGCTAGTAAGGTAGTAAAACAACCAAGATATATGAAGTTCCAGAAAAGATCACATAACAACATGCATGAATGATCTCACTTACAAATATTCCCTGTCATTAATATATTAACATGGGAGATGGAGTGCCTGGAGGAACGCAGTGCAAGCTGCTGATAATGATTATGCTCTTACTGGCAAGGAGGCGAGGGAGGCGGCAGGGAAAGCCCCTTCGCACCTACCAGATGAGCGTGTCTGTGCAGGACAGTGTCCATTGCCTGTCCAGCGTCCGTTCCCCCTTCTTCTGGTGAGAGGCTTCACGTCTCTCCTCTCCCTCTGCCCTCCTCTCCCCACTGCCCCTTCTCCTCCCTGCCCTCTTTCTGTCTTCTCAGTTGAAAGTACCAAAAGGCCTTCTAATAACTTCGTTCGTCTCACACACAGACGGTGTTATAATCTCATGTGAAAGCTGCTGCTATGTAACACAACAACAAAGATACAAACGGTGAATACTTGGTGAGGTGAAAACAACACAATAGGTCAGCTGGAAAAGACTTTGATTCCAGCACAAACCCCAATATGGAAGATATTACAACCTTCAGTGAAATACCTTCCCTCACGTGGCTCAAAGGAAAATGGCAAAGTGGGCCATTATCCTTCTAGTGCAGGGAGGGCTCCGGGCTCAGCCCACCCAGAAGACTCAATTAGGACGCCTGCTTTCAGTCAGTCATAGGGAGCTCTGGCCTCTGCTCTTGCCTGTGCCCCTTCAGGTCATAACCACAAGACTTGAGCAAGTCTCAGACCACGTCTGCAGAGTAAACCCAACTCACAGTCAACACGCCGCCCAAGCAGCTCTGCCCTCTGCTGCCACAGATGGAGCCAGCAGGAGCACAGCCCTCTCCTCTCACTCCCAGGGCCTCACTAAGAGCCAAAAACTGCGTCTTCCCAGGAGAATTACATACATGGTCATCCAGAAAAAAAAGAAAGAAAATCTTAAAGAAATTATTGGTTTTTCCGGAAGTTGCCTTTTTCCCCTGCGTTCAGTGAGCACTATTTGTTCTAGCAGTGCTGGTGGCCACAGCCTCGTCTTCAACGTGTCTTCTCTCAGTTTCCAGGGTGCCCCATGCTCTTCCTTCCACCTCCTGACAAGCCTTTCTCAGTCTTCTCCCTGTTTCCCTTCCGCCAGCCCACGCTTCAACTTTGGTGTTACTAGATACCCATCCGAGCTCCCTTCTCTAACTGCTCATGCCCTCATCCAGGGGCTGCCAAGCCATCTCCTTCCCAGACCTCTCTTCTGAACTTGACATTGTACCCAAATAAGTGGTGCTCCTGAGCAGCTTGGCGTAGCGGGGAAAGCACTGGGCTAGGACCCAGAAGACCCAGATGTGAGTCCCAGTTCCCCTGATGTCTGGCGTTGTGACCCTGAGAAAGGCCACTCCCTCCTCTGAGTGTCCAAGTCACTATCTGTAAAATTACACTCTGCTCAGGTCCGCACGAGGACTAACTGTGCCGAGTCACGGGGGATCATTAGTGAACCAAGAGGGCTGGGACCTGTGGAGGCTGGTTGTGTCTGGTGCCAGGTGGTGGACCAGCGGCCCTTTGATGAGGAATGTCCATCAGGGACAGGAAAGTGACAGTCACCACTGACAGGCCATCCATCCCCCATCTCTACATGAGTGCAAACATATTTTGAAACAAGTGATTTTGGAAGAGAAAATATTTATGTCAAGAAGACATTTTAAAGCCCTGTTGAAGCCAATGTTCCAGAAATATTTCTGGTGAAAAAAATACCTTCTGGGAGTGTTTCAGGTGAGTTGGAGCTTGGACTTGGAGTTTCTGTGCTGGCAGCTGCTTCAGGGAACTCTGGGAGCTGCAGAACTCTGATGTTAAAAAGAATCTTACAGGGGCCAGCCCTGTGCTGTACTGGTTAAGTTTGGCATGTTCCATTTCAGTGGCCCTGGGTTCGTGGGTTCGGATCCCAGGTGTGGACCCATGCCACTCGTCAGCCATGCTGGGGCAGTGACCCACATACAGAATAGAGGAAGATTGGCAGCAGATGTTAGCTCAGGGTGAATCTTCCTCACAAAAAAAAAAAGAATCTTACAGAAACTTACACTTGCTCACTTGTCGACTGCCCGTAAATAAACCCAAATTAGTCTAGTGTCAGAAACATTAAAAGTGAAGCTTTGAAGATGTGCCCAGAGGACCATCTCCTGACTGAGGACCTGGAGCCAAATGCCCCAGGAGTGGCCTTCCTGATGGAGTGCACTCACAGCCTGTCTGCTGAGGAGATGCTGTCAGTTCTGTCTTTATTGATTTCCACTTTGCACAAAAGCCTCTCAAATCAAATCAAACTAGCTAGGAAATTGGGGGTGGGGAGGCAGGGGACTGTCCTTTCTTTGTCTCCAGGGCTTTAAAGGTGTGCCCCTCCTTCCAAATGGCCCAGGGGGCCAAAAGTCGTCCCCAAAACATTATGTCAGCTCGCTGCCTTCCCCTCTGTCTGCTTTAAGGCAATTCTTTACCCGCATTCACTGTCATTCTTTCCTGCCAGACCATAACCCATTAATGCAGAGGACAGACAAGGCTGCTGCCACAAGGCTTTCCTCAGCTCTCTGCTCTCTCTGCTGCAGGCTAACCTGAGGGACAAAGGGTTTGCAGTTCCAGAGATAGGGATCCAGCTGGAGGAGAAGGCAGAGCACGGGCAGGGTCAGCACAGCCTGGGCCTGATGCCTGAGCACCTGGCCCTTTCCTCAGGGTCCTGGAGGGCTCAGCTCAAACGACACTTACTCAGAAGGCCTTTCCTAGACTTCCTATTCAAAAGAAAGTCACCTCTTTATGACCTTGGGGTAAAGAAAAATGTTTAAACAGGGCGCAAACAATACTAATCATAAAAGACACATTTGATAAATTGGTCCATATTAAAAATAAGAACTCTGTTTATCAAAAGAGACCAATAGGAGAGCGAAAAGGCCAGCCTCACAGTGAAGTCGTATATTCACAACGCATATAGCGCACAGGCCCACGGCAAGAGTGTGTAAACTGGGGATGACAGTATCCTCCCACTTCCCTCCAGTTCCATAATGGGGATGTGTTTGAAAACTACAAAGTGCTTCATCAGCATAAGGAGTGACAAGCTTAGGTCTTCTTGGTGAGTTATTTTAACAGAACCAGGTAGAGCCGAGGCAGGCAGAACTAAGTCCTGTCTCTCCCCTCCGCGCCTCATAACCAGGGATAATCATCATCAAATCTAACCATGCTGCCCTCCTGCCTAAAGCCCTGTAACGCCCATAACCTACGAGATGCCATCCACAGTCCTTAGCGTGTCCATCCAGGTCCTTCACCTCCAGTCTCTGCTGCCATCTCTCCACTCTCCTTCTTGCCATGACCCTTCAACACTGAGCCACAGCCACCCAGAGAGCTTGCCACAGTCCAGGCACGTCACACTCCTTAACATCCCTGGGCCTTTCGCAAGCTCCTCCCTCTTCTCAGAAGGTTCTTTCTTCCCTCTCTGCCTTAGCAAGCAAGCTTAGCAGTCTAAGCCTTCAGGGGTGCATCCACCATGTTGCCGCTTTGAAAAACCAGTCCTCTTGCTTCCCATGGGATCCTGGTGGCTGCAGTTCCAGTGTCCTTCCATCTTCTGGCCATGAGGACAGAGAGGCTGGTCCCAGAGTGGACTTGTGATGCAGTCCTTCCTGGGATTAATACATAAACATTTGGAAAGAGCAGTCCCTCTCCACGCAGGGTCGCCAAACTGGAGGGATGTGAGCCGAGTGCTAACAGCAACCATCTTTGATGACACACGGGGAAGCCAGTCTGTATATGAAGCCAGCACAGCGGGCAGAGAGAGCCATATGACCCTGGAAGGGCACTCCCCACCCAGTTCTGCGAGACTAATAATCCTCTTCTTTTGCTTAAACTAGTTTGAATTGTGTTTCTGACCAGCTAACCACAGTATATTCACCCTAGTCCCTTCCCCTGGGAGAAATTTATCTCATTAGACGTAAGCACTGTGTATATCACTTCCTCTTCCTTATCCCAACCTCTGTCCCAGGCTGCCCATAAGATGGTAGGTCTCAATCCTGGCTGCACATTAAAATCACCTAGGACTTTCTAAAAAATACCAACGCCTAGGTCCCACCTCAGACCAATAAGTCCGAATCTCTGAGGGTGAGGCCCAGGTGTCAGAATTTTTTTAGGTTCCCCAGGAGATTTTCATGGCTACTCAGCCTGGGGACTATACACCAAATAGAAAGACAGCCTAATCTTTTTGGAGATGGATGAAAAGAATGTGAAGTCACCACAAATGGAAAAAGAAGGAAGACTGGTGGGGAAGCTCCAGGTAACACTGTGTGTGACGGAATTCCCTAAAAGAATCCCAGCAGACAAGCACGCGCTGGCCAGGCAAGGCCAGGCACCACAGCCCAAGACCCTGGCTTTGACAGCAGATGACGTGGGTCCAAGGCCAAGCTCTCCCACTTACTAGAGACACAACCTTGAGCAAGTCACCTCAGTTTCCCCATCTATCACTTGAGGGTCACAAAGCCAACCTGTCCAGCTGCCTACATCAGACTAAGCCACTCTTGCGGTTCAGGGCTGGTGATGGGAGTTGGAGTTCTAGCTGAGCAAGCTGATGAGGTATCTAGCAGTTCAAACATTGTAATGGCTTTTTCCATTTCTCACATCAGTGGTGATGACTCTAAAATGGCCGTGACTTCCTTCATCTCCTCCATTAGGGACTGTCTCCTGGCATCAGAAAAGCCCTGCCTGCATCTGTTTTGTCAGTTACCATCCTCCCATATTTTCTGAGGCTCTAAAGATGGCCCCACATGGCCCCACCTCAGCAGACACAGGCCTGTTTTTGCAGCTTGTGCAGCGTCAACCACCCTGTGCCCTTCAGAAGTTCATTTAAAGGCATTACTGAAAGATTGCCTTTTACATACCAGCATGCTTCTCTGCGACCCTGCCCAGAGATGTCAGCTCTATGCAGCCTCATGCTCAGAGCTTCCTTGAAAGTAAATGAAGGAGACAGCTTCAGAGTGGTTGGAAACAATTTGTCTGAAGGGAGATTCTATAAACTGGTTTAACGTTTAGTTCTGGGCGTCTGGAAGAGAGATCTGTCTTGGTAGTCATGGTAGAAAAAAAGAGGTAGGCACTCAAGGATCTTTAACCTGGGAACAGAGCAGAGACAGATGAGCAACTTTGCTTGGACAGACCCATCGCTGACATGTTCAAAACAAACACACGCACATACACCAAGTTATACTGAAGGTCGCTGCTGAAGAGTCCTAAACAAAAGGAGCCAGCCGCAAGCAAGCCTTTCTTAAAGAAGTGTATTAGTTGCATCTAACTGCTGTAACAAATTTCAAGACTTCAATAACTTAACACAATAAAAAACAGTATTTTTGCTCAGATAAAATTTTATTTTATTTATTTATTTATTTTTAAAGAATGGCACCTAGGCTAACAACTGTTGCCAAGCTTTTTTTTTTTTTTTTCCTGCTTTATTTCCCAAACACCACCCCCCCCCCCCCCCCCCGGTACGTAGTTGTATATCTTAGTTGCAGGTCCTTCTAGTTGTGGGATGTGGGACGCCCCCTCAACATGGCCTGACGAGCGGTGCCATGTCCGTGCCCAGGATCCAAACCCTGGGCTGCCACAGCGGAGTGGGCGAACTTAACCACTCGGCCACAGAGCCGGCCCCATCAGATAAAATTTTAACGTGTGCTCCTGGTCAGGCTACTCTCCCAGATGGTTCCCCTCCACTTGGCAACAGGTACCCAAGCTCCTTGCATCTTGTGATTCTGCTCTGCTCTGGGCTTTCCAAGCCTTGTCCATGAACTCAGTGGAAGTGGGGAGAGAGACACTGTGTGGAGGATGGTGGGAGGTTCCATGTGCAGGATCTGAAGAGGCCCACATTCCATTGACCCTACCTAACAGCAGAAGGCTGAGAATGAGTCTGCATGTGGGCTTTGTGAACACGTCTCTGCCACCAGAAGCATCTGAGTTACCAACGATATTTCCCTTTTCGTTTTATGTCTGACTGTCACTATCATTTTCGCAAGCATGCTGCCCATCTGCTCTGGGCCGTGCACATGAGGCCAGGAGATCCAGGGAAGCATAACACGTGTGAAGGAAAGGCCGCACTGCCATGTGGAGCCCATGCTCTCCAGTGGGAACCCAAGGGTTCAGACTCTGCCTCTATCCCTTTTTGGCCAAGTAGCACATTGGGCGATCAACTTAATCTCTCTGTGCCCCTGTTTTCTCCTGTGTAAATGGGGATAGTAGTGCTTACAGCACAGACTGTGGTAGGACTGAAACACGAGACCAGGTGCAGAGCGCATGCCCAGCCAGAGCTCCACAGTCTGCCCTCCCTCTCCTGCAGCTAACGCATGCCTGCGGGTCACAGATGTCTTCACAGGTTTGTTTCACCCTTAGAGAGAATGCAGGGATGCGTCCTCCTACCAAGAAGGTGCCAGGCCAGGTCATCTGAGGCTGTGCAAAGGCCACAAGTGAAGGGCCCTGTACGGGTCACAGATCCAATCAGTTACCTGAGACCAAATCCCAAATTCACAAGCTTAAGGAACCCTGTCACCTTTACCTCCCCAAACCAGGCCCTACCCTTTCCCTCGTCACCCCAGGTGCCAGCCAAGCTGCCCTGCCTCTGCCTTCCTTCAGCTTCTCTTCCTGTGCCAGAACAAGCAGCTGAGAGTGTTCAGACTCAGCTTAGGCTACTTCTGTCGAGATGGGGCAGCCAGAGGGCAGGCTTGCTCCTCAAGGACTGAGACAGCATGGGAGGAAGGGGTTGTAGCCACTCTCTGGACCCCCAGGCCCAGGAAATCCTGTTGTAGGAGCCCATGTACACAGAAATCCCCACCCCATTCTTCCTCTGCTCACCAGGGATCCATGCTATTAGCATGAGGAAAGGATAAATATCATCAAAAGCAACAATCACATGTGTGTAGAATGCTTTATATTTCAAAACTTTTACACCAGCACAGTGTCTTCATTCCTTGCAGTGAGGTGTACAAGGCAGAGGAGTTTATTCCACATGTGACTGCATTTCAATTTCCTCAACAGGGGCCAATCACTTGCCCCAGGGCCCTTGGCAGAATTGCAGAGGAAGGCTGCTGACTCTTCCAACCAAGATCAGAATTCGGGCCAGAAGGGCCTCAACACGGGCTACTTCATTGAGCAAATTCCTTGTGGCCCTTACATCCGTCCTCTGGGATCGGTACTTTATGATGGATGAGTGGATGAAAAGGGCTATCAATGTGCCATTGGATACAAGGCGAGAGGTCAGTGGGAGAAGGCCAAGCATGAGGCACTGGACTCAAAGAAAATCAGGCCAAAGGGCAACAGACATTGAGCCTACCACCTTACTCACCACCCTCCCTGGCTGGACAATAGAAAATTGAATTAGAAAGACCCTCAGGTCCCAACTCCTGCCAGACTTTGATCTTTTACATCATCCAAGCACTACTCCTACTGCCAGGGACACAGGACATGAGGAGGAGCAGGGCGGCCCCGTCCTTGCCAGGATGGAACTTGGAATCCAGCAATTATTTCCTACTCTCTTTCATCCTCTAGCATCAAATTTCCCATAAACATCCAATCAATGTGTGATAAGCTATAAATGCTTAAGTAGAGATTTATTCCTAACAGAAACATGGAAATTCTAATATTACCATCCAATCAGACAAGAATAGGGAGCCTACAGCAAGATGAAGAGAAGGCTTGTGAGAAGCAAGTAAGGAGAGGACTTGGCACTCTTCTGATTTTTCAGGGATAAAGAAAAGTCAGGTAACAAGACTCTTTTAGATGCAAATGAGAGGAAACCTAACCCAAGTTGCTTTATATAACTGAGAAGTCGACCTCACAGTCAGTCTGTCTCTCCTTTACTCTCTCTCTCTGTCTCTCCCACTTCCACTTTCCTCCGTGTTAGCTCTGCTCTAAAGCAGACTCTCCTTGGTACAGCAGCAACTCCATGGCACCCAACACTTTCTGTTCAAAGACACCAGTGAAGACCAAGGGTCTCATCCCCAGAACTCCAGACAAAAGCCTCGATGCGTCTCACAGGTGTGACAAGGTCAGGTGCCCGTTCCTGAACCAATCACAGCAGCCAGGAGAATAGGATGTGATGATTGGCTCAGGCCTACATGCCAAGCTCCAACATCCTGGAACTTGAGGTGAGGTCACATGTTCCAAACGCAGGGAAAGGCTGCTCCCCCAAGGACCCCAGAGGAACATGAGTAGAAGCTACATGTCAGATTAGTGGGGCTCACACGAGGGGCAGGATCCAGACCCGTTCAATCTGTCATCCTCTGAATCCAGGGGATGTCTAAAAGCCTTGGCATGCACCTAAAACTTTCTGGGAGTTGCTGTAAGGAAATGATTGCAGTTGCAGACCTCATACCTCCTGGCAGGGGGTGCCCGGGAGCCTGGCAGCACCTCTCCCTACCCATCTGCAGAGCAGGAATTGCCTTTCACCTTCCACCAGGGAGAAGGGCTACAGGCCACCATCTCCTCTGTCCCATCACCTTCTCTGCTTATCATGCACATAATGGAGTCATCACTAAAAAGCCCACGAAGCCCCACAAACATCCAAGAAAATAATAATTAGATATCTGAGTACTCAGCTGAGTCTAAATGAGTTATGCGAGTCTGATTCGCATCTCACAAAATGAAGTAACTGTCTCAAAAAAAAAAAAGAAGAAGAAATAGTCTGAGCATCTTTGTTCTTCTGGCATCAGCCAAACACGATGAGCAAGTAATGAAATAACTCAATTCAAATTGCACCTGCTCTCAGAATTCCCTCTCCTTCTGTGCAAAACAGATACGCTGACTTGGTTTTTTCTAAATCAATGCACTGGCAGTAATGATGCTATGAAGTCGTCATTAGTGCTGATGATCACTGGGAGCCTGACTTCCAGGATTAGCGGAGTGGGAGCATTTCCTCCCACCATGAAGGGCAGCTCCTTACAAGACCCCAAACCCATTTCAAGGATCCAGATCAATGGGTATAAAAGCAATGAAAGGATGAGTCTCACTAGTTTCCTTTCCATTGAGGCAAGATTCTGGAGAGAGCTGGTAAGGCAGACGAGCCCTAGATGGAAGACTCCCAATTGCCAAACCTGAGTGTGCGAGTTTCTGTGGAGCTCAGAATGAGCATCTCTCCCAACAATCCTTCCAGTTCCATCTCCACAAGTCCCTTCAGCAATAGATAAAGTGATTTCTCTGTTTTGAAAACAACTGTGTCCAAGGAAGAAAAAATAACATATTTTTACTCCAGTCTCAATGTCTTATGGTAATCTCAACACAAATGCCAGATCAAGTCTAAAATAAATGGTTGCTTGATCTATTTCTTTTTGTCACCATTTAAAATAATATTTGACACCACCCTGTTGGGTGAGGGAAGGGACATGTGGGCACTCTGCTACCCCTCACGGGTACGTATGAGCTGCACAGGCGCTCAACACTTTGCTGGGAGTACCAACTGGCACAACCTCTTTTGAGGGCTATTTGTCAAATAACAAAATTTTTAAATGTATTTACCCTTTGACCTGATACTTGCATTTCAAGAAACTTATACCCCAGATATTCTTATACATATTCAGGAAAAAAATACATGCACAGATATTTATTATAACATTTATGTCTACAGTAGGAAAAGCCTGGAAGCATCCTAAATACCCATTATTAGGGAAAGTGTTAAATATATCATGGTACATCCAAACAATCACATATTTTGCAGCCATTTAAAATGATGAGGCTGCTGTATCTGCATGGACTTAGAACAAAATCAAAGAGGTGCAAGTCAATAAAAATGCAAAGTAAAAAGCTATGCATAGGATGCTGTCATTTGTCAGCGAGGGGAGGGAGGGAGAAGGGACTCCCATACACATGTGCTTGTAAATATAGAGACACTCTCTGAAAAGATTCATAAGAACCCACTTCCTCTGGCTCACTTTGGAGAAAGTAAAGATACTGGGGACTTCATAGAGGAAAATCTGCTTTTCACTCTACATCCTTATATGCAGTTTGAGCTGTCTACTGTCCATTGAAAAAAACTAATTCAAACAAGTAAAATAAACACAAGAAATACTTTTTTTTCTTGGTAAAATACCAATACATGTTCATTATAGAGAAATAATAAAATAGAGATAAACAAAAGAAAACATAAAATTGATCAAAGATAATCCTTTCATATCCTTCCAGGAATTATTTCTATAATTCCTGGAATTGTTTCATACTCTTTCAGATCTATTTTTAATAAAACGTGGATTATATTGGTAATAACACACATCATAGTTTTATTAAGAGGATTAAATAAGAGAGTAAACACATATAGTGTTGTTATCTGCTCCACACTCTTCTAAGTGATATAAATATAAACACATATTTATAAATATAAATGTATAACACGAAATGGTTTTGTAAATTTTTTTCATTTAAAACATTGCAAACATTTAATATTAGTAAGTATTCATCTAAAGCATCTTTTTTTTAAGCTAATAAACTTTATTTTTTAGAGAGGTTTAGTTTGACAGCAAAATTGAGAGGAAAGTACAAAGAGTTCTCATATATCTCCTTTCCTCCTCCCTCACACACACCCTCCCCACTGTTGACAGCCAGCACCACAGTGGGACGTTTGTCCCAATCAATGAACCTACACTGACACATAATTATCACCCAAAGTCCATAGTTTACATTAGTGGTCACTCGGTGTTGTGCATTCTTTGGGTTTGGAGAAGTGTACCATGACATGTACCCACTATTATAGTATCATACAGAATGGTTTCACTGCCCTCAAAATCCTCTGTGGCCTGCCTGCTCATTCCTGCCTTTCTGCTGACCACAGGCTACCACTATCTTTTTTACTCCACAGTTTTGCCTTTTCCAGAATGTAATACAGTTAGAATCATACAGCATGTAGCCTTTTCAGATTGGCTTATTTCAGTTAGCAACTTGCATTTAAGGTTCCCCCATGTCTTTTCCTGGCTTAATAGCTTCTTTCTTTTTAGCACTGAATAATATTCCACTGTCTGGATGTACCAGAGTTTATTTATCCATTCACCAAGTGAAGGACATCTTGGTTGATTCCAAGTGTTAGCAATTATGAATAAAGACGCTATAAACATCCATCTGCAGGTTTTTGTGTGGACATTAGTTTTCAGCTCCTTAGGGATATACCAAGGAGTGCAGTCACTGGATCACATGATACAAATGTGTTTAGTTTTGTAAGAAACTGCCAAACTGTCTTCCAAAGTGGCACTACCATTTTGCATTCCCACCAGCAATGAGTGAGAGTTCCTATTGCTTCATATTCTTTCCAGCATTTGCCATTGTGTTGTCAGTATTTTTGATTTTGGCTATTCAAAGAGGTCTGTAGTGGTACATTATTGTTTTAATTTGCAATTCCTTAATAACAGGTGATGTTGAACATCTTTTCATACACTTGCTTGCCATCCGTGTATCTTCTTTGGTGAGGTGCCTCTTCAGGTCTTTGATCCATTTTTCATTTGGGTTGTTCCTTTTCTTATTGCTGAGCTTTAAGAGTTCTTGTAAATTTTGGATAACAGTCCTTTATCAAATGTGTCCTTTGCAAATATTTTCTCCTGATCTGTGGCTTTTCTTCTTATTCTCTTGACATTTTTTCCACAGAGCACAAGTTTTTGATTTTAATGTTGTCCAGCTTGTCAATTATTTTTCATGGATCATGTCCTTGATGTTGTGGCTACAAAGTCATTGCCATACCCAAGTTCACCTAGATTTTCTCCTATGTTATCTTCTAGGAGTTTTATAGTTTTTCATTTTAAATTTAGATATACGATCCATTTTGGGTTACCTTTTATAAAGAGAGAAGGACTGTATCTAGACTCTTTTTTTTTGCATATGGATGTCCAGTTGTTCCAGCACCATTTATTGAAAATACTATCTTTACTCCATTGTATTACCTTTGCTCCTTTGTCAAAGACCAGTTGACTATATTTATGTAGGTCTATTTTTGTGCTGTCTATTATTTTTCATTAATCTGTCTGTTTTTTGCTAATATCACACTGTCTTGATTATATAGCTTTATAGTAAGTCTTGAAGTCAGGTCGTTTCAGCCCTCCAACTTTGTTTTTCCCCTTCAATATTGTGTTGTCTATTCTGGGTCTTTTGCCTCTCCACAGAAACTTAAGATTCAACTTGTCAGTATCCCCAAAATAACTTGCTGGAAATTTGACAGGGATTGTGCTGAATCTATAGATCAAGTTGGGAAGAAGTGACATCTTGACAGTATTGAGTCTTCTTATCCATGAACATGGAACGTCTCTCCATTTATTTACTTCTTTGATACCTTTCATCAGAGTTTTGTAGTTTTCCTCATATAGATCATATTTTCTACATGTACATATTTTGGTAGATTTATACCTAAATATTTCATTTTTGGAGGTGCTAATATAAATGATAATGTGTTTTTAATTTCAAATTTCACTTGTTCATTTCTAGTATAGGAAAGCAACTATCCATGTGTCTTGCAACCTTGCTAGAATCATTTATTAGTTCCAGGGGTATTTTGTCAATTCTTTGGATTTTCTACATAGACAATTATGTCATCTGTGAACAAAGACAGTTTTATTTTCTCCTTCCCAATATATAAACTTTTTATCTGCCTTTCTTGTCTTAGCTAGGACTTCCAGTACAATGTTGAGAAGCAGAAGTGACAGAGAACATCCTTACCTTGTTTCTGGTCTTAGCGGGAAAGCTTCAAGTTTCTCACCATTAAGTATGATACACTTCTTTTTTCAGTACTTGCCCTAGAGATTGTAATTTACATTTACAACTACTCCAAGTCCACTTTCAAATAACACTATACTGCTTGACAAATTATAAATTTGTTGTTATATTAAAAATATGATCATAAAATATTCCTAATTCCTCCCTCCTGTCTTGTATCATTGCTTTCATTCATTTTGCTTATATATAAACATATATATATACAAACACACATACATAATTAAAAACATTAGTGCTATTATTATTTTGAATAAACTATTGGCTGTTAGAACAATTAAGAATAAGAAAATTATGGAAAACAATATAAAGGTTCCTCATAAAGTTAAAAATAGATCTATCATGTGACCCAGCAACTTCACTTCTGGGTATATACCCAACGGAAATGAAAACAATATATCAAAGAGATATGTGCACTCTCATGTTTATTGCAGCTTTATTCACAATAGCTAAGATATGGAAACAACATAACTGCCCATCAGTGGATGAATGGATAAAGACGATGTGCTGTATACATACAATGGAATATTATTCAGCCATGAGAAAAGACTTCTGCCACTTGGTCCACCCAACAACATGGATGGACTGTTAGCACGTTCTGCTAAGTGAGATAAGTCAGACAAAGACAAGTACTGTGTGATATCACTTATATGTGGTATCTAAAAAAGTCAAATTTGTAAAAATGGAGAGTAAAATGGTGGTTACCAAGAGATGTGGGTGCAAAGATAGGACAGATGGTTTTAGGCGTACAAACTTCCACAAAGTAGTAAATAAGCCCTAGAGATCTAATACACAGTATAGTAAATATAGACAATAATATTGTGTTATAGTCATCAAACATGTTATGAGACTAGAACTTAGTTATTCTAACCACTAAAAAGAAAGGATAATTATGTAATGTGATAGAAGCTTTAATTATTGCTACAATGGAAATCATATTACAAAATATAAACGTATCAAATTAATGTCATACACCTTAAATTTGCACAATGCTATACGTCAAATATATTTCAGTAAATAAAAGGACAATGTGAGTAAAAAAAAGAAGAAAAATAAAAGTTTTGATTTTGCCTTCACTTATTCATGCTCTGATGCTCTTCCTTTTTTGTGTGTAGATCAGATTTTCTGGCATACCATTTTCCTTCTCTCTGAAGAACTTCATTTAACATTTTTTGTAAGGCAAGTATAATGACAACATATTCCATCAATTTTGTTTTTCTGAGAAAGTCTCTGTTTCTCCTTCACTTTGAAGGATGATCTTGCAGGGTACAGAATTCTAGGTTGGTGGTTTCTTTCTCTCAACACTTCATGATGTCAATGAACCAAAGTGAGTTTGCTTCTTGGTGAGTTGAAATCAAAGCCTTCAGCAGATAAAGTTGCCACACAAAGTGACTTTTATCTGCCACAAATAAGGTCACAGGGAATAGTTTCTCCAAGCTGTGGCTCCCCAAGCAAAGGAGAAGCAGTGCCTTTTCTTTGGGGTGAGGAATGATTATCCAAAAGGGACATTTTGTCATTGCATCTTGAGATGGGTAGAAGCTCTCACAGGCCTAGTCTGAAATCATGCTTTCACATACATGGCATGTGGTGTTAATAAGGCTTAAGCTCCCCCTGCAGCGGTGCTCTTGGCATTAGAATGAAACAAAGGTGACCATAGGGTGCCGCATGGTTACTCTGTGCACATATCAGCCTTGCAGTGCAGTCTGGACCAGGTCAAGGTGGTTGGTGTCCATATCTTATTCCTGCAACACAGCAGAAACAAACAATCCCAGGGCGTTAGAGAAAGGAACACCTGTAATTTTCAGCAAAACAAGAGAAATAGGTCAATCGAGACAAGAGAAATAGGTCTTGCTGACAATTACACTTACTCTCTTCTTGTTGGTATGGTTTCTGAGGAGAAATCAGATGTAATTCTTATTGTTGCTCTTCTACAGGTAAAGTGTTTATTCCTCTGGCTTCTTTCAAGATTTTTCCTTTATCTTTGACTTTCTGAAGTTTGAATATGATATGCATAGGTGTAGTTGGGATTTTTTTGTTTTGACTTTTTGCATTTATCTTGCTTGTTGTTCTGTGAGCTTCCTGGATCTGTGGTTTGGCATCTGACATTAATTTGAGGAAATTCTCAATTATTATTGCTTCAAATTTGCTTTCATTCCTTTCTTTCTTCTCTTTCTGTTATTCCCATTACATGCAAATTTGTAGTTGCCCCACAGTTGTCTTGGATATCCTGTTCTGTTTCTTGATGTTTTAGTCTTTTCTCTTTGCTGTCCAGTTTTAGAAGTTTCTATTGTCATATCCTCAAGTTCAAATATTCTTTCCTCAGTGTGTCCAGTTTACTAATGAGCCCATCAAAGGCGTTCTTCATTTCTGTTACAGTGTTTCTGATCTCTAGCATTTCTTCTTGATTCTTAGAATTTCCATCTCTCTGTTTACGTTATCCCTCCTTCCTTATATGTTTTTTACCTTGTTTATTGAGATATACTTAACATAGAATATTATACTAGTTTCAGGTGTAGAACATAATGATTCACTATCTGTATATATTGCAAAATGATCTCCACAATATGTCTGGGTAACATCCATCACCATACATGGCTACAAATTTTTTCTTGTGATGAGATCTTTTAAGATCTACTCTCTTAGCAACTTTTGAATATGCAACACAGTATTATTAACTAGAGTCATTGCAGCCCTACTTTTTCCATTAAAGCCCTTAACACATTTATTACAGTTTTTTTAGTTTCTAGTCTGATCATTTCAATATTCCTGCCATATCTACCTCTGGTTCTAGTGTTTATTTCTTCTCTTCAAACTTTGTTTTCGCCTTGTGTTGAAAGGTGAACACAACGGACCCGTAAAAGGAGCAGCTGTAGACAGGCCTTTAGAAGCAGGGCGGTGGGTGCGGGAGCAGGACAGGCATTCTGTGGTCCCGGGGTTAGGTCTGCATCATTCAGTGAGCCTGCCACCTGGACCGTGAACTTCACCAGTGCTTCTTGGCATTCTCTGCCCCCTGGTATATTTCACAATCGTTCCTTTTCCCCTCCCTCTGCCAGAGCAGAGGGGATTTTCCTCTGATATTCTCTGTGGGGACCTGGCAGAGCTCCTAGAAGTAAAATTCACTAAATTGCGCCCCCCTCCACCCCCACAACTGAGCCCCCTGGAGGGTTCAACTCAGGATTTTCCACACTGAGCCTCCAGCAATTCATCAAACTGTAATTGGATTTCCTACCCGGCACTGGTTCCCAGAGAGGTTTCTGCTCAGGGGTGTTTGCTCCTCTAAGTTGTGATTCTCTGCCTTTGCCTGGGTCTCTCTCCAATTTAGGGGGCAGTGGTTTCCCCGTGCCCTCGCTTCCCTGATGGATCTAAGAAGAGCTGTCAATTTTTCACTTAGTTCAGCTTTTCACTTGTCATTAGGACAAGCTCCTACACGCCAGACCGGAACTAAGTCAGAAAAGCATTACTTTGTAGTTTACATACTATACTTTATCCAGTTCTCCTGTAACTAACAGAATTCTTTTTTTTTTCAACAAATTTGAAGACCACCTAAAGAATTCAAGCTAACCTAGCTGAATTTGCCTCGCCTATTTCTTATTTCCCCTTTTTGTTTCCTCAAGTATAATCAATTTAATTTTGCTTCTGAACACTGACTTTAGAACTGGAGGTTTAATTTGCATACTGGGCAAATCGGGTTCACCAAGGACTTAGAAGACTTAGCTAGCAGCCAGTGAAATTCAATATATCTTGGGTTTCTTAAATTCCCATAAAATACTTTAATGTTCCATTGATTGCCAACTCAACTGTTTTAACCAGCACGTAGGACCTACTTGGCAGAAAGTGAGTTTTGCAAGATATTATGCCATTAATTGCATGATAATATTATGTTCATGAGGGTAATATAAAGGAGGCAGTAAAAAGCAGTTGTGAATGATTAAATGTCAAGGACTAAGAAAATGCATTGGAGTGACACAGAAGCATGGAGCAACTTTGGAAAGACACTCTTCAATTTTGGAAATAGGCAGTGTATTTAACGAGCAAACCATATTTTTGTTAAGTTCCACTGCTGGTATTGAATCTATTTTTTCATAAAGGTTCATCAGTTTTTAGATTCTGCTGAAACTTAGCTAGAGGAAGAATTTCTTTTCACAGCTCCCACTGTCTAGGGTTTCACACTAAAAGGAATTAAAAGTTTCCCTTTTCTTAAAGTTTGAAAGTTTTATATAGGGGCTTTCTTGCTTCTCCATTTTTCTACTCTACTGATCACAGAAGCCCTCTTGCTTCCATGCATCCATTAGCTCCTGGGCAGAGGAATTTCAGGAAAGAATCTTTCCAATCTCTCTTCTTCTGCCCTTTCTCCCTTCAGGTCTAGGTGAGACAAGGCCCCTCAAGGAACCATGGCAAATCTGCAGGAGAAATGCCGGGGAGAATGGCCAGTGTCTATTCCTTTCAATTGGGAATGGTGTCCTCAGCCTTTCTGGGCAGAGACTCCTGCAAGAAAAATATTTCTTCCGTTCATCCAATCAAGTGGATTTTGAGCACCTACTCTGTGTAAGTCAAGAGCTGGCTTGGGACTAGAAGTAGAAGTGTAGAGATAAATAAATAAATCGCCTTCCTACTTCCAGATTAGTAAAGGGAGGAAAATCAAAGATCTGGGGAGAAATCTCTAATTGCCAGGATTCCTTTTCCTGTAGCCACGGCCCCGTTTTTGTTTGGAGGGAAGGCTCTGATGAGCCGCTTGGGGTGGAGCTGGGGATGAAGATCACCTCTGAGGATCATCTAAAGACTGACTTCCAAAGTGACCGGAGAGAACAGAAAAGGGCAGAAGACCAGGCCGGGGAACTGACCCCCACTACAGAGGAGAGAGGATCCAGCAGAGTTGGCGCCTGCTAGGAAAGGCAGAAAAGCAAAGGACTCACCCATGGAGCCTGGCCTGACAGGGATTCAGAGCACAGATTCCCCAGATGTGGCCCGAGCTGTAGGCTCTGCTGTGTACAATCTCTCCTCTTACTTTCCTACTCAAATGTCTCTGTATGAGTATTTTCTTTTAGGGCATCATGATGTAGGCAGAATCAGACATGACCCAAATAACCACAGTAGAGAAAATTGTAAGATTCACCAAAAATAGGCAAATAAAGATCCAAGCAAAGTGGTCACTTCCAAATGGAAGTTGAGGGCAGGTTTCCTAGAGGAGGTGGCATTGAAGAACAGGGGACTTTGATGTTGGGGGAACGGGGTGCAGGCCCACAATGAATGGAGTACCAGGTGCAGAGAAGAGCCTCAAGAAAGGCAGCGAGGAGGGAAAGCACAGAGCCCACCTGAGCAAGGGCAAACTGTGGGGTCAGGCAGTCTTGCTCCAGTTCGCTCAGCCCCTTCCCGTAATTTCTGTGGATCAACAAAATGCTCTATTTGCTTTGCACAGCTTCTGTGAATTCTTGTGTTATTCAGAGATATCCACTAGAAGGAAATCAGAAGACGGTAATTAGGAGACAGAGAGGCACAGGGTAACTTTAATCTTCCTAAAGAGCTGCCCATATGTCCCCAGAGCCAACAGCTCATTTTTATTGCTCATCCACTCAGCTCCCAGAACTGACTGCTAAGGTTGCTATGTGGTGGAGAGTGACTGTGCAAGCCCTGGTAGCACTGGACAGCTCCATTTGTTTACCAAGACGAGGCTCACCCATTCACCTCCTCTCCCACTTCACAGAGACGTTTTCTTCCATTTCTGCCATGCAACCACTGCTTTCAGAGAGGGATGCCTCCTAAGGTGAACAAGAGAAGGGACCTCTTGCCAAAGTGCCACACCCTATGATCACCTGCAGAGACTGATGGATGTGAGGGCTTCACTGATGGCTCCAGGTTCCTGTAGCAGCTGGAGCACCAGCACTGATTGCTACATGCGCATGGGCACCAGGCATGGTTTTAACTCTCATCAAATTAGACTAGATGGAGACTTCCCTGACCTTTGACCTTACATCCCTCCCACTTCCTGCAGCCACCTCTCCTCTTTCCTATCACCTGTGTTATGCCACCCTCTGCAGTGGCACCTCAATGAGACTTAGCTCCATTAATGGCCCCAAGAAGCAGTATACTCGAAAATAAAGAACAGACCTAAAGGAACTGTGGTCTTGTCCCTACTCTGTCTCCTGCTATGTGACTTTGGACAGAGCAACCAACCTTTCTGAGCCTCCATTTGTTCATCTGTAAAATGCAAAGTTATTATCCCAAACCCCCTTACAACAGGGTTTCTCAACCATGACACTATTGATATTTTGGGCCAGGTAATTCTCTGTTGTGGGCAGCTGTCCTGGGCATAGGATGTTTAGCAGCATTGCTGGCATTTACCCTCCAGATTCCAGTAGCATCCCCCAAGTTGCAACAACCCCGAATGTCTCAGGCACTGCCAAATGTCCCCGAGGGACAAACTCGCCCGTGGTTGAAAACCACCGTGTCAGCCACTGTGTGAGCTGGGGAGGACAATGCTGAGACAATGTCCAGGGTGGGCAGGACAGACATTTGGGAGTCAGAGAGGAACGATCCGGGGGATGACATCCGCCCCAGATGGCCCAGCAGAGGGTCCCTTTCTATAAAAGCAGACCCAGTAAAGAGGTGAATGTGGGAGATGAAAACTGTCTTGACTCCAGCCAAGATTCTGTTTAACAAAGAGGACATGGGGCTGGCCCAGTGGCCAAGTGGTTAAGTTCGTGCGCTCTGCTGCAGGCGGTCCACGGTTTGCTCAGTTCGAATCCGGGGCACAGACATGGCACCGCTCATTGAGCCACGCTGAGGCAGCATCCCACATGCCACAACTGGAAGGACCCACAACTAAGAATATGCAACTATGTACTGGGGGGCTTTGGGGAGAAAAGGAAAAAAATAAAATCTTAAAACAAACAATTCATACAAAGAGGACAAAGCTTAGTTTGTTTCTGAAACCCCTAAGGCAAACCCTCTTTACTCCCATGAATATCACCTTGTTCCCAAGACTTCTTTGTCAACTGTCACCAGGGAAATAGCAATCATTCCATTGACTAGACTTTGGCCCAGCTCCTTGCAAAATAATAACTGCAGCACAAAGAAGGAAAAGAGGGCACTGCCTGGAATGGCCTGCCCATTACATACTAACGAGGGCGCTATATTTCTATGTAACACCATATTGTTGTGTTAAAGCATAATTATCAAAGAAAATCTTAACTCTCGTGCAAATGTAAAATAAACGTGTCAAAGATTTGATTCAACTCATTAATTAAGAGTAAACCAGTAAGATGCTAAAAATATAGCAAATGAGAATTTGAGGAAAAGGGGGAAACTTAATAAAATGACATTTGGACTGCATTGCTCAGTTAGATACACAACGAGTCAATACCCTGAGGGCCAGAAACTAAAACATTTAAGGTTGACTTTTCCAAAAGTTAGAAATTATTTGCTTCTTGACCAGATAAAAAAACCACAAGTTCAGCTCTGGACCTTTGGAGCAGCAAAATAGCCTGTCAGTAAAAAGCGAATCAGAGCACCAGCCCAGCACTGAAAGAGCACCCAGCAAGCTCACTGACCTGGGTCTGAATTAGGACTCATTTTACTGAGAGCTGCATGAATGAAAGCTGCCCTGCTAGGCCCTGGGCCAGAACAAGGAATCACCTCTGCCCCTCAGGACTCAGGTCTAGGAGGACAGAGAGGGATCACCTCTGCCCCTCAGGACTAAGGTCCAGGAGGGCAGTGATGAATCACGCCTGCCCCTCAGGACTCAGGTCTAGGAGGGCAGTGAGGAATCACGTCTGCCCCTCAAGGACTAAGTTTGAGGAGGGCAGCGTGCACACAGCAGGTACCCACAGACATGTTGCAGGGGAAATCAGTGTCAACTCTCCCATCTGGAATTTTCAAACAGTGCTGATGAGAGTCTACTTTGGCTCAAATCTTTTTTGAGAATAAGTTCCAACGCGTAATGGAGGGCATGGCCCTGACCCTCAGCTTATAATGTGTGGAGTCAAACACAAGTTACCGTCAAAAGTGATGCATCAAGAAATAGAATGGTTGGGACCTACTCAGTGGCTAAGTTCATGCATTCCGCTTTGGTGCCCTGGGTTTGCCAGTTCAGATCCTTGGATCAGACCTATAGACTGCTCATCAAGCCATGCTGAGGCTGCGGTGGCATCCCACATAGAACTAAAAGGGCATACAACTAGGATATACAACTATGTACTGGGGCTTTCGGGAGAAAAAAGAAAAAAGAGGAAGACGGGTAACAGATGTTAGCTCAGGGCCAATCTTCCTCGCCAAACAAAACAAAAAGAAAGAGAGAGAAATGTAAAGGTTTAATTACATAAAGGTAATCAAATATAAAACTAAACATAATAATATAAATATCAAATGTTAAAAGGAGGAGTGATGCAGTTGAAATGTCATTTTTACATGGAAGTATCAAAAGATGTCTAAAATGGATAGATCATGAAATTCAGTCTAGTATCTTATATTTTGCAGGTGACCATCAGTAATCAAACTAGAAACAGCTAAAGAGATTGTCTCCAGGGTGGATTTGTGGGGAGAGGGGAAGATGCCCTGTGCTGGCAGGGCACACAGGCAGCCCCCTCACTGCCCCCTGCACGAGTCTGGGGAGGCCCCAGCGAGGAGGCTGCACTGAACTAAGTCTCAGTAAAGAGTGGGAGATTGCTGGTTTGTCAACTACTCAGGTGAGGAAAAGCATCTGAGACAGAAGGAAGAGCAGGTGCAGCAGCCCAGAAGTAAGAAAGAACAGGGCGTGTTTGCTGGAGCAGGATGTTCAAGCTGGAAGATGGGGCCGGGCGGGCGTGGGCTGCACAACAGAGCTGTGTGAGATGTGCAACCAAGTTTACATTTACCCCATGGACTTGGAGCACACAATGCAAGGGCAATTTGTGCTGTTGCTTATCTCATTCTGCAGGAATGGACGTGATGTCAGGAAAATGAGAACACAGAATGCCTGGTCTCATGGAGCAGGCAGAGCATAAACAGCTCATGTATTTACTCTGATTTCTCAGGACTCTCACCCCCTACTCTACTCTGCGACCAAAGGTGGAATAAAATACTGTCTTTGCTTTTTAGAGACTCATATTCTATTAAAAAATAATTTTTAATGTGAGATTTCATAGCAGTTCCAGACAATGGCACAGAACTCTCCACAGGGCAGTTTGCCATGAGGAACAGAATGATGTGGCAGGCGGCTGGGCCATTGGACGTAGGACTCCTGGTGAGAGCAATGTGGGGTGCCTAGATGCCGGGAGGACTTCCTGGAGGAAGAGGCCTTGCAGGATGGCCAAGTGTGGCTGAGTGCAGACAGCATCACGTCTTCCAGGCAAGAGGCCTGGCATGAGCACAGCACAGGTCTGCAGGACAAGAACGCCATCTTTTCTCCCCGATTTCTCCTTCCTGTTCTTCAGATGTGCCCTTCACAGTCTGGTACGATGGGGCCAAACTGTGAAAGTTAACCAAGGCTTCTTCCTCCCAGCCTCCAATGTTCAGAACGTTCTGTCTGAGGCATTTCTACCTCAAAAGCAGTGCAAAGAGTCAGTTCCTAGTTTCTGAGCTTCTGGAACACCCCTTGTACCTCTATGACAGAGGGAAAATCTTTGAGAGACAGGGTTTCTGGAGAATCAGCAATGGATTTGCAAGACTGTCTGCCTGCCAGATTCTCCCACCACAGGGAGAGAGCAAAAGCAAACCCACTCTTCCTGGGCTGAAGAAGGGGAGATATTCCACCCAGCGTTACGACAGAAGAGCTTTAGGATAAGTTGTCAGGGTGGGTCCCTGAGAATAAGCCCTGTCTCTTCTCCTTCCTGAGATCAAAACTGGGTGAAAAGGAAAGACCACAGAAACCCTACAGAAGTTTCGGGGACCTGAGGCACTTTCCGGGAGCGGTCGCCAGCATCGGCGAACCACCATGGGCTTCTCTGGGAGGCTGGCGGAGGCAGGGGCCCAGGCAGGGGTATCCAGGGCCCTCACTGAAGTCTGCTCCCGACAGGTCTCAGGAGAGACAAGAGCGTCAGGAGACCCAGAGAGAAGACACAGGGCAGGCAGCACCAAGGGCGATGTCAGCCCATGACCACCAGAAGATCCTGTCACACCTCAGAGGTGATGGAGTGCCACTCAGCCCCCCGACACCTCCTCCCCACCCCCAGCCTGTGCCACACCTGCGCCCCTCACAGTGATTCCCTGAGGGGAGGCACAGATTTCCAAACTGACTGATCAAAAGGAAGTGGGCTTAAACGTCAAGATTCCCTGAGTTTACCTTGAATAGCTACAGTTAAGTTTTAAGTGGAAACGTGAAGATGGAAAGCCAATTTTAGTTGTACAGAAAGAAGTTACATTTTTTGCATGCCCAACTTCCAAGCCCAGAAAACCTTCACCTATCAGCCGGGAAGACTCTTCAATGGCACCTTCCCAGCTGAGCCCTGAGCCCAGGGGCAGCAGTGTGCTGCACACTGAAATCTCCCAGGGACTTTTAGAAGATGAACCAATGCCAGGGCCCACCCCGGATCAAATAAGTCAGAATCTCTGGGAATGTGGCTCAGGGAATCTGCACTTTTTAAAAAGACCCCCAGTGGATTATAACGCACAACCAAAACTGAGAACCAATCTGCCACCCCAGACCCAAACCTGCGCCCAGCCCAGTCCATAACCGCGCCAGTGGCCCCACGCCTGCCTTTCGCGGGATGTGCAGTCCGTCCTCACGGAATCTCTGGGGCACAAGGCGCTGCTTTTTCACTGTATTTCCGTCATTTCTCAGCTCCCCTCCCAGGCGCACCAGCAACTGCAGCAGGGCCCCCTTGCAGGCCTCCTCCACACCAGCGTCTCTTGGGGGACCTGCAGAATCCGGCCCTTTCTGACCCCTGAATTTACTGTCTATTGATTGCATGGGATTTGTTACTTTCTATTGACTGCTCACGCTGCTGGCGTTACGTAGAAATGCTAATTCCTCAGTAATTCATACCATAGGTGGATCATCCAAAGCAAAAAACACTCTTGTTCTCCCTTTTATAGATTTTGCTCATTTCCTTTTGGGAAACATCATGATCTACATGAAATCCCAAAAATGAATGTGTCGAGTTATTTTGCCCTGCAGCCGGGCCCCCAACACGGCCCAGGCTTCCCCTGTGGACACTGCTCAGGAAGGGCGCTATCCCTGCAAATGGAGCCGTAGGGAGATGAGCCAAGAGGGGAGCCGCAGCGGAGGGTGCGTGACGCAGGTTTAGAGAGCGCTTCACAGCTCCTCAAGGTCTGGCCTGCATCTCCCACAGGACCCCACCCCGCTGGTCAGGCTTCCATTTCAGCCAGGCCAGCCCCGTTTCCCTCTGCCAGAAGGGGAGTGAGTCCAGAGAAGGTCCCTCCGCCCTACAGAGAGACCTCCCGGCCACGCCCTCCTGTCTGAATGCCATCCCAAGCACCAAGCCCAAGGAGCACCAGGTTCAAACCCGGGTCCTCTTGTGAGTGTGTGTGAGTTTCTTGATCCTTCTGCCTCGATTGTCTCAACTACAGATCAGGGGCGACACATAAAGAGAACCCAGCCTGCCGTGCTTTCTCAGGAGCATGCGTGTCAGAGGCCGTCCTGCAGCTCGCCGGGGGCTGGCGAGCCTGACCGCTGCTCTCGGGGCTCAGGGCGTTGAGGGAGGATGGCGTTCCAGACGCACCCCCAAACTAGGTGACTTTGGTGTATTGATTACTTTGAGCTGAAGGCACTTGGAAGACAGCAAATGCAGATAGAGGCTTTCTCTGAACTCCCTTATTTGCCTAAAGACAGACTCTCTGAAAGGAGCTCAGAGGTCTTCAGTCCCCTCCCCGCGAGTCTCATCAACCAGGGAGGAGGGGCCGTGATCACAGGAGAGAAGACTGGACATCCGGGCCACACCCAGACTCCCCCGCCATACCTCCCGTTCTCCTGAGGGCCCATCACCTTTCCTGCGAACAATTTATCCCCCGGGGGCCCATAGTCCCCCTTCTCTCCCCCTATTAATATGGTATATAAGATCTCAAATCTCAGGTTTTTCAGGTTTGCACTTTTTTCCTGTGATGCCACCATGCACATAATATTACAAATTAATAAATTTGTGTCCTTTTGTCCTATTAATCTGCCTGTTGTCAGTTTATTTCACGGACCCAGCTACTGAACCCAGGATGGGGGAGGGGAAGTCTTTCCTTACCTACAAGGACCATGGATTTTGAGTGTCCGAGAGCGCCAGGCCCTGCGCTGACCTATCGGAAGCGTCTTTGCTGCACGATAAACATGAGTTCTGTTTAAGCCAGTCGTCTTCGGACCTGTGAACTTACCCCGTCCCATCCGCACCACTGGTTTCAATCCTACATCACTGAAACCGCCATGAACCACGTGCCCTCCTCTCCGGCACCTCAGAACCCCTGGCTTTGCGAACTTCTCCACTGGTGAGTCCGGCCTTCCTAATGCCTAGAGTTCACAGATCAGCTTTAATTTTTTTCTTTCTGATGGCCTTTGTTTCTGTCTTTGACAGTAAGTGGCAGTACTTTTGCACAAGGAGTTGAAAGGGTTACATGAAACAATGCGTCTGAAGCCCTTAGCGCAGTGCCTCAAATGGGTAGCCTTGTACAGCATTAGCTGTGAGCCTGGCACAGGGTAGGGGCTCCAACAATATTTATGGAATAAATGGAAATGCTCTTTTGTGCATTTCACTTACATTTCTTCATTTGAGCCTCCTTCCAAAGATTAATAACATAAACAAGTTTCATAAACAAGAAAGCACCGTGAGGGGGCTCATTCAGTTGGTGGATTTGGGGCTTGCTCCCTAGAGTCAACCCTTCCCCATCACTTGTGTGTGTGCGTATGTGTGTGTGTGCGTGTGCATGCATATGTGCGTGTGTGCGTGTGTCTGTGCGTGTGTGTGTCTGTGTGTGTGTGTTATTCACTTCACTTCCTTCAGCAAATGTTTACTGAACACCTACTATTTGCCAGCTCGGTTCTCAGTGCTCATCCATGAATGAGAGGAACAGGGGGCCCTGCCCTCGTGGGCGACATTCTAGCAGGGAAATCACCAACATAATAAGCTAGTGGGTTTGTCAGTGATTAGAGACCTGGCAACACGATGAACTGGTGAGCTAGGCGACGAGCACAGGGTCGGGGAATCGGCAGGGGCCTCCCTTCAGAAGTCGCCACCTCCCAAGGTCAAAACGGCCCCCACAGTGGGCGCCAATGCTGAGCGGGCATTTTAATGTTAGCCCATAACAAGGTGGGGAATGTCAACCCAAATGGCTGACACTGACAGGAGATGGCATGCAGGAGCCAGGAGGCCTGAGCTGGGTCTTGCCTCTGCAACAAACCTCCTTTCCATTTATTGCCCTTTCTCCTAAGGCCGCTGCGGCTCTACCAGCTTGGGTGTGTTCATGGGGGACATCCGTACCTCGTTTCTGTAAGAACAACGGTGTCTGCTGAGTGCTTTCTGCCGCCAGACGTCGACGGCATGCTGAGCAGTGGAGCAAAGGTCCTCCCCTCAGACCCTAACTCAGGGTGGAAGATTCGAGCCCACTGTCGGCTCGGTCTACACATCAAGAAACAAGTCTGTCGTCAGAAATTAATGTTCAGGGACCTGACTGCTCGAATTGCAGGGGA
The DNA here is from genome assembly GCF_037783145.1 of Equus przewalskii. Classification (NCBI taxonomy): domain Eukaryota; kingdom Metazoa; phylum Chordata; class Mammalia; order Perissodactyla; family Equidae; genus Equus; species Equus przewalskii. The sequence continues at coordinate 55,912 of NC_091839.1, read as the reverse complement.
AGCGCCATTTCCCCACTCCCATGGAGCAGCTGGAAGCCTTCCAAGTGGGTGTGGCCACAGAGCTGCTCTTGACCTCGGGCTCAGTCAGCACAGGGTGCGCAGGAAGTACTCCCAGGGTGCACAGGCAGAGCCCCGGGTGTCTGCTGCCTGGGGTGGAGGGAGTTCTCGAGGCCACGTTCAGCAGCAGGTGTCCCGCCATTGCTCACATTGCCTATAGGGTCAGGGTCTGCAAACACACATGTGCGCCGAGGCAGGGCCCACGGGTCCACAGGGAGACACTCAGCTTTGCCTGCCTCCCTTTACTAGACAGGCCCACGCCGGTGCGCATGGGACACCACTGCGCAAGGCCCTGGCTCTCCACAGGCACCCACACACACGCGTGTGGTGCTCATGCTCCTCGAGAGACACTGTCCTCAGCCAGTCCCTAACCCTCCGCCATCAGTGCCTTCTAGTCCTCATGAGGATAGTGAAGGAATCCCAGTGTGATGTGAAGGGCGGGGAAACCTGTAGAAATTGAATGTTACAGTGGCATGTAACTCAGAACGATCTTATGACTCACCAAGCCTTCCAAACTTAAGGAGATATTTTATACCTCATCTAAAAATCAAGCAGTTAGCACAGCCTTCGACCGCCCTTCTTCATGGGCAGGCCGGCACAGCCAATCTGCACACGTGGCCCTCACCGTGGGTGGACCAAATCTGTCCCGTCACAGCAGACCTAAACCTAATGCTCTGACCAGGCACTGCAAAAGGGCCAGGCAGGGCAGGACCGTGCCAGAGCAGGGGCTTTGCGTGTTGGAAGGGATGGTGGTCCCATGGGTGGGGTCCGGGCCTGGAAAGCAGGTGGGCGACAAGGTCCCAAGCCACTGCAGCCCAGACCCTCTGGGGCAGAGGCGGCTGCACAGGGAGCCGATGAGTGCAACTCTGCCCTGGCCCTGCCTGTGCTCCCCAGCTGCCCGCTGCCTGTGCCAGGTCCCTCCACTGCCCCTGACCACTGCCCGGCCTGGTCTCTCCACCACAGAGCATTCTTCTTAAAGTACATTTCCACTCAGCGCTGCCTGACTGGAGGCCTCAGGGGCTCTCACTCCACGTGCTTGGCTCCAATTCCTCTCATGCTTCCAGGGCATCCAGCCCCCATGGCCTCGCCCATGCAACGCCCGCCCGCTTCCTCTCCACCTGGCCATGGCCCAGCTCCAGGCCCACCTCCTCCGGGAGGCCTCCTTGGCCTGCACCATGTCTCCTTCCCGGGTGTCCACAGCCCTCCCTTCCTCCTGCCTCCTGATGACGCCTGTGCAGGAGTCCACATCCCGTGGCTCCAAAGCCCACTTGCTGTCGCCTGGCAGCCTCTGAAGCGTGGGTGCAGCTTCATCGCCGTGGGGAACTTTGAGAAACACTGTAACCAGTTTATCGTGCTTACATTTTCCTGTTCCTGTGTGTGTGAAATAATGTAGGATGAAAAACATCTATGTCTAAATGTCTCTTTTCAATAACGTAAGAACTCTTTCTAAAGTGCACAAGAAAGAACCCTTGCAAGACCAAGGGTCGTTTCACGGGATGTCTTCTTTCTCACGCGGGGCCGCGCATCCTGCAGCCCTGGCCACCGCGAGGCCCTTCGCGTCCACGCAGAGCAGCCGCCGCCGGGTTTCTCTCCGTCCCTCTCTGCCGTTCCTGCAGACTAAAGCAGCCCCTGAAGCATGTTCTCAGACAAAGCCACGCCATTAACTCCTCCCGCTGAGGGCAACAGAAAGGAAGAGAGAGCGCTTGCGCGACACTTTGCAGAGTCCTTCCCTGTGCACTCCCCCAGGTGTGTGCTGAGACCGGCTCCAGCTCCGGCTCTGGCTCCAAGAGGACTGAAGCGGGCGGCACGTCTGACCTCTGCGGAGAGACGGCTGAAAGCGAGGCCCCTCTGCGGTCTGCGCGGCGCGCCCGCGGCTCTGACTGCTCACCGCCAGGGGCGAGCTGGATGCTGCCAAGCGCCTGCGCCGCCCGCTCCGCTTTGTCTGCTGATCAGTGTCCCAAGCAGGCAGGGATGTGAGTGCCTCTGGGGAGGGGCCTCGCCTCTCCTGCAGGTATCGCACTTTTCTGCCATGCAGAGGAGCAGCTGTACGCAGCCACGGCGCAGACCTTGACTTTAGACCAGTGGGGTTCGGAGGGAGGCTTGTCCGAGGTCATGCAGAGGCAAGGCCAAGTTAGTACCAAGACTCCGCTCCCTTTAAACGGCACCACCAGCTGTTCACCCCACGGAGTTAGAAAAGTCCGACGCCGGAAAAGGCGGCTGGGGGGCAGCATCCAGGGGCTGGAGCCCCCGTTCATGGGAGACCACAAGTCGTGCCTCGGGTAACTTGCACCGCCAGCCGGGGAGCACACAGTTCATTCCAACCCCAGATAAACAGAAACCAACGTCATGAGAAAGGTTCCGAGGGGAGGAAACTTCCACCCTCGCTTGGGGTACTCAGGGAGGACTTCACGGAGGCATGTCAATGCGCCTAGAACAGGAGGAGGACAGACCCTTTTCCTAGGGGAGCACGTGGCACAGCCAAGGCCGCCGGTAGGAATCTTCTTGCCAATCCAGCAGCCATCTGGGGAAGTCTAAGATGCATCAGTCTTTGGGGAAACAGCACGATGAGAAGACCAAATGGAGACACACTTGTTTGCAGCTAAAGCCCGTCTCAAAGCCTTCTGCTGGAATGCTTCCCCTGAGCCTCTTCAGTCTTCCAGAAAGTTCTCAGGTCTGTCAGCAAAAATGCTAAGTTTGGTCCTCAGTGGTGGTTTGGGACATGGGGCCACTTCCTATAATAAAAACTGAATAGATACAAACATAGTGGTATATTTGTTTATTTTATTTTAATCTTTTACATAAAGCATTTTCAGATACACACAAATGTCAAAGAGTATAATGAACCCCTGTGTACCCATTGCTCAGCTTCAATGATTATCAACAACTTGCCAGCCCTATTCCCCTATTCTTCCCAGCTTACCACCTTGAGGTATATTTAACATACCTACAGCCAACAAAGAGATTTTTTAAGACCAAAAAATGTAATGTGGCGGTGCTCACAAGCTAATTACAGAACTTGTTAAAGGGAGTGTTAGTTCATTGTGAGCCAGAAGCAGTGCAATCTGAGAGCAGGATGCAAATCCACATTGCTAGAGAAACGTCTCCTCCCCAGGGTGTGCATGGCCTTGGCTGGAGGAAAGGCACCCTCTGCGGAGAGGATCACCCTGGAGGGTGTGATCCTCCTGGGCTCAAGGAGGCCCATGAGGCAGCCCCAGGCTGAGGAAAGGGCCCAAGGCACAGCCAGGACTACGCTGGGGAGCAAGGACAGTGAGGCGCCCTGCAGCGGGGCAGCGCCGTGGCTGAGCGGGCCAGCCAGGGCCTGTCCTGGCGCTGAGAACCCTCCTGGGCCGTCGCAGAGAGGCCCCCAGCCCTCCCAGCAGGCCGGGCCCTCAGCCAAGGAGGCTCGGCTATTAGACCACGGATGTGGTGTGGCCGCAAAAGGCAGAACTGTAGCAGCCTCGTGTGATTTTTCTTCCTTATGTTTTGAAGGGGAAAAACATTTTCTCTAGTAGAGATTATTACCGTCTTTGTGAAATATTTTCTTTAATCTTAAGATCTGAAATACTCCTGCAGGTGACTATTTTCAGTGTTCTCTGTCTTCCCAGAGCAATTAGAGGTTTAAGTGAAGACAGTTAATTTCCAACTTAGTATTTTCACTCTAACACTCAGTGGAATCATACAGACCCAACACTAATTAAAGCATTTAAAAGGGCATCAGAGGCTAATGAAACTCCTATGTCGTAAAATGCAGGTGACTAATCAGCCCAATCTTCAGAGGCAAGGCCTCAGAGGGGAGGAGGTGCCGCTTCATGTACATTTCTGAGCAGCTACTGCCTCTGGGCCCTTCCTGGAAGCAGCCACTGCCAAAGGAAACCAGGTCCCCAAACACCGGGCCCTGGAACCAAGGAGAGCGTGGCTTCTGCCTCCTAGACCCCGGCCTTGCAGTCGCCCCACAGGCCTCCTCCAGAAGACTCAGCCCCTCACAGGTCCCTCCTGCCGGACCCCTGGGGTAAAGGCCACATTCTCACCCTGCCTGGCCCTGCCTACCTGGGTGGCCTCACTTCGCGTCACTCTTTGCCTTACTTTCTAAGTTCCAAGCGTCCTGGGCCCATTTCTCCCCCTTGAACATGCCAAGCCCTTTTCCCGTTGCACTGGGCCATGCTTTGCCATACACACTCCCCCACCCTTTGGCAGGCTGGTTTCTTATCTGTTAGGTCTTGGCTCAGATGCCACCCCCGGAGCAGGCTGACCTAAACCCACTCCCTCCTCTGTCACTGTCCCCGAATCTCAGGTTTCCTTCCCAGGGCTCACCTCCATCCATTTTACCTGTCTGTCCACAGATGCTCCGTGTGTCTTCCTCGCTGGAAATGGAAGCCCTATCACCCCGTCAGAGAAGGGACGTGGCAGTCTCACTTACGGGTTTAGCCCCAGCACCTGGACCAGGGCGGGCACACAGAAGGCACCTGAGGAAATGTGCCGACTGGCGGGATGCATGGGAGGATCAGCAGGCAGCTCCACCATTCCAGTTGCTCTGGCCAGAACCCTTTCCGTCACCCTTGACGACTCCTTTCTCTCAATACAACCATCCCATTAGTGGTGTCACCAGGCCCTCTGGCTCCAGCCTTAAAACTCACTCAGCTTCTGACTACATTTATCCTCCCGAGCTGCCACCAGAGGCCAGGCCCCTTCTTATGGCATCATTTAGACAGCAGCAGACTGGACCCCCAGCCCTCGGCAGCCGTCGTTGGGTCTCGATGCAGCTACTGCAGTGGAACTCGCAGAAGACAAGCAGACACATCACTCCCTGCTCCCCCCACCCCCAGCAGCTTCCCTTCACAAATCCCTTGACGAGGCCCAGAGCCCTGTGTCCTCTGTCCCTTGCCTGCCGTTCTGCTTCATTGCCTCCTCAGCCCACTTGCTCTGCTGCAACCACACTGGCCCCCCTCCACGCCACTGCATGCCCTTCCCTCTGCCGAGCACCATATTTTCCAACATAACCGAACACCTCACTTCCTTCTTTCCAGGAAGGCCCTCCTTTCCATTTGTCTGCTCAAGTGTCAGCTTATTGGGCAGGCCCTCCCTGGCTGCCTTACGTAAAAAGCAGCTTCGCAGGTGCCCCCATCCTCAGATGACCTATTCTGCCCATCTTTCAGCACCTGACACATTCTACATTCACTAGTTTATTTGTGGTGCCTCCCCCGATAGAATGGGAGCTCTGCAAAAGCAGGGGCTCTGTCTGGGTCACTGCTGTCTCCCCAATATCTACAACAGGACACTGTAGGCACTCAGTCAGTGCATGGTGATGACAAGGCCTGTTTGCTTTGCATATACTGATCCACTACAACCTTCACAAGGACATCAGTCAGCACTGTCAAGAGGTGCCGCCAGCCTGTCTCAGAGAAGGCCCCACCCAGGGCTACACCGTGGTCTCCAATATCAGCCCAATTCTGGCCGCACCGAGCTCCATAAGGGCCAGCTGGAGGGGAGCCTTCCAGGTGTCCTTTCTGGAGTTTCATTGATCTTTCTGACTCCCCCAATTTATGACACTGTCCACCAATTCTGGACACTATCAATTACTCCAGGATTTCCAGCACTCACCAAAATTTATGCCCAACATTGTGCCTTGAAGATTCCAGATCTCTCCAATTTCCATATCGGATAGCAAAGATGGGGTTGTTTGAGGCAGAGCCATAAACCACCGTCAATAAGGAAATAGAAGGAGCAGAGTGAGGGTTTTCGAGCTGTGCTCAACTTTAATAAAGAGTTCCATGGTCAAGCAAGACTGGGAAGTGCTGTGTACAAGACACATGTCCTGCCCACAGGGCGCTTTAGTGCAGTACACGCGTATCAGAAACCCACATAAGTGTGTCCGCCTCACTGTTGGGACCTGTGAAGGGTGCATCAGTGTCTCTTGTGGCCAGCTAGGGGGCCAGCATGGCTGCCAGCTTACTTGGCCACAGTCTCTTATTCCCCACTATTTCATGACCAATGAACAGAATTGACCCAGGAGGGTTATCAAAGGGAAGGAAGGTCACGGTGTGCAAAAGATGGCAAATGCAAGTTTCACAGGCTCTAGAGGGCTTTAAGGAGATGGCCAATTCCAAAGGATAACAGTCAGCAGAAGACTAGGGACTAGCCACTCCTTTACTTTCATGGAGGGCCGCAAAAGGACCCTGTGCTGCTAGACAGGAAGGTCCGAGGGAGGAGCCATGGCCAGAGCATGTCTGCTCTTCAGAGAGCTCGGAAAGGAATCCAAACAGGGAAGGGCGCATGCGTCAAAATCATCTCTTTAGGGACTGGACTATGATGACCCTTGTGATGGTGATCCTTGAGAGTCCACCTTTCTGGGAAACCATTGCCACCACTAAAGGGGGTTCCCCTCACAGCCCCAACTTGCAGATCCACAGAACACACCTGATGGCCCTTGAAAAAGAAGCCTCTTTATCTCACTTGACGAAGGAACTGTTTTCTCAGAACCACCTGCTAATGTCTCCCATAATGAACCCGGAGGATGTTTCTAAGCAACCCTTGGTCTCTGCCATAAATAAAGTTTTACTGAAACACAGCTATACTCATCCTTTTATGTATTGCTGAAGGCTGCTTTGATGCTGGAACAGCAGACTTGAGTAGTTGCAACAGATATCATATGGTCCACAAAGTCTAAAATATTTCCTATCTGGCCCTTTATAGAAAAAGTGTGCCAACCTTTATTCTAAAGCAATTAGCCAAGTCAACAGAGAGACACAAGAATACCCTGGTGAAAACACAAGGCGAAGCAGGGCTATTGTCCTGTCAGTGTGTGTGTGTAGTTGGCACACAGAGAAAGTCAAAGAAGTTCCCCCATAAGCAGATTGTCGCTGATGTTGGCAGCACCCTACTGCATCTCCTGGGTACGTACCTCTGGAATCTAGAGTTGCTTCTTGAAAATACCCTGGACTCTCTGCCTGAGGGATTTTTCTGGCCAAACAATGCAAGTTGAACACTGCCCCCCAAGGCATATCTCAACCATAGATAGATGGGGAGTTGGTGGATAAGCACCCCAGCTCCTCCAGCCCTCAGTTGGGATAACTCGGAGCTACCAAAAAATACCCCCTTTTGGTTTAAACTAATTCATGTTGGGTTCTATCTCTTGCAACTCAAGAGTCCTGACTAATCCCAGTGGACTGTTCCAAAGCATTCTCTACAGGGAGGGACCTGGGGACCAAGATGGTCAGGTGCCCGAGAGAGTCATCAGGGGCTCAAGGGCTCTGCTGGGACAGAGACCCCAGCAAGGCCCCTGGAGCACCTCTGCAGCCAATAGGCCATGGCTCAAGAGAAAGCAACAATGGCTTCCCCACTTCTACCACTCAACTGCAAGATTCGTACCCACCACAAATCTCCATGCCTTCTGGGACCACCTCATAAAGGACTTAGGATGTCCTCTAGGGCCCTACATGACCTGGCCTCGGCCTCTCTCCAAGCTTGGCTCTTCCCGTCCTCCTACCTTGTAACTCTCTGGCCACATTGTCCTTCTTTCATATCCTTGGCTGGCCAAGCTTCTTCTTTCCTGGGGACCTCTACAGTTTCTCCTCCCTCTACCTAGAACTCTTGCTGGAGATTTTTGGGTGACTGCCACCTTGTGGTTATTCAGTGCTCAGCAAAAATCTCGCTTCCTCGGAAAGGTCTTCCCTGACTCCTCCAAGTGGGCTCTCACTCCTGCCCCTTCACACGTGCTCACATCACCCTGCTTTGTTTCCCACTTAGCACTTGTTATTGTGAAATTGCCTTGCTTATGTACTTTATATTAGCATTCTCTCTATAAAAGAGCTTATGCTCCTGAAGACAAGGGATTTTCTATTACTTACTATTGTTTCCCCAGCATCAAAAAAGCACAGTGTAGGTGCTAAATAAACATTTATTGGGAATATGGATGAATGCATAAATGGATAGAAAGATGGAAGGAAGGAAATAGGGTTAATTCCTCTGCATAATTGCCCAGATCTTGCAGCTTGAAGCAAGGTCACAACTTGAACCGGATATGTTTAGCATAGAATATGTAGCCATTAGAAATATGTTAGGCTGAAAAACCCAACTATAACAGCTAAAAGGTAAGAGATTATTTTTCTTAATAATAAGAAATCAAAGGTAAGAAGCTGCGAAAATTAGTGCAGCTGTTTAATGATGACATCAGCGACCTTTCCACTTCATCACCTTTAGCATGGTGGCTCTCTCTTATGTGTGCCCTGCCTCATAGTCACAAAATGGCTGCTGTAGCTCAAGTATCACATTCACATCAAGGCAGGAGGGAGAGAGAGAGGGAGAGGGAGAGAGAGAGGGAGAAAAAGAGAGAGGTGGGGGAGAGAGAGGGAGAGAGGCAGAGGGAGGGAGAGAGAGAGAGAGAGAGGGAGAGAGAGAGGGACAGGAAGAGAAGGAGACAGAAGAGGAGGAGAGGGAGAGAGGGGAGAAGAGAGAGGGAGAGGAAGAAAGGTGGGGGAGGGAGGTGGGAAGAGAGAGAGAGGGAGAAAGAGAGAGGGAGAGAGAGAGAGGGAGACAGACGGCGGGGTGAGAGGGAGAGAAAAGGAAAGAAGGAAAGAAAGCCATTGCACAACCCAGAGGTTCCCAAAGGAACTGGGTGCCTGAATCTCACGTCCTCTGGGCCTTCTGTGGTCCCCACCTGTTATGAGAAGTGTGGCGCTCATGGTTAATAACACTGACTCTGGGGTTGGCCCGACCTAACTTCAAATGTCATCTCTACTCTCTAATATTTCTGTGTTCTTCTCCTTTCTGAGCCTCAGTTTCCTCATCTGTAAATGGAGTGGATAACAGCTCCTGCCTCATAGGATTTCCATGAGGATTAGATATATCGCTGGGTACAGCTTCCAGCATACAATAATTGCTCATGGTCATAGGATGGTTGCCACAGCTCAGACATCACATCCACATTCCCAGCACAGAGGAAAGGAAGTGCAGCCAGCTTCATCTGTCATGTTGAACTCTCCCCTGAGTAGCAATAGGAACTGTGATTAGCTTGTTTCCACTCCCTGACACTCAGGTGGTTTCTTCACACTGTGTCTCCCCTATCTCGAGGAATCTCTTCCTCAACCTACTCCCTTTTGCCAGAAGCCTTTCCTGACCAATGAGAACTCAGTGCCACATCAACTTCAGCGGGAGCCCATGAGGGCATCTCCACATGACCATTTCTGTGCACAGCAAGTGGCTAGGAGATGGCAAGCCTCACATGATCCCCACGTGTGCTTTTCCCTAGTTCTTTTCCAAGGAAATTTGCTGACAGGACGCCTATTGGACTCTCCTGAAAAGACACTGGAGGAGCAGCGTGAGGTCCTCACAGAGCAGCGTCTTCAGGAGCTGCTCTGCATCATGGAGGAGGCAGGCCACTCCTCCATCTCTGGGGCATGACTCTCCACCGCCTCCTGGGGCTCAGACTCCAGTGACACAGGGAAGTGGTCTGAGGCCGACCCTCCAGGACCCAGGAGCCCAGAAGGAGAGCACACTCAGGGCTGGCCAGGCACCCAGGTGGCCCTCTGCAGAAGAGGAGGGCCTGAAGGATGGGAAGACGTCAAGAGGCAGACAGAGGGTGAAGGGACAGAGGCAAGAATGAGCAGAGGGCTCAAAACACTGCACTTCCCGGCTTCTAAGACAACATTAATTTTTGGATGAGCTTTCCAAACTTATGCAAACGTACGTTCAAAGTACGCAACTGCGAAGCATGTCCTCATCTCAGAAGCGTCCTGATGAGGGGACACGCGGGGCCCAGGGCCAAGAGCAGCCGTCCAGTGCAGTCGCCCCCAGCCCGTCACGGCCACGCGCCCCGCTGCTTGGTCATGGCCAGTTCCGCTCCGCGGGAAGGAGGCTCTGGCCCTCTCCCATGCCTCCTTCAGCCTCTCCTGGGCGGAGGGCCTGGACCGCCCACCAGGTCCCTGTCGCCAGCCCACCTCCCTTTGCGACGCCTGGACTCCTGCACTACCAGGGCCCTGCCGGCTGCCTGACTCCCACCCCTCTCAGGCCCTCGCAGTCCTGCTTCCTCCCGGCCATGGGGACAGCCCACCTGTGGAGCCCAGCCAGATCCTGTTCTTCCTCCAACATGCCTTCTCTGCACTCAGCAACAAAGGCAGAGCTTCGCGCTCTGGTCTGTCCAGGTCGCCTGCCATTCGCGGGGGAGTGGCTGCAGGCAGGACTTTGGCCTGCCTTGCTCCTTGTTGTAGCACTTGTGTTTTCTGAACGAAGGAATGAATGAAGCACTGTATCACCCTCCCAGGGGTGGCATGCCCTGCCTTTCAACACCTAGACCAAACCTGGGGTTGCCAGGAAAAAAAGACTGGAAGCCCACATAGACCTCTCCCAGCCTGGCCTGGTGCACCTCCCCCAGCGCTATTCCAGCTAGAAACCAACTGCTTCCTCAGGGCTTTCTCTGCCCTGCTGCATCTTTCTGCAGCTCTCTCTCCTCCTCCTGCTGGGGCTCTCTCTCTCCACCTGCTGGGGCTCTCTCTCTCCTCCTGCTGGGGCTCTCTCTCTCTGTCCTGCTGAGGCTATCACTCTCTCCCTCCTGCTGGGGCTCTCTCTCCCTCCTTCTGGGGCTCTTGCTCCTCCTCCTCCTGCTGGGACTCTGTCTCCTCCCACTCCTGCTGGGGCTGTCTCTGCTGCTTCTCTGGCTGGGCTCTCTATACTCCTCCTGCTGGGGCTCTCACTCCTCCTCCTGGTGGGGCTCTCTCTCTCTCTCTCCCCTCCTGCTGGGCCTCTCACTCCTCCTCCTAGGGGGCTCCCTCTCCTCCTCCTCCTGCTGGGGCTCTCTCTCTCCCTCCTGCTGGAGCTCTCTCTCCCTCCTGCTTGGGCTCTGTCTTCTCCTCCTGCTGGGTCTCTCTCCTCCTCCTGCTGGGCTCTCTCTCCTCCTCCTGCTGGGTCTCTCTCTCTCTCTCTCCTCCTGCTGGGGCTCTCTCTCTCCCTCCTGCTGGGGCTCTCTCCTCCTCCTGCTGGGACTCTCTCTCTCTCTCCTCCTGCTGGGGCTCTCTCCTCCTCCTGCTGGTGCTCTCTCTACTCCTCCTGCTGGGGCTCTCTCTCTCCTGCTACTGGGGCTCTATCTCTCTCTTCCTCCTGCTGGGGCTCTCACTCCTCCTCCTCCTGCTGTGGCTCTCTCTCCTCCTCCTGCTGGGGCTCTCTCTCCTCCTCCTCCTGCTGGGGCTCTCTCTCTCTCTGCCTCCTGCTGGGGCTCTCTCTCTCTCTCTCCTCCTGCTGGGGCTCTCACTCCTCCTCCTGCTGGGGCTCTCTCTCTCCTCCTGCAGGGGCTCTCTCCTCCTCCTGCTGGGGTTCTCTATGCTGCTCCTCTGGCTGGGCTCTCTATACTCCTCCTGCTGGGGCTCTCTCAGCCTCTTGCTGGGGCTCTCTCTCTCTCTCTCCTCCTGCTGGGGCTCTCACTCCTCCTCCCGCTGGGTGTCTCTCCTCCTCCTGGTGGGCTCTCTCCTCCTCCTGCTGGGGCTCTCTCTCCCTCCTGCTGGGTCTCTCTCCTCCTCCTGCTGGGCTCTCTCTCCTCCTCCTGCAGGGGCTCACTCCTCCTGGAGCTCTCTCTCCCCCTGTGGCTGTCTCTGCATTTGTGTCCTCTGTCTTACGTCTCCGGATGTTGTTACACCTCATGCTGTTCTCATTCTCCTCTTCTCATGGGTGAGGCTGCTGTCCTTCTGCATGTCCGTTTTCTTCCCACCCTTATGTCAGTTCCTTCACATGCTCAGGCTCCACAGGCAGCCCAGCCTCTGGGCATGCTCGCTCGCAGTGACATCCCAGAGCCTTTTTTTGTAGCCTTCAGGTAGCATGAGGTTGGCGAGGCCTGCCCTGGCTCACAGTGGGGATTGGGGAGGAGACGCACTCCTGCCCCCAGAGGATACCTAGTATCCTTAGGAAACCCAGGACTCCTGCTTGCACAACCACCAGGAATCATTCAGCATCATGTCACCTTCTGGGCTGAGCTGTGATGTTCAAACAGCAGGTGCCTAAATAGTGCAGAGGTCCCTGTGGACTGGAAGAGTTCAGGGAGGGCTTCCCGGAACAGGTAGCAGCAGACTGAGCCTCCGCCCTCACAGGCAGGGCGGGATGAAAACGTGGGAGGACAGATGCTTCAGAGAGCACAGCTGAGGTCTTACTGATGTGGAGTTTTTTTCCCATGGATTTTTTTGTTTTATTTTCTCAGATATTTTACAACTTCTACACATGGGCAGTGTCTAAGATAAGAACTTATGTTTTCCAATAAACACCGATAAATTGTATGCTTTTGATGGTTATGTCGTGCTCCCATAAATGCCTGCCAGCTTTGGGGAGTTGGGAGACGGGCAGGAACATCCCTGCTGTAACTGACCCCTGGGGAGGAGAGGGGTTTTTAAGTAGCGCTCAGCAGTCAGGAGGAGATGGCTGCTTCCCAGGAGAAGGAACAAAGGGAGCAGGACCCCATGGAGGGAACCGCTTAAGGAGCCACGAGAACCTAGAGCGAACGCACGAGGAAGCAGTTCTTATCCATTAAGAAACGGATCAGAGGGGTCAGGCAACAAGCCCCCACCGGTGCTGCCCTGTGGCTGTGCATCTTCTTTCTCTGCTTTACTGTGATTATAGACAAAAACTCTAATATGCACATGATCCTCGGTACCCTTTATTTCTTCAGGTCTTTATAACAGCCCCATGAGGAAGCAGAACATGGTACATTAGCCTCATCTCTAAACTGAGGAAATTGGGCTTACAGAAATTAAAGTAAATGATTTGTTCGAGGTCACACAGCCAGGAAAGCACCAGACTCCCTGGGCATTCTCAGCTCCCAGCCAACCTGCTACTGTCCTGCAGAGGCCTCGTTCCACCGTTCCAGCTTCAGGCCTCATGACTCCAGCATCAGACTGAGAAAGTGAGCCTACTGTGCACTGCTTTCTCACGACAGAGTGATGTTACCGTGCTTTTTCATATTCCATTTTCCCCCGAAGCTGTATCATTAACTAAAGAATATGTTCTGACTTATCCAATAAGGTGTTTAACCTTTTTTAATGTTTTATTGATTCTCAGAGCTTTGCTTCCACCACAAGGTCCTGATTGCTACAGTAACAACCTCATTGGTGTTCTCTTAACAGACCCTCTGCCATGTGGCGTGCAGTGTGGGAAAGATGGGGCTCCTAGCGCTGTGTTCACCAAGGAGCTCATCTTGCATCCACCTTATACACATTGCAGGAAAATGGAAGGTCTACACAGTGGGAGCTGTGACATCAAAGCCCGGACAGCTGGGCTGCCAGAACATGGAGCAACGGCCCCCTTTGAAGAGAGTTGGTGGAAGAAGGAAACATTTTTCTCAAGGCTGCGTCCTCCAAGCCCTTGCAACCAGCATGATGCTTACAAAGCCAAACTGGGCCCTTTAAGGGTGACCATGCACCACTGGACAGCTCAAGCAGAACTGAGACATAAAGTTCAGTTCTTTAGCAAGGCACGCAGGCCCTCCTGATCTGGCTTCTGCTCCACACGCCAGCCTCAGCTTTCACCTCTCACCCTCTGTGAAATCCACACCACAGCCGTGTCCCACCACCAGGACCAGGGAAGGCAAAGGAGGCCCTTGCCTCAGGGGCAAATTGAAAAGGGCAGAAAAACAGTAAACAAGACAAGTAATATTTTAATGCAATATATATATATATATATATTAAAGATTGGCAAGTGAGCTGACAAGTGCTGCCAATCATATTTTTTCTGCTTTATCTCCCCAACCCCCCATACATAATTGTATATTTTAGTTGCAGGTCCTTCTAGTTGTTGTAAGTGGGATGCTGCCTCAATGTGGCCTGATGAGCAGTGCCATGTCCGCGCCCAGGATCTGAACTGGTGAAACCCTGGGCCGCTGCAGTGGAGCAAGCAAACCTAACCACTGGGCCACGGGGCGGGTCCCTAATGCAATATTTTTAAAATTGAAAATTAATGCAAAGAAATCCATGATGAACAAAATATCAAGAGTTTAAATAAAGACAGGATCTGCGCTGTGCTTGCATGAGCTGCCTCACTCACCTCCCCTTCGTCCCAGACTCCCCCTCCCCCTCTAGTCTTCCACACATGGTGCTCCTCTGACCCCCTGCCCCATTTTCTCTGCCTGGAAGAGTCTTCCCTGTAAATCGTCCTTCAGGTACTAGCTTTGATGTCACCTTTCCCAGGCAAGTCTTCCGTGATGTCCACAATGACTGTCCAACCCACTAACATGCCCCAGCCTGGGAGCGATGCCCCCGCTGTGCCACATGAACACCTCCCGTGGTGTTCCTCACACTCTGTCACAATCACCTGGCTGTCTCCCTGAGCAGTGTATAAGCTCCGTGAAGGTGGAGGCTGGGTCACAGTCACCACTGTCCCCAGAACTGGCGGCTGTGGTTGGAACGGTGGCTGTGGTGACTGGTCCCATTCAGGCTGCCTGGAGATGTGCACCGAGTCAAGCTGAGTCCACATGAAGATGGGTGCTGGGAGGTCCTGATGAGGTGAGGCTCACACAGGCTATTGCTTCCTCACCCAAACCACATCTGGGGATGCCATGAGGTGGAGATTGATGGTCTGAGATTCTGAAGGAGAAACTGTGAGAAGCACCCAGGAAAGGGAGGAGGGCTGGGTCCCCATGTGGGGAAACAGCAGCCCAAGGGCCAGGCTTAGCCATCAGGGAAGGGTTTGGAGCAAGCTTTTTGTCTCCCCAGCAGTTCCCCCGACAGTCAATGCCTGTCCCTTTGATCTTCCTGGGATGTTTTCTGTCCTGCAGGAGTACTGACAAGGCAGTGATGTCACTGGAGCCTGCACATCCCCCACTTCCCCAGCCCTACCTCACCCCTCTCCTCAGGGCTGGGTGATTACAACCAAGAAAGGCAGCTCTAGGGGCAGAGCTGGGCCCAGGGCAAAGCACCGAAACTTGCACCTGGAGAATGGGGTGACGGGAGTCAGAGAGAATGGGGCTGACGAGCCTGGGCTCTGGCACCTGAATCTCATCCCCACAGCTACCCCTTCCCTCCAAACCCCTTCCCCGGGTCCCTCATCACCCCTCTTCCTAAATCTACCAAAAGGTCCATGAGCTACAGCTTAGCTTTAGCCCGATGTATACTCCAGGGTATACATTTAGAGTCCAAAGCAGCTGACCACCCTGGGAGAACATGAACTCTTAGTGGAAGAGTAATGAGACAGTTGCGAGGGCCCTCCGTAAAAGAAGAACCTCACAGGGGCTGGCCCAGTGGCACAGTGGTTAAGTGTGCACATTCCACTTCAGCAGCCCAGGGTTTGCTGGTTCGGATCCCGGGTGTGGACATGGCACCACTTGGCAAGCCATGCTGTGGCAGGCGTCCCACATATAAAGTAGAGGAAGATGGGCATGGATGTTAGCTCAGGGCCAGTGGTCCTCAGAAAAAAGAAGAGGATTGGCAGCAGTTACCTCAGGGCTAATCTTCCTCAAAAAAAAAAAAAAAAGAAGAAGAAGAATATCACACCCAATAACCTACGCTTTACAGAAGGATCATCTGTAACAAGCATAGTAAACAAACTCAAAGACATATGAAAGGCTATTGACTAAGCAATTATAAATAATGTCTAATTAGAAATACTGAGAAAGATAATTATAAGAATAGAAATACAGAGTCAGTAGATGGATCGATAGCAGAATGAATATAGCTAAAAAGTGAGTTAATGAGTTGGAAGGTCATGTAGAATTTTTCTACTCAAAATATGACCTATTGCCCTGCAGCAGCAGCAGCACCAAGGGACTTATTAGAAATTCAGATTCTCAGGCCTCCTCCCAGACCTGCTGGGTCTGAATGTGCATGTCCACATGACCTCTGGGTGATGCGCACATTCGCTGAGGTCTGAGAAGCCCCACGTTGGTTCTCAGCCTTGGCTGTGATACCAGCTCAACACAAGTTTGATATGAGGGAAGCCATATTGTAGAAAGGAAATCATATTGTAACTTTGAATGGCCTCTGACTAACTAACCCAGACATGCCCTGTAGATTTTGTGGCACCTTCCAGCTCCTTTAAGATGATAACTGTTGTCCTTTTGAGTTCCTTGGGAATGCGATGACCCCGAGGCAGAAAGCCTGTGCTGATAGCCATCATCGACGATGACTGAAAGATCAGGGTATAGGGCAGCTGCTCCATTCTCTGATGAATATCCAGTTGTAGGCAAAAATAATCCATGACCAATCTATAAATGAAAATTTGGGTGAGTTTATTCTGAGCTAAAATGTGAGGACCATGGTCTGGGTCCTTTATTCCCTAAGGAAGAAAGGGCACCAAAGTGGGATAGACAGAATGGTTATATACGCCCAAAGAGGGTGTTTCACATATGATTGAAATGTCCTTTTTACACTAGTCATGAGACTGCTCTGTCAGCACAGCAATTGATGGACACAGCAGGTAGGTCTGCTGTCTCGGTGGCCACAGCAGGGTGGCAGGTCTGTTATCTCGAGCTGAGTGGTCACAGGTGAGCTGGGTGGTCAAAGGTGAGCCCCACAATCAGTTCCTAACGTAAGGAAAGATGCTTATCCTTAAGTAAATGCCAATGTGGGAGGAAGTTGCACCTTTATCTTAAGGGCCTTTGTTCTTGCCATAGGAAATGTTTAAACCAGATATACAATGCATGCTCAATGGCCATGTCAGGCCCTTTTGGAAAAAACAAAGTCAGGCCGAATTAGGTTTACACCACATGGCTTCCTCATATACTCCAATATATACTATTGCTTGTCATTTCTATTTGTCACAGTAAAACAAAGGGCTATCAGGAACTGGGACCAGATGTCTGCCCCAACCAGAGACCAGCCACCTCCCCCACCTGGAGACTGGCCCTGTATGTAACTGGCCTGTAGTCCTTGTTCTGTGAGATGGTTCTTTCAGACGTGAGTCGGCCATTGTCCCGCTTGCTAACAAGCTGTAATAAAGGCCTTTCTCTCCTACCACCTTGCCTCCTGACTATTGGCATACCTTATGGTGGGCAGATGAGCCTACTTGGGAGGTGACAGCTGCACACTGGAATTCTCCAGGAGTTTTAAAAGTGCTGACACCTGGGTCCCCACCACCAGAGGGCTGCATTTACTTAGTTTGGGGTGTAGAACTGGGAAGGCCCCCACATGGTGCTAATGTGTAGCCAAGTTTGAGAACCATTGAAAAACTCTCTCAGAAAAAGGAGAGAGATAAAAAATGTCGAATTTGAGATGTGGTGCACAGAATTAGAAGCGTCAGCACACGTACAATAGAAGTCCCACATGGAGAGACAAAAGGTAAAAACAAAGGAGGAATACTTTTAAAAATAATGATCGAGAAATTCCAAGAATAAAAGAAATATTCAGGACTTCAGGTTGATATATTGAAAGAGCTTGAAAAGGATAGATTAAAAAAAACCCACACAGAAATATTATACTGATATTTGGAAGCATTAAGAACCAAGAGCAACCTTTAAAAGCTGCAGAGTGTAAGGTGGGTCACCCAGATAGGAACAAGAGCTAGAGGACAGACGTCTCCACCCCAGCACTGGAGTGCAAGTCCAGTGTTTTCATGCATCCAAAGTGGTGACAGGAAAAACTGAACTCAGAATTTTATATCTAGTTCAATGAGCATTTAAACATGAGACAAAATAAAACATCCACGCCATGTCTGGCCTCAGAGGGTTCACGTACAAAGGCTGCCTCTGGCACCCTGTCCCTTCAGGTCCGAGGTTGAGGCAGTGAAGTTGGGGCACCGCTGCGGGTCGCATGGGGAGGTGGGCAGGAGAGCAGGTGCTGGTTTCACTTTTGCCTCAGGCTCCAGTGTAACAGCACGGTGCTGTTACTGATCCTGACTTCATGGAAATGTTTGATATTTTGTTCACCATGGACATTTTGCTTTAATTTTGATGTTCTTAATATCACACTAAAATATTATTTGTCATTGCTGAGTTTTTTGACACTGCTTTAAACTTTGCACCCCAAGCAAATACCTTCCTGGCCTCGCTGGCTTCACCCAAGTCCCAGCCTTCCAGGGATGGAGCTGTTTGCAAAACCACCCAGGCTCATCAAGGCCTCCAGTTCAGAAACCATCCAGGGTCGCAGTGCTTCCTATGAGTGAAAATCAACTCCCAGGCCACCAGCCACTCAGATCCCCAGCCTCTGCTGGCCAGCAGAGCAGGCAGAATGTGGCCTCAATACTAACAGGACTGAAGACGGAAATTCAGCTGGAGAACATCACGGCTGGAGATGGCTCCTGCTGGGAGAGGGAATGTGACAGATGGCGTAAGATATAACAGTAATCTTAGTGACAACGCACTAAGCGTCTCCCAGAAGAAGTTCAAGATCGATTCATCTGCTTCCCAGCAGAAGCGAGTCTAACAGGCAGTGAAGCGTAATCTTGATAATGTGACTGGCTGCTCCAAAAGGAGAAGGAATTAACCAGGCTACCCTAAATGTGTTTGCATGACATTCTTTTTTCTTTCTGTTACCTCAAGAAGAATTTAAAATCCCATTTGTATGGAAATAAACTAAGCTCTGGAGTTCCCCTCCTGCTCTGGGGTGTCACCCCAGGAGGCCTGTGCAGACCTCCTCTGTGGCTACATGGCTTCTCGGGCTTGGGCGCTGCAGCTGTAGTTTTTGTTGTCAAAGAATAAAACACACTCTTGTCCCAACTGTGGATTCTTTAGGGGCTGTGTCCATTAAGGTTCTTTGACGGCAAACAAAGAAAACTGACTCTAGATAGAGCAGCCCACTATCCTTCCAAAAAGTTCTTTTTCCATTGGAATTAGTGGAAGAAGCAGCTGAGCAGGAGCACCAGGGAGCGGGAGTCCTGCGGTCTGCTGGGCGGCCTGGAAGGGCTGGGTGCAGGGCAGGCAATGGGCGACAGCCTGGTCAGAGTCCATTCATTCCAACACCAGGCCCCGACTGAGGTTTGCATTCTAGGACTACTTCACTCAAGATTCAAAGTCCCAAGGAAGCGAGTTCAATTGTCCACATTTGGGTCACGTGCCCTCACCAGATTGACACTCCCAAGATTGTCATCAGTGAGTGAGAAGAGGTTCCCAACAGAGATACAAAGGTGCTGTGACCTAGAGAAGACACACTGGGTGGGCAACCACAGAGAACCCTAAACTTCTCAGAACTCAGGGCCACAGTTTTCAGCATGTTGAAGTTCCGACGTTTTCCCTAACACATTCCAACAACGTAGGAAAACTTTAGAAAATGCAGTTCACACAGTGCCTGATACATAATAAGCAAATCATAATCATCATCTTCATTATTATCATCAATGTTTATTATTTGGAATATCTGGCCAAGCCTTCATGAAAGTGGGATATTTCCTGTGGCAGAAGGAGGACATCTTGAAATGGCCTATTTTCTCTTCAGTAGAAGAAATAACGAAATGACTAACTGGGTTATCAGTGGCACCTGTGTCTGAAGAGCGTGGCCTCCTGCTGCACCCAAACTGCTATTGTTCACACCATGCAGGCTGGGGATCCACCAGGCACAGTGGGCACAGGGCCCAGGGCCCACAATACTGTCAGTGACACACAAAAATATTTTTAAAATCAGAAGGAAAAAATGAACTTTTAAGTTTAAGAAAATACTATTATGTATTTGTCCCCATACCAGGGCAGTTGTAACATAGAATTGCGACAGTTGCAGTGCAGCCCTGAGCCTCTCCCACCAAGGTATCTGTCTGCTATGTGGAGGAGAGCAGGGGCTACTTTCTTCCCATTCCTGACAAGGATCTTCCTCTAACCCTTGCTAGACCTCGCTAAATCATCCTAATACTTCATCCAGGATGGGGGCTGAAAATGCTCACAAATCCTGCATTCTTTATTCAGTAAGCATTCATTAAGTATTTAGTACATGCCAAACACTCTGCAAACTGCTGGGACACAGCTGTGGCAAGACAGACATAGTCTTTGTGCTTACGAGGATTAAAGTCTAATTGGAGAAACGTGAATCCATGTGCTTATCTTACTGGGCTACAATTACCTAGTTAATGGGGGAATATATATCCATATGTAAGATTTTTCTATGATGCTGCCCATAGCACACATAACCCACCCCCTGAACTTCACATTCGCACACACGTACACACAGAGTCTTCAGCCAAATATGTCATCTCCTCTTCTGTATCCTTTTCCCAAATGCCCATCCTAAGGCTCCCATTAGATCCTCTGTAAGAGTCCTCATTCAACAAGCCTAGAATATAGCCTTTCTCATTTGACTCCATCGCTATAGAGGAAGGGATGGGTGGAAGGATGGATAGATGAAAAGCTGAATAGATGGATGAAAGGTAGATGAAGGGAGAGAAGGATAACATGGAGATGAAAGGAGATATGGCTAGAGAGATGGATGGATGTCTGGATAACTAAATGCATGAATGAAGGAAGGGAGGATAGAAAATGAAAGGGCAAAAGAATGCATGGATAGATGGAAGAATGGGTGGATTGATAAATGCATGGAAGTTTGACTGCAAGGATGAATCAATGGATGAAGAGAAGGAAGAAGGATAGTATTGAGGGAAAGAGAAACAGAGGAACATGTGGACAGATACATTACTAAAAATTTATAGAGAAAAGGAGGAAAGAGTGGATGCAGAGGGTTGAATAGGTAGATAGTGTAAGGATAAGTGAATGGATGAGTGAATATAGTGACTAGCAACATACTTATAGTAAATGGGTAGTTGGATGGAAGAATAGAAAGAGTAATTGATTGGGCCAGTCCGGTGGTGGAGCGGTTAAGTGTGCACATTCTGCTTTGGCAGCCTGGGGTTTGCTAGTTCAGATCCCGGGTGTGGACATGGCACCGCTTGTCAAGCCATGCTGTTTGGTGTCCCACAAAAAAAGTAGAGGAAGATGGGCATGGATGTTAGCTCAGGGTCAGTCTTCCTCAGCAAGAAGAGGAGGATTGGTGGTGGATGTTAGCTCATGGCTAATCTTCCTCAAAAGAAAAAAACAGTAATTGAGAAAGAGAGAGGTGAAGGTAGGGAAGATTGAAGAGTGAGAGATAGATGAATAGATGGTTGAATCAAGATGGATAAATTGATAGTTGGGAGGGTAGATGAGCAGACTAATCATGGCATGGCTAAAAGTAATGGAGGTAGGGATAGATGGAGATTCATTTGGTTAGAAGGTATGGTAGGTTTATGAGCATGTGAGTTTGAGTGGATTGCCTGAACACCTGGATAGATAGATAGATCAATGGATGATGAACTGATGAATTAAAATTGAAGTATAGAATAGGTAAAGATACAAGCATATATGAGAAGACATATTATGTAACAATATACTAGAGCGTGGCACACAAATTATCATGTTATAGCTTGGCCTGATACTGCTGCAACTGGTTTGGGATGTTAGTCTGAGAAAGCATCTGAGGTAATAAGTTGTGTCAAACCTTGAAAGGAGATATCAGTCCCAGGCCCCATGCCTCTGCAATGTCACTTTGCAGCAACTCTCATCAAAAAGTGGAGTCCAGGACGTCAGCATCATGGCAGAGTGAACTCTTCCCTTGGACTCTCCCCTCTAAGGTACAACACAAAGGACATTCATACACCAACAGAGGACATATACACATCACAAAAGACGTCTGGGAGACCCACACAGCCATACGCCTGAAGATGGTGGTGGGGCTGGATCCTCTGGAGGAAGTGGCAGCTGATCCACAGGAGCTCCCTGGAGAGAGACAGGCTGCACTGACAGGAAGTGGACAGGTGAAAAGGGCTGTCATCCCTGCCTGGTATTCCAGCCCCAGCATCATCTGGAGCACAGTGTGGTGAGCATGGCAGAGGCACCAGGGAAAGTGTGCAGGCAAGGAGAGGTTTCCTGTCCCCACCTGGCACTCCAGCCCCAGGATCATCGGGATCACAGTGAGAGAGTGTGGCAGTGGCAGTGGGGAAAGTGTGCAGGTGAGGGAGGTGTCCTGCCCCCACCCAGCACTCCAGCCCCGCTATCACCCAGAGCACAGAGAGGTAAATGAGGCAGTGGCAGCTGGGGAAAGGGAAAGTGCACAGTCCTGCAATTGCCCAGAGCTCTGTATAGAGAGACAAGTGGAGGTTGGGGGAAGCACTGGGGAAGGAGAGTACCCCTCCCCTTGCCTGGTGCCCCAGATCTGCCATCAATTAGTCACTCAGAGAGAAAAGCAGTCATAGCCAGAGCTGGGGAGCCCCTGTTTGTGCTGGGCACAGAATACACAGTGCCTGATCCCCACCCAGTGGCAGTATGTGGCAGCTGCAACCAGATAAGATTACTATGAGGAAGCAAAAATCCACTCCATCAAGTAGTATGAGAAAGTATATTAAATCTCCAGACCAGAAGGAAAGTGACAAGTATCCAGAAACAAACCCTGAAGGCACAGAAATCCATAACCTAAATGACAAAGAATTCAAGACAGCTATCATAAAAATACTCAATGATTTATAAGAAAACACAGAAAGATAAATTAACAAATTCAGGATCTTCTTCACAAAGGATAGGGAAACCATAAAGAAGAACCAATCAGAATTGTTAGAGGTGAAACCCACAATGGATGAAATAAAGAAAAGTCTGGATTCTGTAAGCAACAGAGCTAACAATATGGAGGGCAGAATCAACCAGTTAGAGGATATTACTATAGAAATGTTTCAGAGGGAGGAGAGAGAACTAAGACTAAAAAGAAATGAAGAATATTCCAGAGGGGGAAGAGAAGGAGAATGGAGCAGAACGCTTATTCAAAGAAATAACAGCTGAGAACTTCCTAAACCTTTGAAGGGAGCCAGAAATCCATGTGAAAGAGCCCTCCAGATCACCTAACTGTGTCAATGTAAAAAGATCCACTCCAAGGTACATAGTAGTGAATCTGGCAGAAGTCAAGGACAAAGAAAATATACTAAGGGCAGCAAGCCAGAAGAAAATAACTTACAAAGGAACCCCTATTAGGGTTTCAGTGGATTTCTCAGCAGAAACATTATAGGCTAGGAGAGAGTAGAATGGTATATTCAAATCTTTGAAAGACAAAATCTTTCAGGCAAGAATACTCTATCTAGCAAAAATCTCCTTCAGATATGATGAAGAAATAAAAACTTTCCCAGATAAACAAAAGCTAATGGAGTCCATTGCCACAAGGCCCTCCACGATAAGAAATCCTCAAGAAGGCCCTCATGCCTCAAAAAAAAAAAAAAAAAAAAAAAAAAGGAAAGGGGCTACAAAGCCCTGAGCAAGGAGATGAGTAGGTAGGAAATAATCAGAAAACAGCAGCTTGCTATCAGACCAGATTAGTAAACTCTTAACTTTAACATGAAGGTTAAAGAAAAGGAAAACACCAAAACAAAAATGACCTCATCATTTTAACCACAAACTCACAACACAAGATGGAAAAAGCTATGACAAAAATAACTTAGAAGGGGAAGACATAGGGATGGAATCAGTATAGTCGAGGGAAATCAGAGGTACCAGAAAATGAACTATCTCAACTACGAGATTTTTTATATGAACCTAAGGGTAACCACTAAACATATAATTAAAACAGAGACATTTACGATAAACAAGGAGAAAATGAAGAAAACCAACAGAGAAAATTACCTAATCAAATTGGTAGTCCAAAATACACAGGAAGAGAAACAAAGGAAATGCAGAAGAACCAGGAAACATGATAAGATGGCAGTATTAAGCCCTCATATATGAGTAATCACTCTAAATGTAAACGGATTGAATTCTCCAATCATAAGACACAGAGTGCCAGGATGGATTAAAGACCTGACAAAATTCTGCCTTCAGGAAACACATCTCAGCTCTAGAGACAAACATAGCCTCAGAATGAAGGGATGGAAGACAATACTCCAAGCTAATGGCAAACAAGAGAAAGCAGGGGTTGCCATACTTATATCAGACAAAATAGTCTTCAAGATAAAACTGGTAAAGGGAGACATACAGGGGCAGTATATAATGATAAAAGGGACTCTCCACCAAGAAGATATAGCAAATACACTTCTTGGCACCCAAAACAGGAGCACCAAAGTACATAAAGTAACTATTAACAAACCTAAAAGGAGATATCAATGACAACATAGCAATAATAGGGGACCTCAACACCTCACTTAGATCATCCAGACAAAAAGTCAATAAGGAGAGAGTGGGCTTAAATGAAAACCTGGACCAGATGAACTTAATAGATATATAGAGAGTGCCCCATCCAAAAACAGCAGAATATACATTCTTCTCAAGTGCACATGGAACATTCTCAAGGATAAACCATATATTGGGAAACAAGGAAAACCTCAATAAATTTAAGAAAATTGAAATCATATCTACTATCTTTTCCAACCATAACGCTGTGAAACTGGAAATCAACTACAAGAGAAAAGCTAGAAAAGGAACAAAAATGTGGAGACTAAATAACATGCTACTGAACACCCAATGGGTCATCAGAGAAATAAAGGGAGAAATCAAAAATATTTGGAGACAAACGAGAATGAAAACACATCATACCAAGTCATGGGACGCAGCAAAAGCAGTCCTAAGAGGGAAATTTATAGCAATACAGGCTCATGTTAACAAAGAAGAAAAAGCTCAAATAAACAATCTTAAACTACACCTAAGAGAATTAGAAAAGAAGAACAAAGACCAAACTCAGCAGAAGGAGGAAAATAATAAAAGTTAGAACAGAAATAAATGAAATTGAACCAAAACGACCATAAAAAAGATCAATGAGAGAAGGAACTGGTTCTTTGAGAAGATAAACAAAATTGACAAACCCTTATCCAGACTCACCAAGAAATAAAGAGAGAAGGTTTACATAAATAAAATTAAAAATGATGAGGCCGGCCTTGTGGCCAAGTGGTTAAGTTCATGGGCTCTGCTTCGGTGGCCCCAGGTTTCACCAGTTCAAATCCTGGGCACAGACATGGCACCACTCATCAAACCATGCTGAGGCAGTTTCCCACATGCCACAACTGGAAGGACCCACAACTGAAAATATACAACAATGTACTGTGGGGCTTTTGTGAGAAAAAGGAAAAATAAAAAATTGTAAAAAAAATAAAAATGAAAGAGGAGAAATTACAATAGGTACCACAGAAATACAAAAGATTATAAGAGCATATTATGAAAAACTATACGCCAACAAACTGGGCAATCTAGAAGAAATGGATAAATTCTTAGACTCTTACAACCTCCCAAAACTGAATCAAGAAGAAATAGGAAATCTGAATAGACCAATCACAAGTCAAGAGATTGAAACAGTAATCAAAAACCTCCCCAAAAATAAAAGTCCGGGACCAGACGGCTTCTCTGGAGAATTCTACCAAACATTCAAAGACAATTTACTACCTATTCTTCTCAAACTATTCCAAAATTGAGGAATATGGAAATATTCCTAACACATTCTATGAGGTCAAAATCACCCTGACCCCAAATCCAGACAAGGACAACACAAAGAAGGAAAATTACAGGCCAATATTGCTGATGAACAGAGATGCAAAACTCCTCAACAAAATATTGGCAAACTGAATACAGCAATACATTTTAAAGATCATACACCATGATCAAGTGGGACTCATACCAGGGACACAGGGATGGTTCAACACCTGCAAATCAGTCAATGTGGTAGACCACATTAACAAAGTGAGGAACAAAACCCACGGGATCATCTCCCTAGATGCAGAGAAAGCATTTGACAAGATCCAACATCCATTCATGATAAAAGCTCTCAATAAAATGGGGTGTAGAAGGAAAGTACCTCAACATAATAAAGACCATATATGACAAACCCGCTGCCAACATAATGCTTAATGGGGAAAAATTGAAAGCCATCCCTCTGAGAGCAGGAACAAGACAAGGGTGCCCAATCTCACCACTCTTATTCAACGTAGTACCGGAGGTTTTGGCCAGAGCAATTAGGCGGGAAAAAGAAATAAAAGGAATTGAAATCGGCAATGAAGAAGTGAAACTCTTACTGTTTGCAAAAAACATGATTTTATATATCGAAAACCCTGAAGAATCCATCAAAAAACTATTAGAAATGATCAACAACTACAGTAAAGATGCAGGATACAAAGTCAACTTACAAAAATCAGTGGTTTCTATACTCTGGTAATGAACTAACAGAAGAAGAACTGAAGAATACAGCTCTATTTACAATCACAACAAAATAATAAAATATCTAGGAACAAATTGAACCAAGGAGGTGAAAGACCGACACAAGGAAAACTATAAGACATTGCTGACAGAAATTGATAATGACATAAAGAAATGGGAAGATATTCCATGTATATGCATTGGAAAAATAAACGTAGTTAAAATGTCCATACTACCTAAAGCAATCTACAGAGTCAATGGAATCCCAATCAGAATCCCAATGACATTCTTCATAGAAATAGAACAAAGAATCTTAAAATTCATATGGGGCAACAAAACACCCCGGCTAGCGAAAGCAATACTGAGAAACAAGAACAAAGCTGGTGGCATCACAATCCCTGACTTCAAAACATATTACAAAGCCATAGTAACCCAAACAGCATGGTACTGGTACGAGAACAGACACAGAGACCAATGGAACAGAATTGAAAGCCCAGAAATAAAACCACACATCTATGGACAGCTAATCTTTGACAAAAGAGCCAAGAATATACAATGGAGAAAGGAAAGTCTCTGCAATAAATGGTGCTTGGAAAACTGGACAACTGCATGCAAAAGAACAAATGTAGGCCATTATCTTTCTCCATACAAAAAAACAGACTCATAGTGGATCCGAGACTTGAAGACTGAAATGATAAAACTTCTGGAAGAAAATATAGGCAGTACACTCCTTGACATCAGCCTTAAAAGGATTTTTTTTTTTTGAGGAAGATTAGTCCTGAGCTAACATCTGCTGCCAATCCTCCTGTTTTTGCTGAGGAAGACTGGCCCTGAGCTAACATCCAAGCCCAGCTTCCTCTACTTTATACGTGGGACAACTACCACAGTATGGCTTGCCAAGCGGTGCCACATCCACACCCGGGATCCAAAGCAGTGAACCCCGGGCCACCAAAGTGGAATGTACACACTTAACCATTGCGCCAGCAGGCCGGTCCCTAAAAGGATCTTTACAAATATGATGTTGACTCAGACAAGAGAAACAAAAGAAAAAATAAACAAGTGGGACTTCATCAGACTAAAGAGATTCTGGAAGGCAAAGGAAACCAAGATCAAAAAATACAGATGGCCAACAGGCACACGGAAAGGTGATCAACGTCACTAATCATCAGGGAGATGCAAATCAAAACCACACTTAGATATCATCTTATGCCCCTGACAATGGCTATAATCACCAAGAAAACAATAAATAAGTGTTGGAGAGGTTGCGGAGAAAAGGGAACCCTCATCCACTGCTGGTGGGAATGCAAACTGATGCAGCCACTTTGGAAAACAGTATGGAGATTCCTCAAAAAATCAAAAATAGAGTTACCATATGACCCAGCTACCCTACTACTGGATATTTATTCAAAGAACTTGAAATCGATAATACAAAGAGACTTATGCACCCCTATGTTCATTGCAGTATTATTCACAATAGCCAAGATGTGGAAGCCACCCAAGTGCACATCGACTGAAGACTGGATAAAGAAGATGTGTTGTATATATATATACGTTGGAATACTACTCAGCCAGAAAAGAAGACATCATTGTCCCATTTATAGCCACATGGATAGACCTCGAGGGCATCATGTTAAGGGAAATAAGCCAGACAGAGAAAGACAAACACTGTGTGATTTCACTCATATGTGAAACATAAAGAAACTTATGGACAAAGAGAACAATTTAGTGCTCACCAAGGGGAAGCAGGGAGAGGGTGGGCACAAGGAGTTAAGGGGAGCTCACATTTATATGGTGTTTGATAAATATTAATGTACAACTGAAATTTCACAATGTTATAAACTATTTAGACCACAATAAAAAATTAAAAAAAAAAAAAGTGGAGTGCCTTTTCCCACCTCTTGAAGCTAGGCTGACTTGTGACTGGCTTAGGCTAACAGAATGTGGCAGATGTAACATTGTGCCAGTTCCAAGCCCAGGCTTCTAGAATCTTCTTTTTGTCCCCAGTATAATGAAATTTCAAAACAAAAAAAAGGAGGCTATGAAAAAGAACATTTAGAGAACAAGAAAGGGTCCTTGAAAATTAAAAATTGGAGAATATGAACAAAAATTCCTATAGGACAAAATTTCCGACAACTATGAAAAAATCTACTATAAAACAGAAGAGACAATGAGAGAATATTTCTGGTTGTTTTAGAGGCTTCTTCAGATGTCTACTGGTCATGAACTGCCGGTTCTGTTTAGGTCGGGATGCTGACATGCTGATTGCCAGCTCCGTCACCGAGTGGGAGGTATCCACTGTGTGCTTTACTGGAGGGTGACCATCGGGTAATTCCATTAAAGAATCTCCAATGTCAGTATCTCTGGAGAAAGTGACCAAGAGGAGAGGCCTTGAAACCCCTGTGCATAAAGTACAGGCCTGGTAGCCAGCATCCCGGAGGCCGAGTGGGAGAAGAAAGCTAGTATAGAAACGTTCACGTAACCCCATTTTCAGTACAGCACCCCAGCTATCTATCATGCTGGTGTCCCCCAGGCCAGAGCCCCCCTATTTGATCTTCTCTCAGAAGAAATCTTCTCCCTACTGCCTGGTGTGGGAAGGCCCATCACCACCAGCATAGAAAGGAGGAAGATTTGGGGTTCTAACTGCTTCTAAAATAGATTTTCTGCTTTTTCAAGCCTCATCTTTATCTCCACCTCTAGAGCTTCCTGAAAATGACAATCCTGAGTCTTTTACTGGCTCTTTGGTGTAAATCAGGCAGCTTCTCAGAAGACCAGGGAAAGGCAACTACTAAGCCAGCAGTGCTACCACTTGTCCATGTGCTTTCCAAGATGCGTATGTTTTTGTTTCATTTTCCTTTCTCTTTGTTTTCCTCAGTTTGTCTTTTTTTGATTAGCCCTGAGCTAAGACCTGTTGCCAATCGTCTTCTTCTTTTTTTTTAAATTCTTCTCCCCAAAGGTCCCCCCAACCCAGTACATAGTTGTATATTCTAGTTGTAGGTCCTTCTAGTTCTGATATGTGGGATGCTGCCTTGTCATGGCCTGATGAGTGGTGCCATGTCCACACCCAGGATCCGAACAAGTAAAACCCTGGGCTGCAGAAATGGAGCGCACAAACTCAACCACTGGGCCACAGGCCAGCCCCTATGTCTTTTTGTAAAATCTTGCTACTTTTTGTTTACTCTCAAAACTTCATTAACATGCCAATTAATGCATTTGTTCATTCAATCATCTCTACCTAGAACCCAAGCTGACTTCCAACCACCTAAGACACCTCAGCCCTGAGTTAACAGAAGAAGGAGAGAACACCCTCGTCCCCTTTAAGTCCCCTGAGAACAACCAAATATCCTTCCTACAGGACTATGAGAGACAGAGGTCCCACAGTCTCCCAACCCTGCTGTGGTGGATCAAGTTAGCCATTGTTTGGGACTGTGCAGCCCCACCCTTTCTGTGGGTGGGCTTATGACCCAGGCCTAACCAGTCATAATATCTCATTACCCAGGGCAGTGATTGGCCCAGGAGTGGACATGTGATTCCCCCAGGCCCAATCAGAGTCCTTCCCTGGCACTCATATACAGTGTTGGGGAGAGCAGCTGCAGTGGAAAGAGAGCTCCTAAGATGTAAGGATAGTAACTTGGAGCTCCCAGGTGCTAGCTTTTCCACCAGATAGAAAACACCTGTCTGTAATGAGAAACAATAAAGTCAAGCAGAGAGGTGTATGAGAGAGAGAATGAGCACAAGAAAGAGGCACACAGGATGGTGATAGCATGCAAAGAGGGCAGGAAGAGAGAGAGTGTGTATTTCTGGAATAAAACGGATGGAATTTTGTAAGACAGACATGCAGACTGATGTTTGTAGGTAGGAAGCAGGGAGAGAAGTGCCAAGAGAGCCGAAGACAGTAGAGGCTCAGAGCCCCAAAGAACTGGCTCCCAGAGCGTCAGCAGCAATGAGGGAAGGACAAACGGGAGGCCCAAGAAGGCAGAATCTTCAGAGGAGCCACAGAACCAAAAAAGAAAAGAAAAATCTGAGCTCCACTGTAGGTGTCTTTTATCCCGGAACCTTTGTCTGCATTACTAAAAGTCACCCCCAAAATCTGTCATGTGTCCATTTTGAGGCTAATTCAATCTTTCTCAAGCAAAGATATGACCAAGAAATGGAGATATCTGTGCCAGGTTCAACTTTTCCAATGTGTTCACCCAAACAATGGTGACAGTCTCACTTCTACCCTTTGTGACACTGTGGTCTATAAATAAACCATCCCTTCAGTGCAGCCCAACCCTTCACATACTTGCACACACAAAGCACACGCTTATGTATGCATACACTCATACACAGGAAGTTTCCACCGTGGAATAATACACTAATATTCAAAATTGCCAACTTTGCCTGTTGCCATGGTAACCAGCAGCATTAAGTCCTGCTGCTAAAATTTCAACAGCAGATGACATGAAGTATTTATGTGTAGATGCACTGTATGAGGAGAAAGAGCTTTCCTTTCATATAAAGTATGAGGGTGCTTCAGAAGAAATGGGTGTTTGTATCGCATTGCTGTCAGACAAATGTAGTCAAGTCTTTCTGTCTGACCCCCTGCAATGCATGCTACTTCCAGAAGAAAGTGGAAAGCAAGATGGCAAACATGGATCAGCCTCCAGAGGAAGCCCCTGACCTGATTTGGGCTGGGTCATTCCAAAGACCTTTAGGGGCTCAAGACTCTTTACTTCCCAAATTGAGTGAGGGGATTACTTTTTATTTGCACTCTTACAAGCTCGTGTGCCTGCTGTCTGCCATGATTGACTGGTTCCTGATCCACATTAGTCATCATAATGTGTCATCATGGAGGGGACCACATAAATGGTCAGAAACCTTCATTGTGCAGGTGGAGATTGAGAGGGGTCATAATTAGATGTTTCTGGAGAAGAAGGGCATGGTCAGTGGAGGTGCCCCCCACTGGAAGGGCCTGAGCTAGGTCAGGATTGGGCCACGTTAATTTTTCCCTCATCCAGGGGCTTTCTGCAGATATTCCACTGTTTTCACAGATCAGAGCCAAGGGTATGTAGACACACCTGACAATGACCCAGCCCTCCAGGACCAAGCATTGATTCTGACTACCACAGCACAGGGTACCGAGTGCCTTCAAGGGTCTTAGCAAACTCTACAAAGAAATCTGCAGTCATTTGGCACTCAATCTCACATTGAGAACCAGGAGAAAGAATCTTAATCAATAAGTAAGTAAAGTTTCATGATTAGTTCTTTAATCACATGTTTAATAAGTTTCTGGGAAAGGTAGATGTTTCAAATGAGAATGTACTCATCCTAATACTTCTGAGTTCCTTGAGAGAAGAAATGGATTCAGAGTGCAAGGTACTGTTTTATTTGGGGTGGTCCCCATGCTGGGCATGAGCCCGTGGAAGCAGCCCTCCTCCAACATCTGTGGGATGGGGGAAAGATGGACAGTGGATGAATGAAAATCCTCCACCAGTAAGATACAGAGTGAATGAATGAATGAATGAATGAATGGTTTTAGAAAGGATGGGAGGATTGAGGGATAATCAGAGCTGGGGAGATCCTAAAGGAAATGGGCAGGCGTTGGTGAAGAGGTTTCCGGGTCCAGGGAAAGACCCAGGCAGAGCCAGCCTGCCATCTGCCTGCTCTTGCCTCAGCACCCCCTACAGGAAGTCCCTCGGGGTGCACCAGTCCGTGCCCTCTCTGCCTCCTCCAGCTGCTGCTGGGGAACTTTGATTCCGATGTGTCGCCTGTTACAGCGTCAGAAGGGAGAAAGAGAAGACAAATGAGAAATAACACTATGATAATTCTGGCTGCCTTAATGAGACAGCTGCGTTCATGTTACATGGGCCTAAGAAGGGAAGTTACAGTTCACAGCTCAGAGACAAAGCCCTTTATTGTGTGCCTGTGGGGCCCACCTGCTGGGCCGCCTCCATTTACATAAGGAGTCTGCAGCCCACAGAGGGCTCTGCCAGGGTTGGCCCTCCACCAAGGGATCTCCTGCCTGCCTCTTGTGGCACAGACCCCGACCCCTTCCAGCCTACCCATCCTCTGCCAGGCACCTGCCATCTGTGTCATAATCGCATCCTGTGGTTTCAATGGCCTCTGGTCCTAAAACATTCGCAGGCTCTGTCTCCCTTCTCAGGTACACAGTCTTCACACAGATGTTTCCTTTCCAGAGAAAAAGCTGACTTTCTCTGAAGCTTCTCTCCATCCTGCTGGCCAAATTGTTTCTTCCTTCCACTGAAAAACAAGGAACAGGACTTTTGATTAAA
This sequence comes from Equus przewalskii, assembly GCF_037783145.1. Lineage (NCBI taxonomy): Eukaryota > Metazoa > Chordata > Mammalia > Perissodactyla > Equidae > Equus > Equus przewalskii. The sequence goes on along the minus strand of NC_091839.1, from coordinate 23,578 downwards.
GAGTTCCCTCTTTCGGGGCAGAACGGCTGCCTTCCCTTGATTAAAATGTTTGCCAGCTGCTTCTCATTCTGGTTTCAGGCTGGCTTGAATCTTCTGGGTAATTACTTCTTATTAAGAATATTTTTCCTCCATGTGCTCAGTACACGATTCCCCACATGGCATGGAGCTGTTTCCATCTCTTGCACCCATCTCGACCTCCACTTGGTTCTGTGATCTGATCCCACCAGTCAGATGGAGAAACTAGCCCTCTGCCTTTGGAGTCTGAGCCCTCCAGACTTGCCCTGGTTCCTCTGAGCACCTGTGTCAGCTACGGAAAGCAAGCTGGGCCATTTCCAGGACTCTCCCTCACCCCTTGTGAAGGTCCCTGTCCACAACAGCACTCAGATCACAAAACACTTGCTTGTCGACACTAAGGACATCCTCACAGCTAACAGTCAGACTTGGAGTCCTTCCTCCTCAGAGACGCTCTTATCACAAAGGCACCTTGCTCCCTCAGCTGCTGTGTCCTCAGGGGTCTCCTGAGCTCCCAAGGCCTGTCTGAGCCCCTGTAGCCTCCCTGCTTCACCCTCCCCCCTGCTGCCTGGCCTGCACAGGTTGCCTGAGATGCTGGGCTTGAGGGAAGACAGAGCAAAACCTCAGAAAGTTGCACATAAGTGTTTAAAATGGAAAGGAAAATGTCTATGATCTTGGAAATGTCTAGGTCTGATTGTTATCACACCTGTTCTGGGAAAGGACAAGTTTGCCTGTCCACATTGGCATTCCCCAGCATACTCTGCCCCTGCTTCACCTTAGGACGTAGAAAGGCAACAAAGACCAAAGACACATTGGAAGGAACGGGGTTTGTATTCACTTTTTCATCAATTCATGGGATGATTACTCTGTATCAGGCAAGATTCTAGCTACTGGGATTGGAACCTCTGTATAATCTGCATTTATCTTTTCAGTGGATGACAGCAGAAATTCTGCTGACCAGGAAGCACTAAGAAGACCATTAAGGAGAAGTGTGACCTCCAGTGACGGCACGGAAGGGGCGAGTCACCCATTGAGTTTGGATACAGGCAAGGCTCTCTGAGGAGGCTGCTCTGCTGGCCGGGTCTAGCAGCCTCTGCTCTATCCTTTTCTGAAATAACACTTTCAAGATCAGAAAGGCTGGTGGTAAACTTTGACACCATTGCAAAAATCTAAGTAAAACCTCTAGTAGAGACTTTAACACTCAATAAAACAGATATTCATTCCCAGAAAGCAAAAAGAAAATTTGTTTTGGTTAAATATCCAATTTCAAGGATTTTTGATTGCTGTGATTGTGTTTTGTCTGTTCCTGTCATGCCAGACAAAGGAAAGAAGGCTGCATTCTCTTGAAGAACATACAAGTGATGGTTTCCTGGAGGACAAGATCCTGGGCATCTTCCTCTGAGGTCGTCAGCACACAGACTCACATGCATCTGCTGGGGGCTGTTAGATCACGTCCAGGTAACGTAGTGACATGGATCCAAGCCTTAAAAACATGACTTTTCTTTGTATATGTCCTTAATTGTTTCTTTAAAACAAATTCCAAGAGATGGAATTTAGTTGCAGTCAAGTTCATCGCAGCACCTCTTGCAAAAGTGAAAGGCTGGCAGCAGCCTCAGTGCCCAGCAACAGGAAGGGATGGCAACATGTCCATCATGAGGGCACTGTGCACCACCCCACAAGGAGGCAGCAGGATTTACAAGAAATCTGGCCTGTGCCATCAGGGGACCAGTGTGGACCAGGTCTGTACCATTGTTATTGATGTTTAATTGTTTCTATAAGCACAAAGAAGTGCAGACAGTTAGTTAAACCCAAGAGTGTTCAGAGAGAGGATCTCTGGAGGAGTAAGAACGTGGGTGGTTTTATTTTCTCAGCAATACTTCTTATTTTTTAAACAACACATGTTATTTGAGTGATTTTTCAAAGATAATTTAAAAAATAAAACAAAATAGCTCCCAGAGTAACCCTCCCTTCTAAGTACACCTCCCCCTGCAGACCGGGTGCTAACTGGCTGGCCGCGTATCCTTATCCCACTTGCTGCCCTTTATTCAAGGGTCATAGGTCACCTGGACTGCAGCGAAGTCCTTGGGAAGGAGCAGGGGCGCTCTCAGAGTGCACGCAAATGGGACCTTGCAGTGCCCACTGTGCCTGGACTCCTGGGGAGTCAGCCATTCTGCTCTGCTCCCCCTTAGTCAGGCCCACCCAAAGTGGTCAAGGCTCCCACCTGAGTCCACTCATTGGGAGCCCCCGGCCCATCAGACAGTGGACTGTCCACAGGCGACGCGTGGGGGAGGGGCACTCTCGAGGTTTTCTGGGCCCACTCCCTTCCACACTCCTGTCCTCGGCATGAAGGCTCCTTCCTCCCCCATCCCTCCACACCCCCACAGGAAGGATGTCTTTGTGCCTGCACCCTTCCTCTGTCCCTGGGACTCCTCCTCCCCTCTTCCTGAGACTTGCCTGGGGAAGGAGAAGGAAAATTTCTGTTCAAGACTAGCCTCTCCCACTCCTGCCACGCATGTACCTCTGAACAGAAAACCAGCTTCACAGAATTCGGTACTTACCTGTATATTTCCTGTGTGCTTCCCTCTCCCCCAGCCTCCTCTCACTGGTCCCTGAGGGTCCCCTCCTGCAGCCCACATTCACTCCACAGCTTTCATCAGAGTTTCCGATTCTCCCTCAAAAATACACATATCCATTGGGCCAGCCCTGGTGGCCTAGTGGTTAAGTTCAGTGTGCTCAGCTTTGGCAGCCAATGTTCCATCCCTGGGCACAGACCTGCACCACTCTCTTAGTGGCCATGCTGTGCTGGAGGCCCACATACTAAAAAATAGAGGAAGATTGGCATGGTTGCTAGCTCAGGGTGAATATTCCTTAGGAAAAAAAGAAAAAGCACATGACACAATTTTATGGGTCAGGTAATATCTTAAAAGAATCCATAGTACATAAAGGCTTGGAATCACCAGCTTAGGGCATGCCTGTAAGGATAGACAGAAGGTTTTAAACTCTTCAGGCTTAAAAAAACAAAACCTAAAAGAAACGAAACTTTCACTAAGTTAAACGTCTGCCCCCATCTTTGGAATCAAGTGCAACCATGACTCAGTTCCGAATGGCAGGGTCACTCAAATGGGTGTGTTATGGGGTCCAGGAAGGCTGTTCCTGAGCTCTGTGAGCTTGGCATCAGGACAGACACCTACACTATCCATAAACACATAGACGGGGCTGGGGTCTGTCTCAGTGGATTCAATCAGACCTCTCTGAAGCCCAGCGCTTTTGGCAATGTGTTGTGTTGAAGCGATGGTCTTATATTGTGTGTCTATTTCCCTGTATCTGAGCCCCTGGAGAGCAAGGCCCATGGTTTTTCCATCTCTATCCCCAGAACTGCTTCCAAAGATGGGCACTCCACTGTCTATGTTGGGCATCTTGGTCCTCAGCATCCCTGGCATGTCACCTTGCATCAGCAACCCAGCTTCCCCACAACCTTTCCATCTGCCATTTGCATCTCGTGGCCCTGGGGCCCTGTGCCCAGCAGGCCAGCTTCTGTGGCCCCATCCCCATCTGTCTCCCACCATGCAGTTGGCTCTGAAACCACCCCGGCCCTTCTTCCCAGTAGAGACTCAGGGGAACCAGGTTGCCATCTCTTTCTTGCTATCCAGATGCCCTCCATCCTTCTTTGTAGCCATTTGCTCATTTTTCCAGCAGCCTCTGCACCTCCCAGGCCAATCCCAAGACTCAGGCTGTGCTCTGACTGCCCGTGTGAGCACCAGTACCACAGTGTTCCACGGCCTTCAGTATCCCATGCACAGGTGGTGCCGCGGTGCATAGTTGCCTTTGTGTAAAACAGGAGTTTCCCTGCCAGAAGTATTTGAGGCCCTTTCTGCAATTCTTTCATCTCCAGTTCTTCCAGAAGTTCCATTCTCGCCCATGAGGACTTCCCTCTCAGCATGGACATCAAAAACCAGTTAGGAAGTTCTGCTCCATGCTGCCTGAAAGTTAATGTTTCTAAGCGCTCTCACTCTGATTCTCATTGTTGAGAGACAGACGCCGAGTGGCCTCCTGCCCCACATTAACTGTTGCAATCTGCATGGCTGTGGCTCCCCAGACACCAAGCCCCTGTCCTACACTGTAACGAAAATGTGCTGCATTCTGAGCTTTGTCTTCTGGACCATTCCAGGTGCTAACGAGCACACAACTTGGAATTGTTTTCCTTCTAAATTGCTGTAAAATTGTGAATTACGGCAATTATAGCCAAACTTCAATTATGCAGGTGCACTAGGGAAATATGACAATTTTGAATGAATGAAGAGACTTTACAAAACAACCAGATTGTGCATAAGGCAAGTGGCTGGGCTTCAGAGCATCCCCTTGCTATCAGAGGACGATCAAACTTGCCCTGCAGCAGAGAACAGTGGCCTGCCTTGTGGGAAGCCAGGAAGCGCCCCGTGGATCAGGCCCTTTGTGAGGGAAGCGAGACATCCTGCAGGGGGATGGCCTCTCCACCTGACCTCTGTCTCTGTCTCTCCTAGTTATGCCCATGAGAGCTACTGAGTGGAAGTGCCCTCTGTCAGAGAAGTGATTTTCCAGCAGCAAATTTCAATTGATGCTATTATCTCTCGTGTGAGATAACCAAACTTTTAAAAGTTTTTCCGTTAGAGACAAGAAGTTAACACACACCATGAGCCAACACACCCAAGAAAGTATATACTTTCAAATGCCTGTTTCCACAGTGTTTACACTGAGGGAAATGTTAACCCTGGTTCCCTAAACAGAACAAGTGTCTGCGTGATGCCCGTAAGATGGACTTTAGCTCCCAAGAGACACTGAGCAGAGAGGAACCAAAGGCCGGACGAAGTGTGACAGGCTGCAGGTGAGCGAGGGGTGAGCCAGCCCACGTCTCTCTGGTTCTCTAGGCATCTAAGCAATGGTAATAGCTGCCACCTGCTGCCTCCATCCCAGTGGCCTCTGTCTTATCACTAGAACAATCCTGACAAGTTGGGAAAGGCACAGAGGACAGGCAAATGTGAACCAAGTGTTGAAGATGGCCACAGGAGGCGATGGCCAGCAGCCCTCAGGCACCAGGAGAAGTCAGGGTTGGCCTAGGGGCTTCCTCCCTGCCCCCAGAAGCAAAGTCGGCTACCTGCATTCACAGCCCACTAGGAAGTGGATGAACCAAGGAGGGCTGCGGGATAGCCACAAAGAGTCCAGCCCCATGCTGAATGTGGGTTCACACACAAGCATCAGCCTTGCCTCATTTCTGCCTGAGAAAGAACAAGGACAAAGCCTTGAACTTTTGGTGAAGGAATCTCAGGTCAGATAGGAGCAGGGCTTCCGCGGGGACTGGACTGAGACAGGAGGGAGGTGCCCTCTGCATGCTGGCTTGCCACATCCCCTGGGGAGACTGCCACTAGAACAGGGGTCCTCGCCTCAGCCTGCCAGAGCTGCCTACCAGTCCCTGGCTTTTCGGTTGCAGATTCTTTCCAGCACCCAATTGCAGAGTCCTCTTTCTCTCATTAAGGATCTGTCTGTAGCGGATACAGTAAACAATAGGCCATTCAGCATCTACCCAGTAATTCTCCTGCTATTTACATTAACTGGCTAAAGCCCTGAGTGTGTGTCATTGGGGGAAGAAACAACCCGCTCTGTGGTCTGTCAACAATCAAAAGGTTAATGAGAGAACAATCCACCAGCTTGCTATTCCCAAACTACTGGAAGCTGCTTTCTCTCGAGATCTCTTAAATACAATAACAAGAACAAAAATCATTTTCTTTGACTCTCACCTTGGGAACAAAAGAGTAAACCCGCAAACAATTTTTCATTTGACAGAGAGTTTCTTGTAGTTTCTCTGCATCACTTCTGTTCTCCATGCCTCCTACTTTGGGAGTAAACGAGGAATTTCTACCAGACTTTAGTCCTGACAGGCCGCACACAAAATCTGCCGGGCAGGACTCAGGGGAGCAGGGAGTCTGTGCAGTGCAGTCTCAGCTCCAGTTCTTACAGGGGCCAGCACATCTCATGCCTGGCTCCCCTACTCACCCAAGAGACAGCAGGGTGTGGGGGAGCCCATGCCAGATGGAGGGACCCACTGCCTCTCAGCTCCGGACACGCCAGACTCAGGGCCCAGGTTTTTAGAATACAATGGAAATTCTGATGTTTATGTAAACTCCAATGATCTTTTCTCTCTTGGTTGCCAGTTAGATTTTGTTAAACACTATGCAGGCCAAATAAAGCACATCTGTGGGCCACCAGTTTGCACCCTCTGAGTGTCTTACCTGGAGTTTAATGTTGACTGCAATTCTCTCTACTGGCAAGTCACCTAAACAGAGGGACAAGTCGCTATCCTAGGACCCTTTGGGCTTGAATTCATTTGCATCTTTATCATATGAGTTTCTCAACACGACTCTAGGGAGAAAGTCTCCTCTTAAGACTAAGTTGTTGTCTTCTCCAGATCACTTCTGTTTTGGGAAGTCTCATTAATTACACCCCCAAAACCAAGTTTCCCCTCTAGTCAACTGGATAATAGGGTTACAGGCCCTCTTCCTAGAAAGGGCACTCAGAAAAATCTGAGAAGATGATCAGGAGAGGTGGGCATTTCCTTGCACAGGCTCAGTTGGGAAACATGCTTCCACATACTCTGCAGGTGATGGCAATAAGGCTTGAGCTCCTCCCGGAGAGATCTTAGTGTTAAAAATAAGGCAAAGTTCACAGGCAAGCTCTCATGGTGAGGCCTGGTCCAATTCAGGGTGGTTAGTGATTGCATCTTTTAAAACAGGTAAATGCTTATGAACCAACCCTTGAGTTCATTTGGGCAACTAGTTGGTGACAAGATCCCTCCTCTCATTTTATTTTGCTCCTCATTCTTGAGGGGCACAGATAGAAGGTCTGTCTTCTGTAACTGCTTCCTGCTGAGTGTGGACGTTGTCATAGGGACTGGTGGAGAAGCAGTTTTCCCCTAGCTAATCTAAAATAAGTTTGTGTGTCACCAGGCACAGCTCTTAGTTTACATCCTTGTGTAACGACCATCTGTAATTTTGTAGCCCCAATATGTTTAGTCACAAACTGTACCACAGAGGGTCCAAAAAGCAAGAGAAGAGGATGGCTATTAAGGGGCCCAAGAGTGGGAGGTGTGGCTGGTTTCTTTCTGTTGGCCAACTGGCCTTTTCCAGTAACCTAGTTGCACTGTCTTCTATGATGCCACTAGTATTAACATGGTGACAGTAAGACATATTAGCTGAGGTTCACACTCCTCCCTGGTCTGCCATGATGCCACAGAAGAACACACAGCACCAGTGACTGTGCAGCCGTGTCGATCACTCACCAGTGAGTCCTGAGCCAGGCGTCCTGACATGATGCCCCTGCTGGGAGTGGGAGTGAGTCATCACAATCTCTTCATCAAGAGCAGGCTAAAAGTTTATGAAAATTATCCTTTCAAGAGAGGGGAAAAAAATAAATTCCAACTTTGCACCAGCTCACTCCTGACACCAAAACTCATTCAGTTAATTAAGTTCACGCCAATCCCAGCACAAAACCCCTCAGGGTTCTTCTTCCACAACCTCCTTTTACATTCAGAATTTGTGCCATGTTTCTTTCTCCCCTTCCAGTACTTTAGGACAAATTTATCTTTCTTAACAAAACAAATAAAAATATTTCCATTGTTCGTAACTTTTCTGCTGAAAAAAATACATCTCACTTTTCTCGAACACAAAGATACCTTCTTTATTAATTTTTAGTAGCTTTAACTTGTCTTTTACATCAGCATTCCACAGCCCAGCAAATCTTAAACACTTTTCTTAAATTTCTAGAAACATGCTACTCCACAATACAACCCTTTGATAAAGTACAAAACATGTTTACCGAGAGGCCCAAACATCTTTTAGCTTCTCTGTAATAAGAAGCCAAAAGTAACAAACTCATATCTATGAATTACTGTCCAGTGTTCTACCTTATTTAGTGATGATCCAGATACTCAATAAATCCTTCATCATTTTTTTTTTTGAGGAAGATTAACCCTGAGCTAACTGATGCCAATCTTCCTCTTTTTGCTGAGGTAGACTGGCCCTGAGCTAACATCTGTGTCCATCTTCCTCTACTTTATATAGGTGACACCTATCACAGCATGGCTTGATAATCGGTGCCACATCCACACCCGGGATCTGAACCAGCGAACCCCAGGCCACCAAAGTGGAACATGTGAAGTTAACCGCTGTGCCCGCCACTGGGCTGGCCCCCTTCATCATTTTTAACCTAGCAAAATTTCAAAGTTTCAAGGTACCAAAGAGATTCTGAAATTTACTTCAAATACACACGCCACAAAACATAGTCATTGCTAAAAGTCTATCTACAAACTCTTATGCACTTAGATCTAAATCATTTGCTCCCAACAATTATGTTTCTGCACGTCTGCATTGTATCCAGTGATGTTAACTCTGAGGACATGCCAATTTCAGTCAAACTGTTGATGAAAATAATCCATAACCAATCTATGAATGAAAATTTGGGTGAGTTTATTCTGAGATAAAATGGGAGGACCATGGCTTGGGTCCTTTCATCCAGAAGGGAGAAAGGGCACCAAAGAAGTAGGGTGGACAGAGTGGTTATTTAGCCTCAAAGAAGATGTTTCACTTATGATTGAAATGTCCTCTTATAATAGTCACGAGACTGCTCTGTTGGCACAGCGATTGATGGACACAGCAGGTAGGTCTGCTGTCTCGGTGAACACACAGCAGGGTGGCAGGTCTGTTGTCTCCAGCTGGGTGGTCACAGGTTAGCACAGCAATCAGTTCCTAGTCTAAGGAAAGAGGCTTATCCTTAAGGAAATGCCGCTGTTGGAGGAATTTGCACCTCTATCTTAAGGCCATTTGTTCTGGCCATAGGAAATGTTTAAAGCAGACGTACAATGCATGCTCAATGGCCATGCAAGGCACTTTTTGAAAAACAAACTCAGGCCACATTAGATTTATACCAAATGGCTTCTTCATATACTCCAATATACCCTATTGCTTGCCATTTCTATTTGTCAGAACCAACAAACCTAAACAAGATTTCATTTACCAAAGACTATTTCACATCATGTCAACTTGGAAGACATTTGGGTTATTTTCTATTACATTTGCAAATAATTTATATAAGCACTTACTTTAAGCCAACTAAAAAGAGCTCTTTTTTGTTTTTGAATTATACCATCCGGAGGTAAAATATCACAACATACAACATATTAAACTCAATCTTCAGCCCCTCTCTCCACCCTGGAGGTGTGAAGAAGGGGATGGGGGCTGAAAGTTCCAACCCTCTAATCACACAGTTGGTTCCCTTGGCAACCAGCCCCCACCCTTAGGGGCTTTCCAAAAGTCACTTTATTAACATAAATTCAGGGGGGTGGTTGAAAGGGGCTTGTTATGAATGACAAAAAATACCCATTTCACCTTTATTGCTCTGGAGTTATTTCAGGAATTGAGGACAACATTAATTATAACAAAATATGGCCCTATGGCTTTTATATTGGAAATTACAAGGGTTTTAGGAGCTCTGTGCTGGAAATGAAATGAAGGTTTTTTTTAAATTATAAATCACAATATCACACTGAACTATCAGGGCAGGGTGATCAGACATCACCTGGGGGTGGTGGGGGACGAGGATCCCAAAGCATCTTTTAAATCTGGCACTGTACAGCATTGACAGCCATAATGTCTTCAACAAATCTATATTCCCTTGTTTCCAGCCTTTTAATGGGTGAAACAGGTGTGTTCCATGGGAATCTCCTGATCAATCCGTGTTCTAAAAGTGTACTGATTAAAGGAAAGAGTCCTCTTATGGTTTCTGGTTCAAGGGGCATTGTTTCACCAGGGCCAGTGATCTATCTGCTTCAATTCTATGTTTACTGGCATTCCATCACCTGCTTGTCCACCTGTCCTTGTGTCCATACTTCTGAGTTACCTCGCCTTCCATAAGCTCAACAGCCCAACTTTACAGATTTGGCCCCAGCTTATTGAGACCCCTAACTTAGATAGTATGTCCCTCCCTAGAAGGGGAATGGGGCATTCTGGTACACACAGAAAAGAATGCTTTATCAGTTTTGATCCTGATGTGGGCTTAGTGAACTGAGGAGTTGAGAAAGATTTCTTGGACTCTCAAGGTCTGGTAGCAGTGCTCCTTTATTCAGGGACAGGGGACAAGGCTCATGGGCAGTGAAGAACTGCAATTTATAAATTTATAAAGCTAAATTTATAAAGCATAGGTATTTCTTTATAAGACAAAGGAAAGGTCACGTAAAAAAGTCGTTAAAATGGTATCAGTGCAGGTGATACTGGCTCAACACAAGGCTGACATAAGGGAAGCCATATTGTAGAAAAGAAACCATATTGCAATTTTGAATGACCTCTGACTAACTAGCCTAGACATTCTCTGTAGATTTTGTGGCACCTTCCAGCTCCTTTAAGATGATAACTGTTGTTCTTTTGAGTTCCTTAGGAATGTGATGACCCCCAGTCAGACAGCCTGTGCTGATAGTCATCATCAATGACCACTGAAAGATCAGGGTATAGGGCAGCTGCTTTATTCTTTGATGCATATCCAGTAAAACAAAGGGCTATCAGGAACTGGGACCAGATGTCTGCCCCAACCAGAGACAACCTCCCGCACCTGGAGACTGGCCCCATATACAACTGGCCTGTAGTCTTTGTTCTGTGAGATGGTTCTTTCAGACATGAGTCAGCCAACTTCCCTCTTGCTGGCAAGCTGTAATAAAGTTCTTTCTCTCCTACCACCTTGCCTCCTGACTATTGGCATGCCTTGTGGTGGGCAGACAAGCCCAATTGGGTGCTAACACAGGTGGGGTATGGTTATCTGGTGGTCATATAACTTTGAATATGAATCAGGTCGAATCAGGTCAGGACATCCTATACTAACTGGAGGCCAGGCCGCCTTGGGCTTGTAGGGGAGGAAGGCATTTCCTCTACCTGCTCTGGGTTCTTCTGGCTGGAGAATGAATTAAATTCACATGAGACAGAATAACAGGAGAAAATTAAACAAAGATTTATAACATGTATACATGGGAGAGGCTCAGGCAACCTGAGCACCTCGCCAAAATGGCTGAAGCCACCACCTTAAATATCATCTTCAGCTAAAGACAATGGAGGATGTTGTGGGGGGACAGGGAGTCAATCATGGGAGATTACCACACAACTGCAGTAAACAAGAGTCAGGTTATTATGCAGACTTGAGTCCTTGCCTTCTGCATTGATAAAAGTTTCTAGAGATATGAGGTCATTCCTTCTTCCTGGTGCAGAGAGGGAGACACCTTTGCGGATGGAGATCTCCTTTACAATATAAATGTCTCTTAACAAAGGGTAAGTAAATTCTACTTTTCAGAGTTACTTTCCTGTCTGCAGTTTTTAAAAGTAACCAGCCCCAAATAATCCTCATGCCAAAGAGACATATCTTAGGGTGGCCAATTTCAGTCCCCCACAGTCCTACCTTTGAAACTTTAAGAGGTTTCATAGTCCAGAAGCTGAGTGGTAGATTGCTTCATCTCACTGAACACGTTTCTTAGTCCTGGTGATAGAACAGTCCAGTTAAAGTCATTTTAGAAGGTGGTGATAACAGGTGGGCTCCCAAAGTTAGGCCTATATTTTGGAAGCAAGCAACCAGGTATTTAGTAAATATTTCTATGGAAATACAAAGAAAAACAAGGTTAATGGTTGGAGTGAATTATAACCTAGTTCCTGAGTCCAGGGGGCAGCCAGTCTAGAAGACTTCTGGATGTCAGAGTCAAAGCATCTTTTGCAGCTTGAAATGTCTCTAATGATTTTATCAGGCATTCAGGTATCTTTCTGAGTGGCTTACAGCTTACAAACAACAGACAGGAATCTCTCTTAAGTTTCTATCGAGTTGTTCAGCTTTAGTGTGCAAGGCTTCAGGAAAAAGAGCAGATTCAATTCTTAATGATTCCAAACGAAAATGAAGGAAAAAATGGAAAACATTAGTTTGGAGATCTGTAATCAGATATTTCAGGAGAAGAAGTCAGGGTCCAGTCCAGTTCACAGGTAGAAAAATAACTGCAAAGACAATTAACAGAACTAGGATCTAATATCCACAAATGTGTATTATAGTTTTTGACTGAAACATAATTTTTCCCTAAAATCACCCTCATTTTTACAAAAGATAGCCAAATTAAGACTAATTGGTTTGCAAAATAAGTTTAGTTTCAATAAACTTGGCCCAATTATTTACATAAGTGCAGCAAGAATAGCAATTGATCATACAGGCTCTTAAATCTGCTTTGCTGGAATTTTTTTGAGGAATCTCAGATTGAACTTTAAGACTTCTTGAGGCCAGAAAAGCCAAGCCAAGGAATTGTGCCATCAGGCCTTGCCTGCAATACCTTAGATTTGGGTGAATTTCTCTTCTCTTGAGGTTCCCCAAAATATTTCAAGGTTCCTTGCACCCACCAGATAAATAAGCTTCCTTACTTACCAGGTAAGATTGCTGGAATCTCTCTCTGTAAATAAAGTACCAGGCCCATATTTCCAAGTGGCTTTATTTCCGGAAAGTCCAATCTTTGTTCCTGAAAGGCAGTATAATCATATTTGAGTCTGTATGTTTTTCTCAAATATGACCTTCCAGTCAAAGCCTTAGCAAGATAATCAATGTTCCCAATTGCCTCCTGTTATAAGGAGAACAGATTCTTATTGAACTTATGCAAATAACTATATTGCCACGAAATAACCATACTCACTCACTCACTAAGTTTCCAAATTCTGGAGAGACCAGGTAGGGAGAAAAAGAAAAATGTTTCAGTTTTGCTCACAAAGGTGTAATTTCACTAAATCGCTGTAAGTCTTAGCATAAGAGAAAAGAGAAAAAGATTTCCTTAAATCTGAGAAAACAAAGCAAAACATCAACAATATTGCAAACAAAAGTCATAAAAAATTATAATCATCCTCATCAGTTCATTCAGTCCTGTATAATCGGTTCTTGAGCTTAATCTTCTATTAGCAGATTTGGGGTCAGTTTCTCTGTTAGATTTCTGTAATTTCTTACCCAGTTCAGTTTTATAATTGTAAAGCTTATCAGAAACCTGCATTCCAGAGTAAGTGTCAGAGTCCTTTCCATGAATCTCTCCAAAGATGAGACATATTTGCAAAAGTAAAAATTAAAATCAGATTAAAACAATAACTGTCTGTAAGCAGCAACTCAAAAATGAAAGCTAGCAAAGAAATTTGGTTAATTTTGTGACATATATCTTAAAATAATAACTAGAATTATGCCCAATAACCAGGACAGATCAGAATTTTAGGAATGTTATATAATTTTCAAAATGTTTATATCAATAACATTCACCCACATAATACCACCTGAGAAAGTTTATCATCACTATCTGACAATGTTTCCAATGCAATTTAACAGACCAAATAAGCCTAATTAGTTTAGAATCTTCCTCCTTATAGGAAGAGAGCAAATCTATCTGTGAAGTCCCAGGGGCCCTCTGAAAATCCACAGAGAAATCCTCCTGCTTCATCCAGGTCAAAAGAAAGCCTTTATTCAGGACTTGAATATTTTTGAGGGAGAAGCTTGTCAAAAATATCAAAAAAGTTTTAAAACACTTATTTAAACAAGATCAAGGGTTGCCGATCTTGGCGTTGTGAGACAAGGGTCACTGAAACAATGCTTCATAGTAATATTTAACCAAAGTGACAACAGAAACAGCAAAAAAAAAAAAAAAAAAAAAATCTTAATAGAGAGACCTCTGTCTTTTTGGACATAGGAAATTATTTTAACAAAACAGATTTTATGTAAAGTTTGGAGGCATTACATAGAAATTTTCTAATGTTCAAAGAACAAAGCCTCTGGAGCGGGGACGTCCGGGAGCAGCAGCGAGCTCTACCTACCATGGGGGCCACCTTTCCCAGCTCGCCTCCGCGTCCCTGACCAGCAGCTGGAGCCAGTCAAAGATGACCCGGCTCCTTCCTGCTTCCTCGCCGGCGCGCACACACTCCATATTTGGTCATCTTGGCTCCAAGTTGGGGAGCTTTCCCGGAAGGGGTCCCGGGACCCTGTCCCCCGCAGGTCACACGGTCACCCCCGCCCCGGTGCAGAGTTGGGGAGCGCAGGGCTCGGTCCCCGTTCCGGGCGGCACAGCGGACCCGGGGTGGTCTCCCGGGAAGGCCCGCGTCCCGGAAGCCTTTGTCTGGGCAACTCCCACCTCCATGCTCCCCGAGGCCCTTGCAAGCCAGCGCGCCGCCAGGCGAGCGCCCGAACCGGCCGCAGAAACAGACCCGGCCAGGGGCTCCGCGAGCCCCTCGGGTGCTCTCACCACCATGCACCACCATGCACCCCAGGCGCACCCTGGAGCGCGCAGCGCCGCGCCCAACGCCCGCGCTGCAAAAGGCGTCCCTCAACGCTTCGGGGGCTCTCCCCTCACCCCAGCCCTTCCCTGCCTAGCCTTGCTGCATCGGCTCCCGAGCCAAGTGCAGAGCGGACACGCTGCCCCGCTTAAAAACGGTGACATCTCTGCTCGCTTCCCGGTCTGACCCCGGCCGGCTACGGTCACGTGAGCCGAGCGCCGAAGCCCGCCGGCGAGGGGCAGCAGGGTGCACGCCGCTCCTCGGGCGCCGTCTCCGCCCAGGTCTGGCGGTGCTGAGCTGAGCCCGCTCTGGGGACCCGGGTCCCAGCCCACGATTCCCCTGGCTGCTGCGCCTTCGCCGGGTACCCGGGTCCATCCTTTACACGTGGCCACATCTTCCCCGGGGACTCGCTCACCTCTCCGCCTCCTTTTATTTTTTGATGAAAAACTGGGGTACGTCGGTCCGGACCTGGCTATCTTCTCCAACGCACTGGAGAGGAAGAGGCTGAGGAAGGAAGTGACAAAGAGAAGGGCTGGTGAGCCGGCCGAGGAGGAGGAGGAGGAGCAGGGTGGGGGTGGGGGACTAAGTTTCTGCGCTCAGGAAAGGGGCCGCCCACACTCCAGGAAAAAGCCTCTGAGCAGGAGACTCAGGAGAGGAATCGCCGCACCATGGGGCAGACTCCAGACAGGTGTGCGGCGCTCGAGACTTCTGGGAAAACGGACCCAGAGGTGCCATTCGCCACCTTTCTTTCGCTCTCCTCAGAGCCAGTGATCCCCAACCCCGCATCTGGTCCTGGGCATTGATATATTGCCAAGATTTCTCTCCTAACATATGAGATAAAGCGCCCCCAAAGTGCTGAATGTTGAGGGGTCCTAGGAGGAACGTGACATTGTTCTGTATGCCAGGAGCAGGCGCCGCCAGAAAACTGCCACTGATGACAGCAGGATGGTTCCATTTGCAAAGCAAAACGCATTCTTGAACATCGATTTGTCTCACTGCAGAGAAACGTTACTGGGGTAAAGCTAGTTTTTTTATCCTGGGTCAATATAGGTTTCTTCCCTTTTTTATTCATTATTTCCTATGTTTGCATGATTCAATCGATTCGTACTCCCTTTATTTCAGTCACTGTTGTTTTCATCTATGTGTGTGTGCGTGTGTGTGTGTGTGTGTGTGCGCGCGCGCACGCGCACGCGCGATATGCTTGCTATACCTAGAGTCCCTTTGGAAAGGAAACCGAGGCCCTGCTGATGAAACCGGCAAACTGCCATTGATGATTAGGTAGTAGCTAAAGTTTTCTTTTCCTTTTTGCAATTACTGATTACAGTTTTTAGCTGTTCCCCTGCCCATTGTTGCCTGTGCTGCTTAGGCAATATGGTATCTGATTCCCACTCGGTTCCCATAGATAACATCTCCCTGGAGCCTGGGTCACCATGGGAATGGGTGGGTGAGCTGTTTTTCAGGAATTAGGACCCCTGTGTCCACTCTAGGCCCAGTTGAGACTGCCAACTCATCATCCAGGCTGTGCGGATGTCCCATAAGCAACCTTTTGATGTCAAGAGGCTAAGAACTCCACCCTCAGATCATGCTAACACAGCCATTTTGTGAGCATGGGTCCCATGAAGAGGCATGAAGTCTGACTACGCTTGCACAGATCGTCAATTACCCCACCTCTCCTCACCTCCAGTCATCTATCTCCAGGCTTAAGACCACCTTGTCCTTTGCCCCATAAATATCCCTGAGTCCCCATTTTCTGGGAGGCAGATTTGAGATTCATTCTCCCGTTTCCTCACTTGGCTGCCCTGTGATTAAACCCTCTCTCTGCGGCAATTTTGTCATCTCGGTGTCTGGCTTTCTGGGTGACGGGCGAAAATGAACCTGATTCGGTGGTAACGCTGAGAGGAATGACCCAAACTATTCCTGGGGCAAAAGTTGCACAAATAACTACTCAAAAGCTCCCCTCCCCCAGAGCTGATTGGATTGAGCGATCATATGACCCAAGAGCACACAGGCCCTAAACTGGCCGTCGTCCTAGGAGGTGACCTGGAACAAACAGTCCTCACCACGCAGAGCCTCTGGTCATTAGGCAAGCCAATCAGATTCTCCCTTGGAAGTTGAAAGTGGAGAAAACAGAGAATGTGCTGTCTGACAGAAAGGCTGAGGCCGAGAGAGGGCTTTAGGCAGAGGCAGAGAAGTGGGCTTCCAGAGAGCAAAACGCTTCAGAAAGCAGACGGGAGCAGGAAGTAGGAGGCGGATGCAGGCAGAGGTGGTGGGAGCAGAGTCCAAGGGAAGCTGATGGAGTAATGGCCTCAAAGACCTGCTCCCTGGGGAGACGATTGTCCCAGTCCCTTGGGCTACACTGCATCCGTCTGCTCCCAAACCATGTTCTAGCTACCCTTTCACAGTCAACACCTCTCACTTTGGGTGTGACCCTGAGTGAACCTCTCTTCCCTGTCAGCAAAAGATTACTCTTCAACAAAGGTCGGATTCGGCCCAGGTTTCTCACGTCAGATGAGGGTTAAGGTGACTCCAACATCCTTTGAGGCCGATTTTTTTTCTCACAAAGAAAGCTGAGATGTTTACTTTATATCTTTCAAAGTCTACTTAATGCAGAATCTATAGTTCAAGAAAAGTATCACATTTAGCAATCCTCCAAGGGGGAGCTGGCTTTTTGGCCTGTGGCATGATGACAATTCTTCATTCAGATGATATCCAGTGAAAGGAATAATCAGTCTGTGGTGGCCACTTCTGTTATGGTTGAGTAATTTGTGTTTCACATCACTCTACCACGAGCAAAAAAAGGAGTAGGTGGCTTCACCAATGCAAGTGAAAGTCCCTGTGATATAACAATGGACTCACTCTTTAAAAATACTTTATACATGTCGATGCAAAATAACCAATGATCGTTCAACAGATATGAGAGATATGTGAGTTTTACTTGAGCCAAGGTGAGGATTATAATCCTGTCAGGACTTTTCCAGAAAGGAAGAAAGTGTTCTGGAGAATCATGGTTTTCAGTGCAGGCATAACTTTTTAGAACAAAGAACATACATTAAACACACCCAGGATACATATTCATCAAAGTTTCAAAGAGGGGTTCACTTGCAAATTAGCAGGTCAACATGACCCTGATGTCAGGAAAGGGACTAATTCAGGTAGCGTTATCAGTAGGGTGAAGGAGGGGCAGTTTGCATTCTTATCTTGAGAACGTGCTCTTTACTTTAATGGGTAAGCAGATGGACAAAGTGTGTCTGACGGGCCCTAAGGCAGGCTTCTTTAGTTCGAGCCCAATCAGTTTTGAGCGCAAGTAGTTGCCCGTATCCCTCAATGTGTGAAAGTCTCTCGTACCTATGCTGCAGTAAGTGTTACCTAACTTCATGTTAATCTGTGAGGAATTACAATTCAAGAAAGTTGTTTTGATGAAATATTGAAAATTTTACCAATTAGAACTTTTCATGCCCAATTCCTACTCTTTGTGTTTCCATACAGACTTTTGCCATCTTTTCTTGTTATCTCAGGAATATTATCATCAGGCAGCTAAACACTGTGGACTCAACCTAAAAATCAAAAAATAAAGTTTATCAAACAGTTAAGAAGTATTCATTACCCATGAAGCATGTAACAGGAACAGAGTGCCAGTGTTGTAGGGCACAGAGTAGCCTACAGCATGAGCTTTGTCAGAAAGAACTTTAGGGAGTGTCCATATAAAATATGAAGACAATCTTTATCCATTTATTTAATTTCATAGTATAGACCAGCACTGTCTAATAGAATTATAATTGTGAGCCAAGTATGTAGTTTAAAATTTTCTAGTACCCGCATTAAAAACATGTGAGAGCTGGCCCTGGGGCCTAGTGGTTAAGTTTGGCCCACTCCACCTCTGTGGCCTGGGTTCAGTTCCTGGGCACAGACCTATACCACTCATCTGTCAGTGAGTGGCCATGCTGTGGTGGTAACTCACATACAAGAAGAAGACGATTGGCAGCAGATGCTAACTCAGAGCAAATCTTCCTCAGCTAAAAAGCAAAACAAAACATGATATTAATTTTAATAACATCTTATTTAACCCACTATATCCAAAATACTATCATTACAACTGTAATGGATATTTAAAAATTATTGAGATATTATCCATTCGTTGTTTTGTTCTATGTCTTTGAAGTCTTTTTAGTATTTTACACTTATAGCACATTTCAGGTGCTCAATAGCGTTATTTGATTAGTGATTACTGTATTGGTCAGTGTAGCTATCGACAATTCCAGAATAAAGCATGACATATAGGCTAATAATTTTACCTGAGAAATTACATGTTCCTGGAATGAGAAAAATTATATTTAAAGGTTCATGGAAAATTGAGGTATTCCTTTAAAAATATAATTGTCTATTTTGTAATGAATAGAAAAAAATCCTTGTAAAGGAGTTCAAGAACAGCAATTCTATCCTGAGTATATACCCAACAGAAAAGGTACATAGATTCACCAAGAGACAGGTATGGGAGTATTCATGGCAGCAGTGTTCATAATATTTCTAAACTAGAGCTACCCAAATGCCCAGTAACATTTGAGTGGTTAATCAATTGTGGCATATTTATATAAAGGGAAATCATCCACCAAGAAGAAGGAACAGCCAACAACTACATGCGGTGATACGAATAAATCCCACAAATACACTTGAGTGAAATGAGCCTATTATTCCTTTCACATGAAGTGTTCAAAGCAGGCAAAACTAATCGTGGTGTCAGAGTTGGGGCAGTGGTGATCCTTGTTGGGTTGGGGGCTTTAGTGACTGAGACGAGGCCTGAAGTGGAGACTTACAGGGTGCTGATGATGCTATGCTTCTTGATCTGCATACTGGTTAAAGAGGTGTTTTGTTTTGAGAATTCGTTAAGCTGTACACTTAAGATAAACTTTTTTCCTGTGGCTATGTTCTTTTTTAATAAAACATTTTTTGAAAAATAAAGAATAGAGGATCTTGACCAAACAAGGCTTATTCCAGGAATGTAAGGATTATTTGACATTAGGAAACTTAATAATCCCCTATACCCAATAATCTCTAATTTTTTTTCTGCTTTATCTCCCCAAACTCCCCCTGGTCCATAGTTGTATATCTTAGTTGCAGGTCCTTCTAGTTGTGGCATGTGGGATGCTGCCTCAACGTGGCGTGACGAGAGGTGCCATGTCTGCGCTCAGGATCCAAACTGGTGAAACCCCGGGTTGCCACAGTGGAGCTTGCGGACTTAATCACTTGGCCACCGGCTGGCCCCTCTAATTTGTATCTTATTCATTAAAATGAGATTTCTATTTGGACCTGTCATTCTAGTTCAGACTACCATCACCTTGTGCTCATGTTAATGTTGACTGACAGTCAACATGAGATGACAGTCAGACATGCAACATGACACGCAACATGACAATCAGACATGCAACATGACAGCCAGACATGCAATGATGATTGCATGTCTTAGGCACTTCTTCTTGATCCAGTTGTAGCAGTGTTTGAGTGCTTTGGGTGACACAAGGAAATAAAAGTAAAATCTGTGCCCTCAAGAAATAATGGAGGGGGCCAGCCCCGTGGCCCAGTGGTTAAGTCTGCATGCTCCGCTTTGGTAGCCCAGGGTTCAGATCCTGGGTGCGGACATGGCACCACTCATTAGGCCGTGTTGAGGTGGCATCCCACATGCCACAACTAGAAGGACCCACAACTAAAATAAGTACATACTGGGGGGATTTGGGGAGAAAAAAGCAGGAAAAACAAGACTGGCAACAGTTGTTAACTCAGGTGCCAATCTTTAAAAAAAAAAAAGAAAGAATGGAAAAAAGACTATATACCATGAGCAAGTGGGATTTATTCCAGGAATGCAAAGTTGGTCCAACCCTGGAAATTAATCAATATGATACAGTATTTTAATAGGATAAAGGGGAGAATTCACATGATCATCACAATACATGCAGAAAAAGCATTTGACAAAATACAGTACCTTTTCATAATGAAAAGACTCAATAAACTTAGAAGGGAATTTCCTCAACCTAAGAAAGGGTATCTACAAAAACTTCATAGCTAGCATCATACTTAACAGTGAAAGACTGAAAGTGTTTACCCTAAGATCAGGAAGAAGACAAGGATGTCTACTAAAGAATCCACAAAAAAGCTATTACAGACAATAAACCAATTCAGCAACATCGCAGGATATAATATCAATGTATACAAATCAGTTGTATTTGTATATACTAGCAATGAACAATCTGAAAATGAAACTAAGAAATCAATTCTGTTTACAATAACATCCATAGAATAAAATACTTACGAATAAGTTTAACTAAAGGAGTGCAAAACTCGTATACTTTTACAAAATGTTGAAAAGAAATTTTTGTAAACCTAAATAAGTGGCAAGACACCCTGTGTGTATAGATTGGAAGACCTAATATTGTGAAGATAACAATACTTCTCCGAGTGATCTACAGATTCAACGCAATTCCTATCAAAATTTTAACACCCTTTCTTTTGCAGAAATTGACAAGCTGATTCTAAAGTTTACATGGAAATGAAAGGTATGCAGAAAAGACAAAACAATCTTGAAAAAGAAGAACAAAGTTGGAGGACTCATATACCCTGATTTCAAAGTTTACCGCAAAGCTACAGTAAGTGGCACTGGCATAAGGAGTGGCATATAGAAAATGGAATAGAATTGAGACATCAGTAATAAACCCATTCACCCATGGTCAATTGATTTTTGATAAGGGTGCCAAGACCATTCAATGGGGAAAGAATGCTATATTCAACAAATGGTGCTGAGACACTGGATATCCACAAGGAGAGGAATTAATTGGATTCCTATCTCACACCATATACAAAAACTTAAAATAGATCAAAAACCTAAATGTAAGAGCAAAAACTATAAAACTCTTAGAAGAAAACATAATCTTCATGACCTTGGAATAGGCAACGTTCTCTTAGATATGATACCAAAAGCACAAGCACCCAAAGAAAATATAGATAAACTAGATTTCATAAAAATTAAAAATGTCTATGCTTCAAAAGATACCATGAAGAAAGTGAAAACAACCCACATAATGGAAGAAAACTTTTGCAAAGCTTACATCTGATAAGGTTCTCATAACCAGAATATGTAAAGACCTCTTACAACACAACAATAAAGAGACAAATAACCCTATTTAAAAATGGGCAAAGAATTTGAATAGATGTTTCTCTAAAGGAGATATACAAATGGCCAATAAACACATGGAAAGGTTCTTGACACCATTTGTCACTAAGGAAATACAAATCAAAAGTACCAGATACCACTCCACACCCACTCTGATGGCTATAATGGAAAATAGCAAGATTTGGTGAGGATGTCAAGAAAGTTGTCCCCTCGTACATTGCTGGTGGGAATGTAAAATGGTGCAGCCTCTGTGGAAAACAGTTTGGCAGGTCCTCAGAAAGTTAAACATATATTTCACATTCTTTGACTCAGTAATTACACTCCTACTTCTATAACCAGGAGTTGTATGTCCAAAGTAGGCAAATTCACAGAGAAAAGCAGATTGAGCATGGTGGCTAGAGACTAAGAGGAGAAGGGAACAGGGCTAATGGGCATGAGATTCCTTCTCTGGTGATGAAAAATATTCTGGAATTAGATAGCGATGAAGATTACACAATCATGTGAATACACTAAAAACCACTGAATTGTACACTTTAAAATGGTGAATTTTGTGGTATGTGAATTATTTGTCAATTTAGATTTTTTTGAAAAAGAAACAATGGAAAGACAAGACTAATAGACAATAATTAAAAGCCAAATCAGAGAACAAATCAAGATGATGTAGCTGAGAAAAGCTGCTGAACGTAGAGGTTGATCTGACTGCTTGAGGAAGGTGCTGCTTTTCCTCTTTGCTGCTTCACTCATTCATTCATTTATTCCTTCATTCAACAAGTATTTATTGAAAACCATTATGTGCCCAAACTCGTGTCTCTTTCTCAAAGAGAGATCAAAGACAACCATCTTCTCATGTGAAAGAGAATTGTTCTTTCTCAGCTGAAGAACAGTCTTTTCCAAACTGGCTTATTAGACAATGCATATGACCATTAATTCTAGAATTTACATTAAGATGTTTTCCTTTTTCTTTTTTTATTTTTTTCTTCCTCCACATCTTTATTTCTTTTTTTCTCCTCTCTAGCCCCCAAATCAGAAACAATGTCTTCAACAAAGCTCAGGTATTATATCCATCACTCACAAGACAACACAATTTCTTCCCCCGCTTTCCCTCCCGCTCCTCCCTCCCTCTCTTGCCTCCTTTCACTACGTAGTTTCTAGTCTTCACCCCAACATAACTTCAGGTTGCACATGGCTTTGGCTTTCTATGGTACGGTCTTTAATACCAACCCTACTTGTTCAACTCATCATTACCCAATAGATGCAGTCTTTCAGTATCTCAGTTCCAGATTCTTGAGAGAGAGAATCTAATTGACTCATTTTGGATTGATTATTATGACCAGTTATATATACTATGTCCAGGACATAAGGCTGCTTTTTCCAAAAGCCATAAATGAGATAATTTCTCTCCAAAGGAGGAGTGAGAGAGGAGTCACTCAAAAGCACGTCTATCATAGACGCCATCAACACTACAGATCCACATCATACAAGAAGTAGCTACTAGACTCATAGAGATATTTTCATTTACGTTTAAATTAATTAAAGTAAAATAACATTAGGGTTAGGGTCAGGGTCAGGGTCGGGGTCAGGGTCAGGGTGAGGGTTCGGGTCAGAGTTTGGGTTAGGATTTAGGGTTCAGGATCGGGCTTGGGTTGGGGTTCGGGTTCGGTTTTGGATTAGGGGTGGGGTTAGAGTTCAGACTCGGGCTCAGGTTCAGGTTTGGGTTAGGGCTCGGGTTCAGGGTTAGGATTCAGGTTCAGGTTCGGTCAGGGTTAGGGTTAGGGTTCGGGGTTAGGGGTAAGGGGTTAGGGTTAGATTTAGGGGTTAGGGTTCGGGTTCGGGTTCGGGCTAGGGCTAGGGCTAGGGCTAGGGCTAGGGCTAGGCTTAGGGTTAGGGCTAGGGCTAGGGCTAGGGCTAGGGTTAGGTTTAGGGTTAGGGCTAGGGCTAGGGCTAGGGTTAGGGTTAGGGTTAGGGCTAGGGCTAGGGCTGGGGCTGGGGCTGGGGTTGGGGTTATGGTTAGGGTTAGGGTTAGGGGTTAGGGTTAGGGTTAGGGTTTAGGCTTTAGGGTTAGGGTTTAGGGTTA